>NC_136434.1:146407961-147057961 GCF_052849685.1 Lactuca virosa | reverse complement strand
TAGAGGTACTCGGCGAGTTCGAGCGTCAGAAGGAGGAAGTTTCGGGATTTCTTGCTGTTTTACTTGAGGATACTTGCCTTAACTGTTTTGGGTCATTAAAATCCGATTTTAATCATATATATGAGTATATTCTTGACCTAACAAAAGATAATTACCAATTAGTTGAATAATAATTTCCTTATATGATAATTGTTGATTATTTGAATTGAATTGGTAAATTGTTTTGCAAGTAACATTAAATAAGATCAAATTGAGATAATCTAATTAGACGATTTATATTATTTGCTATTTGATCCTTATGCTTTGAAAAAGTTCAAGACTTGTCCTCAAGCTTTGAAATTTTAAATTTTGTGATTAAAAGTTTAATTTGGATAATTTTAAATTTCAATCCCTAGAATTTTACAAGTTTAAAATTCAACCCTATACTATTATATTATTACAAGCTTAATATATATATATGTATGATTTACAATGCTAGTCTTACCGTTAGTAGGCCTCATTCACGAAGCCGGTCTATAAGGTGGGTATAAGGTTGCTGCCTATAAAATGGCGCTTAATGGGTGTACATTCACACCCACCGCTTGCTTGACTGGTGGAGGGTCGTTAGCCGAACGGGTAGGATAGGGCAAACCTCCTCTCATTAATAAGTATAATGAATCTATATAAAGTAACTAAACATGTTTTATAAAATTCCAAATCTTAGTTACTTTAGGAAAAGTGAATTGATGCAATCCCATGAAATTACACTTTGTACCCTCGCTAAGACATTAATGGAGCGCGTGTGGTTAACCGGCACATTAATTGGGTTCTAAGCAAAGGTGACAAAGGATGACTCATCGTTCGTTATAGTTCAATGGAGCGTGTGTGGTTAACTAGCACATTGAATAGGTAACTGTAACAGTAAGGGCACCATGTACATTTGCATGGTTATTCACACCCACTTTGTGATCCTCGGCATCCCAGTCACAAACGAGAGGGGCATATCAAGATTTAAACATGCCATTGAAAGGTTCAATGAATCTCAAAGAAATCTAGGAATTCTCAATACATTTAAAAACTTAAAGCTTATGTTTTTATGGTGAAGAATTAGTGAATCGTCATTCACTTACCTCCAAATTATTTGCATATTGGATTACGGCATCCCTTTTCTAATGTGTAAATAACGTTGTTGGGTCCTAGCCCTAATTTTTCATTTCGGGTGTTAATTAGGGACTTAATCTAATCAAACTTTGTTCTTTCTATTTGTAGATGTCTAACGCAAACAACGCAGCTGCTAGCTCATTTCCTCTAATGAGCCTTTGTCAAAAAGTGACATTCGATGGAACGAACTTTAGCGAATGGATAAGATACATTCGCACAATCGCGCGTTACGAGGACAAAGAGTATGTTCTCGATGAGAAGCTCGAAAAGATCAATCCAGAAACTGCTACTCCTGAAGAAATGGCTGTCTTTGAGAACCATGAGCGTGATGCAACGAAGGTCCATTGCATCATGATAGCCACAATGAACTCAGAATTCCAAAAGTCCTATGAGGACATGTATCCTTATGAGATGCATCTAGACTTGATGGAGAGGTATCACCAAAGCGCGAGGCAAGAGTGCTATGAAATCATAACGAATATGATTACTGCTAAAATGGGAAGTGGAGAGTCTCTTACTGTGCACTTGCAAAAGATGCAAAGGTATGTTGATCGTCTTTGCAAGTTGAATGTCAACTTTGGGGAAGATTTGGCTATCGACATTGTTCTTCACTCCTTGCCCTCATGCTACAACCAATTTAGGATGACCTACCATATGAACAAGGAAGAGGTCACCCTAAGCAAACTCCAAGGGCTCCTGAGGACTGCTGAGGGCAACCTCAAGGACAAGTCTGTTGCACCAACTCCCAATCCACCCGTTGCTCCTGTTTTGGCTATTGGACAGGGAAGGGGCAAGAAGAGGAAAGTTTTTTCAAAAAACCACCACAAAGGAAAGTCCCAAAATGGTTCCTCTTATAGTGGGACCAAGGTTGATCCTGCTAAGCCCAACCCAAACCCAAAGGAGGCAGAGTGCCACCATTGCCACAAAATAGGGCATTGGAAGAGAAGCTGCCCGGAATCTCTGCAAGCCATCAAGGATGGGAAGATCAAGCCATCTTTCGCAGGTATTTACACAATTAAATCTAATGATTCATCTCATGCTATTTCTTGGGTTCTTGATACAGGGTGTGGTTACCACATTTGTTCTGATTTGCAGGGACTAGGAAGAAATAGGGATGTGGAGCTTGGAAGAATAAATCTGATCATGGGAAACAGAAGAACGTCGCCTGTCACCAAGATTGGAGTGTATTCTTTAGAGCTTAGGAATGGTTTGAATTTAGAATTAAATAATTGTTGCTACTCGCCAGATATGGCAAGAAACATCATTTATTTTCATGGTTTATTTAGACAAGGATTTAGATATTCGTTTAATAATGAGAATGGTTCGATTTATGCTTATCTAAATGGTGTTTTATATTTTGAAGCAATGCCTTGTAATGGAATTTATGAAACTGTTATGGTTGTAGATAACCTAGGAAATGATGTGTTGTGTATGGATTCTTCCAATGGTATGGATAAAGCATCCTTGTGGCATTGCCGTATTGGACATGTCAACAAGAAGCGCATAGCCCAACTCCAAAAGGATGGAGTGTTGGAGTCGTTCGACCTTAGGGAAGATGACACGTGCGAATCTTGTTTACTTGGAAAGATGACCAAGTCACCCTTCACTAGCACTTGTGCGAGGGGTGAGGGTTTATTGGATCTCATACATACAGATGTATGTGGACCCTTTAGATCCACCACAAGGGATGCAAATCGCTTCTATGTGACTTTCACAGATGATTATAGCACATATGGGTATATCTACTTAATCAAGCACAAGTCAGAAACTTTTGAAAAGTTCAAAGAGTTTAAACAAGAAGTGGAGAATCAATTGGGCAGGAAAATCAAGATGCTTCGATCTGATCGAGGTGGAGAGTACCTAAGTCTTGAATTCCACGACTACCTCAAGGAATGTGGAATAGTTTCACAATTGATGCCACCTAGGACACCACAATTGAATGGTGTAGCTGAGAGGCGTAATCGAACCTTGCTAGACATGGTTCGTTCCATGATGAGTCGTGCTTCACTACCTATCTCATTCTGGGGGTATGCCTTAGAGACTGCCGCCCATATCCTTAATTTAGTACCCACAAAGAAGGTTGCCAAAACACCTCACGAGATGTGGACAGGGAAAGCTCCCTCGTTGGCACATATCAAGGTTTGGGGCTGTGAAGTTTTCGTAAGACGAGAAACTCACGACAAGCTCGAACCTCGTAGTAAGCGATGTATATTCATCGGCTACCCACAGAAATCCTTTGGATATCTCTTCTATAGACCGAGTGACAATGTTATCTTCGTTGCGAGGAGAGGGGTTTTCCGAGAGCGAGAACTCATAAGCCAAGGAGACAGTGGGAGGCAAGTCGATCTTAAAGAGATTCAAGAATCTAGCGATTAAGGAACCTCTAACACTGGCGCTCAACCGGAGGAGGAAACTCCAGTTGAACCAATTGACGAGTCCTTACCTCTTAGACGTTCCGAAAGAGTTAGAGTTCAACCCCAGTTTTATGGTTTTCATATTACTACCGAAGGGGACACGTATATTAGTGATGGTACACTAATAAATCTAGATGAACCTAATAGCTATGAGGAAGCCATGGCAGGCCCAGAGTCTGTGAAATGGAAAGAGGCGATGGACAGCGAGATCCAGTCCATGTATGACAACCAAGTTTGGAATTTGGTTGACAATGTACCAGGTCGTAAGACGGTCGGGTGCAAGTGGATCTTCAAGAAGAAGACCGACGTGGATGGAAACGTGCACACTTATAAGGCGCGATTGGTTGCGAAGGGTTTCACTCAAACTCCTGGAATTGACTACGACGAAACCTTCTCGCCAGTTGCGAAGATAAAGTCTATTAGGGTGATGCTGGCCATTGCTGCATTTCATGACTATGAAATATGGCAAATGGATGTCAAAACCGCTTTCCTTAATGGGAAGTTGGCTGAGGATGTTTACATGGCTCAGCCAGAGGGTTTTGTCAACGCAAAGCATCCCAATAGAGTGTGTAAGCTTGAGAAGTCCATTTATGGGCTTAAGCAAGCGTCTCGCAGATGGAATCTTTGCTTCGATGAGAAAGTCAAAGAGTTTGGATTTGTACGAAGTGAAGATGAATCATGTGTATATGTCAAGGCCAGTGGTAGTATAGTTAGCTTTCTCGTTTTGTATGTCGATGACATACTGCTCATAGGAAACAACGTCCCGAATCTGCAGGAGGTTAAGTCCTGGCTCGGGAAGTGTTTCGCTATGAAGGACCTCGGAGAGGCTTCCTATATTTTAGGAATAAGGATAGTGAGAGAACGAAGTAAGAGACTAATAGGACTTAGTCAGAATACTTACTTGGATAAGGTACTAAAACGTTTTAGTATGGAAAACTCGAAAAAGGGAGAACTACCGATACAGAGTAATGCCAAATTGAGTAAGACTCAAAGCCCGAGTACAGAAGCCGAGATAGCTGAGATGAGCCAAATACCCTATGCTTCCGCAGTTGGCTCAATCATGTACGCTATGACTTGTACTCGCCTTGATGTGGCCTTTGCTTTGAGCATGGTCAGTAGATATCAGGGGAACCCAGGTAGAGCTCATTGGATTGCAGTCAAGAATATACTTAAGTACCTTCGGAGGACCAAGGAATGGTTTTTTAGTCCTCAGAGGGAGTGATGACTTAAAGGTACGAGGGTATAGTGACGCCAGCTTTCAGACCGACAGGGACAACTACCGTTCACAGTCGGGCTGGGTCTTTACCCTTAATGGGGGAGCGGTGACTTGGAAAAGTTCCAAGCAAGAAACAGTAGCTGATTCAACGTGCGAATCAGAGTACATTGCAGCGAGCGAAGCATCAAAGGAGGCTATGTGGTTGAAGAACTTCATTAGTGATCTTGGAGTTGTGCCTACCATAAAGGAGCCTATGGAAATTTTCTGTGATAATGAAGGAGCGGTTGCCTTGACCAAGGAACCGAGGGATCATGGTAGATCTCGACATATCGACAGAAAATATCATTTTATTAGACATCGAGTAGAAGAAGGACACCTCGAGGTAAAGAGGGTATCGTCAGAGGATAACCCAGCAGATCCGCTTACGAAGGGACTTAGCAGGGTTAAGAATTTGCAGCACGCTAGGAGCATTGGGCTAAATGACGATATTAGTTTAGATTAGATAGTTTGGAAACGTGTAATAGATAAAGTGTAATTGACATTTGATGATTAAATAAAGGAGTATTATATATAAGTAAAGCTACTGTCTTATGTTAATTGTTTAACTATTGTTTCATTTTGCATGTTTTGACTTCCTGAGTAATTAATTATTTGATAATAATCGAATTATTCGAATAGTCCACAGTCGTTCATATGTTGGAAGTAGGTATGAATGAAGACTGTCATGAATTGGTGTGTAGATTGTCTAAAGTGTATTAGACATTGCAAAGGTTTGCTCCAACGTTCATGAGTTCTTATGAACTTGATTTGAGCATTGGAATAAACCCGCACTTGTTGGAATCACTTCATGGAATTTATCACGAGTGATCACAAGATGGTAATATCATATAGTCTTAAAACCTAGATATATGGTTTATTGTTTGTTAATTGGTTATGCATTGATAATGCGCAAACGCATCAGTAACTTGATGTTATAAAACGTATTGTTGTGTGTAATTTGATTAGTGGATAATAAATGCATATAAGTCGAAGTTTATCTGTTCCTTTTATCCTAAGAGGGTAAAAGCGATATCAGGGCCCCTCGACGATTTGATTTGACATATGTGTCGGGCCCGGTCAGAACTAAATTGATGTGTTCGATTAAGTTCTATGTCAAATGAATCTGAGATCGAGAAACAAATTGCAGGACAATAAGTATGACCATCTTCCATGTAATTGTCCGCACGATATCTAGAACAGAGGATTATACGATCCCTTATCTAAAGGACAGGATACTGATAAGATCAGAGTTGACAGCGTCTTTGAGAGCTACAATTGCTAATCGGATTGTGTTTGCATATATAGTTACTAGACTTATCCAAGTGGGAGACTGTTGGATTAGTGTCTAAGGCTGTAACTATATTTGGTAAGTACTTGACCCGGTTATGCATGGTCCTTTTGGGTTGCCTTCACCGTAGCAACTTAACAAGATGATTTGTTAAGAGAGAAGATATATTATTAATATATTATGAGAATAATATATATTTAAGGAATAATAATATTATTTGATTAATATAAGTCATATATTAATTGAGAATTAATTTGGTGACTTAAAGAGGTTAATTGAATAAAGGGCATAAACTGTCAAATGTGTGATAGTTGTATTTTGGGCTATGTATCCTTATGGATATTGGGGTGGACGAAATTTAGGGTTTGGGAACCTTAAATTCGTCCAAGCCTTGTATCTAGAAGGATCTTGGATTGCTTAGGGCCTAAGTCATTCAATTAGGGTTAAAGGAGAAACCCTAATAGCTCATAGTATAAATAGAACCCTTGGGGTGGAGAAATCGACACTCTTGCAAGCCAAGGAACCCTAGGGCCGATTTCTATCCCTCCTCCCTCTCTCTCAAGATCATCTGCTTGCTAGTTGGTGTTTGTAAGCCATTAGAGGAGTGACAATTGTGACTCTAAGCTCCAAGAAGAAGAAGTATCAAGCAAGTAATTCAAGGTATTTTTTCAGATCTGATTTCATATGACTAGATTCAATATATTACATTAGATCCAGTATTGCAAGTCTTGGATTCAATGCATGTTCAATTAGAGAAACCTAGATCCAAGCAATTAGGGTTTGCATGTACACATAGGAAAGTTCTTATGGCTCAAACCCATCATAAGTCCCTTGTGTTAGGTGTTTAGGGACGTAAAGTGAGGACAACGGGAATGGGTAATCAGGGTTATTGTTGATTGGTGAACTTAATATGTTATTATTATTGTGGGTTGAAAACCCTATATGCTCACTCAGGTAGTGGACCTCGAGCATAGTCGGAGGACGATGAGAGATTTTAGATTATAGGCCAGTAGTTGTAAATAACTGTTGAAAGGCTTATAATGTCTTGTTTATGCTTTTGATCTGTATCGGAACATGAAATCCCGAGGTTTTGATATATATGGAAAATATATACCTTCTTAAAGAAGGGTTTTGATAAACATTATCATGTTTTATATTGGGGACCTATTCTGCAACATCTTTTGAAAAGATTTCTCTGATTTTATTTTAAAAAGCATAAATTAAATCGGTCTTTTCTGGCCGAGAAATTAGGGGATGTCACAGTATTTGCTGAGGATGGTGTGGATGTTGTAAGTGATGCTGAGGAAGTGGTAGTCATGGTTGGTGTTAATGATTTAGGTTTAGGGGTTTTGGTGCTAGATGTTATAGGTGTATTGGATGTGGTTGCTCATTTTGGGAAGTCGATTTCTTCATCTTGTAATTGTCTGCTTATGAATTTTACAGTTGAAGTCCTGTTGCGGTTCAAAACCTGTGGTGCAATGAATTTAGTTGCCTTCATACCTGATGCTCCTTTTGGTTTCAAGTTCGACATCTTTCTTGCTTAAAAATAAACAAAAAACTATAGTCAACACGAATGTATTAAAGATGATAAACTACTGATGAGCAGAGAACAATCATACAACAAAAATAAATTATAGATGATGGCATTACTACGCATGCATAATATTGAATACAATCAAAACCAATGTAGTTGAAACTTAAGATGATAATATATATGAAGATGATCAGAGAACAAGAAACGATGATCACGACAATAGTAAATTAAGTAAAAATAAATTTTAGATGAGTGACAACATATATCGCCAAAGTCAATGCACAAACGTAATGAACAAAGATTTCGATCAATTAGCCTCCAAAGATGATTACAGAAAATGTAAACCTTATTTCTAATCAGTTAACTTACCCTAATATGTAGCATTAACGTGTGTAGGTTAGAGGGAAAGAAATTGCAAAATATTTTGAAGCTCCACTAATGAAAAATTCGAACTGTACAAATTAGCGCTAAATATTTAGTAATTCAATTTTTTTAAAGTCGTTCCAGCTTGATAGAATGGGTATATAACGTCAAGAAAGAACAGAGAGTAACGAAGTGTTCATACCATAAATTTAATTTAAAATTATAAACGAGAATTAAACAATAATAAACTATACATCTTTATGTTGCTATGTTTGAACCAAATTTTATATATAAAAGACGTATGGGTCATGGATCGATGTGTTAGTTGCTTATAGTGTCATGGTAACACACATGGATGACATATAGGTCATGGATCAAGTTGTAGTTGCTTAAGTGTCATGGTAACACCCATGGATGACATATAGGTCATGGGTCATATGGTAGTTGCTTATAGTGTCATGGTAACACCCATGGATGACATATGGGTCATGGGCTGCTTATAGTGTCATGGTAATACCCATGGATTACATATGGGTCATGGGTCAATATGGTAGTTGCTTATAGTGTCATGGTAATACTCATGGATGACATATGGGTCATTGGTCAATATGGTAGTTGCTTATAGTGTCATGGTAATACCCATGGATGACATATGGGTCATGGGTCAATATGGTAGTTGGTTCTAGTGTCATGTTAATACCTTTGGATGACATATGGGTCGTTGGTCAATATGGTAGTTGCTTATAGTGTCATGGTAACACCCATGGATTACATATGGGTCATGGGTGTGGTGGTAGCACCCATGCATGACATATGGGTCATGGGCTGCTTATAATGTCATGGTAATACCCATGGATGACATTTGGTTCATAGGTCCATGTGGTAGTTGGTTATAGTGTCATGGTAACACCCATGGATGACATATGGGTCATGGATGTTATGGTAACACCCATGGATGACATATGGGCTGCTTATATGGGTCATGGGTCAATGTGGTAGTTCCTTATAGTGTCATGGTAATACTCATGGATGACATATGGGTCATTGGTTAATATGGTACTTGTTTATAGTGTCATGGTAATACCCATGGATGGCATATGGGTCATGGGTCAATGTGGTAGTTGATTATAGTGTCATGGTAATACTCATGGATGACATATGGGTCATTGGTCAATGTGGATGTTGCTTATAGTGTCATGTTAATACCCATGGATGACATATGGGTCATTGGTCAATATGGTAGCTGCTTATAGTGTCATGGTAACACCCATGGATGACATTTGGTTCATGGGCTTCTTATAATATGTGAAACCATTTGTAGTAAATGTACATTTGCTATATTTATAATGTACATATATAATTACTTCAAATACCATACATTAATCTGAAGCAACATTAATGAACATAATATTAAAGTAATTCAATTTTAAGAAACATACGGTACTTTAGTTCAGCCGGATGACACGTCTTTCTCTTTTCCGAACTCGTAGGTTCGAATCCTACTTCCTTCCATCTTTTTATTTAACGTCGTCTTTTTCATTTAAATTGTCAAAGTTCCACTTTGACTCATAAAAGGTTATAATGTTTGAATAAAGTGTTTTGACACAGCTACCCTTAGTAATCATATATTTGGAATGATTACAAGGGCACTTTGGTCTTTTTGCATTCTACATCGTTTAGGCGTCATAATGGTTCTAATGTCTTGTCGTCGTTTCAGTGCTTCAACCATTTAGAACGTCTCAAATCTTTCCGATGGTAAAATGTGACATCCCCAAATTTCTCGGCCAAAAAAGACCGATTTAATTTATGCTTTTAAAATAAAATCAGAGTAATCCTTTTAAAAGATGTTGCGGAATTTGTTCCCATAAAAACATGATAAATATATTATCAAAGCATTTCTGAAGAAATGTACTTTGTTCATAATAAAAATTTGGGATGTCATCGTCAATACTGAAACATAAGCATAAACAGACCTTACATTTATTTACACTAGTGATCTACATCTCCTTTAAATCTCTCTCAGTGTAAAATAGCTTCGTATCGACACCTGTGATACAAATAAATTGAGTGGGGTCAGGTTGGGAAACCTGGTGAGTACATAGGTTTTTCAACCCACAATAATAAAGTTATTATGTTTTATCATCAAACAATTAACCCAATTACCCATCCCCATTATCTTCTTCATTTCTTAAGGATCTACCCAAAGAATTATCTACCACTCATTCCTAAGGAATAGGCACGAAGTCGATCGCTGCCTGAGGTTTATACTACAAGCACTAACGAACGTCGATCCCCACATACTGATCCTATACAGTGACCTTACAAGATATAGCCTAAAGGATCGATATGAACAAACAACTGACGAAGCTGCTTTGGAAATTCCCTAGCAGCAAACGAGGATCGATAAAGACATCAAATTAGGGGAATGAAATAAGTTTCACCACGAACCTTCGTTCGTAAAAGAAATAACCACAAGACAATTAAGTCAGGGGTAGTTATCTAGATAACAATGCCTAGCCGTGGTCCGAATATCGTGAGGCATTTTACCCCCAGACTCACCCTATCCAGCATCGAACTTTGCCTAGCAGTGATCTGAATATCGTGAGGTATTTTACCCCCAGACTCACCCTATCCAGCATCGAACTTTGCCTAGCAGTGATCTGAATAACGTGAGGTATTTTACCCCCATACTCACCCTATCCAGCATCGAACTTTGCCTAGCAGTGATCTGAATATCGTGAGGTATTTTACCCCCAGACTCACCCTATCCGGCAATATAATACCAGACATACCTAGTAGTGGTCTATTACGGACACACTTTATTAGGCAGTCTATGAAGTTCCCTCAATTACTTCGTGAAAGGAAACGCTGACACATGAAGCTCGTCCGATCACTTCACAAAAGTAACGAAGACTCCAAAGCTCTTCAAAATAAAAAGTATAGGGAAAAATACTAATAAAGTACTCCCGTACGCTCCCGTACCCCGACACGTAATAGTGTCAAAAAGAAGAACTATTGGATGAACACATAGTTCAAAAACACCTAATGAACATATAGTTCAAAAACACCTAATGAACATATAGTTCAAAAACACCTAATGAACATATAGTTCAAAAATACCTACAGGTTACGAGTCTGCTAACGTTCCACTGGACTATATAGAATAGTTTGTGGTCATTGTCTATTCTCTGCTAGATGACTAGATCATCTTAAACATCAACACCTCTCATCAATTTTTATTTCATCACACATCATCTAATTCATCTACCCATGTTTTACCCAACATATTTATAGATATAAAATACATATACAGTTTAAATAAATTAAAACATGTATAAAATTGTTCATCAATCATAGATAGCAAATATACATATAATATGCACACGTAGCACGTATTTTATAGAAAATACTTCATATCTAAGTGTAAGATGAAAGTGACTACACACTCACTTGATAAGACGACGATTGGACAGCACCTCGTCTCTTAAAACAGTCGTTTTTGATAAAAACCGGGATGTTTTATTGAAAACCGGGCCCTGCAAGGGTGGAGCATCAAAACCGAAAAGATAAATTTCTCGGGCTCTTCGGGCTCTTTGGAACGTATTTCGGGGGTTTGGTATGATACCGGGGCTTTGGGGGAAGTTGAAATGAAAGAAATATTGAATTTAGGGTGAAAAAGGGCAATTTTCCAAATTATACCCGGGAAGTCTCTCACCCCTCTATTTATAGGGGCGAGTCCGAAGATCTACGGCTGAGAAGACTCCACGCCGTAGCAGATGCGGAGGCCAGGTGTCCGATGCGAGGCGAGGCAAGTGGCTTCGGATGCGAGGAGTCAGCAAACACGCATCGGTCTTTGGACGCGCCACGATTCGGATGACTCAGCGAGAACAGACATGGGGCGGCTCGCAAGGGAAGGGCGACGTGGCTCGCTTCGGTCATGCCATGGACCAGACACGTGTCTCGCATGCGCAGGTACTACGTGGGCGAACCCGTGCCATAAGAAATTTCTCGGGTTTTGAGATTTTTCTCGATTTTTGTGCCCCAAACTTCTAAAATCCATAACTTTCGCATACGAGCGCCGTTTTTTACGCTCTTTATATGCACGCGTAGGTAAAATTACACTCTACAACTTTCGTTTGGACTTCTTCGGCTAATTTTGACTTTAATTTTAATATTATTATTTTTAACAGACCGGGACAGGAAATCCTTTAAAAATTCATAACTTCTTCATCTGACGTCCGTTTTCGTCTGTCTTTTTACCGTTGTACTACTATTGACGAGACCTTCGATTCTCGTTTAGGTTGTGTCAGCTAAAAATCACTCGATCTAAAATTCAAGTTTCTAGCTGTCTACCGCTAAGCTGAAACTTAGAAAAATCATAACTTCCTCATACGAAGTCAGATTTGGGCTTTCTTTTTATGCATACTCTCGGTTTAACGAACACTACGACTTTCATTTAGATCACTAAGGCTAAAAAGTAGTTTATCAAAAACTCACTTTTTACGTCATTCGACGCCGTGCCGGTTTTGTCGCGGAACTTCGACAGGTCATAACTTCTTCGTTATAACTTGGATTTCGGTATTCTTTATATATCCGGAATCCTTGTCACGACCACTACAACTTCCTTCATAGATATTAGGTTTATCTAATATTTATTTTCGACGCTTATTTTTATTCTTAATTAATTAAATCCTAATAATTAAGCATAAAACACATAATTCACATAATAATCACATAATCCTGTTCATTTCTTCAAAATGAGTTACAAAGGTTGACCTAGGCTATTTCATCATCATTAATGCCTATCCTGGAAACACGGGCGTTACAATTCTCTCCCCCTTGGGATGATTCCGTGCCCGGAATCACACATCAGCAAACAATTGCGGATAGCGACTCATCATGTCACTCTCCGTTTCCCAGGTAAGATTTGGCCCATTCGTATGTTTCCATCGCACAAGCACTAAATCGACCATCTTGCGTCGCAACTTCTTAATCTTACGGTCAACGATTGCCTCTGGTTCTTCAATTAACCTCTTGTTTTCATCCAACCTTAATTCAGAAATAGGAATTATGTCGGGTACATCTCCCGTGAACTTCCTCAAATAACACACATGGAAGGTGTTATGAATACCATCTAGTTCTTCTGGTAAATCTAGCTTGTAAGCTTGATTCCTGATCCTCTGAAGAACTTTAAATGGTCCAATAAACCTTGGACTTAACTTTCCCTTTTTTCCAAATCTTATAAGTCCCTTCCACGGCGAGACTTTAAACAAAACCGAATTTCCAACTTCAAAAGTTATCGGTCGTCTTTTCTTGTCAGCATAGCTCTTTTGACGATCCTGAGCTGCTAACATTCTCTCCCTAATCACTTTCAACTTTTCAGCAGTCTGATGGATTATCTCAGGTCCCATAAACTGCTTTTCCCCAGCCTCAAACCAACAAGACGGCGTACAACACTTCTGTCCGTACAAAGCTTGATAAGGTGTCATCATAATACTCGAGTGGAAACTATTATTGCACGAAAATTCTACTAAAGGTAAATGCTCATCCCAGTTACCTTGGAATTCCAGGGTACATGCTCTCAGCATATCTTCAAGTGTTTGTATCGTTCGTTCGCTCTGACCATCAGTCTGTGGATGGTAAGCTGTACTCAAACACAACTTGGTACCCAATTCCTCTCGTAGACTTCTCCAAAACCTTGAGGTGAAACGACTGTCACGATTCGATACAATCGTTAATGGAACACCGTGAAGGCTCACAATTTCCTTCACGTAAGAATTCGCAAGTTTATCCATAGACCATTTCTCGTTGGCTGCTATGAAATGCGCACTCTTAGTGAAGAGATCAACGACCACCCAAATCATGTCGTGACCGTTCTTTGTTCTGGGCAGTTTAGTCACGAAATCCATGGTGATGTCTTCCCATTTACCCATGGGTACAGGTAAAGGTTCTAAACTCCCATACGGTTTCTGATGTTGTGCCTTAACCCTAGCACATGTTACACACCCGGCCACATACTTTGCAACATCGAGCTTCATCGTCGGCCATCAGTAGTAGGGTTTTGGATCCCTATACATTTTTCTGCTGCCGGGATGAATCGAGTACATGGTCTTGTGAACTTCTTCCACCAGAAGATCTCTTAGTCCTCTGGGTTAGAACACAAACCAACCCAGCTGCAGATGCGTCACTAGAGACTACGAAGTCTTCAATTTCGTTTTCAGAAACACTAACAAGACATGGCTTGTATAATGACTTCATACGTTATCTCTTCATCCTAGGTAATAGTTGTAACTTCTATGTTCCTTTGAATGAGTATCTAACTCTTGGACTTCTTGACTGCGGGCGGTGCGCAATCTTGCATTTACTCCTCGTACTATGTTGGACTTTCAATCGTAACCTTCGAGTTACAAAATAAATCCTTATTGAGGACTCCTTCTTCTTCTTAGAATAAGTACTTTCCTTCATTTATTGTAACAGACCGATGGGTCATGTTCTAATGATCTCTCATCGTATAATGCAATGTTTAGACTCAGATCTCTTAGAGACAAATTCCAGAACAGACTATACCTTCCTTCATGTTCTAATGTGATACAATTACATTTCAACATATATCATTTCTGACTACCAACTTCTTTTAACAACGAGCGTGATACTTCTATAGATCGCTTTGATCATATTTTACTTCAATTTGGCTTAAGTCAAATGCTACATCGAACTTGGTTCTTTGAACCACGTAACATACTCATCTTAGTCAGACTCGATTTGATATGACCTCTAAGGTCGGAATAACAATCATCTTCGTAGTCATTACCGAAATGATGGTAACGACATACTTGAACAAAAACGAAATTAATTACTAGCTTCTTGGTAACCTTGTGACTTTCCCCGATCCAAGTGTGAGTCCTGTGCTTCCAGTAGTATAGATCTCTACTACTATTCACACCTACTTATACTCATCCCAAGTATTGTCTCACAGTCCCCAAGTCCTAAAATCACAAAACAATTTAACACATACGAATGCGTTCAATTAATCATAAAACTTTTCCTAGACTCTACTAGGACTTCTTCCATGGGTATCATCAATTCTACTTCAACTCGGTTGGTGATGAAAATTCCAGACGATGGGACAACTTCGAGAATTACACCAATCGTTCCACCATCCTGCCAATCGAAGGTGTACTTCAGACGTACCGTACTCCTCTAAACGTTCCGTTATTTTATCATACACATTCTAAAGGCAAGATACCACTCTTACGATATCTTCCGATAGGTTTCATTCACTATCATAAGCCTTTCATTTCCTCCATTTACTTAATTCTCTACGAGTCTTCACCATAACGTTTGGTACACCCAAGCAGACGCTCGGTGTACTTAGGCGAGAATTTTAAGATAGGAAAGCTTTATTTACGATAGACGTATAAATCTCCTTATCACTCCGAAACGTTTACATGCTAGTTCTAATATCGTAGTCATACGCTTAGAATCCTAAACACATAAGGTTTCCAGATCCGGTCGGCAACAGACCATAGATCCGAACAAATAATATTATATATGGAAAACATATAACATCTAGCACATAAAAGCATTTTGGGTATCTTTCCTAAAATATACTAGTGCTCGTGTCTTAAAATATGATAGACACTCATCTCACGATCATCACTTAGCATTCTAAGTTTAAGTCTAGAAATCCTACAAATTCCTAGTTCGCTTAAACTAATGCTCTGATACCAACTGTGACGTCCCCAAATTTCTCGGCCAGAAAAGACCGATTTAATTTATGCTTTTAAAATAAAATCAGAGTAATCCTTTCAAAAGATGTTGCGGAAATTGTTCCCATAAAAACATGATAAATATATTATCAAAGCATTTCCGAAGAAATGTACTTTGTTCATATTAAAACTTTGGGATGTCATCGTCAATACTGAAACATAAGCATAAACAGACCTTACATTTATTTACACTAGTGATCTACATCTCCTTTAAATCTCTCTCAGTGTAAAGTAGCTTCGTATCGACACCTGTGATACAAATAAACTGAGTGGGTCAGGTTGGGAAACCTGGTGAGTACATAGGGTTTTCAACCCACAATAATAAAGTTATTATGTTTTATCATCAAACAATTAACCCAATTACCCATCCACATTATCTTCTTCATTTCTTAAGGATCTACCCTAAGAATTATCTACCACTCATTCCTAAGGAATTTTCCTAAGGAATAGGCACGAAGTCCATCGCTACCCGAGGTTTATACTACATGCACTAACGAACGTCGATCCCCACATACTAATCCTATACAGTGATCTTACAAGATATAGCCTAAAGGATTGATATGAACAACCAACTGACGAAGCTGCTTCGGAAATTCCCTAGCCGCAAACGAGGATCGATAAAGACATCAAATGAGGGGAATGAAATAAGTTTCACCACGAACCTTCGTTCGTAAAAGAAATAACCACAAGACAATTAAGTCAGGGGTAGTTATCTAGATAACAATGCCTAGCCGTGGTCCGAATATCGTGAGGCATTTTACCCGCAGACTCACCCTATCCAGCATCGAACTTTGCCTAGCAGTGATCTGAATATCGTGAGGTATTTTACCCCCAGACTCACCCTATCCAGCATCGAACTTTGCCTAGCAGTGATCTGAATATCGTGAGGTATTTTACCCCCAGACTCACCCTATCCGGCAATATAATACCAGACATACCTAGTAGTGGTCTATTACGGACACACTTTATTAGGCAGTCTATGAAGTTCCCTTAATTACTTCATGAAAGGAAACACTGACACATGAAGCTCGTCCGATCACTTCACAAAAGTAACGAAGACTCCAAAGCTCTTCAAAATAAAAAGTATAGGGAAAAATACTAATAAAGTACTCCCGTACGCTCCCGTACCCCGACACGTAATAGTGTCAAAAAGAAGAACTATTGGATGAACACATAGTTCAAAAACACCTAATGAACATATAGTTCAAAAACACCTAATGAACATATAGTTCAAAAACACCTAATGAACATATAGTTCAAAAATACCTACAGGTTACGAGTCTGCTAACCTTCCACTGGACTATATAGAATAGTTTGTGGTCATTGTTTATACTCTACTAGATGAGTAGATCATCTTAAACATCGATACCTCTCCTCAATTTTTATTTCATCACACATCATCTAATTCATCTACCCATGTTTTACCCAACATATTTGTAGATATAAAATACATATACAGTTTAAATAAATTAAAACATGTATAAAATTGTTCATCCATCATAGATAGCAAGTATACAGATAATATGCACCCATAACACATATTTTACAGAAAATACTTCATATCTAAGTGTAAGATGAAAGTGACTACACACTCACTTGATAAGACGACGATTGGACAGCACCTCGTCTCTTAAAACAATCGTTTTTGATAAAACCTGGATGTTTTATTGAAAACCGGGCCCTGCAAGGCTGGAGCTTCAAAACCGAAACGATAAATTTCTCGGGCTCTTCGGGCTCTTTGTAACGTATTTCGGGGGTTTGGTATGATACCGGGGCTTTGGGGGAAGTTGAAATGAAAGAAATATTGAATTTAGAGTGAAAAAGGGCAATTTTCCAAATTATACACGGGAAGTCTCGCACCCCTCTATTTATAGGGGCGAGTCCGAAGATCTACGGCTGAGAAGACTCCATGCGGCAGCAGATGCGAAGGCCAGGTTTCCGATGCGAGGCGAGGCGAGGCAAGTGGCTTCGGATGCGACGAGTCAGCAAACCCGCGTCGGTCTTCGGACGTGCCACGATTCGGATGACTCAGCGAGAACGGACACGGGGCGGATCGCAAGGGAAGGGCGACGTGGCTCGCTTCGGTCATGCCACAGACCAGACACGCGTCTCGCATGCGCAGGTGCTACGTGGCCGAACCTGTGCCATGCGAAATTTCTCGGATTTTGGGATTTTTCTCGATTTTTGTGCCCCAAACTTCTAAAATCCATAACTTTCGCATACGAGCTCTGTTTTTGACGTTCTTTATATGCACGCGTAGGTAGAATTACTCTCTACAACTTTCGTTTAGACTTCGATGGCTAATTTCGAATTTAATTTTAATATTATTATTTTTAACAGACTGGGACAGGAAATTCGTTAAAAATTCATAACTTCTTCATCCGACGTCCGTTTTCATCTGTCTTTTTACCGTTGTACTACTATTGACGAGACCTTCGATTCTCGTTTAGCTTGTGTTGGCTAAAAATCACTCGATCTAAAATTCGAGTTTTTAGCTGTCTACCGCTAAGCTGAAACTTAGAAAAATCATAACTTCCTCATACGAAGTCAGATTTGGGCGTTCTTTTTATGCATACTCTCGGTTTAATGAACATTACGACTTTCATTTAGATCACTAAGGCTAAAAAGTAGTTAATCACAAACTCATTTTTTACGTCATTCGGTGTCGTGCCGGTTTTGTCGCGGAACTTCGACAGGTAATAACTTCTTCGTTATAACTCGGATTTCGATATTCTTTATGTATCCGGAATCCTTGTCATGACCACTACAACTTCCTTCATAGATATTAGGTTTATCTAATATTTATTTTCGATGCTTATTTTTATTCTTAATTAATTAAATCTTAATAATTAAGCATAAAACACATAATTCACATAATAATCACATAATTCCTCTTCATTTCTTCAAAATAAGTTACAAAGGTTGACCTAGACTATTTCGTCATCATTAATGCCTATCCTGGAAACACGGGCGTTACATAAAACTCCAGAAGAACATATAAACCCTCAAATCGTCGATAGGTAATCGCTCTGAAAATCGATTTTCCCCGATAATATTGACTCCTGTACTTAGTCCACGACCAGAGCACAATAAAGTAAGGTTTTTTTCCTTACCCTGTTACACCGTTTTTCACAAGTACGCCTAATTTTTTTTTTAAATTGAAATCAACTAATGCAATGTGTATTTTGTAAGTAGAATGTTGAATACAAGAAGTTGTACTTCGTTGGATGATCTTCCAATAGGGATTTTGAGTTGGATTATTGTAATGTTAGGGTCAGAATCTGCAAAAGACATCATCTCTACAAGAATTTGGTAATTCTCAATAAACATCAACTAATGAATGTTTATTTGAAGAAACATAACTTGATTTATTAGTTATTTACTGTATATTTCAATTTTTGAAGTTCAAAAAAGATGTATACGGTGGGGGTGATCCTCAAGTGTTCAGAACAACATCCCTGCACATGATTGAAGGGATGGGTCCCAAACATCTTAATGGTGATTTATTTATACGCACATGTGCAGTGCGTAACATTGAAGCCATGTTTAGACAAGGAGCGGTATGTGTAATTTCAGTAATTTTATGTAATTTGATTTCATTTATTAATTTTTAGTGTCATTGATGTTAATGAATTGTTATTCTATTAACAGGAGGATTGCTTATGTAATGGCAATTTTGATGTCAGAATGACTTTGTTAACACAAGCAGTAGATGAAGATCATTTTGAGGCAATTTATTTGCTTGGAATGATCTACATTTCAAGGGGGCCTCCTCAATGTGATCAAGGTATGTATGGTATATATGTACATTAAAATTTTTATATAGTTAATTAATACATGTTTATAGTTTGGGGTTAATATTTAATGTTGTGTTGTATAATATTTACTTTTGTGTTAAAACAGCTACATTGGATTAATTGATAGTTTTTTTAATGTGTAGGTTTACAACTACTTGATGTGTATTTTGGCTGGTCAGTTCCAGATCATGGGGAGTACACATGTGTTGTTGATAGTGCTAGATATTTTTTGAAGACTTTTGATGTTGTTCATATACTTACAACGAATAACATCACATTCCAATGTATAGAGGCACTTCATTCTGTTTAAGGGGCATTTGCGGTAGGACATGAAGTGGATGAGGATCTACAAAGGTATTGCATGGTTTTCCATTGGTATGTGGAGTACGATATGTTTTGTAGTTTTCTTAAATATATACATGGTTGATAATGGACATTATTAGTTTATTAAGTATATATTAAAGACTTTCAATATTAGTGTTTATATTAATATTAGTGTTTATATTATATTGTATATGTAGTTGGATATACTTTTATTTTGGTTTTTGTTGTTATTTTATGGAAAAAGGGCATTTTCGTCATTTTATTATGCTATGTTGTTTGAGTAGTGTTTACTATTTTTTTTATTAAATGAATATATGTTCAATTTAAAGAAATTACGAAACTACAAATATGGTTGATTACAACTTATGATATTTATGTTTTAGATAAGAAATATTTGGAACCAATACTTTGACCTAGTATCCATCCACCACATCAAAATCAAGGGTTGATAAGTAGTTAGTTTATGTTGTTACTTGATTAGAATATATGTTGTGTTGTTAATAAGGCACTAAAAGTGTAAAAGTTTGGAAATTAATGTGGCAAAATGAAGGTCAACAAAAGTTTACTAAGAGGACAAAAGTGTAGAAGTTTGGAAAGTCTTGTGGCAAAATGAAAGTCAACAAAAGCTTACTATTCCTAACTTTGTCAAGCTTTAATATATATATATATATATATATATATATATATATATATATATATATATATATATATATATATATATATATATATATATATAATAGTGTTTATATTATGTTAGTAAAATTAAATGGTTGTGTTATAGTTATCAATTTTTACATATATGTTAATTTAGTGTATGTTACTTTAATGACAATGGGTGAATTTTGTATACAATTGTTGATGTTGTTATTTTGTGTTAAGAACTATAATAACATTTCTATATTTTTTATAACCTGTAATTATGTATACAATTTCGGTAATTATTTTATTTTTAAAAGAGATTTCATTTTTTGAATTAATAGTATTGACAAAAATACGCAAACCATTTACATATGAAGCTTTGTCTGTATAAGGGCAATTAGGTTAATTCATAGTCTAAACACCTAGGCGCCATAATTTGGAGTCAGAGTCATCCCGTCGTTTCAGTTTTTCGGCGATAGATCAAGTACAATCCATTCCCAAACATCAAACTTTCGAAATGGTGATCAATAAACCCTAAAATCCTTGTTCTTGCATTATTTGTATTACACTCGAAGCAGTTCAACATCATGCCAGCGAGTTCTTCATCCGCAAGAATGCAAACAAGACAGCAAGGAACAACGATTACTGCTTTGCCATCGCAAATGATAAAAAAAATAGTAACTATGGTTGGGGGGAAATCACCAATCGATGCTTTTAAGTGCCAGTTAGTGTAAGTTTCGTGTACAATACTTATATTATATTTGTATATGTAGTTAATTTTTTGTTTAATAGATGAATTTTGTTAATTTGTAAATTATAGTTGCAAACTATTTAAAGATTCTGCAACATCAGAAGCAATATATCAAACCATGGACACAAATAGATTAAGGTTTCGTCCATCTAGTGTTGATATGGATGAATTCATCCACAGATGCAGAAAGTTGAACAACCCACACATACTCTTCAACGATGGAATGGTACTCTTTTTTATGCATTCTATTAATTACACATGCAATTTGTTTTATGTATTTGTATTTGTTTATATTTAAATTGTATGATTACTTAGTGTATTTCAGGCGAAGTAATTTTTGTTAGGAGAAGATGAAGCAGGGAAACAGTTGCTTCAAGATGCAGCCGACAAGGGACAGTTGGATGCAATATTCGTTCTGGGAATGTTGTTGATGACCGAAGGCATTGAATAATTCTTACATTAGTACAAGAAGAAGTTGGAATCTGAGACAAACCTGTTACAAGGTTCGAAGCCACTTGGTTAGGGGAAGGAGATCAAAGCAGATATAACTCCATGGCTTGCATAAAAGTTATGCAAATCATCCTTCTGTGAGCAGATATGGAAAAGCTTTTATGCATGAATACAGTTGGTTGTTTAAGTGTGATATTTGTTTGTGGGATGCATGTTTGGTTGAGTTTGCTAAGATGTTTGACATTAGTTTAGAGTAGTTATATGATGGTTGTTTGATTCAGACAATTAGTGATGCATATTATATATGTATTTTGGTGTAATGTGAATATATACTTGTAATTTGGTGAAATGTTAATATATATTTGTAATTTAGTTTAATATCAATACATAAAATTTGGATTTGGTAATTATACTGTGCATTGTGTATGCTATATAGTAAAGTAGTAACTTTATGATGTTAATGTTGGGTTTTGAGCATTCTAACACTCCTATGGTGTACATGCAACCCTATAAACCTTGGATCTATGTTTTCTCTATTATACACGCAAATATTAAATATTCCAAGGTTTCATCCTAACTAGCATATTATGAAGCACCTATACTACAAAGTTCTAGTTAGATGACATACCTTTTGATGTAGCTTGATGTCTTCAAGCTTTAAGAGCTTAGCCCCAATAGTGTGGAAGCCTCAAGTGGAATCACAAATCACCAAAACACCTTGGAAAACCTTTAGAGAATATGGATACTTGGCTCACACTATGAGATCGGTTATTTCCCTCTTTAGTGTATCCACACTAGCCACTATCATAATTTCATGAACCATAAAACCCTTTATATAGTGTGGAGGATTAGGGTTAAACCCTAATACCCATGACCTTTCATTTCCTAGGATCCATGGGTTAAAGCTCCATGGACTATCCATGAAGACTTAGCCCAACCTAAATGAACTTGGCCCACTACACACACACACACACACACACACATATATATATATATATATATATATATATATATATATATATATATATATATATCTAAGAGTCCATATTTAATTAGTTCCTTTTGATCACTTAATTAATTATAAATTAATTCTTGATCAATACTAATTAAATAATATGATTATATATTAATATATTAGAACTTATAATATATTAATATAAATCATAAATATACTATTCTCAAAAGACTATCCATATAAATTGTGTCGGTGAACTGCAACCCAAATGGACCATGCCGGGTCGGGTCAAGTACATACCAAATATAGTTATGGACTTAAACATTAATCCAACAGTCTCCCACTTGGATAAGTCTAAAACTATTATTGAGTATGACTTCAAAAACCAACTGGCAATCGTAGCTCTTAAAGCCGCTATCGAACTCTGATCTTGTCAATGAACTCTGACCTTTGTCAATGACTTGTCCATTAGATAAGGGATCATATATTCCTCCATTCTAGATATCATATGGACTGAGACATGGATTATAATCATTCTCTCTGTCCATTTGTTGTTTCCCGATTTTCGATTTATGATGACTGACTGATTGAACAAATCAAATCAGTCATGGCTTGGCCAAGCACTCACATGTGTCATCGCTAAATCATCGAGGGGCCCACAGATATCGCTTTTATCCCGAAGGTAAAAGGAATGGATAAACTTCGACTCATATGGCTTGTTCTACTACTTGTTGAATCATACACAAAGGCACGTTTTATAACATCGAGTTACCAATGCGTTTTCGTGCAATCAATGTATAACCAACTCATAGTAACAACTCATATCTCTAGGTTTGAAGAATATAAGATATTATCGTCTCATGATCACTCGTGATAAAATCCATGAAGTGATTCAAATGAGCGCGAGTTGAATCCAATACTCAGAACTTATGAGCACTCATGAGTGTTGTAGCAACACTTTGTCCACCAACTTGGACCTCTACAAACCAACCCATGATAGTCTTGATTCATATCTACTTCCAACATATGACCGACTGTGGATGGTTTGAATAACTTAATCATTCAGGAAGAGTGACTTAGTTATTCTGGAAGTCAAAACATGCAAAGTGAAACACAAGAATAAATGAATCAAATATGGTATCAAACCCTATGAATATAAATAAACACTTTTATTTATCACCATATTGATTACTCATTATTCATTGCTTCGGTTTTATCAACTTTATACTTGAATTAAAAACACTAGTTGTCCCATGCTCCAAGCATGTACACTATGTTTTTCTTAAACAACAGCTTTGCCATACACCAAGTATGCACTCTATGTTTGTCTATGATCTTTACTTTGTGAAATAAACCAATTAAACATAATTTCAATGATTCTAATTTCACACTCCCAAATCCTTATCGAAAAATGTGAGAATTTCAAATTCCTATCATTTATCGAAATCTGTTTAGATTTTAAACTTATATGCACTGACTCTCCTGTAATGAATATGTACAAAGTCACAAAGACTTGTCAACAGTCATTATAAGGTATTCCAATGGAGATCAACTCCATGGAAACTAAGTCTCATATTTAAAGTACATTGCTTTGGACATGCTTCTTGCATTAAGTTTTCTAATCTTACATAGATAACTTCCACCTATGGAGACAACTCCATATTCTCATTTTGACTATCACTTCTGAATAAGAGATGCCTCTTTTCAGAATATGTCAATATGGTCCTTCCAAAATTAGCACTATACTTCCAACTGTCCCTGAGCAACCAATCTTTGGTAAACCTCAGATTGTCCTCGACAATTGCTTAATCATTTTAGTCATATCCAATTCTAGACCTTTTCCCTTCGTAATGCCTCTGGGCATTTGGAAAAATTTAGAAATGACAAATATTATAGCACATGCAATCGATCCTGTACCCAAAGCAAATGGTACACGATTCATGATGTCTCACATAAAGACATGATTCTAGACCAGTCTTTTGCTACAATATTTTTATTTTCCATGTTTTCAAAATTTGACTATGAAGAAGGATGTCGTAATCATAATCGAATTTTGAGAACGCAATATATAGAATTTCCTTAAGTTGAACCAATCCAACATGAAATTCATATATATATATATATATATATATATATATATATATTCTTGACTAAAGATGATTAAGGTCTCAATCTAAGCCTTTAGAACTGAAATGAAGTATATCCTCTCCCTTAATTATAGCAAAACAACTTTTTCAATCCCTGCAGCCTCACGAATTGAAAATTTTGTTTTCTATAATTAACATTGCTAACTTGCAACACTAACAATAATTATCATGCTCCCACTAACATGATGATTATTAGCATAACACTTATGCTCCCACTAGCTTTGACATGTACTCAGAAATCAGTTGGACTTCTAGAAATCAATACTTTATTGACTTTCTTACCAAAGTTCAGATTTCTGATACGAGATGCTTTGATAAAACTTTATCAAAATCATACACCTTTCCTTAGATAGCATGCATGCGTGTCTAAACAATTTCAGAACTATGAAAAGGGATGCCGTAATCATAGTCTCAATTGTTTAGACCTTTTGTCATCTGCTTCAAATCTACTTGGTGGAAGTGTTTCCTCACCATCATTTTCATGAATCGGAGAGAAACCTTATGACCCTTAGATTTTATGGTGTATGTGTTCTTATCCATGTGAATCGTCAAAACCATAATCACAAGACAAGGATAATGACAAATCCAAACTCATATGGACTGAACTTATGCAATCTTAACTTCTTGCCACCTGGCAGTATAGGGCCTGCCATTGCTTCCAAGTTGTTATGCAACCAATTGAGAACTTTCAGAACTCCTATGCAAAGCCAACTTTAACTGGAATGGGCACAGAATATGTCAACACGATAGGTTATAAACCTCAAGTCGTGTGATAGTGAAGAACCTCAGGTTTTATTCTTGATTAGTTCTTGAAATTCTTTTTAGTATCTTTAAGACTCCTACTATCCTCTTGACATATAAGACTATCTTGCCAAATATTCAAGAGATAGTGCGGATTCTTTATCAAGACAAATACTTCACACAATTGGCCTTAGTTGGTCTTTGTTTTATCCAAAACATCACAACTTACCAATTTCAAATGTACAAGAGTAGGACACTTTTACTCTTACATTTGACAAGTGTTTTAAACCTTTCTTTAATAAATGTCACTCAAGTTACAATCTTGGAGTATGACTCTAAGAATTGTTTTGGAACGAAGTATGACTCATCTTCCTGATCTAACCATTTCAACAATTCATGACTCCTCTTCTTAGTCATAAGAATGCACTAGGATGACCTTTAGAGGACTAATTGTGATATGATTTCCAAATCATTAAGATGCTCACAAACATGATACTAAAGTACTCTCCCATCTTTTTAGATTTGAGAAACTCTTATCTTTCTGACTAATTTGATTCTTCCCATTCGTTCTGCCATACATTGAGACTTTTCCGATGTTTCAGAATTATACTTAAACTTGTAAGTATAACCATATTTACTAAACTTTAGTAAATCAAATAGTCTTAACGAGCTTTGTGGTGGACATGACCAGTGCACAAGAATGTGTACTCGATCCCTTTAGTCCTTCACTTGACTCACACATCCATGTGAACAAGTAATTAGTCTTGATTTTCCAATACTTGAAAGTTCTCATTCATCATACTATTCAACTTGCATGATTCCAAGTTTCGGTCCAATTGAAACTTGGGTGATGAGGAACTTTCTTGATTTGGTAAATTTAGACACTACCACAAATGAAAGAATCAAATCCATTTTCGAATATTGCTGTCAGTGGAATCATACAAGCAACAATTTTCCACAAATGCCATTGTAAGGATACTTCAAATAAATAAAATTAAACAATTTTCTTTTATTTTAAAACTTTGCGGAAAAACTTATCCTTACAATCCACATGGAAAATTGTTGTTACCTATTCCTTAGCAATATATCATAACTTCTTAAGCAACTGCTCAAAATTCTGATGCGATCGAAATCCACCTTCGCGATCAGAATCAGCATATATACTTCCTTTAAGATTTCTCTCTATTCTTTGATTCTTAAAACATCAACATGTGACCCAGTCACATCATGTAATGAGGATCTCAGAATAGAACTTAACAGAGTTAGATAATGGGCTCTACCTGATGTAGAGTCAAACTTATTGACTTTAACATCCTTAGGTAAATTTGGCAGCTTTGCAATCATCGCCCCTTCCTTTGGCAAAATAAACATATGGACCCTTTGGTAATGGGACTATCTCAGACTTAGCCTTTCTCTTTACCATTTGCTCAACCGGGTTGACTATGGCTAATCCCTTTCCATTGGGAAGAGAATGCTTTTTCTGGATTTCCAGTGTCACCATTGTCACTGTCCATAAAGTTTTTGGGAAGTTGATCTTCTAATCAAATTTGCTTTGCTATCGTTCCAAATCATTGCTGATTCAGCAGCACCAAGCAAATAGATATGATCATTAAGGTTCATGTCATAGTCTGTTTCATAGTAGTCCCAAAGGAACTCACTATGTGACTTAGAAATTGATTGAACATCCAACTTTCTCAAGACTTTGACACCCAACTCTCCCTGCTTGTCAATATGTGACTTCATCTCTAAGATGTGATCACACATAGACCTTGCTTGCCATTAGGGCTTGAGTGACCTTGAACTTGTGGGTTAGGGAGAATAATTGGAGGAGGTGGAGGAAGAGAAGTATGACTTCCATGAGCCAAACTCAGGAAGTCATATTCATTAGGAAAGCTTGGTTTGGGAAGATCATTGTTGTCTAAACCAGACATCAACAATGGGAGAAATTCACGTAAAGTTGATTTAAGTCCTTAATATAACACCCAATATGATATATTAAGGCTAGGACCCAACAAACTATTTTATAACTTGAAAGAGGGATGTCGTAATCCAAGCTATAAAATATTTGAAGGTAGGTGAATGACGATTCACCAATTTCCACCAAGATAAACGAAATGTATTATTAGGTTTTAATTGGTTTTGAAACTCTTAGATTCTTTTGAGATTCATTGAACTTTTCAATGGCATGTTTCAATCTCGAGTGTGCCCTTCAGGTTTTGTGACTGGGATGCCGAGGATCACAAAACAAGGTGTGAAGTAACCATGCAAATATACTTGGTACCCTTAATATTTACCCCTCAATCGATGTGTCGGTTAACCACACACGCTCCAACGATACTATGATAAACATTAAGTTACCCTTTGCCTACCTTGTTAATTCCAAGTTAGTGTGCCGGTTAACCACACACGCTCCACTAACAGCTTAAATAAAGTGCAAAGTGTAATTTCATGGATTAGCACCTTATTCACATTTTCCTAAGTAACTAAGATTGGGAATTTATAAGTGTTTAGTTACTTAGTATTTATCGTTATACTTATAATGAAGGGAGAATTATAGTCCTTGTCCTACCTGTTCGGCTAACGACCCTCCACCGGTCAAGGAAGCGGTGAGTGAGAGTGGACACCCATTAAACTGCCATTTTATAGGCAGTAACCTTATACCCCCTTATAGACCGGCTTCGTGAATGAGGCCTACTAATGGGAAGACGACTTGCTCTTATACATATAATATATTAAACTTTTAATATTATAATAGTATAAGGGTGTATTTTAGACATTTAAAATACTTGGTGGTTTAATCTATTAATTAAACTAGACTTTTAATTTAATTAAACTCAAACCATATATTTATGGATTTAATAATACTCTTTTAATTAAACGCTTTAATTAACTATTAATAAAGTCCATAAGAGTTAATTTGAACTATTCAACAAAACATCATAATTCCAATTATTAAACTCAAAATTAAAACCATTTAATTAATTGTTTAAGTTATGAACCCAAGAGTTTTAGAATTCAATTCTTTTTTTTTCATAAAAAACTTTTCTCAAATTCCAAAACTTGAGGGCAAGTTTTGTAATTCTTGAAAACCTTTGGATTCCATAACTTATGGAATTAATGGTGTTTTATGATGAAACTTTCCATGTTCCATAACTTAAGAACAAGTTATGGAATTCTTTAAAACATTAACATCAAATTTTGTAACTCCATAAAAACTTTGAATCAATTTTTTTTTTTTTTTAAACTTTCATATCCATAACTTATGGAAGTTTCAAAAACCCTTAAGATCACAACTTTAAAAAAAAACTTTTGAGCTTCAAAATTTTATGACAAAATATGTAACTCCTTAAAACATTTAGATCAAACTTTTAAAACTAATAAAATAATAATATCATTTTATCTTTTACTAAATTTGGCCTAATTCAACTCATATAGCAAATGATTCAAATTTTACAAATAATTAGTTTTTCACAAAAACAAGTAATTATCTTAAAATTTGACAAACGTCATGTTTTTTTCCTTTTTTTTCCAACTTTAAAAATAAAACATTTGCATCAATATAACAGAAAACAACCCATGGCTCTGATACCACTGTTGGGTTTTGAGCATTCTAACACTCCTATGGTGTACATGCAACCCTATAAACCTTGGATCTATGTTTTCTCTATTATACACGCAAATATTAAATATTCCAAGGTTTCATCCTAACTAGCATATTATGAAGCACCTATACTACAAAGTTCTAGTTAGATGACATACCTTTTGATGTAGCTTGATGTCTTCAAGCTTTAAGAGCTTAGCCCCAATAGTGTGGAAGCCTCAAGTAGAATCACAAATCAACAAAACACCTTGGAAAACCTTTAGAGAATATGGATACTTGGCTCACACTATGAAATCGGTTATTGCCCTCTTTAGTGTATCCACACTAGCCACTAGCATAATTTCATGAACCATAAAACCCTTTATATAGTGTGGAGGATTAGGGTTAAACCCTAATACCCATGACCTTTCATTTCCTAGGATCCATGGGTTAAAGCTCCATGGACTATCCATGAAGACTTAGCCCAACCTAAATGAACTTGGCCCACTACACACACACACACACATATATATATATATATATATATATATATATATATATATATATATATATATATATATATATATATATCTAAGAGTCCATATTTAATTAGTTTCTTTTGATCACTTAATTAATTATAAATTAATTCTTGATCAATACTAATTAAATAATATGATTATATATTAATATATTAGAACTTATAATATATTAATATAAATCATAAATATACTATTCTCAAAAGACTATCCATATAAATTGTGTCGGTGAAGTTCAACCCAAATGGACCATGCCGGGTCGGGTCAAGTACATATCAAATATAGTTATGGACTTAGACATTAATCCAACAGTTAATTTGTTTAAGTTTGATCATTTATTACATCATTGTAAGTTTCAAAACATTTTTTTTGCTTACTTTTTGAATTTCTATCATTGTAATTATTTAAAAACATCAAACATTGTTTTTCTTTTTTTTAGTTATTTTGGGGTTACAATTTAGGCTTTGCATTTAACACTACAATTTATATATTAACTATTTATAAAATAATATTTGTATTTAGTTTTAAGTTTAATTGAAAATTTGATTTAAATGAACCCTTTAACATTATATTTAAACTAATAATTTAAGTATTTCATACTATTCAAAGTTGTGACTTTATTATGCATGTTATTTAATTTATTACCCGTGTACTACACGGGTTTTAACCTAGTCTTGAATAATATCGACGAAATACTTTGATCTAGTATCCATCCACCACATCGAAATCAAGGGTTGTCGAAGGTTCCCTCATACACTCTTTCTTTGAATCTGTGTTCTACAATTCTCAAATTAAATTAAACCATTGTACAAATATTCTATGCCATTATCAAATCATCAAAGTTATTCATCCATTCAAATGAGAAAACTTTGAAGATTGGTTAATCATTCGGTCATTAATTTTGTGAAACGATTTGTTATTAATGTACCTTTTCAATATTTATATTGTACATATATATTTACTTCAAATCTCATCTATTAATTCAAAGCAACATTAATGAACATAATATTGTGTTATTTAAATGTATATTTTACAGATTTAACACCATGAACAATACCAATAGAGCGTGAATGTATGAAAGAAAAGATAATCTTGGTTGTGTATTGTCTGTTTTCATACAAGGAGTGAAAAAATTCATATACTTTGCTACCGGTCAACAAAGGTTCATGGACGAAGATAGAATCAAATGCCCATGCATCAAATGTTGTAACATACCATATGGAGACTTTGATACTGTTAAGCATCATGTGTACATGTCAGTTTTTGGTAAGGAATATTGGTTTTGGGATAAGCATGGTGAAACATTCATTGATGATGACAATACGTCTTTAGGGGTGGATGATTCAAACACAAATTTGAATGAAGGTGAATGTACTTATAGAGAAATGGTCATAGATGCAATGGCTCCTGATTTTAATACTAGTAATCCTGAGGAGGAGCCAAATACACTAGATAAAAAATTCTTTAATATGCTAGAGGCGCCCGATAAAGAGTTGTGGTTTGGATGTAAAAAAGTCACACAACTGTCTATTGTAGCTAGAGTATTGAATATAAAATCAAAGTGCCACATACCCGAACAAAGTTATTATGTTATCTGCCAATTGATAAATGATGTGTTATCGAAGGAGAATAATATGGTAGGTAGTTTATACGAGAGCAAAAATTTAATGCAAGCACTAGGTTTGCTTGTGGAGATGATTGGCTGTTGCAGGTCTGGATGTATGATATATTGCAGGAGAGACAAAGATCTTTATCAGTGCAAATTCTGCAACGCAGATAGCTACAAATGGTCAAAAAATTTGGCCAGATGTTCTCGCGTATCCTTTAAGAGAATGCATTGTTTTCCTTTGACTCCAAGGTTGAAGAGACTGTATGCTTCACAAGCCACAACCGTTTCCATGTAATGGAACTCCGCGGATCATGGACATGATGTTGGAGTAATGTGTTATCCATCCGATTTAGAAGCTTGGAAGCACTTTGACAAAATTCATCCTTCATTTGTAGTAGAAATGCGTAATGTTAAATTAGGCCTAAGTATAGATGGGTTTGCACCACATGGAGCATTTGGAAAACAATATTCATCTTGGCCTATTACAATAACACCATATAATTTTCCACCTTCTATGTGCATGAAATAGCCTTACATGTTTTTGACCGTACTTGTGCCAGGACCGTCAAGCCCTAAGCATAAAATAGATGTATTTTTGCAACCAGCTGTTGCAGAATTGGAGCAGTTATGAGAAGAAGGCGTAGTAACATATGATATATCTTTAAAACAAAATTCCCATTTATGAGCATCTTTGATGTGGACAATACGTGATTTTCCAGCATATGCAATGTTGTCAGGATGGTCTACAACAGGTAAGCTAGCATGTCCACATTGTGGGAAACATACACAAGCATTCAGACTAAAGAATGGTAATAAGATGTCATGGTTTGACTGCCATAGAAGATTTCTACAGGTAAATCACCCATATAGAAAGGATAAAAATAAGTTCAAGAGGAATCGTGAAGTGACAGAAGGTCCTCCTCCAAGTAAGAATGGTGAACAAAATTTTAGAGAAATTGAACAATTAGGTTTGGTAAAAGTGACCGAACTAACTGTTGATGATGTAAACAAAGCATGTGGCGATCATGGTTGGAAAAAGAAAAGCATATTTTGGGATTTACCATATTGGAAAACAAACCTCATTAGACATAATTTTGATGTTATGCATATTGTGAAAAACATATTTGAGAATTTTTTTACACTGTAATGGATGTCAAAGAGAAGACGAAGGACAATTTAGCAGCGAGAAGAGTTCTGAAACTTTATTTTAGCAAGAGAAAAGGAGTCAAATATGATCAAAGAGCGTACTATGCTCTAGACAAGAATCAAAAGAAAGCCATATGCGAATCGGTGGAGAAATTGTGTTTCCCCGATGGTTATGTTTCTAATTTGGGGAGGTGTGTTGATTTAACTGGGTGTAGACTGTTCGGAATGAAAAGCCACGATTGTCATGTTTTATGCAGAGATTGATGCCAATTGCATTTTGTGAGATGTTGCCAAAACATGTGTGGGAAGCATTAACAGAGTTGGGTCTTTTCTTCAAAACATTAACAGCAACATCAATCACAACAAAAGACATTGAAAGGATTGAAGCTGAGATCCCAATAATTCTATGTAAATTAGAGACCATCTATGTCCCTTGTATTTTTAACTCCATGAAACATTTACCAGTATATTTGCCATACGAAGCGAAGATAGCCGGTCCCGTCTAATATCGGTGGATGTATCCATTTGAAAGGTTTGTATGTTACATAAAAATGTATGTTTCTAATTTTCTAAGTGAATTTAAATCTTCTTTACTATAGATATCTAAAGCAGTTGAAAAAAGATGTGAAAAATAAAGATCGAGTGGAAGGGTCCGTTGTTAACGCGTACTTTCTTCGTGAAGCATCAATATTGTTCTCTCATTATTTCGAGACCGGTGTCCCCACACGTAATAGAAAGTTGCCTCGAAATGATGATGGAGGAGGAGATGAGCAACCTGATGATAACAACGAAATTCTAGATATATTTTCATATCCTGGTCGTCATTATTGAAGATTCAGGAATAGAATGTTGTCTGATGAGGAATTGCATGCTGACCAAACTTACATACTCTTTAATGAAGATAAGATCAAACATTACATCAGGTAAGTAAATATAATTCACTTTTAGTTATAATTAATAATCATTTGTTGTGTAATTGCTCTAAATAACATTTACATGCATGATTTTGTTTATTAAATGATAGTAACTTTAAAAATGTTATTTAAATGGTAATACATAATATTTGAAGAATATTTGAATGAACTTATTGGGGATATGGATGAAAAGGAGTTTGCAGCTGAAGTTGAGAAGAACTTTGCAGTATGGTTTCAAAACTATGTGGGTGTTAATTTTATATTTTTTTAATTTTTTAATTTTTTGTTATGGTTATAATTAACTCTAATTAATTGCTTTACCATTTCTTATATAGGCACGTACAATCCAGATAAACAACAAGCATATATCTGACCTTTCCAAAATGTCATTCAAAAGAGTGAAATTATATAGTGTATACTTTGTCAATGGCTACAAGTTTCACACAGAAGCTCATGGTCTGAATAAATTAACAATCAATAGCGGATTGTGTGTTAGTAGCCAAGGATGTGATTATTACGGTAAGGTAGAGGAAATTTTAGAAGTCAAGTACCCTGGTTACCCAATTAAACCCACAGTTTTGTTTAAATGTCATTGGTACGATCCAACACCTAACATAGGAGTTAAGGTTCACAAACAATATAACTTGGTCGAGATAAATGTCAAAAGAAAATACAACAAGTTTGAGCCATTTGTTTTAGCCATGCAAGCCATTCAGGTGTGTTACATTCGTTACCCAAGTTTGAAAACAAACAACTCGGGCTAGTGGCCTGTATTTAAAGTTAAACCTCATGGATGGACTTATTTACGTGAAAATTATCCTCAAAAAGATGTTGCTTTCCAAGAAGATGAAGTTGAAACAAATGAAATCACTATACCAACTACAGCCGATACAGACAATTATGATGATCACGACATGTCAAGCAACGGTTCAGATAATGAAAATAACAATGATGAAGAAGGTGAAATTCATGAGGACGACAATGATGGTATTCGTCACAGCGAGGGTAGTTATGAGTATAGTATATCTAGCAATGAAGAAGAAGAGGAGGAAGAAGATATTGACTAGATGTTTTTGTTTCTTTATAGAAGGATGGTTGCATTGTCTAATTTTTAGTTTTTGCATGCGAATTGGTAAATGTGATGTTATATATTAGTGCCCTTCATGAGAATTAAATAAAATGAAATTTTATCATTCTTTCGTACATCGAAACCATTTACTAAAAGGGTACATGTGTTTTTGATATATTTGTATGTATAGTATTTTCATTAAATATACAATTAAGTAATCGTTATGTTATAATCCAATTTTTTTTACATTGAAATGGTAAAAAATTATTCAGTATAACATCAACATAATTACTATACAAAAATTAATTCCTAGAAAAATTGGTAACAAAAGTTGCAACATATAATTGCTCAATACTAAAAATTCCACGAATTTTATTGTCGTTGCAAATTTCCATAGCGAAATATCTATGAGTTTGAACTACTCCTTATCAACGTTGCTATGGAATATAATTTTGTAACAAATGTCGTCACAAATTAGCTAGGTTTTTTGTTCCATAGCAAAAAAGAGAAGGAAATCAAATTCCATAGCAGAATTCCCTAGCAAATACCTACGAATGGTACTTCCATAGCAAAGCAACTATGGAATCGGTTTCCGTTGAAAAAGTCTGGTGCATAGTAACCACGATAATTAATTCCATAGCAGCAGTACAACAGAAAGTGATTTCGTAAAAAATTCCGTTGGAAAATTGCTACGAATGTTTTTTCCATATAAATATCGGTAGCATAATACCAACGGATATGGAGTCCATAGCATTTTCCCTAGCAAGTCCCCTGCTCGCTACCGAAAATAAATTTCGTAGACAATGTGGTAGCAACCTTGCTATGGAACGACATTCCATAGCACGATCCATTGCAGATTAACAACGAAAATACGTTCCATAGCGCCCTTCCCTAGCAAAATCGCATTTTTCTTGTAGTGTTTGTGGTATTCCTAAGGATTTTAACTATACATGTATATGTACAAAGTTTATACAAGAAACTTACTTAGTTATAAAAGCTAGTACCTTATACTATACATGCATACCAATTATGCATGGATTTTATAAACTTTATACAAATTCATTATGCCTAATAACTTATCCACTTATAAGTTAGGGCTGAGAGCTTTTCACCTACCTTAGTTAAAGTCTTTTCAGTGAGACTATATTCATTATCTCAGTCTAAACACTTAGCATACCCACACTAATATAACCGTTAATCTTCGGAGCGAGATACATATGTATAGATCTATAGGAGGTTGACATCCCCACCTGCGGTTGCTAGCTACAACCTCGACCGATCAATCTAAGCGGGTGATAAGTGTCTACCATCGTTAAGTAATGTAGGGGGTACATATAGTCACATAGCTCGGTTATAGGACTCACTATAAACATTAACTAAAAACACTATCTCTCTCTTACTACAAACCATGGGCTTGGTTATTTTCAAAACTATGTTAAGTATGTATTTACTTATGCAAAGATACATTTTGGTTTTCAAAGCTTATTTACAAACACTGTTTTAGGTATGGTTATACTTACAAAGAAAATATTTTTAGACTTTTTCATGTATCATACTACTGTTAGAAGAAAACTTGTGACCCTCACCAACTTTATGTTGACCCTCAAAATTTCATGTATTCTCAGGGAATCAGTAACTCAGGTATTCAGACGACGAATAATCACGGATTTCAGGCAATCTAGTTTACTAGCTTTTGTTACTTCTGCCTACCTGTTAAGGCAATTCATGTATTACTATTATATGTAAGAACATTGTATTCAAACTTAAAAGATGGAATACAAATGCTATTTTGTTTATTGGTGTACTTGTGCTAAATATTCAGTTTACCTATGATCCATGAACTTAGCCGCACAGCCCGACATGTTCTGCCGCCTCGGCCGGGGATGTGACAGATCTCTTCAACTATTACGCTCCATTCGAATTCTGATCCTCCAACGGTTTCCCAGAGGTTATTTGTCCCAGCTCTTCTCCAGAAAATTGGTTAGAAGTCTCTCCATTCGACCTAATGTTCGAAATTTATAGTTTCCTTAATTTTGCCTCCTACGATGTGGAAAATAGGCTCCACGGTGCTGAAATCTTATACCACGCATATTCCCCAAGGCAGCTTCACGGATCGCGAATATTCTACTCACCACGGCGTGGCATGAATTCCCCACGCCATGGGCTTCAGATTCCTTGATTTCTTTGACTTAGCCCACTCTATCCTGCTTCAAACTGTAACATCATGTTTCAGATCGTCTATGATTTAGGGTTTGTGGGCTACAACCCGGGCATGAGGAAGCCTTGAGGCAGCGACGAGTTAATAGAAGAGTAGGGTTTCTCGCCACCTTTCCGTGGATATGAGGTTCATTGGAAACGGACTTATAACGAAGAATCTATAATAGTTTGAAGTTTTGGCAAGTTTAGTCCTTATTGAGAAATGGGTGGCAAATGAGTATGCGGGGTGTAAGTATGTGTACGCTCAGCTTACTTATGTGCGTAGCATGGACGCGGAGACCACCTAGTATGCTCGGCGTACCAGAGGGTATGCTTGGCGTACTAGGCAGAGAATGTAAACCCTAATATTTTGAGGTGACCCTATTTAAGGGACATGATGGCCTCATTTTCAGCCACCATTTCCAGCCTCCAACTCCTCTCAAAACCCTAATCTCGTTTCCATGGCTTGTGTAAGTGTGGTGGCTCATTTGAGTGTTATTGATGAAGCTCTTGGTGAAGAATCAGTCTTGAAAGAGGATGGCTTGTGCTTCTAGCTTGTGGATCTGAGTTCTACCCTTGTTGGTGCGTCTTCGAAAGGTATAAAGTTCGAAACTTGCTCATTGTTGTGCTAGTTCTTGTTTTTGGTCCATTTTTAGGGTTTTATGTCCCCAAGATTTGGAACTTTGTGAGTTTAGTGAACTCCAGAGCAAATCTCCTGTCCTTTTAAGTGTATTGGGTTGCCTTGATTCATAAAAATGAGAACTTGGTCGTCTAGATTTCTTCATGCATGTGTTGACAGGATTTAAGAGAGTCTTAATGGTTATTTTGGAAGTTGGGTCCCATTATGACAGGCAAACTGAGAAAGTTGTCAACTTTATCATTTAGGATCTTGTAACGAAGCTTCCTTGAGGTTTGGATGCTTTGGGATGAAGTGGTTAAGTCGAAAATGGAGTTTCTGGACCTGAGCAGTACGCCCCGCGTAAGTCCTAGTAAGCCCCGCGTACTGGTCTAGTTTCCCCAATCAGGATTTGTGTGTACGCTGAGCATACCAAGGGAGGTACGCCCCGCGTAATCTCGTTGTGGGATTTTTCAACTAAATCTCATATTGGGCATGGATTTTGGGCTTGCTGTATTGGATATTTTGGATAAGAGGAATATATATGTCTTGGGCCCTAGTGTTGGGCTTTCCATCTGGACTTAAGTTTAAGGGTTGGGCCTTGGGAGGGCCCATTTAGTATTAGGCCTTTGTGGGCCTAATGGGCTTGGGTTACTTATGGTCCGGTTAGTGGACTATCATTAGACCTAATGAGTGAGGGTTTGGTGTTAGATCCTAATTTGGTTAATTGTGGGTTTGGCTCAGTGTTAGAGGCCGGTGTGCAACAGCAGCATTTATAGGAGTTTTTCATCATCCGAGGTGAGTCTTCTCACTATACTTACCTAAGTGGTAATCATTGTGTGACTGGAGGGTCTTATGTGCTTATTCTGAGTTATGTGATATCATGTATTTTGTCTATGTGATTTATGCTGTATATTACTTCGGTGCCTTATTGAGTTATTTTGTTCTTGTGAGACCGGAGAGTCTTCACTGAGATATTAGACTGGAGGGTCCGACCCGAGCTGTAAGACCGAAGGGTATTCACTGAGACACATGACCGGAGGGTCCTTATCGAGATATAGCCATGAAAGGCTAATTATTTGCGTGTGGTATTTTGGGGAACTCACTAAGCTTCGTGCTTACCGTGTTGTGTGATATGTGTTTCAGGTACTTTTCAGGATTGCAGGAAGGCGCCGGCTTGATTGTAAACACCAGTTAGAGATCATGATTTTGAGGATTCTGGGATTTTATCAAACAATGTTGACTTGTGTTTTGACAACTTATACATTTTGTGGTTTTTGAGAAATGTGATATTGAGTTTATGTGATTTTAAAAATGAAAATTTTATTTGAAAATTTACAGTGTTGCAAGTTGGTATCAGAGCCCTGGTTTGATTGATTTGGATGTACTCTCGGGTATGTCTGGACTCAAACTGAGGATTTGAGAAATTTTTTTAAAAAGAAATGATTTTTCTAAAACGAGTAAGAGTTTAAAGAGAAAACGAGACGGGGCAGTGTGTACAATCACCCAGAGCCCGAGCGGTGATTTCCCAAAATACCATTACTTGTTTACATTACGAGATGTTTATGAGATATTAGAGTTGCATGCTAGAGGATAGGCTAGGTATTTCAGAAATTAGGGCTAGAGTTGCCTAATTCATGATGCCTTAGCCGAGGGGATGTTATTGATTGATATTATCTGGTATTTGCTCTATGTATGTGATGAGTAGGAGTGCCTAGCAGGAATCTTTTAGAGGGAGATTTGAGTAGAGGAGTAATCTAGGAGAGATACCTAGATGTGCATTTGAGGAATCTACTGAGAGAGTAGTTGGATACCCACAAGAGGTTGGGTTGCCTGAGTTCGGTGATGCCTTTTGAGTTGTGGATAGAGCGAGTGGAGTTGTAAGCTAGAGTGGCTTTATATGCTGGTAGAGGATATTTGATGCCCGAATGATTCTTGCTTTGTGCTTTGTAGAACTCTTCATGATGGAAGTCCACTACTAAGTGAATATGATGATATTTAGGAGGTAGATGGATGGCATCATGAGGAGTTCTTCAGCAGATGAAGGCAGGGAAGTGTAAGAATCTAGGATAGCTTAGGGAGTAATATTAGTGCGATGGGATGGGTGATCGAGGAGGTCGAGCAGCTACTTAGGAAATCTGGGACGATCCGTGTGGAAAGTATGGGTAGATGTGGCAGGTAGTATGGGCCCGTACTACTGAAAGCAGAGGACCCATACTCGAAACAGGGAGAATTCCAGGGGTTCTAAGTAGCAGATTGAGGGGAGATAACGTGGTTCGGGTACCATGACTTGTAGCAGATTTTGCTTCCATCTTTACCAATTATCCTGCTTTGGTTGTTCGGACTGAGAGTGGATATGGTAGATTGTGGGGCCAGAGGGTCATGTCGGTCGACCTTCAATGGGGGTGTAACGATGAAAATTGAGTTAGATCCCGAAGGATCTGACTGGTGAGCTGCCAGTTGGAGTTGCGGGACTCAAGGAGAAGTGGAGATAATGCCTTGTGGAGGATTGCGGTCTGGGTTGAGTGATCGGCCGATGGATGAGATGTCACTTTCTATGAAGAGAAATACATTATTTCCGCTTCCCGTGTGGAGCAAAAGAGATAACGAGCTTTCGGTTTCAGAGTTTGGAGGTAAACTCTGTGGGGGTAGCATATAGTTGTGATACTTTCAACAGAGTATTTTGTGGTATGTCTACTACGAGGTATTTCTTATACCGTGAGGGAGTCATCAGAGGGGACTGAGATGGATGAGGACAAGGATATGCCTTAGTGAGTATAGTAAGGCATATTTTAGCAACAGTTCCCGGTTAGCAAGAGGAGTATATCGGGGTGGTGGCCCTCGTTGTCTACGTTGTATATCGACGGTAAGGGTTGAGAGTCGTAACTAATTCGGGACAGTCGAGATGTCCGGTTGTGTGTCGGTACGAAATTTTCGGTGACTATAGGCAGTCACATTGGGAGGATTCCGAGGTTCTCATCCGATATTCGGGATACTTGGAGTTATCTGGTCATTATCTGGAAGGTCATCGAGTGCTGCGTGGTACGTTCCATGAGTCGGGAATTGTACATCTGGTGAGCCAGTCTGTAGTGTGGTCTGTTTGGTATGTCAATGGAAGATGGTTCGAACCCTAAATGGGGGAGAACGGGGTATTATGTGGGGAGGATTCTCAATCTGATGCGGTACAGAAGTTTGGCTTATGGGGATCTGTGACCCGAGTATATGAGACTGGGGTCATGTGGTAGTCAAGGCAACATACAGAGCAAGATGATGCATGTTGCACATCCTCAGGAGAGAATGAGTGTTTTCACAATAGGTGGTCGTTGGACAGGAATCCGATTAGGGTTCATGTTTCTTCGGGTGTGTCAATGTTGAGTTTCGAGGCGGTCGGGTTGTTGAGGTCAAGATTCGACTGCTAAGAGATTGATAGTTCGATGTATACATTGTTACCTGTACTCCGGGAAGGGTAGCAGTTGATTTTTCAATCAACTTCAGAGTCCGAATGAGTAGTTTCGCATGGGCGTGATCAGTATAGGATGGGGCTTTGGATTGTCGTCAATGTGTTCTCAGTCATGGACGTTTCCTCCGTGCTTCAAATTGTAAGTTGGAGTATTTCAATGGTTCGAGTTGTGTGGGTAGAAGATCATTGGTCATGGCAAGACATCGTGAGATTTTGTGATGGTGTATTGAGGTATCCGAGTGTGATGCCCTAAATTGTTGGATTACTATGAGACTTGGGTTTGTCAGACGGCAAGTGGAACACCAAGTGACCATATTTCCAGATGTGATACCATCAATTAATTGTCGCCAGATGGGGATTATCCAAGGGTGTGACTGTACTGAGGAAAATGCCTTGTCTACGAGAACTTTCGTCAAGAGTGGTGATGCATAATCTAGGTAGGTGTGTGCCCCTAACTATGTTGGGCCACGGAGCATGAGATAGTGAACTGAGTGTGGTGATGACTTAAGGATGCGATTGTGGGGTGATAAGAGAGTGAGCGGATCCGGGTGGGAGTAATCACTTAGGACTGTTAGGGAAAAACCGTGGGGTGAACCCATGGCAAGTGAGAGAGAGTATCGTATGACTGCGGGGAGCCGTAGCATACATGAGTTAGAGAGGGAGAGTATCGTATGACTGCGGGGAGCCATAGCATACATGAGTCAGAGAGAGAGTATCGTAAGACTGTGGAGAGCCGTAACATTCAAGAGTCAGCGAGAGAGAGAGAGAGAGATAGAGAGAGAGAGAGAGAGACGGAGAGAGAGAGAGAGAGAGAGTACCGTAAGACTGCGGAGAGTCGTAGCATTCACGAGGCAGTGAGAGAGTGTCATAAGACTGCGGGGAGCCGTAGCACTTGTTAGTCAGTGAGAGAGTGTTGTAAAACTATGGGGATCCGTAGCCTTTACTAGTCAGGGTGTGACGCAGAGGGGTTCTTAGGCTTGGGTAGCCTTGCCAAATGAGTCTGTGGGAACCTGGTGGCCAGACCATGAGAGAGACTGGGGTCTCTGTGATGGTAGGAAACCGTATTATCTCGATCGAGGGAGAAGTTGTTGCAAATCGAAAGGATGGGAGGAGTAATGTACGCGTGGATTCGCGGATCTCAGGTCTTGAGTTGAGTAACAGATTGGATACGAGTGGTTCCAATTCTGTGTCGGGCTAGACTTTTGTGGTTGAATTGGCTCTATCTGTGTGAACGATAGGCAAGTTGGGAATTTCATATTTCAGATGGATTCCATTTTGAGCGGTTATGGATCCCATCTGATGTTTTAGACCTGGGTAGGTCGGTTCGTTTGGCCTGAGGAGGACCACGGCACGCCCAGAACTAACAAGTGGTAGACGACAGAGGTCGGAGGTCATGTGTGACTGCAGATCGGTTGTAATATTCGCTTGGAGTAAATCGAACTAAATAATTGCGTGTACAGTGTGATTGGTTGAGATAGCTCGGTTGGATCGATCGGATGTGGAGTCGAATCGCTGAATGTGCTAGAGTAGCCTTGGTGGTCCAACTGTTGGGTCGGGAGTCGATCTTGTATTCGGATTTGGTGTCAAGCATTGAGAGGTAGTTGGAGTTATGTTTCCGGATATCAGTGGATAGTTCAGTCAGGCATGGTCATCGAGTTCGGGGCCGGAGCGGAATCATCCTGGGCTCGGTAGTAAAATGATTATGTCTGACGGGAGGTCGGATCTAGTGTAGAGTTTCGGTTTCCATGTGGGTCGGCAGGTCTTCATTTAGTGTTGGGGGCAGAGTATTGAGGTTCACTCTTCACATGGGTTCTGATAACAGTATCGGTGGTTGGTCCTTGGTGCGAGGTGACTCTCGTTTCTTTAGGTTTCAGTCAGAATCAACTGGTATGTCGGGCACAAGTGTTCAACAACTAATTATGGTCAACGACTTGTCCATCAGTCGCGGCAAAGTAATCAGAGTTGGAGGTGTATTATCGGGTCTGTTATCCGATGAGTGAATGACATGGGGATATTCCGCATGGGCGGTCGGTCGGGGAGACATACCACTATAGATTCCAAGTTTTGGAGAGGCAGAGTTGGTTCTGCAACGACGAAGGGTTCGTTCTTCTTCAGTTTGGAAGGTTCTGATTGGTTTCGGTTGTCTTGGGGAGATCGTTTATGTTCTGAATATTTGGTTGCGCTTCTTGGGCTAATTGATGGGATCTGAGTAATGATAAGGAGCGATTTCGAGGGTGAAATCAAATTTAAGTGGGGGAGAATTGTAACATCCTGTTTCGAATCGTCTGTGATTTAGGGTCCATGGGCTGCAACTCGGGCATGAGGAAGCCTTGAGGCAGCGACGAGTTACTAGAAGCGTAGGGCTTCTCGCCACCTTTCCATGGATATGAGGTTCGTTGGAAACGGACTTATAACGAAGAAGCTATGATAGTTTGAAGTTTTGGCAAGTATAGTCCTTATTGAGAAATGGGTGGCAAATGAGTACGCGGGGCGTAAGTATGTGTACGCTCAGTGCACTTATGTACGTAGCATGGACGCGGAGACCACCTAGTACGTTGGGCGTACCAGAGGGTACATTGGGCGTACTAGGCAGAGAATGTAAACCCTAATATTTTGAGGTGACCCTATTTAAGGAACATGATGGCCTCATTTTCAGCCACCATTTCCATCCTCCAACTCATCTCAAAACCTTAATCTCGTTTCCATGTCTTGTATGAGTGTGGTGGCTCATTTGATTGTTTTTAGTGAAGCTCTTGGTGAAGAATGAGTCTTGAAAAAGGATAGCTTGTGCTTCTAGCTTGTAGATCTGAGTTCTACCCTTGTTGGTGCATCTTCCAGAGTTATAAAGTTCGAAACTTACTCATTGTTGTGCTAGTTGTTGTTTTGGGTCCATTTTTAGGGTTCTATGTCCCAAGATTTGGAACTTTATGAGTTTGGTGCACTCCAGAGCAAATCCCCCGTCCTTTTAAATGTATTGGGTTGCCTTGATTCATAAAAATGAGAACTTGGTCGTCTAGACTTCTTCATGCATGTGTTAAGAGGATTTAAGAGAGTCTTAATGGTTATTTTGGAATTTGGGTCCCATTAAGACATGCAAACTAATAAAGTCGCCAACTTTATAAGTTAGGAGCCTGTAACGAAGCTTCCCTGAGGTTTGGATGCTTTCGGCTGAAGTGGTTAAGTCAAAAATGGAGTTTCTAGACCTGAGCAGTACGCCCCGCGTAAGTCCTAGTACGCCCTCGTACTGGTCTAGTTTCCCCGATCAGGATTTGTGTGTACGCTGAGCGTACCAAGGGAGGTATGCCCCACGTAATCTCGCTGTGGGCTTTTTCGGCTAAATCTTGTATTGGGCCTTAAGTGTTGGGCCTGGATTTTGGGCTTCCTGTATTGGAGATGTTGGATCAGAGGAATATATATATGTCTTGGGCCCTTGTGTTGTGCTTTCCATTTGGACTTAAGTTTAAGGGTTGGGCCTTGGGAGGCCCCATTTTGTATTAGGCCTTGGTGGGCCCAATGGGCTTGGGTTACTTATGGGCCGGTTAGTGGACTATCTTTAGACCTAATGAGTGAGGGTTTGGTCTTAGATCCTAATTGGGTTAATTGTGGGTTTGGCTCAGTGTTAGAGGTCGGTGTGCAGCAGCAACATTTATAGGAGTTGTTCATCATCCGAGGTGAGTCTTTTCACTATACTTACCTGAGTGGTAATCATTGTGTGACCGGAGGGTCTTATGTGCTTATACTAAGTTATGTGATATCATGCATTTTGTCTTTGTGATTTATGTTGTATATTACTCCTGTGCCTTATTGAGTTATTTTGCTCTTGTGAGACCGGAGGGTCTTCACTGAGATACCGGACTGGAGGGTCCGACCCGAGCTGTGAGACCGGAGGGTCTTCACTAAGACACATGACTGGAGGGTCCTTATCGAGATATAGCCATGAGATGCTAATTATTTGCGTGTGGCATTTTGGGGAACTCACTAAGCTTCATGCTTACCGTGTTGTGTGATATGTGTTTCAGGTACTTTTCAGGATCGCGGGAGGGCGCCAACTTGATTGTACACACCCGTTAGAGATTATGATTTTGAGGATTCTGGGATTTTATCAAACAATGTTGACTTGTTTTTGACAACTTATACATTTTGTGGTTTTTGAGAAATGAGATATTGAGTTTATGTCATTTTAAAAATGAAAAATTTATTTTAAAATTTACAGTGTTACACCAACTCCGCATTTGCTTCCTTTTCATCTTGAGCATGTTTTTGCTGCTACAAAACAGATTTCAAACATATTAAGTACCTTTTGTCCTAAAAAAATCACATTTCTAGCTAAAAATATTAGGATAATTCTCAAAGTATATGAATAAATATGCAAGGCAAAAACCATAAAAACCACAATATTTTTCATCCATAATCGGGAAAAATCCTAATATTTTTTTTGTTGGCTCTGGCCACAAATGGGACGTAGAGTTATCACTCTAGCCCATTTAACAGGTTTCATGGTTAACTCTGTTATTTTTTTTTCGCAAAATCAATCATAGAATTGGTTTAAAGTTGAAACTTGGTCCCTGTAGTTTGCAAAAAATTACACATGTCCAAAACTCGGTTTTATTTTATTTAGCTTCTTTATTTTCATTTATTATTTTTTTTAGTCAAAACAAAACTTGGTTTTATATTTTTTTTCATTTTTTAAATATTTTTCGTATTTTTGTTTTTGTTTTTTTACGTTTTTCGTATTTTTTTAGTTTTTTTCGTATTTATTTTCATATTATTTTTTCATTTTTTTGTATTTTGTATTTTTTTCATTTTTTTTTGTTTTATTTTTCATGAATTTGACAATTTTTTCTTGAAAATAAAGAAGTTATAAAACATAAAACCGAAAAAAATACGAAAAACATAAAAAAAACGAAAATAAATAAAAAAATACGAAAATAAAATCGAAAAAATACGAAAAAAACTAAATAAATACGAAAAACAAAAAAATACGAAAAATATTTAAAAAATGAAAAAAAATATGAAAGCAAGTTTACTTTTGACTAGAAAATAAAATTTAAATGAAAATAAAGAAGTTAAAAAACATAAAACCGAGTTTTGGACATGTAGTGTAATTTTTTGCAAACTACAGGGACCAAATTTGAACTTTAAACCCAATTTTAGGACTGATTTTGCAAAAAAGGTAACGAAGTTAACTATGAAACTTGTTAAATGAAATAGAGTGATAATTCTACGTCCCATTTGTGGCCAGAGCCAACCAAGAAAAATAATAGGACTTTTCTCAATTATGCGTGAAAATGTTGTAGTTTTATGGTATTTTGATCTAAATATGCACATATCTGTTACAAAGACACCACATGAAATGTGGAAAGGAAAAGTTCCTTCACTTAATCACATTAAGGTTTAGGGTTGTGAGGTTTTTTTCGACACGATACCCAAGACAAACATGAATCTAGATTTAAGAGATGTCGTTTTTTCGGTTATCCACAAAATTGTTTTGGATATATGTTTTACAGACCTAGTGAAAACATAGTGTTTGTAGCTCGAAGATGATTAAATAAAAGGTGTTTTATTTATGAGTAAAGTTACTATCTTCTGTCAATTGTTTACTATTGTTTCAATTTGCATGTTTTGACTTCCAAAATAATTATATTATTCAAACTGTCCACAGTCGATCATACTTTGGAAGTAGGTATTGAGGCAAGACAGTCATGAATTTGGCTTGTAGATTGTCTGAAGTGTTTTAGACATAGCAAAAGATTGCTACAACATTCATGAGTGCTCATAAGGTCTGAGTATTGGATTATCACGAGTGATTGTGAGACGATAATATCATATAAGTCTTCAAACCAAGATATATGAGTTGTTGACTATGAGTTGTTTGTACATTGATAGTGCGAAAACGCATCAGTAACTTGATGTTATAAAACGCACTGTTCTGTATGATTTAATGAATAGTTAGTACAAGCATATAATGTCGAAGTTTATCTGTTCCTTTTAATTATTGGAGGATTAAAAGTGATATCTTGGGCCCCTCTATGATTTTGTTTTGACTTATGTGTCGGGCCCGATCGGGACTAAATTGATGTGTTCAATTAAGTTCTCTGTCAAACAAATCAGAAATCAAGAAACAAATTGCTGGACAATAAATATGACATTTTTCCATGTATTTGTCCGGCTGATATCTTGAAGAAAAGAGGATTATATGATCCGTTATCTAAAGGACGCGTCATTGACTAGGTCAGAGTTCGACAACGGCTTTAAGAGCTACGATTGCTAGTCGATTTTAAGTCGTACTTGCAGTTATAGTTATTAGACTTATCCAAGTGGGAGATTATTGGATTAGGTGTCTAAGCCCATAACTATAATTGGTATGTACTTGAACCGAGAGTAGCATGGTCCTTTTGGGTTGCCTTCACCAATGCAATTTGATAGGATGGACTTTTGAGAATAAGGTTATTTGTGATTTTTTAATATATTACAAGTATAATGTATTAATATGAAATCATATTATTTAATTAGTATTGATCAAGAATTAATTTGGAATTAATTTAGTGATCAAAAGAGACTAACTAAATATACGGGGACTGATTTGGTAAATCAATGGTTCTTATAATATGGGCCAATGATCCATTTAAGCTCATTATCTCATAACCTAACCCTAACATCTTTAGCCTCCACCCCTCTAAACCCTAGAAATCGACCCTTAGCCCTCATTTGAGTGATTTTGGAGCTTGGATGGCCATTAGAGGAGTATTTTGGTGCTTTTGAAGAAGGTGTTCATTCTTGAAGACTTATTGAAGAAGATGGAGCTTTTATATCCAGAACTACACCAACTTTTGGCTCTCATTTGAGGTATAAAGTCTTAAACTTGGTGATTACTTCCTTAAGATCTCTTATGCTGACTGTTTGGACCTTTTTGGTCCCAAGGATGAAGCTTTATGGGTCAAATCTGATTCTTAGGCTTAGGGTTGCCACCCTTGGTGCTATTTGAGTCTGTAAGATAGAAAGTTGCCATCTTGAAGGTCTTAATGGGTTCATGCATGAGTTAGGGTCACTTTTATGGAAGTAGAATGCCATTTTGGGGTTTGGGCTTTGTTTGGGGCATGGAAAGTCACCAAGTCAGTGACTTTATGGGTTTAGACGTTAAGCATAGCTCAGATCTGTGATTTGGACTTGTTGGATCAAGTATTAAGCACTTAATGGATTTTGTGCATGCGCTGTTTGTACGTTGGGCATACTATGTAGTACGTTGCGCGTACAGTCCATTTGCCCAGTACGCTAAGCGTACAGAAGAGGTGCGATGGGCGTACGCTCTTAGGAGGACTTGGGCCTTAATGGACTTCGGACCTTTGGGCCCTAATGGTTTTGGGCCTGGATTTGCTGATTGTTAGGCCTGAATGTATCTTTGGGCCAATATTGGAATAGTTGGGCCTATTGGGCCTTGTGGCCTAATATAGAAATGGACTTCACATTTGCGGGCCTAGGTTTGGGCCAATTCTTGGACTAGCTTGTTGTCGGCCTTCGTGGGCTAATTGAGGGCAGGGTTATGGACTAAGGAGAATATTGGGCTTTAGGATAAGGCCCCTTAGAAGGGTCCGGGCCTAATTTGGAAAATTGGGCCATTGATGGTTTTATGGACATTATAGTGTTGGGCTTTTGTTTTGGATTTGGGCCTTAGTTTTGGATCATATTGGGCCAGGGGTACAATGGTCATTTTACCCCATGCATGGATTAAGGATTATGCTATGGGACCCAATTGCTAATTGGGTATATTGATTGGTATTGATAGCTCGGGAAGTGGACAGGGCAGCAGCTAAGGATTTCTTTCGGGAAGCTTTTGCATTCGATGTGAGTCTTCTCACCATACCAATGGGTCTAAGGCACCAAGGCCGTCCCCATTTAATGTTATATGGATTGATAGTTGGTTATGTGATATGTCGCTAGGACATTTGTATGGAAGACCCCGGGAGGTTCCCGTGGCAGTATATTAAGACCATGAGGAGGTTCCCATGGTATCTAGTATAAGTCCTTGGAGGGTTTCCATGGATTCTTAGTATGTTTAATTGTTTAGCTCGTATAATATTTTCATGGCTTGTGTAGACCGCGTGGGGGTTCCCACGGCAATTAGCCAAGACCACGTGGGGGTTCCAGTGGCAGCTAGTAAAGACCACGTGGGGGTTTCCCGTGGCACTTGGTGTGAGACCTTGGAAGGTTTCCACGGCATCCCCATATGTCTATATGCATGGCTTATGTGATATATGTAGCTTTTATAGATAATATGATATGTGTGTTATGTGGATTGTGTGTGGGGTATGCTCTGGGGGACTCACTAAGCTTTGTGCTTACGGTTTACAGTTTTGGTTTCAGGCATCATCGATTTGGAAAAGAAGGGCTCGGATTGATCGCAGTGCACACACCTATGATTTCCGCAACGAATGATTTTGGGATGAACTCTGATAAATGTTTTACTTAATGATGATCTGAAATGTTTGAAATAAATGGTATCAATGTTTTAGCTATATTAAAAATGAAATTTTTACCCTTGATTTTTGGGTCGTTACAATAAGTTATAGAAATGAAAAGTTTTGAAGAGTTTCAAAACTTGCCCTCAAGTTTTGGAATTTGTAAAGTCACACTTATGAATACTTTAATTCCAAACCTTATAATTTTAAAAGTTTAAAATTCAACCCTTATACTATTATAATATTAAAAGTTTAATAATTATATATATAAGTATAAGACAAGTCAGTCTTACCATTAGTAGGCCTTATTCACGAAGTCGGTCTATAAGGGAGGTATAAGGTTACTGCCTATAAAATGGTGGTTTAATGGGTGTCCACTCTCACCCACCGCTTCCTTGACTGGTGGATGGTCGTTAGCCGAACCGGTAGGATAGGACATTAATTCTCGTTAAAAGTATAATGATAATTATAAAGTAACTAAATGTTTTATTAAATTCCCAATCTTAGTTGCTTTAGGAAAAATGTGAAATTGATGCTAATCCATGAAATTGCACTTTGCACCTTACCAAGTCATTAATGGAGTGTGTGTGGTTAACCGACACATTAACTTGGACTAGTAAGGGTGGCAAATGGTAACTTGATGTTTATCATAGATCAATGGAGCGTGTGTGGTTAACCGGCACATTGATTAGGTTATATATGACATCAAGTGTACCAAGCACATTTGCATGGTTATTTACACCTTTTTTGTGATCCTCAGTATCACAGTCACAAACTTGAAGGGCATAATCGAGATTTAAACATGCCATTGAAAAGTTCAATGAATCTCAAAAGAATCTAGGAATTTCAATCCAATTAAGACTTAATAATCAATTTCGTTTTTCATGGTGAAAATTGGTAAATCGTCATTTACCTACCTTCAAATATTCTGCAATTAGATTACGGCATCCCTCATCCAATTTGTTAAATATTGTGTTGGGTCCTAGCCTTAATGTTTCATTTGGGTGTTATATTAAGGACTCTTATCTAATCTAAACTTTGTCTTTCTTTTTCAGATGTCTTCCAACACTGCTTCTGGCTCAAACCCTACTGGCTCTTTCTCCCTAATGAACTTGTGTGGGAGAGTTATCTTTGATGGTTCCAACTTTAATGATTGGATCAGGAACATCAGGATGGTTAATCGTTACGAGGACAAGGAATATGTCCTCGAAAAAGAGCTTTAGGAAATTGATGAGTCATCTGCTACTCCTGAGGAGATTGCTGAGTTTAGGACTCATGAGAAGGATGCCACCAAGGTGTCTTGTATCATGTTGGCCACTATGACAGTTGAACTCCAAAAGTCCTATGAGGACTTCTACCCTTTTGAGATGCACCAAGACCTGATGGAAAGATACCATCAGAGTGCTCGTCAAGAGAGGTATGAAATCATCGCCTCCATGATAACAACAAAGATGAAGGATAGAGAACCCATCACGACCCACTTGCAGAAAATGCAAAGGTTTGTGGACCGCTTGCTGAAGTTGAATATTAACTTCGATGAAGAGTTGGCTATTGATATCATTCTACACTCTTTACCTCCATGTTATGATCAGTTCCGTATGACCTATCATATGAACAAGGAAGAGGTCACTCTTAGCAAGCTTCAAGGCCTTTTGAGGACTGCTGAAAGTAGTCTCAAAGGTAAATTTGTTGTTTCTACTCCTACTGCTATTGCCCCTGTCTTGGCAATTGGACATGGGAAAGGGAAGAAGAGGAAGGCTCCCTCTAAGAGCTGCAAGGGAAAGTATCTTGATGGATCCTCTTCCAGTGGGACCAAAGCTGGCTCTGTTAATCCCTATACCAACCCGAAAGAAGCAGAGTGTTTCTATTGTCATGAAAAAGGGCACTGGAAGCGAAGCTGCCCCAAATACTTGCAGGATGTCAAGGATGGGAAGGTTAAACCCACCTATGCAGGTATTTATACTATTCTATCTAATAACTCATCACATTCTTGTTCTTGGGTCCTTGATACAAATTGTGGAATTCACATTTGTTCTGATTTGCAGGGACTAAAAAGAAGTAAGGATATGGAGCACGGGAAGATGAGCTTGATCATGGGAAATAGGAATATGTCGCCTATCACCAAGATTGGAGTTTATTCTTTATTGCTTAGTAATGGGTTAGAATTAGATTTGAATAATTGTTGCTACTGGTCTGATATGGCGAGAAATGTTATATCCTTTCATGGTTTGTACAAACAAGGTTTTAGTTTTTCATTTTATAATGAAGTTGGTGCTATTAATGCTTTTTATAATGGTGTTTTATTATTTAAAAGCATTGCCTTGTAATGGTGTATATGAAACTGTGATGGTTGTAGACAACTTAGGAAATAATGTGTTGCACATTGATTCTTCCAATAGTTTGGATAAGGCATGCTTGTGGCATTGTTGTCTTGGACATGTCAACAAGAAACGCATAGGCCAACTCCAAAAGGTTGGAGTCTTGGAGTCATTCGACTTAAGGTTGGATGACACTTGCGAATCTTGTTTGCTTGGAAAGATTACCAAGTCACCCTTCACTGGTACTTGTGAAAGGGGTGAAGGTTTGTTGGATCTCATACACACCAATGTGTGTGTACCATTCAAAACCGCCACAAGGGATGCTTACCGCTTCTATGTGACTTTTATTGATGATTACAGCAGATATGGCTATATCTACTTAATCAAACATAAGTCAGAAACCTTTGAAAAGTTCAAAGAGTTTAATCAAGAAGTGGAGAATCAGTTGGGCAGGAAGATAAAGATGCTCCGATCTGTTCGGGGTGGTGAGTATCTTAGTATCGAGTTCCAAGACTATCTTAAGGAATGTGGGATTGTTTCACAATTGACACCACCTAGGACACCACAGCTTAATGGTGTGGCTGAGAGGCGCAATAGAACCTTGTTGGGCATGGTTCGTTCCATGATGAGTCGAGCTTTGTTACCTATATCATTTTGGGGGTATGCCTTAGAGACTGCCACCCATATCCATAATGTAGTCCCAACTAATAAGGTTGCCAAAACACCTCACAAGATGTGGATAGGGAAGGTTCCCTCGTTGGCATATATCAAGGTTTGGGTTTGCGAGGCTTTCGTGAGACGCGAGACTCACGACAAGCTCGAACCTCGTAGTGAGCGGTGTATTTTCATCGGCTACCTACAGAAATCCTTTGGATATATCTTTTATAGACTGAGTGACAATGTTGTATTGATTGTGAGGAGAGGAGTCTTTCGAGAGAGAGAACTCATAGGCCAAGGGGACAGTGGGAGACAAATTGACATTGAAGAGCTTCAAGAGTCAAGCGGTGAAGGACCCTTAAACACTAGCAATCAATCCGAGGAGGAAACTCTTGTTGAAATAGTTAATGAATCCGTACCTCTCAGGCGCTCCAGTAGAGTTAGTGTTCCACCTGTGTTGTATGGTTTCCATATAACATCTGAGGGTGATACATTTATCAGTGATATCACACTGGTAAATTTGGATGAACCTAACAATTACAAGGAAGCCATGACAGACCCTGAGTCTGCAAAGTGGAAAGAGGCTATGGACATCGAGATTCAGTCCATGTATGAAAATCAAGTTTGGAACTTGGTTGACAATACACCGGGTCGTAAGACAGTCAGGTGCAAATGGATCTTCAAGAAGAAGACCGACATGGATGGGAAAGTGCACACATCTAAGGCGCGACTGGTTGCGAAGGGCTTTACTCAAACTCATGGAGTTGACTATGATAAGACCTTCTCACCAATAGCGAAGATTAAATCTATTAGGGTTATGTTATCCATAGCTGCATTTCATGACTATGAAATATGGCAAATGGATGTCAAAACCGCTTTCGTTATAGGGAAGTTCGCTGAAGATGTTTACATGAGTCATCCAGAGGGGTTTGTCAATGCAAAGTACCCTAATAGAGTGTGTAAGCTTGAAAACTCCATTTATGGATTGAAACAAGCATCTCGCAGATGGAATCTTTGTTTCGATGAGATTGTCAAAAAGTTTGGATTTTCGAGAAGCAAGGATGAGTCATGTGTGTATGTCAAGGCTAGTGGGAGTACAGTTAACTTTCTGGTGTTGTATGTCGATGGCATACTACTCATAGGAAATGACATTCCAACCTTGCAGGAGGTTAAGTCCTGGCTTGGGAAGTATTTCACTATGAAGGACCTTGGAGAAGCTGCTTACATCCTAGGGATAAGGATATTGAGAGACAGGAGTAAAAGACTAATTAGACTTAGTCAAAGTACCTACTTGGACAAGGTGTTGAAACGGTTTAGTGTGGAGTATTCCAAGAAAGGTGACCTACCCATCCAAGGCAATTCCAAACTCAGTAAGACTCAGAGTCCGAGTACATAGGCAGAGATAACTGAAATGTGTCGAGTACCATATGCTTCCGCAGTTGGCTCGATCATGTATGCTATGACTTGTACTCGCCATGATGTGGCTTTTGCTTTGAGCATGGTCAGCAGATATCAAGGGAATCCTGGTAAAACTCACTGGAATGTGGTAAAGAATATTCTTAAGTACCTACACAGGACTAAGGACCGGGTCCTTACTCTTGGTGGGAGTGATGACTTAAGAGTCACAGGGTATAGTGATGCCAGCTTTTAGACCGACAGAGATAATTTCCGCTCTCAGTCGGGCTGGCTTTTTACCCTGAATGGAGGAGCGATAACTTGGAAAAGTTCCAAACAGGAGACTGTAGCTGATTCAACGTGCGAATCAGAGTACATAGCAGCAAGCGAAGCGTCGAAGAAGGCGATATGGCTGAAGAACTTCATCGGAGACCTTGGAGTTGTACTAGCTATAAAGGAGCCTATGGAGATTTTCTGTGACAATGAGGGTGCGGTTGCCTTAACCAAGGAACCAAGGGATCATGTCAGATCCAGGCACCTCTACAGGAAATATCACTTCATAAGACATCGGGTGGAAGAAGGACTCATCGTGGTAAAGAGGGTATTATCAGATGAGAACCCAGCAGATCCCCTCACGAAGGGACTGAGTAGGGTTAAGCATTTGTAGCATGCGAGGAGCATTGGGCAGAAGGATGATATTAGTTTTAATCATTAGATAGCTATTTTGAAACTTGTAATAGATAAAATGTAATTGACATTTGATGATTAAATAAAAGGTGTTTTATTTATGAGTAAAGTTACTATCTTGTGTCGATTGTTTACTATTGTTTCATTTTGCATGTTTTGAGTTCCAGAATAATTATATTATTCAAACCGTCCACAGTCGATCATAATTTGGAAGTAGGTATTGAGGCAAGACTGTCATGAATTTGGCTTGTAGATTGTCTGAAGTGTTTTAGACATAGCAAAAGATTGCTACAACATTCATGAGTGCTCATAAGGTCTGAGTATTGGATTAAACCCACGCTCACTTGAACCACTTCATGGAATTTATCATGAGTGATCGTGAGACGATAATATCATATAAGTCTTCAAACCAAGATATATGAGTTGTTGACTATGAGTTGGTTGTACATTGATAGTGCGAAAACGCATCAGTGACTTGATATTATAAAACGCACTGTTGTGTATGATTTAACGAATAGTTAGTAAAAGCATATAATGTCGAAGTTTATCTGTTCCTTTTAATTCTTGTAGGATTAAAAGTGATATCTTGGGCCCCTCGATGATTTTGTTTTGACTTATGTGTCGGGCCCGGTCGGGACTAAATTGATGTGTTCAATTAAGTTCTCTATCAAACAAATCGGAAATCGAGAAACAAACTGCTAGACAATAAGTATAACATTGTTCGATGTATTTGTCCGGCTGATATCTTGAAGAACAGAGGATTATATGATCCCTTATCTAAAGGACGCGTCACTGACTAGGTCAGAGTTTGTCATCGGCTTTTAAGAGCTACGATTGCTAGTCGGTTTTAAGTCGTACTTGCAGTTATAGTTATTATACTTATCCAAGTGGGAGATTGTTGGATTAGGTGTCTAAGTCCATAACTATAATTTCTATGTACTTGACCCGAGAGTAGCATGGTCCTTTTGGGTTGCCTTCAGCAATGGAATTTGATAGGATGGACTTTTGAGAATAAGGTTATTTTTGATTTGTTAATATATTACAAGTAGAATGTATTAATATGAAATCATATTATTTAATTAGTATTGATCAAGAATTAATTTGGAATTAATTTAGTGATCAAAAGAGACTAATGAAATATACAGGGACTGATTTGGTAAATCAATGATTCTTATAGTGTGGGCCAATGATCCATGGTTATTTAGGATGGGCTAAACCAACATGGATTATCCATGGAGGTTTAACCCATGGACCCTAAGTAATATGAAGAGCCATGGCACATTAGGGCTTGCATGGATGTAACCCTAGCACTTGTCACACTATAAAAGGAACTCCCTAGAGCTAAAATCGGTTTCCACATACACTCTTCGAGAGTGTGAATCGATTTTGTGCTAAGCAACTTATTCTCTCAAGCCTCCTTTTGCACTTGGTGTTTGTGACACATTAGAGGCATCACATTTGAGGTGCTAAAGCTTTTGAAGGCCAAGAACTACAGGTCCTATTAAGAGGTAAGTTATCTAACTGGTCATTTTCTTCAATTGTATACTAGTTAGGATGAATGCTTTGGAAAACAAATTGCATGTATAATTAGAGAAAACATAGATCCAAAGCATCTAGGGTTGCATGTGCACCATAAGGTTGTTAGAGTGCTCAAAACCCTTCAAGAACTTATATCTCAAGAGGTTAGTGCGAGTCAAATTGACCTTGAGGAGTTACAAGATCCTATAGTTGGCAATAGCTCTCAACCAGAGGTTGAAATACATGTTAAACCAAATGACATATCCTTACCTCTTTGCAAATCTAGTAGAGTTAGCCAGCGACCCGAGTTTTATGGTTTCCATATAACTGTGGATAGGGACATGTTGACCAGTGATAGAACATTGGTCAATCTAGATGATCCGGCTAACTACAAAAAAGCAATGGCGGACCCTGATGTTGCTCGATGGAAAGAGACAATGGACATCAAAATTCAGTCTATGATGGATAACCAAGTTTGTAATTTGGTTGATTCGAAACCTGGTCATAAGACATTAGGTTGCAAATGGATCTTCAAGAAAAAGACGATATGGATGGGAATGTACACACATTCAGCGCTAGGTTGGTGGAAAATAGTTATACTCAGACTAGAGGAATTGATTATGAGGAAACGTTCTTACCAGTTGCCTAGATAAAGTCTATTTTGATACTACTTTCCATAGTTGCTTTTCATGACTATGAAATATGGCAATTAGATGCTAAAACAACATTCTTTAATGGGAGACATTATGAGGATGTGTTCATGACACAACCTGAAGGGTTTGAACATGCCAAGTTTCCGAACATAGTGTATAAGATTGAGAAATCAGTTTATGGACTTAAGAAAGCATCACGAAGCTAGAATCTGTGCTTCCATAATAAAGTTAAAGTGTATGGATTTGCTAGAAGTCCTGATGAGTCCTGTGTATATGTCAGAGCTAGTGGGAGTGTCGTAATTTTGCTAGTATTGTATGTAGATGACATACTACTCATAGAAAACAATGTTCCGGATATGCAAAGTGTAAAAGATTAGCTCGGGAAGTGTTTTTCTATGAAATACTTAGGATAAGTGGCATATACACTTGGTATAAGGATTTATTGGGACAGACCGAAACATTTAATTAGACTTAGGCAGTGTACATATGTCAAAAAGTTATTGAAAAGGTTCAATATGGGAAATTTGAAGAAAGTAGATATTCCTATGCATCATAGCATGAAATTAAGAAAGACTCAATGTTCCAGTTCTTGTAGCGAACTGGAAAGGATTAGTCAAGTCTCATATGATATGACTATAGGATCGATCATGTACGCTATGATATGTACTCGTATTCATATGGTGTATACCTTAATCATGGTAATTCGATAGCAAGGAAATCATGGACTTAGTCATTGGACGACTGTCAAGAACATTCTTAAGTATTTAAGAAATATGAAAGACATGTTTCTTGTATATGGTGGATAACCTGAGCTTGTAGTGAAAGGGTAAAGTGCTTCCGGTTTCCAAATAGGTAGAGATGATTCAAAGTCAGAGTCTGGATGGGTATTTGTTTGAATGGTGGTGTAGTAATTTGGAAATTTTCCAAACATGCGATAGTAACATACTCTTCCTATGAGTTTGAGTACATTGTGTACGAGTGAAGCCTCTAAGGAAGCAGTTTGGATCAAAAACTTCTTAGGATACCAGGGAGTCATTCCAAGTAACAAAGAGCCTTTACAAATGTTCTGTGGTAACAAAGGTGCAGTTGCCCTGACTAAAGAACCTAGGGATCATGAAAGGTCAAAACATATAATGAGGAAGTTCCACTACATTCGAGATAGAGTAAAGAATTGAGATTTAAGTGTGAAGCGTGTATCATCAGATGAGAACCTAGATGATTTGTTCACAAAAGGGATGACCAAATGTAACATCTGGTTTTGAGGCACTTCCATTGTTGACCCTTATATTGAGATTTATTGCATTTTTGGTCCCTAAGTGAGAAAAGAGTGCAAAAGAGGCCTTAGTGGTATTTTCGTAACTTAAGACCTTGAGGAGTACGCGGTGTATACGTGTGTATGCTGGGCGTACTAAGGCGCGTCCTAGTATGCTAGGCGTACACTCTTAGGCATGGCATACGTATCCAGATTCCAAACCCTATTTTTTAGGGTTTTGCCCATATTTAAACATCATTAAGCCCCATTTACTTCCCCATTTACAGCCTCAATCATCATAAACGTCTTCTCTTGCAAACCCTAGCCCCATTAAGCAATTGGAAGTTCGAGTGTGAGCTTTGGTGTGTTTCAAAGGAAGAAGAAGGTGGTGGTGAAGCTTGGAAGCTAGAAGCAAGCTTGGATCTGGAAGTGTTGCCTCATTCCCCATCATTAGAAGGTATAAAATGTTGGGTTATGGAGCACTATAAAATACCTATGGTGCACATGCAACCCTAAATGCTTTGGATCTATGTTTTCTCTAATTATACATGCATTTTCAATTTTTTCAAAGCATTCTCCTAACTAGCATACAAATTGTCAAATGAATAATACAACTAGTTAGATGACTTACCTCTTAGAAGGACTTGTAGTTCTTGACCTTTGAAAGCTTGAGCACCTCAAGTGTGATGCCTCTTATGGTTCACAAACACCAATATGCAAGAGGAGGCTTGAGAGAATAAGTTACTTGCACAAAATCAATATCACTCTCCAAGAATGTTGTGTCTAATGTTGTAACCGATTTTGGCCATAAGGGGGTTTATTTATAGTGTGGCAAATGCTAGGGTTACACCTTGTAAACCCTAATGACCTTTCATATTACTTAGGCTCCATGGGTTAACCTCCATGGACAATCCATGTTGGTTTAGCCCACCCAAGTAACCATAGATCATTAGCCCACACTATAAGAATCATTGATTTACACAATCAATCCCCGTATATTTATTTATCAACTTATAAGAAGATTTGGATTGAATTGTTTCTTGTTTGTTTTTCATCTTTTTTTAGTCGTCCTAGCCTTAATATTTCGTTTTGGGTGTTATATTAAGGACTTAAATCAACTAACTTGAATTTCTCCCTTGTAGATGTCTAGTTCAGACAACTATGGTCATCCCGAATATTATGGAAAAAGCTTTCCACATGAAGATGATATTCCACAATATCATACTTCACTTCCTCCACCCCCTCCAGTTATTCTCCCTGACAAACAAGTTCGAAGACTTGAAAAGTTCAAGGTCACTCAAGCCCTATTGGCTAGTAAACACCAAGATGGAAGGTTTGTGTGTGCACATGTCTTGGATATGAAATCACACATTGACAGGCTAGGAATGTTAGGAATCGATGTCTCGAGAAAGTTGGCTGTTGACTTGGTTCTTCAGTCACTTCCCGAGTCATATAGTCAGTTTGTTAAAGACTACTACATGACAGACCGCGATGTGACCCTTATTGGTCTTACCTATTTACTTATTGCTGCTGAATTAGAAATGATTTGGCACAATGGTCAAGCAAATTTGGTTGGAAGATATACTTCCCAAGCTGCCATAGGCAATGACATAGATAGTCCAGAAAAGATCCCTTCTCCTATGGGAAGGGAATTGGCTATGGTCAAAAGATTTGACCATAAGAGAAAAGCTAGTTCTAAGATAGTTCCATGTGCAAATGCCAAAGAGTCCACTTGTTTCTACTGCCATTTGAAGGGATATTGGAAGCGAAGCTGCCCTGAATACCTAAAAGATCTAAGAGAAGGTATAGTTAAAAAGATTTGACTCTACTTTAGGTAAGTCCACTTTCTAACTCTATTAAGTTCCTGTTTGTAGATTCATAATACATGATGTGATAAGATTACATTTTGATGTTTCATAGGATCAAAGGAAGCTTCAAGGAAAGGCATGCAGAGTCTGATCGCGAAGAGATGGAGTTCGATCCTTCGAGATTTTAGATCCTTCGAGATTAACTAACTCTCTAATTATCTAACTCTAACTTATTAATATTATTGTTGAGCTTTTAGATCCTTCGAGATTAACTATTCCGCAACTATACTTGTTCTAACGTTTGTTCAAGTGTGTCTCAAAGTTTTTCTCTCAACAATTGGTATCAGAGCCATAGTGGTTGCTTTTTGAAAAACGGAACTCTGATTTTCAAAGGGCCTTCTATACCACTAAAGCTCACTTCTTAAAAAAAACATCAAAAAAAAAACAAGGAAATATGGCACAATCGTTATCTCTGAATGTTTCCAATAGTGTTGGTGGTTCTAATCGAGCCCCAATACTGGTAGCAAATGAATATCATCATTGGTCTCAAAGAATGGAAAGATACTTAAGGAGACTTGGTAGAGATGTATGGCGATCCGTAGAAGAAGGACCACATGTCCCAGTTCTTACACCAGTCCAAACTGATGGCGCTACAACCAGACTAGGAGGAGGTCAACCAGTCATGATCCGTCCCACCAAGGATGATCTCGATAAAATGGAAAATGATGTTGTTGCTTTTTATGAAATCTCTCGTGGAGTTGCTCCTGACAACTTCGATATTATCATAAAATTGCAAATCAGCAAAAGAGATCTGGGAAGTTCTCAAGAATTTGTATGAAGGCTCAGAACAAGCACAAGACAAGAAGCTTACAACCGCACTCAATGAGTTCAACAATTTCAAAGCTCACACTGGCGAAAGCTTAGAAGACTCCTTCAAAAGGTTCAACCTAATAGTCACCAAGTTATCCAATGTGGGCACCATCCGCAGTAACCATGAAACAAATCTTCAGTTTCTTAATGGTTTGGGAAGACATTGGACTACGGCCAAGATGATAGTCCAAGGCGATAGAAAGATTCACTCTTTGTCTCTTTACAAGCTCTATGGAGAATTGCAAGCACAAGATGTTGGGTTTTGAGCATTCTAACACTCCTATGGTGTACATGCAACCTATAAACCTTGGATCTATGTTTTCTCTATTATACATGCAAATATTAACTATACCAAGGTTTCATCCTAACTAGCATATTATGAAGCACCTATACTACAAAGTTCTAGTTAGATGACATACCTTTTGATGTAGCTTGATGTCTTCAAGCTTTAAGAGCTTAGCCCCAATAGTGTGGAAGCCTCAAATGGAATCACAAATCACCAAAACACCTTGGAAGAACTTGAGAGAATATGTATGCACACTAAAATCGGCCCACTCTTATTTTCACACACTTGCGCCAATTTTGTGAGCCAAGGACCCCTTTATATATTATGGAGGATTAGGGTTATATCCATGTAAACCCTAATACCCATGACCTTTCATTTACATAGGATCCATGGGTTAAAAGCTCCATGGACCATCCATGAAAGCTTAGCCCAACCTAAATGAACTTGGCCCATTCCATATATATAAGAGTCCATATTTAATTAGTTCTTTTTGATCACTTAATTAATTCTAAATTAATTCTTGATCAATACTAATTAAATAATATGATTCCATATTAATATATTAGAACTTATAATATATTAATATAAATCATAAATATACTATTCTCAAAAGACTATCCATATAAATTGTGCCGGTGAAGTGCAACCCAAATGGACCATGCCGGGTCGGGTCAAGTACATACCAAATATAGTTATGGACTTAGACATTAATCCAACAGTCTCCCACTTGGACAAGTCTAAAACTATTATTGAGTATGACTTCAAAACCTAACTGGCAATCGTAGCTCTTAAAGCCGCTGTCGAACTCTAACCTTGTCAATGACTTGTCCATTAGATAAGGGATCATATATTCTTCCATTCTAGATATCATATGGACTGAGACATGGATTATAATCATTCTCTCTGTCCATTTGTTGTTTTCCAATTTTCGATTTATGATGACTGACTGATTGAACAAATCAAATCAGTCCTGGCTTGGCCAAGCACTCACATGTGTCATCGCTAAATCATCGAGGGCCCCACAGATATCGCTTTTATCCCGAAGGTAAAAGGAATGGATAAACTTGGACTCATATGGGTTGTTCTACTACTTGTTGAATCATACACAAAGGCACGTTTTATAACATCGAGTTACCAATGCGTTTTCGTGCAATCAATGTATAACCAACTCATAGTAACAACTCATATCTCTAGGTTTTAAGAATATAAGATATTATCGTCTCATGATCACTCGTGATAAAATCCATGAAGTGATTCAAATGAGCGTGGGTTGAATCCAATACTCAGAACTTATGAGCACTCATGAGTGTTGTAGCACCACTTTGTCCACCAACTTGGACCTCTACAAACCAACCCATGACAGTCTTGATTCATATCTACTTCCAACATATGACCGACTGTGGATGGTTTGAATAACTTAATCATTCAGGAAGAGCGACTTAGTTATTCTGGAAGTCAAAACATGCAAAGTGAAACACAAGAATAAATGAATCAAATATGGTATCAAACCCTATGAACATAAATAAACACTTTTATTTATCACCATACTGATTACTCATTATTCATTGTTTCGGTTTTATCAACTTTATACTTGAATTAAAAACACTAGTTGTCCCATGCTCCAAGCATGTACACTATGTTTTTCTTAAACAATAGCTTTGCCATACACCAAGTATGCACTCTATGTTTGTCTATGATCCTTACTTTGTGAAATAAACCAATTGAACATAATTTCAATGATTCTAATTTCACACTCCCAAATCCTTATCGAAAAATGTGAGAATTTCAAATTCCTATCATTTATCGAAATCTGTTTAGATTTTAAACTTATATGCACTGACCCTCCTGTAATGAATATGTACAAAGTCACAAAGACTTGTCAACAGTCATTATAAGGTATTCCAATGGAGATCAACTCCATGGAAACTAAGTCTCATATTCAAAGTACATTGCTTTGGACATGCTTCTTGCATTAAGTTTTCTAATCTTACACAGATAACTTCCACCTATGGAGACAACTCCATATTCTCATTTTGACTATCATTTCTGAATAAGAGATGCCTCTTTTCAGAATATGTCAATATGGTCCTTCCAAAATTAGCACAATACTTATAACTGTCCATGAGCAACCAATCTTTGGTAAACCTCAGATTGTCCTCGACAATTGCTTAATCATTTTAGTCATATCCAATTCTAGACCTTTTCCCTTCTTAATGCCTCTGGGCATTTGGAAAAATTTAGAAATGACAAATATTATAGCACATGAAATCGATCCTGTACCCAAAGCAAATGGTACATGATTCATGATGTCTCACATAAAGACATGATTCTAGACCAGTCTTTTGCTACAATATTTTTATTTGCCAAGTTTTCAAAATTGGACTATGAAGAGGGATGCCGTAATCATAATCGAATTTTGAGAACGCAATATATAGAATTTCCTTAAGTTGAACCAATCCAACATGAAATTCATATATATATTCTTGACTAAAGATGATTAAGGTCTCAATCTAAGCCTTTAGAACTGAAATGAAGTATATCATCTCCCTTAATTATAGCAAAACAACTTTTTCAATCCCTGCAGCCTCACGAATTGAAACTTTTGTTTTCTATAATTAACATTGCTAACTTGCAACACTAATAATAATTATCATGCTCCCACTAACATGATGATTATTAGCATAACACTTATGCTCCCACTAGCTTTGACATGTACTCAGAAATCAGCTGGACTTCTAGAAATCAATACTTTATTGACTTTCTTACCAAAGTTCAGATTTCTGATACGAGATGCTTTGATAAAACTTTATCAAAATCATACACCTTTCCTTAGATAGCATGCATGTGTGTCTAAACAATTTCAAAACTATGAAAATGGATGTCGTAATCATAGTCTCAATTGTTTAGACCTTTTGCCATCTGCTTCAAATCTACTTGGTGGAAGTGTTTCCTCACCATCATTTTCATGAATCGGAGAGAAACCTTATGACCCTTAGATTTATGGTGTATGTGTTCTTATCCATGTGAATCGTCAAAACCATAGTCACAAGACAAGGATAATGACAAATCCAAACTCATATGGACTGAACTTATGCAATCTTAACTTCTTGCCACCTGGCAGTACAGGGCCTGCCATTGCTTCCAAGTTGTTATGCAACCAATTGAGAACTTTTAGAAGTCCTATGTAAAGCCAACTTTAACTGGAATGGGCACAGAATATGTCAACACGATAGGTTATAAACCTCAAGTCGTGTGCTAGTGAAAAACCTCAGGTTTTATTCTTGATTCGGTCTTGAAATTCTTTTTAAGATCTTTAAGACTCCTACTATCCTCTTGACATATAAGACTATCTTGCCAAATATTCAAGAGATAGTGCGAATTCTTTATCAAGACAAACACTTCACACAATTGGCCTTAGTTGGTCTTTGTTTTATCCAAAACATCACAACTTACCAATTTCAAATGTACAAGAGTAGGACACTTTTACTCTTACATTTGACAAGTGTTTTAAACCTTTCTTTAAGATATGTCACTCAAGTTACAATCTTGGAGTATGATTCTAAGAATTGTTTTGGAACGAAGTATGACTCATCTTCCTGATCTAACCATTTCAACAATTCATGACTCCTCTTCTTAGTCATAATAATGCACTAAGATGACCTTTAGAGGACTAATTGTGATATGATTTCTAAATCATTAAGATGATCACAAACATGATACTAAAGTACTCTCCCATCTTTTCAGATTTGAGAAACTTTTATCTTTCTGCCTAAGATTCTTCCCATTCGTTCTGCCATACATTGAGACTTTTCCAATGTTTCAGAATTATACTTAAACTTGTAAGTATAACCATATTTACTAAACTTTAGTAAATCAAATAGTCTTAACGAGCTTTGTGGTGGACATGACCAGTGCACAAGAATGTGTACTCGATCCCTTTAGTCCTTCACTTGACTCACACATCCATGTGAACAAGTAATTAGTCTTGATTTTCCAATGCTTGAAAGTTCTCATTCATCATACTATTCAACTTGCATGATTTCAAGTTTCGGTCCAATTGAAACTTGGGTGATGAGGAACTTTCCTGATTTGGTAAATTTAGACACTACCACAAATGAAAGAATCAAATCCATTTTCCAATATTGCTGTCAGTGGAATCACATAAGCAACAATTTTCCACAAATGCCATTGTAAGGATACTTCAAATAAATAAAATTAAACAATTTTCTTTTATTTTAAAACTTTGCGGAAAAACTTATCCTTACAATCCACATGGAAAATTGTTGTTATCTATTCCTTAGCAATATATCATAACTTCTTAAGCAACTGCTTAAAATTCTGATGCGATCGAAATCCACCTTCGCGATCAGAATCAGCATATACTTCCTTTAAGATTTCTCTCTATTCTTTGATTCTTAAAACATCAACATGTGACCCAGTCACATCATGTAATGAGGATCTCAGAATAGAACTTAACAGAGTTAGATAATGGGCTCTACCTAATGTAGAGTCGAACTTATTGACTTTAACATTGTTAGGTAAATTTGGCAGCTTTGCAATCAACGCCCCTTCCTTTGGCAAAATAAACATATGGACCCTTTGGTAATGGGACTATCTCAGACTTAGCCTTTCTCTTTACCATTTGGTCAACCGGGTTAACTATGGTCAATCCCTTTCCATTGGGAAGAGAATGCTTTTTCTGGATTTCCAGTGTCACCATTGTTACTGTCCATAAAGTTTTTGGGAAGTTGATCTTCTAATCAAATTTGCTTTACTATCGTTCCAAATCATTGCTGATTCAGCAGCACCAAGCAAATAGATATGATCATTAAGGTTCATGTCATAGTCTGTTTCATAGTAGTCCCAAAGGAACTCACTATGTGACTTAGAAAGTGATTGAACATCCAACTTTCTCAAGACTTTGACACCCAACTCTCCCGGCTTGTCAATATGTGACTTCATCTCTAAGATGTGATCACACATAGACCTTGCTTGCCATTAGGGCTTGAGTGACCTTGAACTTGTGGGTTAGGGAGAATAATTGGAGGAGGTTTAGGAAGAGAAGTATGACTTCCATGAGCCAAACTCGGGAAGTCATATTCATTAGGAAAGCTTGGTTTGGGAAGATCATTGTTGTCTAAACCAGACATCAACAATGGGAGAAATTCATGTAAAGTTGATTTAAGTCGTTAATATAACACCCAATATGATATATTAAGGCTAGGACCCAACAAACTATTTTATAACTTGGAAGAGGGATGCCGTAATCCAAGCTATAAAATATTTGAAGGTAGGTGAATGACGATTCACCAATTTCCACCAAGATAAACGAAATGTATTATTAGGTTTTAATTGGTTTTGAAACTCCTAGATTCTTTTGAGATTCATTGAACTTTTCAATGGCATGTTTCAATCTCGAGTGTGCCCTTCAGGTTTTGTGACTGGGATGCCGAGGATCACAAAACAAGGTGTGAAGTAATCATGCAAATATACTTGGTACCCTTAATATTTACCCCTCAATCGATGTGCCGGTTAACCACACACGCTCCAACGATACTATGATAAACATTAAGTTACCCTTTGCCTACCTTGTTAAGTCCAGGTTAGTGTGCCGGTTAACCACACACGCTCCACTAACAGCTTAAACAAAGTGCAAAGTGTAATTTCATGGATTAGCACCTTATTCACATTTTCCTAAGTAACTAAGATTGGGAATTTATAAGTGTTTAGTTACTTAGTATTTATCATTATACTTATAATGAAGGGAGAATTATAGTCCTTGTCCTACCTGTTTGGCTAACGACCCTCTACTGGTCAAGGAAGCGGTGGGTGAGAGTGGACACCCATTAAACTGCCATTTTATAGGCAGTAACCTTATACCCCCCTTATAGACCGGCTTCGTGAATGAGGCCTACTAATGGTAAGACGACTTGCTCTTATACATATAATATATTAAACTTTTAATATTATAATAGTATAAGGGTGTATTTTAGACATTTAAAATACTTGGTGGTTTAATCTATTAATTAAACTATACTCTTAACTTAATTAAATTTAAACCATGTCATTATGGAATTATTAATTCTCTTTTAATTAAACACTTTAATTATCTATTAATAAAGTCCATAAGAGTTAATTGAATTATTCAATAAAAACATCATAATTCCAATTATTAAATTCAAAATTAAAACCATTTAATTAACTGTTTAAGTTATGAACCCACGAGTTTTAGAATTCAATTCTTTTTTTTTATCATAAAAAAACTTTTTCCAAATTCCAAAACATGAGGGCAAGTTTTGTAACTCTTGAAAACTTTTGGATTCCATAACTTATGGAGTTAAATACTTGTTTTATGATGAAACTTTTCATGTTCCATAACTTAAGAACAAGTTATGGAATTCTTTAAAACATTAAGACCAAGTTTTGTAATTCCATAAAAAACTTTGAATCAATTTTTTTTAAAAACCTTTTCATATCCATAACTTATGGAGGTTTCAAAAAACTCTTTAGATCAAACTTTTAAAACTAATAAAATAATCATGTCATTTTATCTTTTACTAAATTTGACCTAATTCAACTCATATAGCAAATGATTCAAATTTTACAAATAATTAGTTTTTCACAAAAACAAGTAATTATCTTAAAATTTGACAAACGTCATGTTTTTTTTTCTTTTTTTTCAACTTTGAAAATAAAACATTTGCATCAATATAACAGAAAACAACCCATGTCTCTGATACCACTATTGGGTTTTGAGCATTTTGACACTCCTATGGTGTACATGCAACCCTATAAACCTTAGATCTATGTTTTCTCTATTATACATGCAAATATTAACTATTCCAAGGTTTCATCCTAAGTAGCATATTATGAAGCACCTATACTACAAAGTTCTAGTTAGATGACATACCTTTTGATGTAGCTTGATGTCTTCAAGCTTTAAGAGCTTAGCCCCAATAGTGTGGAAGCCTCAAATGGAATCACAAATCACCAAAACACCTTGGAAGAACTTGAGAGAATATGTATGCACACTAAAATCGGCCCACTCTTGTTTTCACACACTTGTGCCAATTTTGTGAGCCAAGGACCCCTTTATATATTATGGAGGATTAGGGTTACATCCATGTAAACCCTAATACCCATGACCTTTCATTTACATAGGATCCATGGGTTAAAAGCTCCATGGACCATCCATGAAAGCTTAGCCCAACCTAAATGAACTTGGCCCATTCCATATATATAAGAGTCCATATTTAATTAGTTCTTTTTGATCACTTAATTAATTCTTGATCAATACTAATTAAATAATAAGATTCCATATTAATATATTAGAACTTATAATATATTAATATAAATCATAAATATACTATTCTCAAAAGACTATCCATATAAATTGTGCCGGTGAAGTGCAACCCAAATGGACCATGCCGGGTCGGGTCAAGTACATACCAAATATAGTTATGGACTTAGACATTAATCCAACACAAGAATCCACCGTACTCAAAGACTGTGCTGACTTCGGAGGACCACTTGCTCTCATAGCACAAGCTCCACACAATCAATCTTACTCTCCCTCGTATGATACTGCACCGCAGTCATACGAAGTTGATTCAGAGTATGATGATGAAGAAGAATTTCAGAAGGCTATTGCTCTAGTTAGCCAACAGTTCAATCGACTACCACCTTCTTCCTTCCGCAAGAATCAGCAGTTCAACAAACCTCCATTCAACCGTAACTTCAACCCACAGAATAATCATTCTCGTTACCCCAAAAGTTCTCATCCACCACCGTAATCTCAAAATACTCAACCAAAGGAGGCACCGCAGTCTACTCAAACCACTGACTCCGGTACTCCCTCAGAAGACAAGACTGATGTTGTGATTTGTCACAAATGCAACAAAGAGAATCATTTTGCAAGAGATTGTAAGGCTAATGCAGTAAAAGACAGTGCATTCTACCTTAGAATGGCTCAAGAATTGGAAGATAAGGAAAAAACAAGGGCGTACGTTGCTCATGTCAAAAGAGACCACCAAGTTTGGTCATCTTGAGATGAAGAAGAAACCATCAGCAGTATCAAAGGAAAGGGAGAAATCTGCATGCTGGCAACTGCGGATGACGATGGGTCTTCAAAGCTGGAAAAGAATTACTGCTACATGGCTAAGGATGGAACTCTAAGCATCGTCGAACAGGTAAAACTCATTATCCAAACTCTAAACTATAGCATGCATGACTGTCAACCTTTCATAGATAATCTTAATGACACATGTGTTGCCGTCCCTACAGACTATAACAAAGCCTTAGATGAGAAGAACATTGCGTCCCAAGAGATGTTCCATGTAAGAGGACGACTGGATAACAAAAGACTCAAAATGGCTATGTTAGAAAAGGACTTAGAGTTAGAAAAAGATGCAAGAATGTTGAGTGAAACACAATTAGAGATAGCTTTGAACCAGAGAGATTTAGCTCAGAGTGAAATTGTACGTTTAAATCTTTTAATAGAAAAATTGTTCAATGAAAGTGAAGCTATTGAAAATTTGGTAAACAATGGAACCGTGGACAATACATACAATTGGGGTTGGTGAAATGGATATCCTACCGCAACGGATTCCTCACCCCGGTTTAACAAAGATCGACTGTATGTCCCTCCTGACCGAGAATTTCATTTCCCAGTGAATGACAAGACTTTTCCCGAAGATATCAGAACACACTTCGGTAGACTTCATGATCTATGTAATAATTATGTCATTGAGGAAATTGTGCCTGAGGTTTCGGATCACACAAGTGATCTGACTCCTATCTGTGGCACAATCCATTCAAATTCTCAGACCTCATCCGTAGTTGATGAAGAAATTGTTATTGAGGGCCCCGAAGTCTCGAAAGACTTCTCATCTCTGCCCTCAGACTGCAGTGTCTCACACTGTAGTCAGAAGTCCCACAAAAGTCCCACTGAAGTCCCAACTCAGACTTACTCTGCGGTAGTCAAATCATCTCTACCGCAGTCCTCATTAAAAGGAATTGTGACTCTTCAACCAATTCATCATGAATTACCCATAGAGAACTTTGAAGTGGGTCAATGTTCTCAAATCCCTGAATCTTCAAGTTCGGATGACTCAAGCCCTCGTTTTCATAAATTTTCAAAGGATTCCAGGAAACCGCAGTTGAACATCAAAGACTGCGGTTCCCCAAAAACCTTAGATAAAAAGGCTTTCAAAGAGGAAATTTGATCCCGAGGCACAAATAGACAAACTTTTTCGAAAAACAAGAAGCATGTCAGATTTCCAAAGTCCAATAGTCCAGAAAAATTTGTTTTCTCACACTATTTTTTGAAAAACTCTCCCATCAAGAAAACATACAAAAAGGAATGTACAGTTTCAACAGTCATTCCTAATTCATCTGACACTACCCAAAAGAGTGTAAAGTCTTTTCGAAACAATGTTTTTCAAATCTATTCCTCAGATGATCCAAAATGGAAGGGTATCTTACCCACTCCAACACTTTTAAAGTCACATCAAAATCTTAACAAGTGGAAGGGTATTCTACCAAATCCGACAAAAAGGTCTCAAAGATCTACACGTGCTAAACCTCTTTCGAAACAAAACTTTTTCAAAACCCAACAACACTCATGTCAGATATTACCAATCTCGGACCGGTCACAAGCCCCCCTCATCCTTTAGACCGCTGACCAAACGTGGCGTCAGAACAAAAGACAAAATCTCAACCTGTAAATGTCAGTGTAGTTGCCAAAAAGATGCATCCTATGTCAAATCTAGCTGGAGTCAGAAACCTCGTAATTTTTCAAAAACACACAACACTCCAAAACTGCACAAACACCCAGGACTAGGGTTAAAAGTTGACAAGAAACCCGTCCCTGCAACCTCGGTCCATGCATCATTCAGATCTGTTGTCCCAGGCTCCAAACTAGTTTGGATGCCTAAACTAACCGTGTAATTTTCAGGCTTTGTGCAAGGAGGAACAAGAAAATGAATGGTTAATTGACAGTGCCTGCTCCTTGCACATGACCGGAAGGTTAGAATACCTTCGGGATTTCAGGCCAATTTGCAACGGTGGAAATGTCACATTCGACAACAATGCGAATGGGGTCATCCGAGGTTATGGTGTTCTCACTACGGAGAACTTCTCTATTCAAAAGGTTGCTTATGTAGAAAGCCTTAAACACAATCTCATCAGTGTTGGCCAACTATGTAAGGCAGGCCATCGAGTTGAATTTGATGATCAATTTTGCTATGTAATGACAAGTGATAGGAACACGTGTCTGATCAAATCACGATTCGAAGGTACTATGTATCCTCTGGATGTCTCTCTGATCATAGGCAAACCGCAATTATGTTTCCTATCCAAAGCTGTATCCGAAGTCAGCTGGCTATGGCACCGCAAGCTAGCACATCTCAACTTCAGGTACATCAACAATTTAGTCACCGGAGAACTAGTCAGAGGACTCCCTATTCTCAAGTTCAGCAATGATACTCTCTGTCCTGCATGTGAATGTGGAAAATAATCCAAACCAAGTCACCCCATGGTGATTGACTCTTCAATTTCTGAACCACTGGAGCTCTTGCACATTGATCTCTGTGGTCCATCCACCGTACCCAGTCTCCATCACAAGAAATACATACTGGTTATAGTAGATGATTACACACGCTTCACATGGGTTTTCTTCCTTAGACTCAATTCAGAAACACCGCAGATTCTCATCAATTTCATTAAGGAAATAGAACTTCAGATCAAGCTGCCAGTACGACGCATCCGAAGTGATAATGGAACCGGGTTTACTAATCATCTTCTAAACAGTTTCTTGGTTTCCAAGGGTATCACTCACAACTTCTCTGCTCCTTACACACCGCAACAAAAAGGGGTAGTAGAGAGAAAGAACCGCACTCTAGTAGAAGCAGCCAGATCCATGCTCAACTTCGCACACCTTCCTCTCTATTTTTGGGCTGAAGCAGTAGCCACCGCATGCTTTGTACTGAACCGAAGCATTGAGTGCAAACGTCTCAATAAAACACCGTATGAGGGTCTTACCAACCACAAGCCAAATGTCCGCTTCTTTCATATCTTTGGGTGTAGATGTTTTGTGATCAACAACATAGATCATCTTAACAAGTTTGCACCGAAGTATGATGAAGGCATCTTCCTTGGCTATTCTAGGAACAAAGTTGCTTATAGGGTTCTCATTAGACGCACAAGACTAATCATTGAAAGCTTCGATGTGAAATTTGATGACTTTCACATCCGCAACACCCCTCCATCCACTGAAACCACAGCAATCCTGGAAAGTGATATTCTTGCCTCTTCGGGTCCATTAAACCTAGTTGAAGTCAACTATGAAGATCTCTTCGACCCTGTAGAAACAGCCAAATTATCCGAAGTTCTTGTGTCTGAGGAAGCTCAACAGCAGCATGCTGATGTATCTGGTCCATCACTATCCGAAGTAGCATCTCTCAAAACTTCCACCTCGCCGGTTGAGGGGGAAAGCTCTACTCCAGATCAAGCAACAATCATCGAGGTTCCAGTACTTGATGTAGCTCAAGTTCCTATCCGCAAAGAATCATTACCATCAAACGTATCTTCGGATTCGGATGATGAAAACATAGAGAACATTGACACAAGAACAGACTCAAGGATTATCACACTCCCATCCGCAATCCAGGGGGAACCTTCTCAGGTTCCAGAGGAACTCCCATCAGCAATCCAGAGGGAACCTCTTCCAACTGCTCAAGAAAATTCCATTCTCGCTCCAACAATCCAAGATGATTCCGCAGAATGTTCTCAAATCTAGGGGGAATTGCCATCTCCAACCGCAGAGTCTTCTGATATAGAAGACATTCCATCTACCGTAGCTGCTGATCATCTGCAACCCCGTCTACATGTATGGACGAAGGACCACCCACCAGGTCAAATAATTGGCAACCCATCCGCAGGTATCCAGACTCGATCTTCCAAGGACTTATCTGATCATTGTCACTACGCAGCATTTATGTCCTCGGTCGAGCCCCGAACGATCAAAGAAGCATTACTAGAACCTGATTGGATATCCGCAATGCAAGAAGAGCTAGAAGAATTCAAAAGAAACAGAGTGTGGCAGCTCGTCCCAAAGCCGCATGGTCACACCATTGTTGGTACTAGATGGGTATTCAAAAACAAGCTGGATGAATCTGGTGCGGTAGTCAGAAACAAGGCAAGGTTAGTTGCTAAGGGCTATAGTCAACTTGAAGGTATTGACTATGATGAAATGTATGCTCCGGTGGCACGCATGGAAGCCATCCGAATCTTCTTAGCATATGCAGCCCACAAGAACATCAAGGTACACCAAATGGACGTAAAGAGTGCTTTTCTCAATGGGGAATTAAAAGAAGAGGTTTATCTTCAGCAACCTCCAGGCTTTGAAAGTATCGAATTTCCAGACCACTGCTACAAACTTGAAAAAGCAGTCTACGGTCTGAAGCATGCCCCAAGAGCGTGGTACGAGACTCTCTCTAAATTTCTTGTCTCATCCGGATACAAAAGAGGAGTGATTGATCCCGCTTTATATAGAAAAGCAAACGGTGATCAACTTATGCTTGTACAAATATATGTGGATGATAGCATCTTCGGATCAAGTGATCAAGGAATGGTGAATGAATTTGCTAATCTCATGACCAACAAGTTCCAAATGAGCATGAATAGGGAGATTAACTTCTTTTTAGGACTTCAAGTGAAACAAGTTCCATAAGGGATATTCATTCATCAGGAGAAATACACCACTGAACTGTTAAAGAAATATTCTATGGACAACTGTTCTTCGGCTAAGGTCCCCATGGCCTTCGGATATAAGATCTCTGCTGATCCCTCAGGCGAATCAGTGGATCATATGACTTATAGAGGTATCATTGGTTCATTAATGTACCTCACCGCAAGCCGACTAGACATTGTGTTTGCAACAGGTGTATACGCAAGGTATCAGGCTGACCCAAAAGTATCACACATGACCGCAGCCAAACAAATACTACGGTACCTGAAAGGAAGCAAGTCTCTTGGACTATGGTACCCCGCAGGCAATGACTTCAACCTTCAAGCATTCACAGATGCGGATCACACCGGATGCAGACTAGATCGAAAAAGCACCTCAGGTGGATGTCAATTTCTGGGTGGAAGACTCGTCAGCTGGTCATCAAGGAAACAAAGTTGTGTATCTCTGTCTACCGCAGAAGCTGAATATGTGGCCGCAGCCAGCTGTTGTTCACAATTCCTATGGATGAAGACACAACTTATGGACTACGGATACAGAATGCTGCGGATACAAATTTACTGTGACTCTAAAAGTGCTATAGCGATTTCTCACAATCCTATTCAGCACTCCAAGACCAAGCATATTGAACTACGGTATCACTTCATCAAAGACCACATCCTGAAAGGTAACATTGAACTCATCTTTGTCCATACTCATGAAGAGATTGTTGATGTGTTCACAAAGGCACTTGACTCTACAAAACTCAACAGTTTCTTACAAATGTTAGGAATGATGAATCCGGACCCACAATTCTTTTTGAATTGATAGGTACCGCAGACCATCCTTGGTCTCTGTTGCGGTCCTAACTGAAGTTACTTATGATAGATGGTTTTGGTATATCCTGTGTACCGCAGTCTATGTACCGCAACCATATATCATATTTACCCTTCACTGGTCCTTATTGTTTGTTGTTACTAACTTCTTGTACAAGTGCTCTCCTCAGTTCTTCTACTGCAGTCATACATCTGTCCATCCGTAATAACAAAGGATCCATCCGCAATGAAGTCTCAATCTGCAACCACCTTGATAGTTTCTCAACTGTTTCATTAATCTTTGGATCATGGTGTGCAATTTAATGATCCTTCATTAAATAAGAAAACATTAAATAAAAACATTCCTTGAGAAACTGTCCCATCTCCTTTTTGAATAAACCTTGTGTCAGACCTATTTTAGGTATGATGACAAAAAGAACGTTTTTCCATAAACAAATCCTTAATCTGTCTTTTCCTCTTACCCAGCACGTCTAATCCGTTACAACTTCTCTTTGCACAACGGATTAAACCAACCCTCACCACACGATCACCAGACATGATGTTGTACGTCTGACATTTCATTAAATGAAAACCCTTTTTTGGTAAATCTCAAAAATAATTTAAACCGTTTCATAATATGTGGCGGAGATTTCACCTCCCAAATCAAAAGAACCCCCAAACGTTTTTTTTACCTTATCCTTTTCACCTAGGGTAAAATCGTTTACTGTTCAAATCCATCCCTATAAAAACCTTTCTTCTTCCCCAAGGACAGTTTACGCTCTCTGAACTTTGAATCTTTTCTCCATTTTCGCACTCTGTTTCTGCACTCTCTCTCAAACTCCTACAATGGTGAAATCAGGTGTCTCCAAGAAACACTCCAAAGCATCTGGATCAGTGAACCCTACTGGTTCAGACTCTGCCTCAAGACATCCTACGCCTACGATTGCCTCAAGTAATTTCAGAGCTGTGTTCGAAGAACATTCATTCTACAATGCTCCGATTAAGCTAATGATCAAGTTCTTGACCAATCACCCTCTGTTTGGCCCCTTCGATTTGTTCACAGACGTTGTTCCTCTTTCAACTCTATTCAAGTGTGCCTTTTCAGCGTATCGACCACTCGAGAATCCACAAGAAGTGCATCTTAACCTTGTTAACGATTCTTTGGTCATTCTGTCTAAAGAAACGTTTCTCTCTACCATTAACCTTCTTGTTCATCCCTCAATCAAGATTTTTACTCCATCCATGGCGGACATCACCTCTGCGCTTTACCAGATGGGATATCAAAAGAAAATCAAAGGCATTGGGGAATTCAAGAAAAACCAACTGCCAGCGGTTTGGCAATTCATTTGCCATTTTGCCATCCGCAGTCTATCCGGCAGAACCGGCGGCACGGATAACATGGGACTCAAACCCCTAGAGCTAGTATGGAGTATCTTCACTGGCCATGACGTCAATTACGGTCAGATACTATGGGACGATTTTCTGCAATACATTCCCAAGGAGAGCCCAAGGGAGAACCTTACCGAACTTACATTTGCAAGGTTCTGGTCTCTCTGCATTTCAGACCTCCATGCGGATGCAGGAATTAGCATGGGCAATGACATCAACTTCTTTGTCACCAAGGATCTCAAAAGGTACAATCCCTCATCTGATCAGTCTGTTTTTGGACCTATTAGAAGACTACCAACCCACATTCTCTCAGCTCTTGGTCTTGAGACTGCTGATGTCGCAGATCATATTGAGGCTACGGAAGGTATTGCCCCATACCTTCCTACCCCGCCTCTTCCAACCCCATCCGCAATCATTTCCCCTGGAAGTACCGCAGTCCTATCTTCTACTACTCTATCCAATCTTTCTCCAAGAAGAAAGAAATTAGCCTCAACCCATCAAGGCCCTCGCAACGTCTCCAAGAAAAAAGAACCCCAAAGAAAAATGCTCCCAAACCAACCGAACCCTCAAAGAAATGCAAAATCACCCAAACCGCAACATCAAATGATAATGATTCTGATGGGGATACACAACCCATATCTATCCTCAAGAAGAAGAAAACCAATCCCACTAGCGAAATACGTGACCGGACTGATACCGCAGCCTCTCAAAAGGCTCCAGTAGTCCTTGGGGTGGCCGCAGACCCATTCAACACCACCATCGAATTCCACTCAGACTCAGAAAGTGAGTCTGTTTCACCGCATCGTGGAGACTCCCCCCCAGTTCAATCCCAAGAGGACAACACTGGTTCTCGCCCTAAGGTCTCCAGGGCTTCCCGACTGCATTTCTTTTCTCCCGAGGAGTTGAACTCCATCCTCTTGAATGTAACCCAAACACTTCAAACACCTTCCCAACCGCAGGGCACTTCTTCCGCCCTTGCCGGAACTGAGCCGAGGCCAGACTTGACTACGGGTCAAGGAGACCGAGGAAGCTCAGGAAATCCTACTCTGCTTACATCTGTAACAGGTGGTTTAGGCACGGTGAGCACAAATGTGCAAGGATCCGTGAACCCGAAGGACACTTCGGTGCGATACCAAGGATTTGACGGAGAAGCATCAAACGACTCATGGTTACACTACACTCCGGTGTCTGAGGCCGTTATCAAGAAGTATGCCGCTTTCCGTAGGGCATTCCAAGCAAGAAAAGATCAGCAAATCAAGCAACAGCAGCAAAAGGAACATGAAATCCATTATGTGGCTAAGTATTGGGCAGACGCAATTAATAATGCCAATACCGTAGCCACCATCCTGAAAGTCCAAGATTGGATGTCTGAGATGGCTGAGACGATCCGCAAGGCTCAGTCTACTCATGACGGTGCAGGTGCCTCCAAAGTCCCTCCAACTCCAACTGTTCAAGAATCACAAGAAGAAGGAACCACAATCGAAGTCAGCTCTGCTCCCACCTTCGGCTTTGATGATGTTGATCTTCAGGAGGTGAATCAGCCCAGTCCTTCGGATGATGACCTCATGATGTTTGATGAAGAAGAAGAATCTAGTGGCTCTCACCATTCAACCTCTAAGCCCAAAGAGTAGAAAAAGAAGAAGAAGAATGTGGTGAACAGAAAAGAATTCTTAAGCCTACAAGCAAAGTTCGATCAGATTCTCGCTGCGGTCAAGCCAACACAACCGCAACCAGAAGACATACCCGGACCTTAGTCTTTGATCGAAAGGATAGAAAGATTGGAAACTCGTGAGAGATTGGCTGCTGAGCGCATCTCTCTCAAGGTAGAAATGGGAATTCGGTCCCTTGATAACAATCGTCAAGCAAATCACAAGGAATTCATGGCTGCTGCGGAATGCCTCATCTCTGAGGTGACCGCAATCAAGAAAGACTTACAAGCAGCCATTGCGGACCAATCCACCCAATCTTAAAAGCTGATAGCTGAGACTCACACTGCATATGAGTCCACTATCTCAGTCCTTCAAGCTACTATCAACCAACTTCCATGGTCCCGAAATTCTTCAAATCACTAAGGAAATTCATAGGCTACTCTTCAACACCACCATCCCCAACAATCAACAACTGGCGGATGCTCTTAAAACCCAGTTTCAGGAAGTTTATGCCAAAGTTGATGGTTTCAGACAATGGCTTGAGGATGCTCCTGCGTTGCATTCCTCAAGAGGGGGAAGTGAAGTAGAAGACCATCACTCCAATCATTCCAAAAGCATCTCACACCATCAAAGTCCCCCCATCATTACAGAAAGAATTCCTTCACCGCAACAGACTCCACCGCAAAAGGAGATCACTCCTGAGAAACCAGAAGCCCCCCCTCACTTCAAGAATCTGGTGGATCACATGTCCTCTCCAAGCTTAAATGACTCCCCTGTCACCACACAGAAGAAAAAAGACTGGAAAGCAGCTAAACTTGCTGAGCTCATATGGACAGAATGCGGTTTCGACACTGTTTTGGATGAATCCTTGATAAACACTTAGATCAATCCCCACCGTAGATTGCTGGATGACGACTACAAACCATATCTTACCTATGCGGAACCTCCCTCTGATGGTTATTAGGATGTTCCAATCTCTCCCAATGCCAAGTACTTTACTGTATTTGAGTCCTTTGACCGCAACTTGCCCGACCACAAGAGGCTACCTATGGAATTCGAAAGACTGAATCGGTTCTATGCCAAACATGCATCTTCCATAGAGAAAATCTGGTCTAACGATAGACCATCCGCAGTCAAAAACTACAAGCCCCGAAAGTTCATGAAGGCTGACTTCATCCAATACACTCTCACAAGAAGGGAACACGACTATGTCCGCACCCAAGCTGACTTCCCCTGCATGAATCCTGAAGAAGTCTTTCTTATAGCAAAGGTGTTCTAGAACAAGTCGGAGAAGCACCCGAAGATGAAGATAGTGCTTGAAAGGGCAAGTATGTTTTTGAAGGAAACTGTCTGTGACTTTGCTAAAATCAACGCAGACATCTACCCCACCATTACTAAAAAGTTTGATCTACCACCACTTGATCCTGCACCAATGCCTACCGAATATTATCAAGAAAGATCCTTAGGTGCAACTAACTTCCCTGAACTCGGAGTCATTTTCAAGAGGAAGGCCGATAAAATCAAATACTTCATTCCTATGACTGCCATGAATCGCCTCACCAGGAAGCAACTTGAAATCTGGCGAACCGCAGTTGAAAGATCAAAGCACACAACTGCCGAAGTCAAGTTCGAGATTTTGAGAAGGATCACCTGGTTAGAAAACATCAGGAAATTTTGGTGGATACTGATCAAGTTTCTAAAACTTGACAACTGAAGAGAAGTTAAAGAGGTCACCTAGGGGGAAATTGTTGAATCATGAAAAGTGACTCTCTTGAACTTCAGCTACCGCAGCCCACAAGCCACCGCAGTCAAGCTCCCTCATCAGCAACCTCATCCGAGGTCATCTAGCCAACCGCAGTCCTTCTTACTTTACTTAGTTTATCTATCTTTCTGTAATACTCTCTATTGTCCAGTATGCCTTGCATGGCTACTCTTAGAGAATGAATCAAATGTAATTCTTTGAGTCTCTATAAATAGAGCTCATTCTCACTTATTGAAATATCTAATATCTCTGAAGGTATCTTTTCTATCTCTCTATGTGATTACGCATCTCTTCTTACTCTCAAACCTTACTAGAATATAACTGATTACAATCTCTTTTCGGAGCAAGTCTCTTGTGACTTAATCACTAAGTTTGATCTCACTTATTAACTTGGTTTGAATGCATTCCTCATTATGAATCAACTTATGGGTATACTTGATATAACAATTGTTGTCATTTCCATTTCTTTTCTTTTCCGCAACTAACTCTCTAATTATCTAACTCTAACTTATTAATATTATTGTTGAGCTTTTAGATCCTTCGAGATTAACTATTCCGCAACTATACTTGTTCTAACGTTTGTTCAAGTGTGTCTCAAAGTTTTTCTCTCAACAAAGAGGAATCAGGAATTGTTGAAATGGTTAAATCTTTTAATATGAATCATACTTCGTTCCAAAATCAAATCTTATAGTCATACTCCAAGATTGTAACTTGAGTGACATAATATTAAGAAAGGTTTATAACACTTATCAAATGTAGAGTAAAATGTTTTCTACTCTTGTACATTTGAAATTGGTAAGTTGTGATGTTTTGGATAAAACAAAGACCAACAAAGACCAATTGTGTAAAGTGTTCGTCCTGATAAGAAACCCCACTAACTCTTGAATATTTGTTTGTCAAGTAATGTTTCTTGACAAAGAGAATCTTATATGTCAAGAGGTTAGTGGGAGTCTTAAAGATCTTGAAAAGTTTTAAGAACTAATCAAAAGCCAACCCATTGTTAATCACTGGCACACGACTTGAGGTTTGTAACCTATCGTGTTGACATATTCTTGTTTCCGTGCCCATTCCAGTTGAAGTTGACTATGCATGTGAGTTCTATGAGTTCTCAATTGTTTGCATAACAACTTGGAAGAAATGGTAGGCCCTTGAGCTGCCAGGTGGCAAGAAATTAAGATCAAACAAGTTCAGTCCATATGACTTTGGATTTGTCACTAAACTTGTCTTGTGATTAAGGTTTTGACAAATTCACATGGATAGGAACACATACACCATAAAATCTAAGTGTCATAAGGTTTCTCTCCAATTCATGAAAATGGTTGTGAGGAAACGCTTTCACTAAGTAGATTTTAAAGAGTTAACAATTGTGATATTTGCATTCTCAAATTCGATTATGACTACGACATCTCTCTTCATAGTTCGAATTGTGAGAAATAGCAAAAGGTTTAAACATTTGAGATTTATTGATGTAAGTTCTAAAATTGTTTAGACACACATATGAGCTTTCTAATAAAAGGTGTGTGAGCTTAGATAAAGGCTTAACGAAGCATCTCGTGTTAGAAATCTGAACTTTGGTAAGAAAGTCAATAAAGTATTGATTTCTAGAAGTCCAACTGATTTCTGGATTTATGTCACAGCTAGTGGGAGCATAAAGGTTATACATGTAACAAAATAATTGTTATGCTAGTGGGAGCATAATTATTATGGTAGGTGTTGCAAGTTAGCATTGTTAATTATAGAAAACAAAGTTTTCAATTCGCAAAGCTGCGGGGTTGAAAAGTTGTTTTGCTATAATTAAGGGAGAGGAACTTATACTTCATTTCAATTATAAAACTTTAGATTGAGATTTTAATCAAATTTAGTCAAGGATTTATATGAATACCATGTTGAAATGTTTCAACATTGAAAATTCTATATATGGAAATATTATAGCAAAAGACTGGTCAAGTATCATGTCTTTATGTAAGACATTATGAATCGTATCCCATATGCTTCGGGTATAGGATCGATTGCATATGATATAATATTCATGTGTTCTAATTTTCTAAATGCCTAGGGAATTAAGAGGGAAAAGGACTAGAACTGGATATGACTAAAGTTATTAAACAACTATTAAGAACAATCAAAGGTTCGCTAAAGATTGGTTGCTTATGGATAGTTGGAAGTTTAGTAACGGATGAACCATATTGACATTAGTATAAATAGACAATATTCTATTAATAATGAGTTGTCATATGGCAAATATCGAAATGTTTCCATAATGGGAGTTGGATATCAAGAATCCATGAGAAAGTTATAAACTTTTATGCAAGTAGGATGTTCAAAGGAATGTGCTTTGAATATGAGACTTCGGATCTATGGAATTGTCTTGTAACAATCTCCAATGGAAAGTTTTAATTGACAAAGTCTCTATGACTTGTGTACATAGTCATTACAAAAGGACCACTGCATATAAGTTTAGAATCTAACAAATTATAGTAAGTGGCAAGAACTTGGTATTCTTACACTTACGATAAGGATTTGGAATTGTGAAATGAGTATCGTTGGAAATGTTTACGATTGATCTGTTTCACAAAGTAAGGACAGTAGGTAAACATAGTGTGCATGCTTGGAGCATGGGATAGCTGTTGTTTTAATTCAAGTATTAGTCGATAAATCGAAACAATATACAATGAATAATGTGTAATCAATATGGTGATTGTTGAGTATTATGTATTACGTCATTGGGCCTGTTTGTTTAGTCCGCTTGTATAAATGAGTTGGGCCTGTCCACTCGTATTTATTGCTAGGGTTAGGGTATACAAGGTGCATGCATGCATCGTATTTTAGTTAACTCTGACATAATCTTTGTATCCCTATTTAGGCCTCTACAGAAGTAATTCTTCATCGAGTTCTTCTGAGGTGTGACTGTTAATCATTCAGCACCAGTTTGATCAATATCATGTTCTTGTTACTTATCTGTTTGAATCTTTTCGATCTTTAAGGTTTTATATTCAAAAATTAGTTTCAGAGCAGGAGACTGTGTAATCTATACGCATCTCTTCTGTTTATAGAGTTTTAGGGTTTTCGTTAATATAGGATCTAACTCAGTTGTCTTCTTTGTTATTCTGACAAATCAAAGAGATCTTAATATTACCCTATAAACAATCTTTTTTTACACATCGGATTCATTACAGATATCAAAAGGTTATTCACCATGCAGAACGACGAAGAAGAGGAGCCTGATGAAGCTGAGCTCAAAAGGCGGAAGGCTCGCGAAGCAGAATTAGATGAACATGCTCGCATCGTCAAGGAAGCAGAAGAGAAGGAAAGGACTGAAAAGGAATCTCAGGCCACTCTCAAGAGCAAAATGTTGTTATTTCCTGAGTGGACCCTGAAGCGTATCCAGAACCAAGCTGTGGATCTACCAAGCCAATATTGGTTTGATCCAGTTGCCTCCTTTGATATTCAAAACACTCAGGATTCGCAACTCGACCTTCCAATCACTCCAAAGGCTTTCAGGTTTCGTGACTTTGTGAAGGATGTGAATGCACTGTTCACTGACAGCAGGGCAGATCAAATGTTGTTCGTCTTTTATTTGAAGCACATGAAGCCCCAGTTTGAAACTTGGAGTGTGAACAAGATTGTTGTTGTGAAAGTCACTGGGCCGATCGAGACCGAAAACTTCCCCAATGCAAAGTTTAAGGTAGCGAGAGGATCAGCTTGTCAATCCTACGAATTTACCCTCCTAGACCTACCTTGCCTGAACCCCCATGACTGGATGGTGCTTTTCAACATGTTGTTGCGAGAGAAGGAGAAGTACGAACCTGCAATGTCCCATCTTCAACTTATGATCAAGTCATACATTCAAGAAGTTGGATCGATGGATGTGGATATTGCCACTGTTTTAAGGAAGAAACCGAGTGTTGTTCCCAAGGAAGCTCCGAAGGACTTTGATAAGTTAAAGCCAGGAAAGATTTACAAGGAAGGATGGTTCATAGTATACTCGTCTAGAGAACGTGCAGAAGCAGACCGTCACAAGTCATACTTCTATCTTGAAGATAAGCATTTGTATACTATTGCGTGATTGGAGTTTGTTTCGGATCTAGTTCAAAAGTTCAAGGGCAACCACAAGGATGATGTGAAGTGTTTCTCGGATAGGATCTTCTGGTATATCCAGGTTCGCAAGCTGCTGTTAAGCTTCATTCCCAAAGTCTACGAAGTGCAGAAGCGAATCACCAATTGATGGACTGTGGTCTCCATTGACGCAAAGGGGGAGATTGTTGAGTATTATGTATTACGCCATTGGCCCTGTTTGTTTAGTCCGCTTGTATAAACGAGTTGGGCCTGTCCACTCGTATTTATTGCTAGGGTTAGGGTATATAAGGTGCATGCATGCATCGTATTTTAGTTCACTCTGACATAATCTTTGTAACCCTATTTACGCCTCTACAGAAGTAATTCTTCATCGAGTTCTTATAAGGCGTGACTGTTAATCATTCAGCACTAGTTTGATCAATATCGTGTTCTTGTTACTTATCTATTTGAATCTTTTCGATCTTTAAGGTTTTATATTCAACGGTGATTAAATAAAAGGTGTTTTATTTACACTCAAAAGTTTGGGTCCATATAGGATTAGTATTATTCTTGTGTTTCACTTTGCATGTTTTGACTTCCCGAATAACTAGGTTATTCAAACTATCCATAGTAGATCATACATTGGAAGTAAGTATGAAAGAATAATGTCATGATTTGTCTTGTAGATTGTCTAAGGTGTTAGACATAACAAACGTTTGCTACACCATTCATGAGTGCTCCTGAAATAAGATTTGAGTATTGGATTCAACCCGCGCTCACATGAATTACTTCATGGAATTAATCACGAGTAATTGTGAGACGATAATATCATATAATCTTCAACCAAGATATATGAGTTGTTGACTACGAATTGGTTGTGCATTGATGGCATGAAAACGCTTCAGTAACTTGATGTTATAAAACATGTCGTCGTGCATGATTTGATGAGTAGTTAGTACAAGCATATAATGTAGAAGTTTATCTGATAATTTTATCCTAAGAGGATTAAAAGCGATATCTTGGGCCCCTCGATGATTATGTTTTAACTATGTGTTGGGCCCGGTCAGAACTAAATTGATGTGTTCAGTTATGTTCTATGTTAGACGAATCGGAAATCATGAAAACAAATTGCAGGACAATAAGTATGACTATGTTCCATGTATTTGTCCGCACATATATCTTGAGAAAAGAGGAGTATATGATCCCTTATCTGAAGGACGCGTCACTGACTAGGTCAGAGTTCGACAGCGGCTTTTGAAAGCTTACGATTTCTAAGTCGGATCCTGAAGTTGCATTGCCAGTTATAGTTAATAGACTTATCCAAGTGGGAGACTGTTGGATTTGGTGTCTAAGCCCATAACTATAACTGCGATGTACTTGACCCGATTGTAGCATGGACCTTTTGGGTTGCCTTCACCAGTGCAATTTTATAGGATGGACTTTTGAGAATAAGGTTATTTATGATTTATTAATATATTACAAGTATAACATATTAATATGAAATCATATTATTTAATTAGTATTGATCAAGAATTAATTTGGAATTAATTTTGTGATCAAAAGAGACTAATTAAATATATGGGGATTGATTATGTAAATCAATGATTCTTATAGTGTGGGCTAATGATCCATAGTTAATTGGGTGGGCTAAGCCAACATGGATAGTCCATGGAGGTTAACCCATGGAGCCTTTATAATATTAAAGGTCATTAGGGTTTACAAGGTGTAACCCTAGCATTTGCCACACTATAAATAAACCCCCCTATGGCCAAAATCGGTTACAACATTAGACACAACATTCTTGGAGAGTGATATTGATTTTGTGCAAGTAACTTATTCTCTCAAGCCTCATCTTGCATATTGGTGTTTGTGAACCATTAGTGGCATCACACTTGAGGTGCTCAAGCTTTCAAAGGTCAAGAACTACAAGTCCTTCTAAGAGGTAAGTCATCTAACTAGTTGTATTGCTCATTTGACAATTTGTATGCTAGTTAGGAGAATGCTTTGAAAAAATTGCAAATGCATGTATAATTAGAGAAAACATAGATCCAAAGCATTTAGGGTTGCATGTGCACCCTAGGTATGTTATAGTGCTCCATAATCCAACATAAAGTTCATACCTTGATGGATAGTTTTTTAGATCTTGTTTATGTGTTGATTTTATGTCCTTTTGGTCCCAAGTTGAGGAGTTTTGAGCATGGCATGTTCTTGACCTATTGATCCGTCCTTTCAGACCTTAGGAGGGGTCTTAAGCCATGAAAATGTAGTATTAAGGGTTTGTTTTGCTCCATGCATGGTATGGAATGTCTTAAAGCATTATGATGTTGAGTTTGTTGGGTTTTGAGCATTCTAACACTCCTAAGTGTACATGCAACCCTAAATACCTTGGATCTATGTTTTCTCTATTATACATGCAAATATGAACTTTCCAAGGTATTCATCCTAACTAGCATAATAACATTGATTCATATGAATATATCAAGTTAGAATTACATACCTCTTTGATGTAGAATGTCTTCATGAAGCTTGAGTGCCTAGTGCCCGAAGTATGACACCTCAAATGGTTCACACAACACCATGAACTCTTGGAATAACCTTGAGAATAAGGATACTTTGATTCTCTCTAGTGAAATCGGCTAGCCCTCTTAGTGTACCCACACTAGTACCCATTTCACCAACCAATGACCTCTTTATATAGTGTGGAGATTAGGGTTAAACCCTAATACCCATGACCTTTCATTTCTTATGATCCATGGGTTAAACACTCCATGGACTATCCATGAAAGCTTAGCCCAACTTAAATGAACTTGGCCCATCATACATATATATCTAAGAGTCCATATTTAATTAGTTCCTTTTGATCACTTAATTAATTATAAATTAATTCTTGATCAATACTAATTAAATAATATGATTATATATTAATATATTAGAACTTATAATATATTAATATAAATCACTAGTATCCTTTTTCCTCATCTTGTCTATCCAATTGTCCCGATGCCATGCAACCCAAATGGACCATGTCGGGTCGGGTCAAGTCTTACCAATTATAGTTATGGACTTAGACATTAATCCAACAGTCTCCCACTTGGATAAGTCTAAAACTATTATTGAGTATGACTTCAAAAACCAACTGGCAATCGTAGCTCTCAAAAGCTTCTGTCGAACTCTGACCTTGCCGATGAACTCTGACCTTTGTCAATGACTTGTCCATTAGATAAGGGATCATATATTCCTCCATTCTAGATATCATATGGACTGAGACATGGATTAAAATCATTCTCTCTGTCCATTTGTTGTTTCCCGATTTCCGATTCATGATGACTGACTGATTGAACAAATCAAATCAGTCCTGGCTTGGCCAAGCACTCACATGTATCATCATTAAATCATCGAGGGGATCACAGATATCGCTTTTATCCCGAAGGTAGAAGGAATGGATAAACTTAGACTTATATGGCTTGTTCTACTACTTGTTGAATCATACACAAAGGCACGTTTTATAACATCGAGTTACCGAATGCGTTTTCGTGCAATCAATGTACAACCAACTCATAGTAACAACTCATATCTCTAGGTTTGAAGAATATAAGATATTATCGTCTCATGATCACTCGTGATAAAAATCCATGAAGTGATTCAAATGAGCGTGCGTTGAATCCAATACTCAGAACTTATGAGCACTCATGAGTGTTGTAGCACCACTTTGTCAACCAACTTGGACCTCTACAAGCCAACTCATGACAGTCTTGATTCATATCTACTTCCAACATATGACCGACTGTGGATGGTTTGAATAACTTAATCACTCAGGAAGAGTGACTTAGTTATTCTGGAAGTCAAAACATGGAAAGAGAAACACAAGAATAAATGAATCAAATATGGTATCAAACCCTATGAATATAAATAAACACTTTTATTTATCACCATAGTGATTACTCATTATTCATTGTTTTGGTTTTATCAACTTTATACTTGAATTAAAAACACTAGTTGTCCCATGCTCCAAGCAAGTACACTATGTTTTTCAAAACAATAGCTTTGCCATACACCGAGTATGCACTCTATGTTTTTCTATGATCCTTACTTTGTGATATAAACCAATTGAACATAATTTCAATGATTCTAATTTCACACTTCCAAATCCTTATTGAAAAATGTGAGAATTTCAAATTCCTATCATTTATCGAAATCTGTTTAGATTTTAAACTTATATGCACTGACCCTCCTGTAATAAATATGTACAAAGTCAAAAAGACTTGTCTACGGTCATTATAAGGTATTCCAATGGAGTTCAACTCCATGGAAACTAAGTCTCATATTCAAAGTACATTGCTTTGAACATGCTTCTTGCATTAAGTTTTCTAATCTTACATAGATAACTTCCACCTATGGAGACAACTCCATATTCTCATTTTGACTATCACTTCTGAACAAGAGATGCCTCTTTTCAGAATATGTCAATATGGTCCTTCCAAAATTAACAATATACTTCCAACTGTCCCTGAGCAACCAATCTTTGGTAAACCTTAGATTGTCCTCGACAATTGCTTAATCCTTTTAGTCATATTCAATTCTAGACCTTTTCCCTTCTTAATGCCCCAAACATTTGGAAAATTTTAGAAAGGACATATATTATAGCACATGCAATCGATCCTGTACCCAAAGCAAATGGGACACGATTCATGATGTCTCACATAAAGACATGATTTTAGACTAGTCTTTTGCTACAATATTTTTATTTGCCATGTTTTCAAAATTTGACTATGAGGAGGGATGACGTAATCATAATCGAATTTTGAGAACGCAATATATAGAATTTCCTTAAGTTGAACCAATCCAACATGAAATTCATATATATATTCTTGACTAAAGATGATTAAGGTCTCAATCTAAGACTTTAGAACTGAAATGAAGTATATCCTCTCCCTTAATTATAGAAAAAGAACTTTTTCAATCCCCGCAGCCTCACGAATTGAAACTTTTGTTTTCTATAATTAACATTGCTAACTTGCAACACTAACAATACTTATCATGCTCCCACTAACATGATGATTATTAGCATAACACTTATGCTCCCACTAGCTTTGACATGTACTCAGAAATCAGCTGGACTTCTAGAAATCAATACTTTATTGACTTTCTTACCAAAGTTCAGATTTCTGATACGAGATGCTTTGCTAAAACTTTATCAAAATCATACACCTTTCCTTAGATAGCATGCATGTGTATCTAAACAATTTCAGAACTATGAAAAGGGATACCGTAATCATAGTCTCAATTGTTTAGACCTTTTGCCATCTGCTTCAAATCTACTTGGTGGAAGTGTTTCCTCACCATCATTTTCATGAATCGGAGAGAAACCTTATGACCCTTAGATTTTATGGTGTATGTGTTCTTATCCATGTGAATCTGTCAAAACCATAATCACAAGACACGGTTAATGACAAATCCAAACTCATATGGACTGAACTCAATCTGAATTTCTTGCCACCTGGCAGCTCAAGGGACTGCCATTGCTTCCAAGTTGTTATGCTCTAAGAACTCATATGCAAAGCCAACTTTAACTGGAATGGGCACAGAGATAGAAATATGTCAACACGATAGGTTATAAACCTCTCATCGTGTGCTAGTGTTAAACTACAGGTTATTATTCTTGATTAGACCTTGAAGCTTTCAGAATCTCTAAGACTCCCACTGTCCTCTTGACATATAAGACTATCTTGCCAAATATTCAAGAGATAGTGCAGCTTCTTTATCAAGACAAACACTTCACACAATTGGCCTTAGTTGGTCTTTGTTTTATCCAAAACATCACAACTTACCAATTTCAAATGTACAAGAGTAGGACACTTGTACTCTTACATTTGACAAGTGTTATAAACCTTTCTTTAAGATATGTCACTCAACTTATAGTCTTGGAGTATCACTCTAAGACTTGTTTTGAAACGAAGCATGACTCATCTTCTTGATTTAACCATTTCAACAATTCATGACTCCTCTTCTTAGTCATAAGAATGCACTAAGATGTCCTTAGAAGACCAATTGAGATGTGGTTCTTTAATCATTAAGATGATCACAAAACATGATACTAAAGTACTCTCCCATCTTTTCAGATTTGAGAAACTTTTATCTTTCTGCCTAATTTGATTCTTCTCATTCGTTCTGCCATACATCGAGACTTTTCCAATGCTTCAGAATTATACTTAAACTTATAAGTATAACCATATTTACTAAACTTTAGTAAATCATGACGAATAGTCTTATCGATCTTTGTGGTGGACCTGATCAGTGCACAAGAATGTGTACTCGATCCCTTAGCCCTTTACTTGACTCACATATACATGTGAACAAGGAGTTAGTCTTAGTTTTCCAAAGCTGAAAGTTCTCATTCATCATACTATACAACTTGCATGATTTCCAAGTTTCTATCCAACTGAAACCTTGGGTGATGAGAATCATTCCTTATTTGGTAAATTATGACACTACCACAAACGTAAGAATCAAGTCCATTTTTCCAATATTGCTATCAATGGAATCATATAAACAACAATTTTCCACAAATGCCACTGTAAGGATATTTAAAATAAATATAAAATTAAAACCTTTTATTTTATTTCAAAACTTTGCGGAAAAAACTTATCCTTACAGTGCAAATGCATATGAAAAACTTGTTGTTATCTATTCCTAAGCAATATATCATAACTCCTAAGTAACAGCTCAAAAATTCTGATGCGATCGAAATCCATCTTCATGATCAGAATCAACATGTACTTCCTTTAAGTTTCTTCACTTTTCTTTGATTCTTAAAGCATCAACATGTGACCCAGTCACATCATGTAATGAGAATCTCAGAATAGAAACTTAACAGAGTTAGATAGTGGACTTTTCCTGAAGTAGAGTCAAACTTCTTGACTTGATCAACCTTATGATCTTTCAGGTAAATAGGCAGCTTCGCAATCAATGCCCCTTCCTTTGGCAAGAGAAACATATGGACTCTTTGGGAATGGTGTACTGGACTATCACAGACTTGCCTTTCTCATTACCATTTGGTCAACCGAGTTGACTATGGCCAATCCCTTTCCATTGGGTAGCGAAAGCTTTTCTGGATTTCAAGTATCACCATTTTCAATGTCCATAAAGTTTTGGGAAGTTGATCTTCTAATCAAATTTTCTTTACTATCGTTCCAAATCATTGCTGATTCAGCAGCACCAAGCAAATAGATATGATCATTAAGGTTCATGTCATAGTCTGTTTCATAGTAGTCCCAAAGGAACTCACTATGTGACTTAGAAAGTGATTGAACATCCAACTTTCTCAAGACTTTGACATCCAACTCTCTCGGCTTGTCAATATGTGACTATCTCTAAGATGTGATCACACATATACCTTGCTTCCCATTAGGGATTGAGTGACTTTGAACTTGTGGGTTAGGGAGAATAATTGGAGGAGGTGGAGGAAGTGAAGTTCCAAGAGATTTGGGAAGATCATAGATGTCTGAACTAGACATCTTTTGGGAGAGATTCAAGTTTAGTTGATTTAAAGTCCTTAATATAACACCCAATATGAAATATTAAGGCTAGGATCCAACAACCTATTTATAACTGGAAGAGGGATGCCGTAATCCGAGTTATAAAATAGTTGAAGGTAGGTAAATGACGATTTACCAATTTCCACCATGAAAAACGAAATAATTTAATTAGGTTTTTACTTGGATTTGAAACTCCTAGATCTTTTGAGATTCATTGAACTTTTCAATGGCATGTTTGAATCTCGATTGTGCCCTCTCAAGTTTGTGACTGGGATGCCGAGGATCACAAACAAGGTGTGAATAACCATGCAAATTGATTTGGTACCCTTAACTTTATCACCTAATCGATGTGCCGGTTAACCACACACGCTCCACCGATCTATAATAAAGTCAAGTTACCCTTTGCCACTCTTACTAGTCCTTGTTAGTGTGCCGGTTAACCACACATGCTCCACTAACGACTTGGTAAGGTACAAAGTGTAATTTCATGGGTTAGCACCTATTTCACATTTTCCTAAGTAAGTAAGATTGGGAATTTATAAATGTTTAGTTACTAAGTATTTATCATTAATACTTTTAATGATGGGAGAATTATAGTCCTTGTCCTACCCGTTCGGCTAACGACCCTCCACCGGTCAAGGAAGCGGTGGGTGAGAGTTGCCACCCATTAAGCTGCCATTTTATAGGCAACAACCTTATACCCCCCTTATAGACCGGCTTCGTGAATGATCCCTACTAATGGTAAGACTGACTTGCTCTTATACATATATATATATATATATATATATATATATATATTATTAACTTATAATATTATAAAGTATAAGGGTTGAATTTTAACTTTTAAAATTCTAAGGGCTTAACTTGGAATTAAAGTATTCATAATTGAAAACTTTTTCAAATTCCAAAACTTGAGGGCAAGTTTTGAAACTATTCAAAACTAATTAATTCCATAACTTATGTGTTTAAAGTAGTTTTAATTAAAAGACTCTTCAAGTTCCATAACTTGAGGACAAGTTATGGAAGACTTTAAACTAATAAAAGAATGTAACTTTTCTTTATTTTGTAACTTATGGAATTAATTAAGGTTACATATTTTATTACTTAATGAAGTGACTCTTGAATCTCCATAACTTGAGGACAAGACTCTTCATTTTTGTAACCATTGCCAACTTTTATGAGTTTTATGAAACTTAAATGTGACTTTTCATATAACTTGAGGACAAGTTACAAAAACACATTTTAGAATCAACTCTTAGACTAAAATGGATTGAAAACACATAATCAATTAACTTTTCTATTAATCTAAGCAACTCATATGAACAAGATAATTGGAATCAAACTTTTTCATGTAATTAGCATAACACTTAAACTAATACAAAACATGAATCTATTGACAATTATCTTTGAAATTGGATTAGCATGAACATTACCACATCAAAAACAAGTTTATAAGTTCAAAAACAACTTATGGTAATGTTCCTAGTCCAATTCCAGCCAAAACAGTCGAATATATGTTGTCATGGGGTCCAACTCGTCGAGTGCACGAACCAACTCGGCGAGTTGGATGCTTTTTGCCTTGGACTCGGCGAGTCCATCAGTGGACTCGGCGAGTCTGCTGTGCAGACAGCACCAAAATTCGATTTTTAAGCAGTTTAAGCAAGTATAACAAGAAAACAAGCCTAGGCTCTGATACCACTGTTGGGTTTTGAGCATTCTAACACTCCTAAGTGTACATGCAACCCTAAATACCTTGGATCTATGTTTTCTCTATTATACATGCAAATATGAACTTTCCAAGGTATTCATCCTAACTAGCATAATAACATTGATTCATATGAATATATCAAGTTAGAATTACATACCTCTTTGATGTAGAATGTCTTCATGAAGCTTGAGTGCCTAGTGCCCGAAGTGTGACACCTCAAATGGTTCACACAACACCATGAACTCTTAGAATAACCTTGAGAATAAGGATACTTTGATTCTCTCTAGTGAAATCGGCTAGCCCTCTTAGTGTACCCACACTAGTACCCATTTCACCAACCAATGACCTCTTTATATAGTGTGGAGATTAGGGTTAAACCCTAATACCCATGACCTTTCATTTCTTATGATCCATGGGTTAAACACTCCATGGACTATCCATGAAAGCTTAGCCCAACTTAAATGAACTTGGCCCATCACACATATATATCTAAGAGTCCATATTTAATTAGTTCCTTTTGATCACTTAATTAATTATAAATTAATTCTTGATTAATACTAATTAAATAATATGATTATATATTAATATATTAGAACTTATAATATATTAATATAAATCACTAGTATCCTTTTTCCTCATCTTGTCTATCTAATTGTCCCGATGCCATGCAACCCAAATGGACCATGCCGGGTCGGGTCAAGTCTTACCAATTATAGTTATGGACTTAGACATTAATCCAACAGAGTTTTCATAGATTAAGAACTTATTGGACATGCAAAGTCATAAAGTTAGAAACTTTATGACTCTTAGTGGTATTTTGACCGTGGATCTGAAGATTAGACGTAAGAACTTAATGCAATAAGCTCTTAAAGAGTTTTTTGGAAAACTGGGTGTACGCCCTGCGTAATTTGAGTACGCATCGCATACGTGGTCAAGTCTCTCGATGGCCGTCAACGCTGGAGTACACCCCGTGTACATATGTAGTAGCCCCACATACATGCATTGTGTCGACTCGAATGAGTTGACTCAGTTAGGTTGACTCGGCTGGGTTGACTCGGCTGGGTTGACTCGGTTGACTTATGGTTTTTGACCAGTTTGACTTTGACTCTAACCAAGTTTGACCAGGGGGTATTTTGGATATTTTGGTTGGTGTTTGAGTATTTGGTATTTTGGATGAATAGGTGGGGGTTAGAGAGGAGATTCGGAGTCGGGATCTCATCAGCTATTGTTCAGTCTGTGAGGTGAGTTTTCCTCACTGTTCTTACAGGTCAGAGGCACCAAGGCTGACCCATTGGTTTGATATCCTACTATTCACAGATATGTTGAGTATGGAATGGATCTGCATGATTATATGTTAGTATGGTAGATCTATAGGTCTACCTATGATCCTGTCTGTATGATTATTTGTATTTGTTGTTATCTGTTATATGTCGATATATTGTGTTGGGTTGAGGTTATACTACCTGTGATTCTATCTGTATGATTATTTGTATTTGTTGTTATCTGTTATATGTTGATATATTGTGTTGGGTTGAGGTTATACTACTTTGTGTTGTAGCTAACAAACCTTGTAGCATTCAAGATATGAGCTGAGGCCCGGGTAGGGAAAACCAGACTCATACTGATGACTCAATAGCATTCCAGATACGAGCTGAGGACTGGCTGGTATGCCAGACTCATACCGAGGGCTGAACAATGATATTCTAGTCCGATGACTGATTGGGTCAGGGAGCAAGCCAGACATAAGTTGTGGGCCCCGAGGGAAAGCCAAACTTATGTTGTGGGCTCAAGAGCAAGCCATATATAAGTTGTGGGGCTGATATGCAAGCCAGACTTCTATTGTGGGCTCAAGGGTAATCCAGTCTTTTAGCTGTGGACCCAATACATGTTGTTATTGGTGTATGCCATCTGTTTGTATGCCAGTATTTGGGGGAACTCACTAAGCTTCGTGCTTACAGTTTTGGTTTATGGTTTCATGTACTTCAATGGACTGTGGCAAGGCGAAGGCTTAACTATACACATCCTTGGTTTTACAACTGATTGAAACTTAGGAGACTCTAATTTCAAATAATGTTTTGGAAAGAATTGTTGGTAAACACTTTTATTAATAAATGGGTCGTTTTGAAAGGTTTAAATTTGTTGAAAATTTTGGCATGTTACAAGTTGGTATCAGAGCCCTTGTTTGAGTGAATTGGAGTAACACTCGTGTGAATCCAGTCTTAAACTAAGGAAATGAAAAGGGTTTTAAAAATGATTTTCAGAATTGTTTCCAAAATAATCAAGAAAAGATGCGATGTATAAGATCAGCCGGAGCCAGTAAGTAGACCCCAAATTACCACATTGTTATATTATATTGTGATATGTTAGAACAACATGGTAGTGACAGGCTAGGGATCTCAGGAAGTGCATGATAGAATTGCCTGATTATATGATGCCTAATAGCCTAAGGTCTTCGTTATATGATATTGACATCATTAATGTAGTTGCTTAGTGTATTCATCATAGTTGTACGTAACTAAGATTCTATAGCCTGAGAATGTTTGGTTTGGCCTTATTTCCTATTCTTGTCTGATGAAGGGCTTAAGGTAGAATCAAGTATTCGACTGTCTATATGATCCAGTGTTATGTATGATTAGCATACACGAGTGCTGCAGGGATTGTGGAAGTTTCATGGGTGGGTGCAGCTCATAGTAGGTCAGCGTGAGGTATGATTAGCCACTCTCGAGAGAGTGAGGGTAGGACGAAGGTGTATCCGAGATGCTGGGATTTAGAAATTGACAATTTCGTATGAGGATCTGCCTGATTTTATTGTGTCTTAGTGCCAGTCAAATCTTTTGCTCGAATGTTGCTTGCTTTATGCTTTGCGGGACTCACAATTATGTGAGCTAACTATCAAATGAATACACTAGGTTACATGCAATGTCCCATCTTCAACTTATGATCAAGTCATACATTCAAGAAGTTGGATCGATGGATGTGGATATTGCCACTGTTTTAAGGAAGAAACCGAGTGTTGTTCCCAAGGAAGCTCCGAAGGACTTTGATAAGTTAAAGCCAGGAAAGATTTACAAGGAAGGATGGTTCATAGTATACTCGTCTAGAGAACGTGCAGAAGCAGACCGTCACAAGTCATACTTCTATCTTGAAGATAAGCATTTGTATACTATTGCGTGATTGGAGTTTGTTTCGGATCTAGTTCAAAAGTTCAAGGGCAACCACAAGGATGATGTGAAGTGTTTCTCGGATAGGATCTTCTGGTATATCCAGGTTCGCAAGCTGCTGTTAAGCTTCATTCCCAAAGTCTACGAAGTGCAGAAGCGAATCACCAATTGATGGACTGTGGTCTCCATTGACGCAAAGGGGGAGATTGTTGAGTATTATGTATTACGTCATTGGCCCTGTTTGTTTAGTCCGCTTGTATAAACGAGTTGGGCCTGTCCACTCGTATTTATTGCTAGGGTTAGGGTATATAAGGTGCATGCATGCATCGTATTTTAGTTCACTCTGACATAATCTTTGTAACCCTATTTACGCCTCTACAGAAGTAATTCTTCATCGAGTTCTTATAAGGCGTGACTGTTAATCATTCAGCACTAGTTTGATCAATATCGTGTTCTTGTTACTTATCTATTTGAATCTTTTCGATCTTTAAGGTTTTATATTCAACGGTGATTAAATAAAAGGTGTTTTATTTACACTCAAAAGTTTGGGTCCATATAGGATTAGTATTATTCTTGTGTTTCACTTTGCATGTTTTGACTTCCCGAATAACTAGGTTATTCAAACTATCCATAGTAGATCATACATTGGAAGTAAGTATGAAAGAATAATGTCATGATTTGTCTTGTAGATTGTCTAAGGTGTTAGACATAACAAACGTTTGCTACACCATTCATGAGTGCTCCTGAAATAAGATTTGAGTATTGGATTCAACCCGCGCTCACATGAATTACTTCATGGAATTAATCACGAGTAATTGTGAGACGATAATATCATATAATCTTCAACCAAGATATATGAGTTGTTGACTACGAATTGGTTGTGCATTGATGGCATGAAAACGCTTCAGTAACTTGATGTTATAAAACATGTCGTCGTGCATGATTTGATGAGTAGTTAGTACAAGCATATAATGTAGAAGTTTATCTGATAATTTTATCCTAAGAGGATTAAAAGCGATATCTTGGGCCCCTCGATGATTATGTTTTAACTATGTGTTGGGCCCGGTCAGAACTAAATTGATGTGTTCAGTTATGTTCTATGTTAGACGAATCGGAAATCATGAAAACAAATTGCAGGACAATAAGTATGACTATGTTCCATGTATTTGTCCGCACATATATCTTGAGAAAAGAGGAGTATATGATCCCTTATCTGAAGGACGCGTCACTGACTAGGTCAGAGTTCGACAGCGGCTTTTGAAAGCTTACGATTTCTAAGTCGGATCCTGAAGTTGCATTGCCAGTTATAGTTAATAGACTTATCCAAGTGGGAGACTATTGGATTTGGTGTCTAAGCCCATAACTATAACTGCGATGTACTTGACCCGATTGTAGCATGGACCTTTTGGGTTGCCTTCACCAGTGCAATTTTATAGGATGGACTTTTGAGAATAAGGTTATTTATGATTTATTAATATATTACAAGTATAACATATTAATATGAAATCATATTATTTAATTAGTATTGATCAAGAATTAATTTGGAATTAATTTTGTGATCAAAAGAGACTAATTAAATATATGGGGATTGATTATGTAAATCAATGATTCTTATAGTGTGGGCTAATGATCCATAGTTAATTGGGTGGGCTAAGCCAACATGGATAGTCCATGGAGGTTAACCCATGGAGCCTTTATAATATTAAAGGTCATTAGGGTTTACAAGGTGTAACCCTAGCATTTGCCACACTATAAATAAACCCCCCTATGGCCAAAATCGGTTACAACATTAGACACAACATTCTTGGAGAGTGATATTGATTTTGTGCAAGTAACTTATTCTCTCAAGCCTCATCTTGCATATTGGTGTTTGTGAACCATTAGTGGCATCACACTTGAGGTACTCAAGCTTTCAAAGGTCAAGAACTACAAGTCCTTCTAAGAGGTAAGTCATCTAACTAGTTGTATTGCTCATTTGACAATTTGTATGCTAGTTAGGAGAATGCTTTGAAAAAATTGCAAATGCATGTATAATTAGAGAAAACATAGATCCAAAGCATTTAGGGTTGCATGTGCACCCTAGGTATGTTATAGTGCTCCATAATCCAACATAAAGTTCATACCTTGATGGATAGTTTTTTAGATCTTGTTTATGTGTTGATTTTATGTCCTTTTGGTCCCAAGTTGAGGAGTTTTGAGCATGGCATGTTCTTGACCTATTGATCCGTCCTTTCAGACCTTAGGAGGGGTCTTAAGCCATGAAAATGTAGTATTAAGGGTTTGTTTTGCTCCATGCATGGTATGGAATGTCTTAAAGCATTATGATGTTGAGTTTGTTGGGTTTTGAGCATTCTAACACTCCTAAGTGTACATGCAACCCTAAATACCTTGGATCTATGTTTTCTCTATTATACATGCAAATATGAACTTTCCAAGGTATTCATCCTAACTAGCATAATAACATTGATTCATATGAATATATCAAGTTAGAATTACATACCTCTTTGATGTAGAATGTCTTCATGAAGCTTGAGTGCCTAGTGCCCGAAGTATGACACCTCAAATGGTTCACACAACACCATGAACTCTTGGAATAACCTTGAGAATAAGGATACTTTGATTCTCTCTAGTGAAATCGGCTAGCCCTCTTAGTGTACCCACACTAGTACCCATTTCACCAACCAATGACCTCTTTATATAGTGTGGAGATTAGGGTTAAACCCTAATACCCATGACCTTTCATTTCTTATGATCCATGGGTTAAACACTCCATGGACTATCCATGAAAGCTTAGCCCAACTTAAATGAACTTGGCCCATCATACATATATATCTAAGAGTCCATATTTAATTAGTTCCTTTTGATCACTTAATTAATTATAAATTAATTCTTGATCAATACTAATTAAATAATATGATTATATATTAATATATTAGAACTTATAATATATTAATATAAATCACTAGTATCCTTTTTCCTCATCTTGTCTATCCAATTGTCCCGATGCCATGCAACCCAAATGGACCATGTCGGGTCGGGTCAAGTCTTACCAATTATAGTTATGGACTTAGACATTAATCCAACAGTCTCCCACTTGGATAAGTCTAAAACTATTATTGAGTATGACTTCAAAAACCAACTGGCAATCGTAGCTCTCAAAAGCTTCTGTCGAACTCTGACCTTGCCGATGAACTCTGACCTTTGTCAATGACTTGTCCATTAGATAAGGGATCATATATTCCTCCATTCTAGATATCATATGGACTGAGACATGGATTAAAATCATTCTCTCTGTCCATTTGTTGTTTCCCGATTTCCGATTCATGATGACTGACTGATTGAACAAATCAAATCAGTCCTGGCTTGGCCAAGCACTCACATGTATCATCATTAAATCATCGAGGGGATCACAGATATCGCTTTTATCCCGAAGGTAGAAGGAATGGATAAACTTAGACTTATATGGCTTGTTCTACTACTTGTTGAATCATACACAAAGGCACGTTTTATAACATCGAGTTACCGAATGCGTTTTCGTGCAATCAATGTACAACCAACTCATAGTAACAACTCATATCTCTAGGTTTGAAGAATATAAGATATTATCGTCTCATGATCACTCGTGATAAAAATCCATGAAGTGATTCAAATGAGCGTGCGTTGAATCCAATACTCAGAACTTATGAGCACTCATGAGTGTTGTAGCACCACTTTGTCAACCAACTTGGACCTCTACAAGCCAACTCATGACAGTCTTGATTCATATCTACTTCCAACATATGACCGACTGTGGATGGTTTGAATAACTTAATCACTCAGGAAGAGTGACTTAGTTATTCTGGAAGTCAAAACATGGAAAGAGAAACACAAGAATAAATGAATCAAATATGGTATCAAACCCTATGAATATAAATAAACACTTTTATTTATCACCATAGTGATTACTCATTATTCATTGTTTTGGTTTTATCAACTTTATACTTGAATTAAAAACACTAGTTGTCCCATGCTCCAAGCAAGTACACTATGTTTTTCAAAACAATAGCTTTGCCATACACCGAGTATGCACTCTATGTTTTTCTATGATCCTTACTTTGTGATATAAACCAATTGAACATAATTTCAATGATTCTAATTTCACACTTCCAAATCCTTATTGAAAAATGTGAGAATTTCAAATTCCTATCATTTATCGAAATCTGTTTAGATTTTAAACTTATATGCACTGACCCTCCTGTAATAAATATGTACAAAGTCAAAAAGACTTGTCTACGGTCATTATAAGGTATTCCAATGGAGTTCAACTCCATGGAAACTAAGTCTCATATTCAAAGTACATTGCTTTGAACATGCTTCTTGCATTAAGTTTTCTAATCTTACATAGATAACTTCCACCTATGGAGACAACTCCATATTCTCATTTTGACTATCACTTCTGAACAAGAGATGCCTCTTTTCAGAATATGTCAATATGGTCCTTCCAAAATTAACAATATACTTCCAACTGTCCCTGAGCAACCAATCTTTGGTAAACCTTAGATTGTCCTCGACAATTGCTTAATCCTTTTAGTCATATTCAATTCTAGACCTTTTCCCTTCTTAATGCCCCAAACATTTGGAAAATTTTAGAAAGGACATATATTATAGCACATGCAATCGATCCTGTACCCAAAGCAAATGGGACACGATTCATGATGTCTCACATAAAGACATGATTTTAGACTAGTCTTTTGCTACAATATTTTTATTTGCCATGTTTTCAAAATTTGACTATGAGGAGGGATGACGTAATCATAATCGAATTTTGAGAACGCAATATATAGAATTTCCTTAAGTTGAACCAATCCAACATGAAATTCATATATATATTCTTGACTAAAGATGATTAAGGTCTCAATCTAAGCCTTTAGAATTGAAATGAAGTATATCCTCTCCCTTAATTATAGAAAAAGAACTTTTTCAATCCCCGCAGCCTCACGAATTGAAACTTTTGTTTTCTATAATTAACATTGCTAACTTGCAACACTAACAATACTTATCATTCTCCCACTAACATGATGATTATTAGCATAACACTTATGCTCCCACTAGCTTTGACATGTACTCAGAAATCAGCTGGACTTCTAGAAATCAATACTTTATTGACTTTCTTACCAAAGTTCAGATTTCTGATACGAGATGCTTTGCTAAAACTTTATCAAAATCATACACCTTTCCTTAGATAGCATGCATGTGTATCTAAACAATTTCAGAACTATGAAAAGGGATACCGTAATCATAGTCTCAATTGTTTAGACCTTTTGCCATCTGCTTCAAATCTACTTGGTGGAAGTGTTTCCTCACCATCATTTTCATGAATCGGAGAGAAACCTTATGACCCTTAGATTTTATGGTGTATGTGTTCTTATCCATGTGAATCTGTCAAAACCATAATCACAAGACACGGTTAATGACAAATCCAAACTCATATGGACTGAACTCAATCTGAATTTCTTGCCACCTGGCAGCTCAAGGGACTGCCATTGCTTCCAAGTTGTTATGCTCTAAGAACTCATATGCAAAGCCAACTTTAACTGGAATGGGCACAGAGATAGAAATATGTCAACACGATAGGTTATAAACCTCTCATCGTGTGCTAGTGTTAAACTACAGGTTATTATTCTTGATTAGACCTTGAAGCTTTCAGAATCTCTAAGACTCCCACTGTCCTCTTGACATATAAGACTATCTTGCCAAATATTCAAGAGATAGTGCAGCTTCTTTATCAAGACAAACACTTCACACAATTGGCCTTAGTTGGTCTTTGTTTTATCCAAAACATCACAACTTACCAATTTCAAATGTACAAGAGTAGGACACTTGTACTCTTACATTTGACAAGTGTTATAAACCTTTCTTTAAGATATGTCACTCAACTTATAGTCTTGGAGTATCACTCTAAGACTTGTTTTGAAACGAAGCATGACTCATCTTCTTGATTTAACCATTTCAACAATTCATGACTCCTCTTCTTAGTCATAAGAATGCACTAAGATGTCCTTAGAAGACCAATTGAGATGTGGTTCTTTAATCATTAAGATGATCACAAAACATGATACTAAAGTACTCTCCCATCTTTTCAGATTTGAGAAACTTTTATCTTTCTGTCTAATTTGATTCTTCTCATTCGTTCTGCCATACATCGAGACTTTTCCAATGCTTCAGAATTATACTTAAACTTATAAGTATAACCATATTTACTAAACTTTAGTAAATCATGACGAATAGTCTTATCGATCTTTGTGGTGGACCTGATCAGTGCACAAGAATGTGTACTCGATCCCTTAGCCCTTTACTTGACTCACATATACATGTGAACAAGGAGTTAGTCTTAGTTTTCCAAAGCTGAAAGTTCTCATTCATCATACTATACAACTTGCATGATTTCCAAGTTTCTATCCAACTGAAACCTTGGGTGATGAGAATCATTCCTTATTTGGTAAATTATGACACTACCACAAACGTAAGAATCAAGTCCATTTTTCCAATATTGCTATCAATGGAATCATATAAACAACAATTTTCCACAAATGCCACTGTAAGGATATTTAAAATAAATATAAAATTAAAACCTTTTATTTTATTTCAAAACTTTGCGGAAAAAACTTATCCTTACAGTGCAAATGCATATGAAAAACTTGTTGTTATCTATTCCTAAGCAATATATCATAACTCCTAAGTAACAGCTCAAAAATTCTGATGCGATCGAAATCCATCTTCATGATCAGAATCAACATGTACTTCCTTTAAGTTTCTTCACTTTTCTTTGATTCTTAAAGCATCAACATGTGACCCAGTCACATCATGTAATGAGAATCTCAGAATAGAAACTTAACAGAGTTAGATAGTGGACTTTTCCTGAAGTAGAGTCAAACTTCTTGACTTGATCAACCTTATGATCTTTCAGGTAAATAGGCAGCTTCGCAATCAATGCCCCTTCCTTTGGCAAGAGAAACATATGGACTCTTTGGGAATGGTGTACTGGACTATCACAGACTTGCCTTTCTCATTACCATTTGGTCAACCGAGTTGACTATGGCCAATCCCTTTCCATTGGGTAGCGAAAGCTTTTCTGGATTTCAAGTATCACCATTTTCAATGTCCATAAAGTTTTGGGAAGTTGATCTTCTAATCAAATTTTCTTTACTATCGTTCCAAATCATTGCTGATTCAGCAGCACCAAGCAAATAGATATGATCATTAAGGTTCATGTCATAGTCTGTTTCATAGTAGTCCCAAAGGAACTCACTATGTGACTTAGAAAGTGATTGAACATCCAACTTTCTCAAGACTTTGACATCCAACTCTCTCGGCTTGTCAATATGTGACTATCTCTAAGATGTGATCACACATATACCTTGCTTCCCATTAGGGATTGAGTGACTTTGAACTTGTGGGTTAGGGAGAATAATTGGAGGAGGTGGAGGAAGTGAAGTTCCAAGAGATTTGGGAAGATCATAGATGTCTGAACTAGACATCTTTTGGGAGAGATTCAAGTTTAGTTGATTTAAAGTCCTTAATATAACACCCAATATGAAATATTAAGGCTAGGATCCAACAACCTATTTATAACTGGAAGAGGGATGCCGTAATCCGAGTTATAAAATAGTTGAAGGTAGGTAAATGACGATTTACCAATTTCCACCATGAAAAACGAAATAATTTAATTAGGTTTTTACTTGGATTTGAAACTCCTAGATCTTTTGAGATTCATTGAACTTTTCAATGGCATGTTTGAATCTCGATTGTGCCCTCTCAAGTTTGTGACTGGGATGCCGAGGATCACAAACAAGGTGTGAATAACCATGCAAATTGATTTGGTACCCTTAACTTTATCACCTAATCGATGTGCCGGTTAACCACACACGCTCCACCGATCTATAATAAAGTCAAGTTACCCTTTGCCACTCTTACTAGTCCTTGTTAGTGTGCCGGTTAACCACACATGCTCCACTAACGACTTGGTAAGGTACAAAGTGTAATTTCATGGGTTAGCACCTATTTCACATTTTCCTAAGTAACTAAGATTGGGAATTTATAAATGTTTAGTTACTAAGTATTTATCATTAATACTTTTAATGATGGGAGAATTATAGTCCTTGTCCTACCCGTTCGGCTAACGACCCTCCACCGGTCAAGGAAGCGGTGGGTGAGAGTTGCCACCCATTAAGCTGCCATTTTATAGGCAACAACCTTATACCCCCCTTATAGACCGGCTTCGTGAATGAGCCCTACTAATGGTAAGACTGACTTGCTCTTATACATATATATATATATATATATATATATATATATATATATATATATATATATATATATTATTAACTTATAATATTATAAAGTATAAGGGTTGAATTTTAACTTTTAAAATTCTAAGGGCTTAACTTGGAATTAAAGTATTCATAATTGAAAACTTTTTCAAATTCCAAAACTTGAGGGCAAGTTTTGAAACTATTCAAAACTAATTAATTCCATAACTTATGTGTTTAAAGTAGTTTTAATTAAAAGACTCTTCAAGTTCCATAACTTGAGGACAAGTTATGGAAGACTTTAAACTAATAAAAGAATGTAACTTTTCTTTATTTTGTAACTTATGGAATTAATTAAGGTTACATATTTTATTACTTAATGAAGTGACTCTTGAATCTCCATAACTTGAGGACAAGACTCTTCATTTTTGTAACCATTGCCAACTTTTATGAGTTTTATGAAACTTAAATGTGACTTTTCATATAACTTGAGGACAAGTTACAAAAACACATTTTAGAATCAACTCTTAGACTAAAATGGATTGAAAACACATAATCAATTAACTTTTCTATTAATCTAAGCAACTCATATGAACAAGATAATTGGAATCAAACTTTTTCATGTAATTAGCATAACACTTAAACTAATACAAAACATGAATCTATTGACAATTATCTTTGAAATTGGATTAGCATGAACATTACCACATCAAAAACAAGTTTATAAGTTCAAAAACAACTTATGGTAATGTTCCTAGTCCAATTCCAGCCAAAACAGTCGAATATATGTTGTCATGGGGTCCAACTCGTCGAGTGCACGAACCAACTCGGCGAGTTGGATGCTTTTTGCCTTGGACTCGGCGAGTCCATCAGTGGACTCGGCGAGTCTGCTGTGCAGACAGCACCAAGAAAACAAGAAAACAAGCCTAGGCTCTGATACCACTGTTGGGTTTTGAGCATTCTAACACTCCTAAGTGTACATGCAACCCTAAATACCTTGGATCTATGTTTTCTCTATTATACATGCAAATATGAACTTTCCAAGGTATTCATCCTAACTAGCATAATAACATTGATTCATATGAATATATCAAGTTAGAATTACATACCTCTTTGATGTAGAATGTCTTCATGAAGCTTGAGTGCCTAGTGCCCGAAGTGTGACACCTCAAATGGTTCACACAACACCATGAACTCTTAGAATAACCTTGAGAATAAGGATACTTTGATTCTCTCTAGTGAAATCGGCTAGCCCTCTTAGTGTACCCACACTAGTACCCATTTCACCAACCAATGACCTCTTTATATAGTGTGGAGATTAGGGTTAAACCCTAATACCCATGACTTTTCATTTCTTATGATCCATGGGTTAAACACTCCATGGACTATCCATGAAAGCTTAGCCCAACTTAAATGAACTTGGCCCATCACACATATATATCTAAGAGTCCATATTTAATTAGTTCCTTTTGATCACTTAATTAATTATAAATTAATTCTTGATTAATACTAATTAAATAATATGATTATATATTAATATATTAGAACTTATAATATATTAATATAAATCACTAGTATCCTTTTTCCTCATCTTGTCTATCTAATTGTCCCGATGCCATGCAACCCAAATGGACCATGCCGGGTCGGGTCAAGTCTTACCAATTATAGTTATGGACTTAGACATTAATCCAACAGAGTTTTCATAGATTAAGAACTTATTGGACATGCAAAGTCATAAAGTTAGAAACTTTATGACTCTTAGTGGTATTTTGACCGTGGATCTGAAGATTAGACGTAAGAACTTAATGCAATAAGCTCTTAAAGAGTTTTTTGGAAAACTGGGTGTACGCCCTGCGTAATTTGAGTACGCATCGCATACGTGGTCAAGTCTCTCGATGGCCGTCAACGCTGGAGTACACCCCGTGTACATATGTAGTAGCCCCACATACATGCATTGTGTCGACTCGAATGAGTTGACTCAGTTAGGTTGACTCGGCTGGGTTGACTCGGCTGGGTTGACTCGGTTGACTTATGGTTTTTGACCAGTTTGACTTTGACTCTAACCAAGTTTGACCAGGGGGTATTTTGGATATTTTGGTTGGTGTTTGAGTATTTGGTATTTTGGATGAATAGGTGGGGGTTAGAGAGGAGATTCGGAGTCGGGATCTCATCAGCTATTGTTCAGTCTGTGAGGTGAGTTTTCCTCACTGTTCTTACAGGTCAGAGGCACCAAGGCTGACCCATTGGTTTGATATCCTACTATTCACAGATATGTTGAGTATGGAATGGATCTGCATGATTATATGTTAGTATGGTAGATCTATAGGTCTACCTATGATCCTGTCTGTATGATTATTTGTATTTGTTGTTATCTGTTATATGTCGATATATTGTGTTGGGTTGAGGTTATACTACCTGTGATTCTATCTGTATGATTATTTGTATTTGTTGTTATCTGTTATATGTTGATATATTGTGTTGGGTTGAGGTTATACTACTTTGTGTTGTAGCTAACAAACCTTGTAGCATTCAAGATATGAGCTGAGGCCCGGGTAGGGAAAACCAGACTCATACTGATGACTCAATAGCATTCCAGATACGAGCTGAGGACTGGCTGGTATGCCAGACTCATACCGAGGGCTGAACAATGATATTCTAGTCCGATGACTGATTGGGTCAGGGAGCAAGCCAGACATAAGTTGTGGGCCCCGAGGGAAAGCCAAACTTATGTTGTGGGCTCAAGAGCAAGCCATATATAAGTTGTGGGGCTGATATGCAAGCCAGACTTCTATTGTGGGCTCAAGGGTAATCCAGTCTTTTAGCTGTGGACCCAATACATGTTGTTATTGGTGTATGCCATCTGTTTGTATGCCAGTATTTGGGGGAACTCACTAAGCTTCGTGCTTACAGTTTTGGTTTATGGTTTCATGTACTTCAATGGACTGTGGCAAGGCGAAGGCTTAACTATACACATCCTTGGTTTTACAACTGATTGAAACTTAGGAGACTCTAATTTCAAATAATGTTTTGGAAAGAATTGTTGGTAAACACTTTTATTAATAAATGGGTCGTTTTGAAAGGTTTAAATTTGTTGAAAATTTTGGCATGTTACAAGTTGGTATCAGAGCCCTTGTTTGAGTGAATTGGAGTAACACTCGTGTGAATCCAGTCTTAAACTAAGGAAATGAAAAGGGTTTTAAAAATGATTTTCAGAATTGTTTCCAAAATAATCAAGAAAAGATGCGATGTATAAGATCAGCCGGAGCCAGTAAGTAGACCCCAAATTACCACATTGTTATATTATATTGTGATATGTTAGAACAACATGGTAGTGACAGGCTAGGGATCTCAGGAAGTGCATGATAGAATTGCCTGATTATATGATGCCTAATAGCCTAAGGTCTTCGTTATATGATATTGACATCATTAATGTAGTTGCTTAGTGTATTCATCATAGTTGTACGTAACTAAGATTCTATAGCCTGAGAATGTTTGGTTTGGCCTTATTTCCTATTCTTGTCTGATGAAGGGCTTAAGGTAGAATCAAGTATTCGACTGTCTATATGATCCAGTGTTATGTATGATTAGCATACACGAGTGCTGCAGGGATTGTGGAAGTTTCATGGGTGGGTGCAGCTCATAGTAGGTCAGCGTGAGGTATGATTAGCCACTCTCGAGAGAGTGAGGGTAGGACGAAGGTGTATCCGAGATGCTGGGATTTAGAAATTGACAATTTCGTATGAGGATCTGCCTGATTTTATTGTGTCTTAGTGCCAGTCAAATCTTTTGCTCGAATGTTGCTTGCTTTATGCTTTGCGGGACTCACAATTATGTGAGCTAACTATCAAATGAATACACTAGGTTACATGCTATGGAGGATAAAAAATCTTAGAATGAAGGATCCGACCCTATTGCGCAGCTATTGTCTGAGTCTAACCGTTGTAGGGTTGGGTCCTTTGGTCGAAAGATTATTTAAGTTTTGTTACATGTAAATGTATTTATGAGGTGGTTGGCTGACATTGAATGTAGTCCTTCAACAGTTGATGGCAGGGAAGGTGTGGGAAATCCTAGGAAGTATTTTAGTGTAGTTGTTTCGCTGTTAAGCAGGTGTTGGGAGTATTATTATGAGTAGGTCTTACAGGACCCGAGATGATTCTTGAGGAAAGTATGGAGAGGTATGGAAGGTAGTATTGGGCCCGTACTACTATAAGCATAGGATCCATACTCGAATCAAGGAGAGTTTCGGGGATTCTAAGGGCTGGTCAGGAGAGATAGCATGGTTTGATACCATGATTCGTGGCAGTAGTTCCGTATCTGTCGATATTTTGGGTATGGTTGCTCAAGCATGAGGATGGGTCTGGTAATTTTTTTGGGCCCCCGTGGCGATATCGGTTTGGATTGAATGGTGTATACCTAGATGAGTTTGTTGGTTTTGAGCTCTTGAGGGTTTTACTTGAGGTCGTACAATCGAGTTGCGGAACTCAAGGAGTGATTCTTCTGATCGGCTTGACGATTGCAGCTGGAAGTGAGTGGTTGATTAATGGATTAGAATGTTGCTATCTATAGCGGGGATTTTTCCCTTTCAGTTTTTCTGAGTTCAGAGAAGGAGTGAGCAGGCTTGTGAATTTCAGAGTTGGGATGTAATCTAACATGGGGTCTGTTGATCGCGGTGTTTGGTGACAGGATGTCAACGTTGGAGCGCGCATGTGGATTGATGTGGTATGGATGCTTTGTGATGCGATCAAGGGTCCATGTTCTTGGGATATAGACAGGTCAGGTACCAGATTGGCAGTTGAGAATTGTAGGCTAGGAGGGTATGTTTTGGATCGTAAGTCGGTATTGGCTTATGCTCTTACAAGAAATCCTTAATTTTAAAGTGGTCATGATTGGAAAATTTGAAAGGTCTTCAGTTGAAATTCAGGATTCTCTTAGGATTTGTTTGATCCTTATCTGGAAGATCATCCTACGTGTGTTATACATTCTAGGGTTAGGGATGGTTGAAGCCTGGTTGGGCCAGTTTAAGTTATGGTTTGGTTTCAACAACAGTTGGTGGTACTTCGAACCCTAAGTGGGAGAGAACTGAGTATTCTTCTTAGAGGATCATCGATCTGTTCGGGTTCGTGGTATTGAGAGAATGGTTTTTAGGGATCTGTGGTGCGAGTATGTGGGATCTCGGTTCAGAATTTGGTCAAGAAGGGGTATATAGTAGTTGGTGATCGTAGGCTTGTGTTCAAGAGATATATGAGTTGTTCCTCAGCAGGAAGTGGTTGGTCAAGGAGATCGTTGCAGCTATTGGTTCCTTTTGGGGATGCCAATGAATAGATAAGGAGTCGTTGGGATCACTCAAGTTGAGTATCGGTTGTGGAGGGAACTTGTCAGCTTGTTCTATGGATTTCTAATTACAGTCTAGATGGGGCAGAGGTCGATCAGAGAATCAGTTTCAGAATTTGGTACGTTCAGCTCCGAGCGGTTTTTGGTTCATTAGACATAATGGCAATGCGTCCTCGATTATTGGTTGCATTGTTCATCATTTAGCGAAGGTTCTCTGAAGGTTTTGAGTTGGGGCAGTTTAAGTTCTATGGATGTGTCAACATATCATCAAGTTTAGTATGTTTTTTGTTCCTTTGGTCTCTATGTATGTTTACCCTCAATGGTGGTGTGGAATTTTGGTTCATAGCAGGCTTAGGTTTTGGTACCATTCAGGATCACCTTGGAAGTCTTCTTGAGCTGGTTGCGTATTGGTGGAATCTATTATGTCTCAATCAAGTATGGGATTTTGTTTCGACCAATCATGAGGATGTCTTCTGTTAATGATTGAGGCTCGTCATTCGATAGAAATCTGGTATTTCTACTCTTTTTATATGACGTTATGAGTTCCTTAAGGATGTGCATTGTGGTAATTCCTTATATGTATTGCCGATAGGGGTATATGTGGGTTGGACAAGATAGCAACGGGGTACTTGGTTCAAATTATACGCTTGGTTCTTTTGGGTGATAGCCTTTGAATTGGATCAAGGGTGCGACTGTTATCCTATTATTGGGTTGTGTGCGACCATGATTTCGCCGGGTTTTGCATTGTTAGCAGCTTGTTCTGTGAAAGGAATTGGGTTTGGTATAGTTATGGCATTTTTGTGCTTGGTTATGATAGGGACGTTGATTAGGTCCCGTCAAGGCGGTGGAATGAGGTTGAGAATCTTTAGACCCGTGGTGTGGGTCGCGAGTTTCCAGGCGAAAGATGTAATGTCGACAAGATCGGTGTAATAGCGGGAGCACTCCAGACATGGGCTCAGAGGCAATCTAGACCTATGTTAAGGACCTTGTAGGGGTATTCTAGAAATAGGTTGCGGCCTAATGATCATGATTGTTCATTCTTCTTCTTATGGTACTTTCGGTGTTGGCGTGTTAATGGAAGTCAGGAGATTCACAAATCAGTTGGTTTGGGTGAAGTGAGCAGTTAAGGGTTGTTGAGAGTATCAGTAGTGCATCATGAAGTCTCTGCGAAGTTTCAGCATTATAAATCTCGTTTGTTTGCAAGATGTTATTAGGGGTTTGGATATCAAGGTTGGGTATCAGTTATGAAGTCTCGAATCATGAAGTTCTTTATGGATGCCTCGAGTGATTTTCCAGGTAGGGGTTACACCTAGGTTGCTAAGGATTGGAGGTAAATGTGAAAGTTCTTGGAATTCTCATCTGTGCTCGTAGTAACAATGGTTGGAATGGCGTGTCAGGGAGTCAAGGTTTAACTAAACCCTTCTGGTGCATATTATGGATTTGGAATTGGTGGAAAATTTGCGATTGATGCATTTGACTTCTTTTCCCACGTGGTTGGTAGTGATCATACTCTCAGGAAATGGGTGGATTCAATGAATGGATGAAGGTCAATCCTGGATTATGGGTTCTGAGATTTAGATATGATGGGTTTCCGGTCTCGGGAAGCATGTTGATAGAGTTGATTCGGTGTTTATAGCCTTGAGAGTCCCTGACTTTGTGGATGTCTCTAGACATTCGGTCTTAGCCAGAAGATTTAGAATATGCTAGCGTTGTTTATGCCTCTCTGCAGTGGGTATCTAGCTGAGGCTCGTGTTTGGAGCCGCCTTATTTTTGGGTAGGAGAGAATGGTCAGGAGTCCTGACTCCCCAGTGGAATCAACAAGGTAATTCAGGGTCGGAAGGGTTATGTATGGTTCGGATTGCGAGAGATATCATATTATCTGCGTTCCGAGATAGTTTTGCTTGCTTGAGAATCTGTTAAGGTATTGGGTTTCCAGATTTTGGGAAGGTTGTGATGGTTCTCTAGTGAAGAAAGTTAGCAAGTTAAGGATGGTGTGGGTAGTCAGCCGCCTGATTGAGCCAAATTTTAGTCTGGATCGGGTTCTGGGGAAGATCGTCTGAGTGGCCGAGGTGGAGATATGGAAATACTACCCTGGGTTAGTTACTGCATCAGACTTCGAGGACGAAGACTAAGTCAAGTGTGGGAGAATTGTAACATCTGGTTTTGAGGCACTTCCATTGTTGACCCTTATATTGAGATTAATTGCATTTTTTGTCCCTAAGTAAGAAAAGAGTGCAAAAGAGGCCTTAGTGGCATTTTGTAAATTCAGACCTTGAGAAGTACGCGGTGCGTACGTGCGTATGATGGGTGTACTAGGGTGCGCCTTTGTGTGCTAGGCATACACTCATACGCAGGGCGTACGTATCCAGATTCCAAAACCCTAGTTTTTAGGGTTTTGCCCATATATAAACATCATTAAGCCCCATTTCCAGCCTCCATCATCATAAACGTCTTCTCTTGCAAACCCTAGCCCCATTAAGCATTTGGAAGTTTGAGTGTGAGCTTTGGTGTGTTTCAAAGGAAAAAGAAAGTGGTGGTGAAGCTTGGATATGGAAGTGTTGCATCATTCCCCATCATTAGAAGGTATAAAGTTCATACCTTGATGGCTAGTTTGTTACATCTTGTTTATCTGTTGATTTTATGTCCTTTTGGTCCCAAGTTGAGGAGTTTTGAGCATGGCATGTTCTTGAACCATTGAGCCATCTTTTCAGACCTTATGAGGGGTCTTAAGCCATAAAAATGTAGTATTAAGGGTTGGTTTTGCTCCATGCATAGTATGGAATGTTTTAAAGCACTAATATGTTGAGTTTTCATGTATTAGGCACTAATTGGACTTGCAAAGTCATAAACTTGGAAACTTTATGACTATTAGTGGTATTTTGACCGTGGATCTGAAGATTGGACGTAAGAACTTCATGCAATAATCTCTTAAAGAGTTTTTGGGAAAACTAGGTGTACGCCCTGCGTAATTTGAGTACGCAACGCGTACGTGGTCAAGTTCCTCAATGACGGTCAATGTTGGAGTACACCCCACGTAATTATGGAGTACGCCCCGCGTACGTGCACGGTGTCGACTCGGATGGGTTGACTAGCCTAGGTTGACTCAATTAAATTCTGGTTTTTGACCAGTTTGACTTTGACTTTAACCAATGGTGTTTGAGTATTTGGTATTTCGGATGAATAGGTGGCGGTTAGAGATGAGATTCGGAGTCGGGACCTCATGAGCTATTGAGGTTAGTTTTCCTCACTATACTTACGGGTCGAAGGTGCCGAGGCCGGCCTATTGGTTTAATATCCTGCTATTCACTAACATGCTGAGTATGGAATAGATCTGCATGATTATATGCTAGTTGCCGATATGAAAGTCTGGTAGATATGTAGGACTACCCGTGATTCTGTCTGCATGATTATCTGTGTATGTTGTTATCTGTTATATGTCGAAATATTGTGTTGGGTTGAGGTTGTACTCCTTTGTGTTGTAACCAGCAAAGCCTGGAGCATTCCAGATATGAGCTGAGGGTCGGGTAGGGCATGCCATGTAAGGTTCAAAGTCTTCCATGGATGATGACAAGGGCCCTCCTTTTATGACATGTGGGTTAATTAGCTAGACGTTTATGTACACCTATTAATAGTCAATTTGTATTCATTTAGTGGGTGTGGCAAGATGTATTCCTTGAATGAAATGAGATTTCTTAGCTTAGATTAGTTAGATTACAATATTTTATTTTTGGTGTAATTTCCTCATCATAGTTGAATAAAATATCTTCTTAACCAAATACTTCTTCATTTAGTTCTTACATTCCGCCTCATCAAATAATTGTTATTATTTCTCAACAATTGGTATCAGAGTAGGAGATAGTGTAATCTAATCGTTATTCTTCTATCGAGTTAAGGGTTTTTCAGTTTACTCAGATCTATTCATTTTTTCAATCATTTCTGCATTTTGCAATCTCTTTGTTGCAATTTGATTATAGATCTTAGATCTAAATCCCTCATTTTCCCTTAGACTCGATTCAAGCTTACACACCCGATTATATATTCAACTTCATTGAACATTCGCTAAAATGCCGAACGACGATCTTCACTCTCTCTCATTCAATCTTCCGAGCAGTATTGGATCAACAACAAGGATTCCTATCCTTTTTCCTAAAGATTATGAGGTTTGGTCTCTTCATTTCGAAGATTATGTGCTGGGAATCGAAACACATGGATCTAGAATTTGGCATGCAATGACGGTCGAAACGTACAAGTATTCGGGTTCCAGAGAAGAAGTCAAAACTCAGGCTGACTATGATGCGATCATTGCTGAAATACATAAATTCCAAATAATGAGAAGGACAAGTTGCTATGTAATCTGAAGGAAATGAGAATCATTCGATTTTCTCTTCCTCCTGACACATTCCGTCTTGTCAATTCATATGACATTGCAAAAGGAATCTAGCACAGACCGAAGGAATTATATTCTGGAGATGACGACTTGGAACATTCTCTGCAAACAACACTTTTTTCAGAGTTTGGATCAATTATGCAGAAACCAGATGAAAATCTAACTCAAACTGTTAATTGCTTTAATCACTTGTTGAGCAGAATGCTTAAATAAAAGCTTAAACGACAAGTTATTAAAGAAAAAGTAACATTCATGAACGGTCTCAGATCCGAATGGAAATCGATAGTTTCTACTGTTAAGGCTCATGATCAGTTCAAAAACTATTCTATGGCAAAACTAGTGGGAATTATGAAATCTCATGAAGATGAAGTTACAAAAGAAGCGAAGCTAGTCTCTAGTGTTGGATCTTTGGCGTTGGTTGTTAAAGGTGATAATCAAAAGAAGTCAGTTGCTGATGATTCCGAATCTGACATTTCTGATGATGATCTTTCTAAGGAAGATAAAGCACTGATGGTGTCTAACCCAAAGAAATTCTTTAAGAAGAATTTTTCTCGTTTCCGAAACAAGTATAACCAAGGTAACTCCGATTACGAAAAGCCAAGAGAGGAGAGCTATAAGAATTCTCAGAATGACGTTGATAATAAAGAAAAGAAGTTGCTAGGTGATTCTGGATATGACTGCAACTATTGTCATGGCAAGAACCATTTCGCAAAAGAGTGCATGCTACGTAAACAGCAAGAGAAGAAGGAGAAGGATTAAGATGAAGCTTACTACACTCAGAAAATCGAAGAACTCCGAATGAAAAATGCAACAACTGTGAAACATGTGCTGATGGTACAAGAGGATAGTGATGATGGACAAGTTGAAGTATGGTCCCCTGAATCGGAAGATGATGAAGTAAGGAAACCTGCTCACGGTGAGTGTCTCATGGTGAAATCTAAAAAGCAAGGCTATGCAGGAAAGTGTCTGATAATTCAGAATGGCAGTTCGGAAGGGAAAGGATACACCATTGATGGTGGAAAAGCTTCAGTTAGCTGTTTTGCAACGAAATCAATCAAGGAGAAAGTGATTGAATGCGAGAGGGTGGTCGACAACGTACACTCTATTCTTAAATCTCTTAATACTCCTGCATCACATTATGATTCTGAATTGAATGATTTGCGTTATATGATTTCTGATTTTAGTGATAGATTAAAAAGGACCTGTATCAGTAATTCTAATCTAAATGATAATCTTAATAGGATAACATTTAAGAATAAAGAGAAACGAATAAGAATAGAAACCTTCGAGGTTGAGCTTAATAGATCTAGAGATGATGTTATTTTGCTTAAGAGAGATAGTAGAGTACTTTTGAAATAGCAAAATATTTTATGTTTAATTGCTAAACATTTGTACTTCAAAATAACTCAGCTTCATTTAGATTGCGAAATTGGTAAGGGTTTACACAAGATGATTTTGCCTTTTCTTGAACTGAAAGAAGATGAGATTGATGTTGAATGTTATAAATGTGAATCAATTGTGTCTTCAGACGATGTTTCTGATTCTTACAGAGTAGGACTTGAGAAAATTGAAGAATATATTAAGTCCAAAGCACATAAAAACATTTTGAAAGATATCTTAATCGAAGAAGATAAACAAGAAATCAAAATGAGTGTTATGCAGAAATATAACTTATTATACAAGAAATTGAATTCGGATAATAGTCTTAATTCTGAGAATATTTCTGAATTTGATGAATGCGAAATGAGTGAAATATTTGTAGAAGACGAAATTGATTAATCCACTTTTGTGAAAAATCTTGATGAACCAAAGAAAAATTTAGTTTCTGAAAACTCAATCGAATTTGTTCAAATTTTTGAAAATAAGGGTTTAGAAATTTTGAAAGAAGAAAAAACAGCTTTTCCAAGAATTCAGAAAACACCAAATCAATTTTTTGTAAAGAAAGGACTGGACAAAAATGAAACTTCTGAAATAATGTCCATGGTTGCTCTTTATAATGCAAAAGGGTGTGATGAATATTTTTGGTCAAAGCCAATTGACAATGTTGTTGAAACGAAAGGTCTCTCGGAAATGACCTCTTGGAAATCAAAAGGAAAATACGTTTCTAAACCATTGAATCGTGTGAACTATTATTAAGATGAGGCTAGACCAAGTGGTACAAAAGAACTTTCAAGTGAAACTTCATTGGAAAATGAATGAAATACCTATTAGAAAAGAAAAACCTAAAGCAAACAATCTGAAATCTGTTGAGGAAATAACTGCAAAGAAAAGACAAATGAATGCGAGATACAAAAAGAAGTTGGTTAAAAGAAAACAATTTTGGAAGAAAATTGGAATGAATTCAAATCAAAGTTCTGTCAATTCATCAATATCTTTTAATCAACTTAATGATTCATCTCAAATTGTGAAACCAAAATCAAGTTACTCACCTAAGTTACAATTTTCAAAACGGATTGATAAATCGAAAGATGTTAATGTTGAAAACAAAGTTGTTTCAAATCCAGAAATTACTCTCAAAGAATACGAAGCGAAGTTGAAAAAGGAAGAACTTGAGTTTTCGGAAAAAATGGCTTCAAAATACAAAGAACGTGTTAAAAAAAACTGATTTTGTTGAAATAAATCTTTGTGATAACAAAATTGAACTTTTTAAAATGGAAAAAGGGATGAACAATACTTTGATAAGAAAATCATTTTGGGTTGACAAAAAAAAATTTCATGTTCAAACAAAATTCTCACGTGGGCCCAAGTCGGTTTGGGTTCCTAAATCTGTTTAAATTTTGCAGGTTATGCGTGACGAGCAGTATGATTCAGAATAGTATATTGATAGCGGCTATTATCATCACATGACAGTAAGGAAATATGAATTAAGAGAGTATCAGACTTTGAAAGATGGAGGAAAAGTCAAATATGGAAACAATGCCACTGGACAAATAAAGGGATATGGCATGACAACTAATGGAGAATTCACAATTCGGAAGGTAGCTTATGTTGAAGGTTTGCAACACAATCTAATTAGCGTATCTCAATTGGTTTTAGGTATAGGTCCAAAAGTATCTTTTGATGAAGAAGGTTCGGAAACATTCAAAAGGAATCTAAAGTTGTTCTTCTGAAGTCAAGAAGGAAAATAGAAATGTATCCTCTCAATCTAAATCTGATTTAAGGGAAAAGGTCTATTTGTCTGCTTGCGAAAGCATCTTCGGATGATAGTTGGTTGTGGCACATAAGGCTTTCTCATTTGAACTTCAAGGATATCAACAAACTTGTAATTGGTGATCTAGTTCGAGGACTTCCTCTTCTGAAATTTAAAAATGAACACTTACGTGCTGCTTGTGAGATCGGAAAACAAAGCAGAAAGAGTCATTCTTCCATAATGAATACCAAGATCATTGTACCACATGATTTAATGCATATTTATCTCTGTGGTCCATCCGCTATTGAAATTATTGGCGGTAACAAATACATTTTAGTTATTGTTGATGATTTTTCTAGATTTACTTGGTTATGTTTTCTTTAAAAAAATCCGAAGTGACACAAAAGCTGATTGATTTCATCAAGCAAGTTGAAATACAATTGTGAAAGCCTGTTTGGAAAATTCGAAGTAATAACGGTTCAGAATTCCAAAATTATGCAATTGAAGAATTCTTGACAAGCAAAGGATTTTTTTCACAATTTCTCTTCACCTTACACTCCACATCAAAATGGCGTAGTTGAAAGACGAAATCGTTATCTCTGTGAAGCTGCAAGGATAATGCTATCGTTTGTGAATCTTCCTCTGTATTTCTAGACTGACGCTATTGCTACTCCTTGTTTTACTCAGAATCTCTCTTATATTAACAAACGTTTTCAGATCACTCCTGATGAAATTCTGAACAATTGTAAATCTAACGTTAAATTCTTTTATGTGTTTGGATCCAGGTGCTTTTTATTAAACTCCAAAGAACATCGTAACAAATTTGATGTTAATTCTGATGAAGGAATCTTTTTGGGATACTCGTTAACATCAAAGGTGTTCTGAACAAGCAATCAAAGAAGATAGAAGAAAGCTATTATGTTACGTTTGATGATAATTACATACAAATATATCAAAAGGAAGATTGTCCTTCCGAAGAAATTTTTCTATCAATAAATTCTAAGATTATTCCTCTTATGAATCTATATGAGGATTTTCTAAATTTTTTTGATGAACCTGAAAGGGGAAGTTCTTCGAAATCAAACGCCAAGCATAATCATGAGGATGAGTTACTAAAGATTGTTGATGAAGCTGCTGAAGAAATAGAGACTTGTAATGAGCAACCTATTCTGAATGCAACTGACATACCACCTCAATCAGAACTTCATGATGTTCCAATCTAGGGGAGAGTTCAACTCCAAATATTGATTCAGATGTTCAACTCCAAGGGGAGAGCTCAAATCTACATGATGGTTCAAATGCAAATTTTTAGGGGGAGAATAATGAAAATAATGAATCAGATGTTCAATCAGAATTTGAACAAGTTGTTGTTGAGATTGATCCGGTCTACAATCAAAATGGACTAAAGATCATCTGAAATCGCAAGTGATTGGAGATACTTTTTCAGGGGTTCTCACACGTGCTCAACAAAAACAGAAGCAAACTGCTTTATTTTCTAAATTGGAATTTTGCATATTTAATTCTTTTATTTCAAAAATTTCACCTAAAACAATTAAAATTGCTCTTGATCATGCAAATTGGGTTCATACGATGCAAGAAGAACTTAATGAATTTGAAGTATATCAAATGGATGTGAAGTGTGCATTTCTGAATGGAGAACTTGAAGAAACAGTCTACTTTGAACAACCTCCAGGTTTTGTGAATGAAAATTTTCTGAATCACTGTTATATTATGGAAAAAGTTGTATATGGTCTTAAACAAGCTCCACGGGCATGGTATGAAACTCTAACTCGTTTTCTAAAACACTCTAAATTCAAAAAAGGTTATGTTGATCCTACCTTGTTTTAGAAGAAGGGGGTGACCATTTAATGATAGTTCAAATTTATGTTGATGATATTATTTTTGGATCCACTAATCCCAGCTTAACTACTGAATTCCAAAAATTCATGGAGACAAAGTTTGAAATGAGTTCTATGAGTCCAATTAATTTTTTCACTGGTTTAAATATAAGACATATTTTGGAGGGAATATTCATCAATCAAGAAGCTTTCACAAAGACATTATTGGCCAAATTCGGAATGGTGGGTGATTCAAAAGTCAAAGTTCCTATGGCGTTCAGAACTAAACTCACTCCTTCACCTGATAAACCATCAACGAATATTACATTGTTTCGTCAGATGATTGGATATTTATTGTATCTAACATCTAGTCGTCCTGACATAATGTTTGTTGTTTGTTACTGTGCAAGGTTCCAAGCAAATCCTCGAGAACCTCACATGATGGCAGTTAAGAACATATTTTGATATCTGAAATGAACAACTTCACTAGGTTTATGGCATCCACCAAATTCGGGATTCTTTGTGCAAGCCTATTCTGATGCTGACTTAGGAGGTTGTGGTCTTGATCGGAAAAGTACATCAGGAGGATGTCAATTTCTGGATCGAAAGATTGTTAGCTGGCAGTCCAAAAAGAAAACTCGTGTGTCCTTATCCATAGCTGAAGCAGAATATATTGCAGCAGCATCATGTACATCTCAAGTTGTATGGATTTAAAATCAGTTACAAGACTCTACAATAAATATGAAACATATTTCTTTGTATTGTGATTCCGAAAGTGCCATTCGAATCTGTCACAATCGAGTACAACATTCCAAGACAAAACATATTGCGCTTCGGTACCACTTTATCAAGGACCATGTTGAAGATGGGAATGTGGAAGTTCACTTTATTCGATCCTCAGATCAGCTAGTCGATATCTTCATTAAAGCTTTACCAGAAGTATCATTCAATCGAATTCTACAAGGTTTGGGAATGATCGAAGCTGAATTTGTTCCGAAATCAACATCGTAATCATTCATGTTCCTGTTCAATTCTGAATCGTTCTGATCTTCGAAAGTCGTCGGAATCAACTACTCACTTCCGACTTGTTCCGATCCTCGGAGTAGGTCTGAAGTAACTGTTCATCCAGATTTCGGAATCTACTATCTTTTTAAGTCTTTTCAGAAAACTAAAAATCCAAAAATATTTTTTTTTATCTTATTCTTTTCAGAAAAACAAAATTCCAAAAATATTTTATTTGTTTCTGTATTTTCTTTTTCAGAAATTAAAAAATCTCCAATTTGATAAATCACAATCCAATTTCGAATGGCCATAATTAGAATATTGGTTTCCAAAATGATGATGAGCTCGCAATCGGAACAGAAAACACAACCGGAAAAGAAATCGCAATCAGAACAAACATGATGATCGGAACTTATTTTGGTTTTGTAGTTGGAACTTTTGGCATCACAGTTGATTTCGTTTCCGAATGATTTGTTTTGATCTCGCATACAAAGTTGGTTTCGCAACTGTTTATACATTGGTGATTTGCTGGTCTCGCAAGTTTACTCAATACATTGTTGTTGCTGTTCGTTTTATCCGACCAAAAGGGGAGGTGCTATAGTGTTACAATTAACGTCCCCTGACTTTAAGCAAAATGGCGGTTTCAGTCCAAATTTTGAAATAATTACGAATTCAAGGGTTGATGAACAAAATTGGATTTTTCGTGAACATATTTTTTCGTGAACAGTGAGTATTAGATCCCAACAAGACTTGGCAGTTTGGAGGGTCGTATTTCGCAAAAATGTCAAAAACAATTTCGACTATTTCGGATTTAAAACTTCAATGTTTTTTCATTTTGTCGAGGGGGAGCATAGCAATGATTTATCCAATTCAAGATCATTCTCATGACCATTTGAAGGTTTTATAATCATTTTTTTTATTATAAAGGGGGGGGGGGAATTTGATATGGCTATTCGAAATTGGATTGTGATTTATGAAATTGGAGATTTTTGATGAAGCTTGTAGTAAGAAATATGAAAGTGGGTATATCATTTTTAGGTATTGATGAATTTTAGGATACCGATCCCAAAGGTTCTGCCATTGACCGTGGTGCTTTGATTGACTCTAAATTTTAGGGATTTCTCGATCTAGTGAAGTTACAAATCTTGAATTTGATTTGTTATATGATATTTTTGGTGACTTATATCATTAGCATATTTGAAGATCATTGTGACTTGGAGGGGGAGTTCTTCAATATAAGAAGCGATTTGGTCTCTTAATTCCGAAATGGTTTTTATGGCGGGTTTGGCTTTCTTGACAATCTTTGGGATTACATTAGAAGATGAAGTTGATATTTTTACTTTGATTCTTGGTTTCGTATTTCTATATCCTAGAACCCGGTTTGAAGACTATAGAAGAATCAAGATTCATGGATTACTTTGATATTCCTCGTCAGAAGATCATTTCTTCTTTGCTAGAGGCTTGTTTTGGAAGTTGAAGCCTTGTCATCCATTCCATACTTTGAGGGGGAGAATGTAAGGTTCAAAGTCTTCCATGGATGATGACAAGGGGCCTCCTTTTATGACATGTGGGTTAATTAGCTAGACTTGTTTGTACACCTATAAATAGTCAAGTTGTATTCATTTAGTGGGTGTGGCAAGATGTAGTCCTTGAATGAAATGAGATTTCTTAGCTTAGATTAGTTAGATTGTAATATTTCCTTTTTGGTGTAATTTCCTCATCATGGTAGAATAAAATATCTTGCTAACCAAATACTTCTTCATGAGTGTGTTAGTTCTTACATTCTGCATCATCAAATCGTCGTTATTATTTCTCAACCAGCCAGACTCATACTGTGGACTCAGTAGTATTCTAGATATGAGCTGAGGCCCGATTGGTTTGTTAACCAAATACTCATTAGCATTTCGCATCATCAAATCATCGTTGTTATTTCTCGGGAACTCATCAGCTATTGTTCAGTCTGTGAGGTGAGTTTTCCTCACTGTACTTACGGGTCGAAGGAACCAAGTCCGGCCCATTGGTTTAATATCCTGCTATTCAGTGATATGTTGAGTATGGAATAGATCCGCATGATTATATGCTAGTTGCCAATATGCTAGTCTGGTAGATTTTTAGGACTACATGTTATTCTGTCTACATGATTATCTGTATATGTTGTTATCTGTTATATGTCGATATATTGTGTTGGGGTGAGGTTGTACTGCTTTGTGATGTAGCCAACAAACCTTGGACCATTCCAGATATGACCTGAGGCCCATGAAGGAAAGCCAGACTCATACTGAGGACTTAGTAGCATTCCATATACGAGTCGAGGACTGGTTTGTATGCTAGACTCATACTGAGGGCTGAACGTTGGTATTCCAGTCGGATGACTGATTGGGTTAGGGAGAAAACCATACATAAGTTATGGGCACCAAGGGAAAGCCAGGCTTATGAGGTGGGCTCAAGAGCAAGCCATATATAAATTGTGGGCCTGATATGCAAGTCAGACTCATACTGTGGGCTAAGGGGTAATCCAGTCTTTTAGTTGTAGACCCAGTACATGTTGTTATTGGTATATGTTATCTGTTTGTATGCTGGTATTTGGGGGAACTCACTAAGCTTCGTGCTTACAGTTTTGGTTTATGGTTTTAGGTACTTCAGTGGACCGTGGCAAGGTGAAGGCGTACCGTACACATCCTTGGTTTTACAACTGATTGAAACTTGGGAGACTCTAATTTTAAATAATGTTTTTGAAATAAAGGTCTGTAAACACTTTTATTAATAAATGGGTTGTTTTGAAAGGATTAAACTTGTTAAAACATTTGGGATGTTACACCAAATATGGACATAAGATGCATGCTAGGAGCATAGGAATGAGAGATGATGTAAAGTTTTGTATTTATTACATTATTTGAAACATTTAGAACAAAGAATAAATTTTGTAATTGTTATGGTGATTAAGTAATGGATATTTATTTATGTTCAAGTGTGATCCCATTTCCAATCAAATTTATAATGTGTTTCATTTTTTCATGTTTAGATCCCCACTTCTCGAGTATTAATTTACTCAAACTCCACAATCGTTCATACACTTAGGAGTGATTTTTGAGTTAAGATTGTAATGAAATGTTAGTAGACTATCTGTAGATATTAATTATAACATGGAGATTGTGACTAACGTTTATGAGTGCTTAATAGAGATTTAATTATTAGAGAAAACCACGCTCATAGAGATCGCTTCATAGATTCTATCACGAGTGATTCTGAGATGATAATACTTTTTATTCTTAAAAATAAGAGACATTTGAGTTCTTTGGATGTAAGTTGCATGTGTCTTAGCCTTATTCTAACGTTATCTATAACTGGTGGCAATGAAGAGTAGGTATATGTGTGCTTTGACTTATGGACATAGACTATGTAGTCAAATTTTATTTGTTACCTTTTACCAATAGTGGAAGGTGATATTGTAGGCCCATTGGTAGTTTGATGATGATATTTATGTGTTAGGCCTAGCCCGAATTTGATTGATGTGTTCGATTATTAGTATGGTTTGATCGTCTTAAATTAGAAATCGAGAAACAACTAATGGACTGTTTGGTTGATTCATAATCCACGACTCAGTCCACAATCATATCTTGAAAGAAACAAAGGAATAATTGATCACTTATCTATGGTCCAAGTCTTGATAAGACAAAATTTCGACAGTTTCTACGAAAGGTACACCTTGTTGGTTATTCAAAGTCTATCTGACCAATTGTGGTTGATGAATTGCCCAAGTGGGAGACTGTTGGTGTTAGGAACCGGACCGGGTACACGCAGCGGAAACACACTATCACACACACACAAACTCACGAAAATAAAGCAAGAAGAACACAAGGATTTTACGTGGTTCGGATTCGGTGCAAATCCTACGTCCACGGGCTGCAACTAGAGAATTTTATTAAAACTCACAAGATTACAATTGGATTGACACTCTACATTTGATGTTCTCTCAAGTTTTTGCACACAAAATATGCAAAACATACATGCATATATATAGGTATATTTGTGAGCCGCAATATGCACAAGATTGCCGCAAAGATTGAAAAATGCGTAGATTTTTCTTTAGCCGTCCATTGATTATTCCACCGAAAGTTCGCGTCCAATTCAAATGTTCAATTGTTGCGTTCACATTAGAGATAGTGACAATAAATATTAAATAATTGATTCCACCGTCCATTCAACAATTCAATTGTTTTAATTTCCAAGTTTCATTTATGGCCCTTGAACTCTTAGGAACTTGTCAATTTGTTCATGACTCCATAAATCTTAACAATCTCCCACTTGGAGACTTGAACAAATTAGTCTTTCTCCGCCATCCAACTCTCAATTACTCCAGTAATCTTAAAAAACAACCAAGTCCTTCAAGCTTCCAGTTCCAAAGAACAAGCTAAAACTTAGTCTGATTTCTCTAGTTGCAGCCGCCCCTCATCATCAATTACTAGAAAGGGCCAGTTGAAGCTCCCACTAGCTCCAACTCAGCCATGGCTAATCCCGCCACCGACTCATCCTCTGTCTCAACTGGTTTGGACACTCCACCGGATCCAGAGATACACCGAGGACCACTAACACTCTCCAAACATAGCAAACATCCAACAGGAGAGAAATTTTCAGTCTTAGTCTTCAAAACCCAACGGCTCTTTGTAACTGTACCAGGAACACACCCCGTGCTCCCACTGTTACAGAATCCCCTGAATGGTTTAGAATTTCCGACTCGTTCAGCTAACATCCCCTTGGCTTCAGAATTCATGTTTGCAAAATGAACTCTCTTAGCCGTAGATTTAGCGAACCAGATTTTGTCTTGCTTAATCGGGATGGTCATACTTCCCTCAGCAGGTACCTCAACCATATACAATGACCCACGCTTCATACCACGAGCAATCACCAGATCACCATTGACCACCCTCCATTTACCACTTCCAAACCTTACTTCCAGTCCTTGTTTATCCAGCTGACCAACAGAAATCAATTTCTTCTTCAGCTCCGGAATCACCCTGACATCCTTCAGGCTCCATGTAGTTCCCAATGAAGTAACCAAATCAATATCTCCCATGCCCGTTACTTGAAGCATCTCGTCATTTGCTAACCGTACCTTTCCAAAATCTCCTTCTTTTAGATTCACCATCGTTTCCCCGTTGTCCATGGCGTGAAACGAAGCCCCTGAATCCATGACCCAAGAGTCTACAGAACTTTCCATACTGAGTATCAATGCATCATCCTCAGACACACTCTCAGCACCGGTAATGTTCAATTCTTTCTTTGGACATTGACTCTTAACATGTCCCACCTCCTGGCAGTTCCAGCACTTCACATTCTTCTTAGTTCTAGATGAACTTCTTCCCCGACTCCCACTGCTTCCACTATTCCTGCTATTTCCTATACCTCTTCTGACATTTAATAAATCAGAAGAGGAAGATCCACCTTGATTCTTGCGTCTGATATCCTCGCCTAGAACCAAATCTCTAACCCCTTCAAAAGTCATACCACTGGTCCCCATGGAACTCGTAACAGCGGTAACTGTTCCGGACCAGCTATCAGGTAGAGAAGCTAGTAGCAGTGATGCTTGAGTCTCGTTATCAAATTTAATTCCCACAGATGATAATCTGGACAGAATTGAATTTAGATTGTTAATGTGAACCATAACTGAGCCTTCCTCATTCATCCTTGTAGTGAACAACTCCTTCATCAAGAACACCTTGTTAGCCGCCGATGGTTTCTCATACATATTTGACAGAGCCTCCATCATACCACGTGCCGTGGTTTCATTCATGATGTTGAAAGCAACGCTCTTCGTCAACGACAATGTAATAACCGCCTTGGCTTTCTTGTCCTTTGAGTTCCACGCATCTTCAGCAGCTTTTTCCATTTTCTCCGGTTTGTCTCCGAGTACCATGTCCAAGTCTTTCTGACATAGCAATGCTTCTAATTGCATTTTCCACCAGCTAAAATCAGAACCATTGAACCTTTCGATTATAATCTTGTCTTCAGCCATTACGACAAACAGGATACAAATCAGGTACACTCGTGCGTGATAAAAAAAACGATCGTACCCTCCAAACCTCGCTAACCAGGCTCTGATACCAGTTGTTAGGAACCGGACCGGGTACACGCAGCGGAAACACACTATCACACACACACAAACTCACGAAAATAAAGCAAGAAGAACACAAGGATTTTACATGGTTCGGATTCGGTGCAAATCCTACGTCCACGGGCTGCAACTAGAGAATTTTATTAAAACTCACAAGATTACAATTGGATTGACACTCTACATTTGATGTTCTCTCAAGTTTTTGCACACAAAATATGCAAAACATACATGCATATATATAGGTATATTTGTGAGCCACAATATGCACAAGATTGCCGCAAAGATTGAAAAATGCGTAGATTTTTCTTTAGCCGTCCATTGATTATTCCACCGAAAGTTCGCGTCCAATTCAAATGTTCAATTGTTGCGTTCACATTAGAGATAGTGACAATAAATATTAAACAATTGATTCCACCGTCCATTCAACAATTCAATTGCTTTAATTTCTAAGTTTCATTTATGGCCCTTGAACTCTTAGGAACTTGTCAATTTGTTCATGACTCCATAAATCTTAACAGTTGGAAGTAGGTGTCCAATATCACAACTAATTGGTGTAACTTTGGGAATAATAACAAAGTCCTTTTTGGGTTGTCCTCAAGATCAATAATGTCTAGAAATAGTTTTAGGAGATTGAGAAAACAGTTTATTAAGTTATTAATTGATTAATAAATTAATTAGAAACTTGCTAAAAGTAATTAGAATTAATTTTGAATTAATTTAGGATTAATTTGAAGTACATGGGCTGAATGTTAATTGTTCAATAGTTAAACAAATGGAACATTATGGAAACCCATAGGTGGACGGTTTTGGAGCCTCCCTGGAGTGTTCCAAAATTAATCCAAGTAACAGATAAGACAATGATTTGAAGCAGGATTAAATTTCATTATTTAATTGATTAAAATCAAGGTTATCCTGTTACCACCACAACTATATAAAGGGTTCATGGGGAGCTCACATTTTCGTCCCTCATACTCTCCCGAAAGGGTGAGAATTTTGATTCTCACCTCTTTCTCTCTCTCTCTCTCTCTCTCTCTCTCTCTCTCTCTTTCTCTCTCTCTCTCTCCTTAGTTTCTAGGGTTCTTAGTTTTGGGTGTGAACCATTAGAGGTACTCTACTTTCGGTGCTAATCTTCCAAGAAGCTACAAAGAGGATCAATAGTTCAATTCTAAAGGTTAGTATTTGAATCCCTCTTCTTTTAGCTTCTTATGTTAGTTTTAAAAGTACATTGCTATAATAGTAAAACTTAGATCCTAGGGTGCATGTACACTTAGTACAATTTTTGAATGCTTCCGTTACCACAATATAGTGTATAGTTGCATAGAAAATCCAACATCGCATTCAAAAGACTAAACACCAAAAAATTAGGAGTGAGGAGAAAAGGCTTACAAAACTCGAAATCTCTTAGTGCAAGGGTGCATGGGATGAAATTAATGAAGGTCAGGTGGGTCTATTTACAGCTGAGAAAACTTGCAGAGATAGTGGATTTGAATTAATTAAATAATCAGATTCAATCCCAATTCAAATTGATGCCTTATCGGTAGCCTTGGACAAAATTCTAAAGGGATATATCCCTTGAAAACAGTCCTAGCTTCTAGGGTTCCAGAATATTCCAATTTCTCAACTATTGGACAATTAATATTCAGTCCATATAACTTTAAATAATTTTCTGATTAACTCCAATTAAATCTAATTAATTCAAATAAATTTTAAATTAATTTCACCTAGTTTCTAATTAATTTATCAAGCTATGATAAATTAATTAACTATTTATCTCACTCTCTCAAATCCTTTTTTAGCTATTTTAGCTCTTGAGGAAAACACTAAAAGCACTTTGGTATTATTACCAAATTTATACCAATTAGTTATGACATTAGACACCCATTTCCAACAGTCGCTTGCTTGAACATGTCATCAACTACTATTAGTCGAATAATCATCGAATAACCGACAAAGCGTGCCTTCCACAACATCTGTCGAACTCTGATCAAATCAAGAATCCGCCCTTAGACAAGGGATCAGTTATTCATGTGTTTCTATAAGATATCATTGTGAACTTAGTCATGGATTATAAATCAACCTAACAGTTCAAAATTTTGTTTCTCGATTTCTAATTTATGATGATCAAATCAGACTGCTAATTGAACACATCAATCGAGGGGCCTACTGATATCGCTTTTCCCATTAAAGAAAAAGTAACAAATAAACTTTGACTACATAGTTTTTGTCAACTCATCAAATCACGCATAAACTTACTAGTTATAACCACCAATTACGAATAATGTTAGAGCAAGACCAATGCGCAACCAACTTGTATGCAAAGAACTCAATGTCTGTCCATTTTAAGATTAAAATACATTATCATCTAAAAATTACTCGTAACTGAATCCATGAAGTAATCTCTATGAGTGCGGGTTGTTCTAATACTTAAATCTCCATTTCAAGTAATCATGAGTCTTAGTACATTCTCTTTTGTATGTCTAATCTGTATGGACAATTCACTAACCTCATGACAGTCTTAATTCCTATACTCACTCCCAATAGTACAACCGAATGTGGAGTTTTGAATAAATTAATACTCTAGAAGTGGGTTCAAAACATGCAAAAGGAGAACAAAATGATAAACTATTTTAAATGGCCGATCTCCGTCATATATTGAGATCTCCACTTAATAATCACTAAATCAAATTAATACTTACACTGTTTACGTTCTCAAATATAAAACAAATCATTCCAAGTGTGCTCAAGTCAAATCATTTACAAATCAAATGCTTCATGACCAAGTCTTACTAACAGACTTGATGACTTAGTGGATGGATTGACATGGTTTTCTTTGATATGATTCTATTGGTTGTGATATCTTCACATTTGACCAACTATCAAATGTGATGGTGCCAACTGAGTATACACCATATGAGCCTTCATGACTTTGGGATCTATACATGAGGTAAGTTCACCCTTACAGTCACAAGAACCTTTAAACGGACCATCAACGATTGAATTTCAACAATGATGTTAATAATAAATCTATGATAGTCACATAATTTCCATTGTATTCTAACTGGTTGCAATATACTCTAAGTTTATTCTCAAAACCACTATGGTGTGCATAACTTGTTACTTTTCCAAGCTAATACTTCACCATTCAATAAAAGTACAAATTCTGATTGCAAACGGAATCGTCTTTATTAGTGTGGAACTCAACAATAGTGTAAAACTTAAATTGATCTCTTCCATTCTAAGGTCATATCATTTTTCTTCCAAGGACACTAAGGAATGTTCTTAATTTTTGATTCACTGATTCTCGTGAGGTTGATCTAATCTAACCTGTTATGCTTAAGCCAAACAAGTCATCAAATCTGGTATATGTCATGGCACACGTGATCGATCCCATAAGAAAAATCATGTGGGACACGACTCATTTCTTCTAGCTCAATATTTGGACATTAGCGATGCTAAATTTCATGGCACACATTATGAACTATTTCAAGTTTCTTCAAGAGTTCATCTATTTTGGCTTAACCTAATGAATTAACCATATTTATATCCATAGATCATTACATTCAGTTCGTGTGCTGTTTCTCCCATGTCATTCAAAGAGAAACAATTTCTCAAACAAAGGCAAGCTTTTTCACTTTCTACATTAGAACATTGTTTTCTATGAATTGTATATTATCCAAATACATTACGATAGTGACAATAGTACTCCAACTAGTATTAACATATATATATATATATATATATATATATATATTTGTGTATGTATGTGTGTGTGTGGCTCATCTTCGTTTCTCCAAATTCAAACTCCTTGAACTATGTCATTGAAACAAGGATCCCAAGTGCTCCCACTGGATTTGACATACTTTATGGTCCATCTTTATTTCTCAAAATTTAAACTCAATGAATTCTATCAAAGGTTCCATCTTGCGAGATGCTTGTTTCAGCGCATATATGAACTTCACAAGCTTACACATTCTTCCCAACCTACCTTGGTTTAACTATGTGTCCGTTCCTATCCATGTTTGTTATCTTATTGAAGATCCACTAACACTTATAATTTTAAGGTCAAGTGTTTGATCAACCAAATTTTCAAACATTTATAGGTTGATTCTCGCTCTCCATGTCCTTTCTCCCATTTTGTAGCCTTATAGAGCCTGCCATAGCTTCTGATCGTTGGAATACTCTGATTTGTATCTACTAGTGAATCATTTACCTCGGTAATATAAAATCTATACAGCTGGGTATGTGACGTCCTCTATCAAGTCTATTAGGAAGAGTTGTAGGTATGTCAGATTCCTTAATATCTCTTTCAATCTCGAACTGATTGTTAGGACCAACTTTACATTCTTCGGTGGTTGACTCTTGAATTTATGAAGATCATTGGGGCTTCTACTGTAACATCCAGATTATTGGAAGTATTCAAGTATATTGTATTTTGGATTTTGTGCGGGACCATGTCGTGGTGAAGACATTCCACGATGTGGTGATATTCGGGGTATCGCAGACTTTAAATGAACCCAACGGGGTGGCAGCCTTTGGCGACGGCGTGTCATCTGTTTAATGAGAAACCATAATATCCACAGTTTTCGCCCCAAATTAAGGGGATGTGATGGATAGGGTTGCTCACTGTCAACCATCATCACACCCTCTAAGCCTCCAAGTAAACCCTAACCTCCATTCTTGCTCTCTAAGATTTTTTGTGTTGATTTTTGGGGATTAGAAGAAGAAGAAGAAGAAGAAGAAGAAGAAGGTGTCATTTGGACGTGGATTCAAGAAGCAACTCTTCTCATCATCTTGTTGTGCATCTTATGGACTCTTGTAAGTCCCCAAGTTCTAAGCTTTTTGGTTTATTGTGCATAGATCTAGTTTTATATTCCATATTCTGTTGGGATTTGAGCATTCTAACACTCCTAAGTGTACATGCAACCCTAAATACCTTGGATCTATGTTTTCTCTATTATACATGCAAATATGAATATTCCAAGGTATTACCCTATCTAGCATACAATCTTTGATACTTGGGTAATAAAAACAAGTTTGAAGATATCCCTTTTTATGTAGTTTGATTCCTTGATGCTTAAGAGTCGAGTGCCCCAAGTGTGACACCTCAAATGGTTCACACAACATCAAATACACTTGGAATAACTTAGAGAGAAATGAACCACTTCATGAAATCGGCTAGCCCTCACCATACACACCTAGTTCTCACATGGTGGCCGATTTTGACAAGAATAAGATGCTTATATAGTTTGTCACAATTAGGGTTACACCGTGTAAACCCTAATTGTCATGGCCTTTCATTTCCATGATCCATGGGTACAAAAACACCATGCAGCATCCATGGAGCATCCTATGCGTTTTAGCCCAACTTGATAATCCATGGAGCATTAGCCCACTATACAAGTATGGATGATTTACACAATCAACCCATATATTTAATTAGTCTCCTTTTGATCACTTAATTAATTCCAAATTAATTCTTGATCAATACTTATTAAATAATCTTATTAATATATTAGAACTTATAATATATTAGTAAACCTTAAGTGTTATTTCTCTCATTTTAGTCTATCCAAATGCATGATGCCATGCAACCCAAATGGACCATGCCAATCGGGTCAAGTACATACCAAATATAGTTATGGACTTAGACACTAATCCAACAGTCTCCCACTTGGATAAGTCTAAAACTATTATTGAGTATGACTTCATGAACCGACTGGCAATCGTAGCTCTTTAATCCGCTGTCGAACTATGACGTTGTAACTGAACTCTGATCTCGTCAATGACTTGTCCATTAGATAAGGGATCATATATTCCTCCATTCTAGATATCATATGGACTGAGACATGGATTAAAATCATTCTCTTTGTCCATTTGTTGTTTTTCGATTTCCGATTTATGACGACTGACTAATTGAACAAATCAAATCAGTCCTGGCTTGGCCAAACACTTCGGGGTGTCATCACTAAATCATCAAGGGGCCCACAAATATCTCTTTTATCCCTTTAAGGGTAAAAGGAATGGATAAACTTCGACTCATATGGCTTGTTCTACTACTTGTTGAATCATACACAAAGGCACGTTTTATAACATCGAGTTACCAATGCGTTTTCGTGCAATCAATATATAACCAACTCATAGTAACAACTCATATCTCTAGGTTTGAAGAATATAAGATATTATCGTCTCATGATCACTCGTGATAAAATCCATAAAGTGAGTCAAATGAGCGTGGGTTGAATCCAATACTCGTAACTTATGAGCACTCATGAGTGTTGTAGCACCGCTTTGTCCAACATCTTAGACCTCTACAAGCCAACCCATGACAGTCTTGATTCATATCTACTTCCAACATATAACCGACTGTGGATGGTTTGAATAACTTAGTCATTCAGGAAGAACGACCTAGTTATTCTGGAAGTCAAAACATGCAAAGTAAAACACAAGAATAATCGAATCCAATATGGTCTCAGAACTTATGAATATAAATAAAACACCTTTTATTTATCACCATATTGATTACCCATTATTCATTGTATACTGTTTCAACTATCAATGTTATACTTGAAATAAAACAATAGTTGTCCCATGCTCCAAGCATGTACACTATGTTTTCTAAACACTAGTCATGCCATACACCAAGTATGCACACTATGTTTGTCTAAACATTAGTTATTCCATACATCAAGTATGCACACTAAGTTTGTCTATGATCTTTACTCTGTGAAATAAATCGATTGAACATAATTCCAATTATTCTCATTTCACAATCCCAATTCCTTACCGCAAATGCAAGAATTCCAAATCCTGCCATTTAGCAAAATCTGTAAGATTATAAACTTATATGCATTGATCCTCTTGTAATGATTATGCACAAAGTCACAAAGACTTGTCAACAGACATTACAGAGTATTCCAATGGAGATCAACTCCATGTTAATATCCTTCTTGCATTAAGTTTTTCTAATCTTACACAGATTGAATAATTTCCAGCTATGGAAACATTTCCATATTCCCATTTTGACTATCACTTCTGAACAAGAGTTGCATCTTTTCAGAATATGTCAATATGGTCCTTCCAGAAACACTATACTTCCAACTGTCCCTGAGCAACCAATCTTTGTTAAACCTTAGATTGTCCTCGACAATTGCTTAATCATTTTAGTCGTATCCAATTCTAGACCTTTTCCCCTTCTTAATGCCTCATGCATTTGGAAATTTTAGAAAGGATAAATATTATAGCACATGCAATCGATCCTGTACCCAAAGCAAATGGGACACGATTCATGATGTCTTACATAAAGACATGATTCTAGGCCAGTCTTTTTTCTATAATATCTCTATTTCTATTTGTCAAGTTCTCATAATTCAGATTATGAAAAGGGATGCCGTAATCATAATCGAATTTTAGAACTCAAATAATGGACCTATATATAGAATTTCCTTATGTTGAGCCATTCCAACACAAAATTCATATATACCCTTGACTAAAGATGATTAAAACCTCAATCTAAGCTTTTAGAATTGAAATGAAGTATAATTTCCTCTCCCTTAATTATAGCAAAACAACTTTTTCCCAATTGAAACTTTTTGTTTTCTATAATTAACATTGTTATCTTGCAACACTTATTATAATTATCATGCTCCCACTAACATGAAAATTATTAGCATAACGCTTATGCTCCCACTAGCTTTGACATGTACTCAGAAATCAGCTGGACTTCTGTTGGATAAGGTGTATAAGTCCATAACTATTTCTGGTATGTACTTGACCCGACCCGGCATGGTCCATTTGGGTTGCATGGCACCATGCAATTGGATAAACTAAAATGAGAGAAATAACACTTATGGTTTATTAATATATAATAATTTCTAATATATTAATAATATTATTTAATTAGTTTGATCAAGAATTAATTTAGAATTAATTAAGTGATCAAAAGATAACTAATTAAATATATGGGTAGATTATGTAAATCTTCCATATCTTATATAGTGGGCTAAGAGGCTCCATGGATTATCAAGTTGGGTTCCACCCATAGGATGCTCCATGGAGGCTCCATGGGAGTTACAAACCCATGGGTCATGGAAATGAAGAGTCATGCCACATTAGGGTTGACATGGTGTAACCTTAGATGTGACACACTATATAAGCAACATGTTCTCCACCAAAATCGGCGACACTAAGAAACAAGAGGGCTAGAGCCGATTTTGCAAGTGTAAGATTCTCTCAAAGTTTACTCCTTTGCATTTGGTGTTGTGTGAAGCATTTGAGGCATCACACTTGGGGTGCTAGGCTCACAAGGTTTCAAGGATCATAATCAACAACAAGGTAAGTTATTCTATCTTTCATTCAAGTTAAAAATGTTCCCCATGTATGCTAGATAGGAATATAACCTTGGAATTCAACTTTGCATGATTATTCGACAAACATAGATCCAAGGTTATTAGGGTTGCATGTACACTTAGGAAGTGTTAGAATGCTCAAAACCCATCAGTGGTATCAGAGCCTAGGTTTGTTTGTTGTTTTTTTTTTTTTTGTGTAAACAGCTTGAAAAAAAAATCGTTAAATTACAAGTTTTTTTTTAAGTGTAATTTTTGATTCTTGAAAGTGTTCATATTCATGTTCTTGAACTTATGAAGATTAGATGATCATAGGAATTGTTTGTAACCTTCATGGTAGTTTAATTCATGATCATAATGTGTTTTAATGGAGTCCATAACTTGTCCTCAAGTTATGGAAAACCAAAAGTCTCACTTTTATTAAAGCCATTAAAAGAACACAAGAGTTATAAAAATGAAGAGTCTTCATTTTTATTACTCAATTAATTCATAAGTTATAAGAAATGAAAAGTTTTGGAAGTTTACAAAACTTGCCCTCAAGTTTTGGAACATGTAAAGTCTTGATTAAAACTTTAGTTCCAACCCTTAGAATTTTAAAAGTTAAAATTCAACCCTTATACTTTATAATATTATAAGTTACTAATATATATATGTATAACAACAAGTCGTCTTACCGCTAGTACGCCTCATTCACAAAGCCGGTCTATAAGGGGGGTATAAGGTTGTTGCCTATAAAATGGCAACTTAATGGGTGTCCACTCTCACCCACCGCTTCCTTGATCGGTGGAGGGTCGTTAGCCGAATAGGTAAGACAAGGACTTATAAATTCTCATTAAAAGTATGATGAATATTATAAAGTAACTAAATGCTTTTATTAAATTCCCAATCTTAGTTACTTTAGGAAAATATGAATAAGGTGCTAATCCATGAAATTACACTTTACACTTTGTTTAAGTCGTTGGTGGAGCGTGTGTGGTTAACCGGCACACTAACTTGGACTTAACAAGGTAGGTAAAGGGTGACTTAAGGTTTACCATAGCATCGGTGGAGCGTGTGTGGTTTACCGGCACATCGATTGAGTGATAAACCTTGAGGGTACCAAGTGATTTGCATGGTTACTTCACACCTCGCTTTGTGATCCTCGGTATCCCAGTCACAAAACTTGGAGGGCACACTCGAGATTGACACATGCCTTTGAAAAGTTCATTGAATCTCAAAAGAATCTAGGAATTTCTAAGAACTAATTAAAAACCTAATATTTATATTTTGTTTTTCATGGTGGAAATTGGTGAATCGTCATTCACCTACCTTTCAAATATGTTATAGCTTGGATTACGGTATACCTCTTCTAAGTTATAATATATTGTGATTGGATCCTAGCCTTAATATTACATTTGGGTGTTTTATTAAGGACTCTCTTAATATCTAAACTAATCTTGTTCTTTTCTTTCAGATGTCTTCAAACAATGCTGATTCTGGCTGTAATCCTAATGGCTCCTTTACCCTTATGAACTTGTGTGGGAAAGTCACTTTTGATGGATCCAACTTCAATGAATGGATCAGAAACATCGGGATGATTACCCGCTACGAGGACAAAGAATATGTCCTTGACAAGGAGCTTAAGGAGATTGATGAGACCACTGCAACTCCTCAGGAGATCGCTGACTTCCGGGCACATGAAAGGGATGCTACAAAAGTGGCATGCATCATGTTGGCCACCATGACAGCGGAACTCCAAAAGTCCTATGAGGACTTCTACCCTTTTGAAATGCACCAAGATCTGATGGAAAGATACCATCAAAGTGCACGACAAGAGAGGTATGAAATCATATGCTCTATCATAACAACCATGATGAAGGACGGGGAATCTGTCACGAGCCACATGCAGAAAATGCAAAGGTATGTGGATCGGTTGCTAAAGCTTAATGTGAACTTCCCTGAGGAGCTTGCAATAGATATCATTTTGCACTCCTTACCATCGTGCTATGATCAATTCCGCATGACATATCACATGAATAAGGAAGAGGTCACACTCAGCAAACTTCAGGGACTCCTCAAGACCGCAGAAACAGGTCTTAAGGGTAAGTCAGTTGTTAACACTCCTACTCCAAACTCCGCCCCGGTTTTGGCAATCGAGAAAGGTAGAGGGAAGAAGAGAAAGAGCTCTTCAAAGGGTACCAAGGCTAGGACCCTTGATGGCTCTTCTTCAAGTGGAACCAAGAAAGGTTTTGTCACTCCTTCTTCTGACCCTAAAGAGGCTGAATGCTTCTATTGCCATGAAAAGTCACATTGGAAGCGGAACTGCCCAAAGTACCAGCAAGATGTGAAGGATGGGAAAGTTAACCCAATCATGCAGGTATTTACACTATCTTATCTAATAACTAAGCCCATTCTAACTCTTGGGTCCTTGATACCGGTTGTGGTATTCATATCTGTTCTGATTTGCAGGGACTAAGAAGAAGTGAGAATGTGGAGCATGGAAGAATAAACTTAATCATGGGGAATAGGAAAGCTTTACCTGTCACCAAGATTGGAGTTTATACTTTATCGCTAAGTAGTGGGTTTAGTTTAGATTTGAATAAATGTTGTTATTCGCCAGAAATGGCAAGAAATATTATTTCCTTTCATGCATTGTATAAATAAGGTTTCACCTTTTCATTTGATAATGAAGTTGGTTCGATTAATGCTTTCTTTAATAATGTTCTTTATTTTAAAGCATTACCTTGTGATGGTGTGTATGAAACTTTATCTGTGGTTGATAACTTAGGAAATAATGTATTGTGTATTGATTCTGTTAATGATAATAACTTGGATAGAGCATCATTATGGCATTGTCGTCTTGGACATATAAGCAAGAAACGCATAGGCCAACTCCAAAAGGATGGAGTATTGGAGTCATTTGACCTCAAGTCAGATGATAGTTGCGAATCATGCTTACTTGGAAAAATGACAAAGTCACCCTTCACAGGTTCTTGTGAGAGGGGTGAAGGTTTGTTGGATCTTATACACACGGATGTGTGTGGGCCCTTCAAATATGCCACAAGGGATGCTAATTGTTATTATTTGACTTTTACTGATGATTACAGTAGATATGGATATGTCTACTTAATCAAGCATAAGTCAGAGACTTTTGAGAGGTTTAAAGAGTTTAAACAGGAAGTCGAGAATCAATTGGGCAGGAACATTAAGATGATTCGATCCGATCGAGGTAGTGAGTATCTTAGTTCAGAGTTCCTCGACTATCTTATGGAATGTGGGATTGTCTCACAATTGACACCTCCCAGGACACCGCAGTTGAATGGTGTAGCTGAGAGGCGTAATCGAACCTTGTTGGATATGGTTCGTTCCATGATGAGTCGAGCTTCGCTACCAATCTCATTTTGGGGGTATGCCTTAGAGACTGCCGCCCATATCCTTAATCTAGTTCCCACAAAGAAAGTTTCCAAAACTCCTCATGAGATGTGGACTGGTAAAGTATCCAAACTAGACCACATTAAGATTTGGGGTTGCGAGGCTTTCGTGAGACGCGAGACTCATGATAAGCTCGAACCTCGAAGTGAGAGGTGTATTTTCATCGGCTACCCACAGAAATCCTTTGGTTACCTCTTCTACAGACCTAGTGAGAATGTGGTCTTTGTAGCTAGGAGGGCTTTCTTTCGAGAGAGAGAGTTCATAAGCCAAGGAGACAGTGGGAGGCAAGTTGACCTTGAAGAAATTCAAGAGTCAACTGGTGAAGGAACTTCAAACCCTAGCACTCAACTTGAGGAGGAAACTTCTGTTGAGCCAATTGACAAGTCTGTACCTCTGAGGCGTTCCACAAGGGTTAGGAATGCACCTGAGCATTACTATGGATTCCATATTACTGCGGAAGGTGATACACTTATCAGTGATGAGACACTGATAGGTCTGGATGAACCTAACAGTTGCGCGGAAGCCATGGCAGGCCTTGAGTCAGCCAAGTGGAAAGAGGCAATGGACAGCGAGATACAATCCATGTATGACAATCAAGTTTGGAACTTGGTTGAGAATGTACCAGGTCGTAAGACTGTAGGGTGCAAATGGATCTTCAAGAAGAAGACCGACATGGATGGTAATGTACACACTTATAAGGCACGACTGGTTGCAAAGGGTTTCTCACAAACTCGGGAGTTGATTATGATGAGACCTTTTCTCCAGTGGCCAAGATTAAGTCTATTAGGGTTCTGTTAGCCATAGCCGCATTTCATGACTATGAAATATGGCAAATGGATGTCAAAACCGCTTTCCTTAATGGAAAGTTGGCTGAGGATGTTTACATGAGTCAGCCAGAGGGTTTTGTCAACACAGAGTACCCTAATAGAGTGTGTAAGCTTGAGAAATCCATTTATGGGTTAAAGCAAGCACCTCGCAGATGGAATCTTTGCTTTGATGAGAAAGTCAAGGAATTTGGCTTTTCTAGGAGTGAAGATGAATCTTGTGTATATGTCAAGGCTAGTGGGAGTATAGTTAGTTTTTTGGTATTGTATGTGGATGACATACTACTCATAGGAAATGACATCCCAACTCTGCAGGAAGTTAAGTCCTGGCTTGGGAAGTGTTTCTCTATGAAGGACCTAGGAGAAGCTGCCTATATTCTAGGGATAAGGATCTTGAGAGACCGGAGTAAAAGACTAATTGGACTTAGTCAGAGTACCTACTTGGATAAGGTGCTGAAGAGATTCGGCATGCAGGACTCCAAGAAAGGAGAGTTACCCATCCAGAGTAACGCCAGATTGAGTAAGATACAAAGCCCTAGTACTGAGGCTGAGATAGCAGAAATGAGTCGAATACCTTATGCTTCGGCTGTAGGATCGATCATGTATGCTATGACGAGTACTCGACCTGATGTAGCCTTTTCTTTGAGCATGGTTAGCAGGTATAAGGGGAACCCTGGCAAGGCACACTGGACTGCGGTAAAGAATATCCTCAAGTACCTAAGGAGGACTAAGGACGGGGTCCTTACCCTCGGTGGGAGTGAAGACTTGAGAGTTGTAGGGTATAGTGATGCTAGCTTTCAGACTGATAGGGATAATTTCCATTCTCAGTCAGGCTGGGTCTTTACCTTAAATGGAGGAGCAATTCTTGGAAGAGTTCCAAGCAAGAGACAGTGGCTGATTCAACTTGCGAATCAGAGTATATAGTAGCTAGCGAGGCAGCAAAGGAGGCGATATGGCTGAAGAACTTCATTGGAGACCTTGGAGTTGTACCAGCTATTAAAGAGCCAATGGAAATTTTCTGTGATAGTGAAAGTGTAGTTGCCTTAGCCAAGGAACCAAGGGATCACGGGAGATCCAGACACATCGACAGAAAATACCATTTCATCAGACATCGAATAGAAGAAGGACTCATCGTGGCAAAGAGGGTATCATCGGATGAGAATCCAGCAGATCCCCTCACGAAGGGACTGACTCGGGTTAAGCATCTCCAGCATGCTCGGAGCATAGGGCTGAAGGATGATATTAGATTTAGTAGTTAGATAACCTTGAAATTTGTAAAGTGTAATTGACATTAGATGATGAATAAAAGGTGTTTTATTTATGAGTAAAGTGTTGCTATCTCTTGTCGATCGTTTACTATATTTCTTTTGCATGTTTTGACTTCCAGAATAATTATGTTTGGTATATCATATTATTCGAACCTCCACAGTCGGTCATATGTCGGAAGTAGGTATGAATCAAGACTGTCATGATTGGTTGCAGAGGTCTAAGTTGTTGGACATGGCTACAACACTCATAAGTGCTCATAAGTTCTGAGCATTGGACTCAACCCACGCTCACTGGAATCACTTCATGGAATTTATCTCGAGTGATCGTGAGACGGTAATATCGTATAAGTCTTCAAACCTAGAGATATGATTTGTTACTTATGAGTTGGTTATGCATTGATTGTACGTTAACGCATTGGTAACTCGATGTTATAAAACGTGCTTTTGTGTATAATTCAATGAGTGGTAGAACAAACATATGAGTCGAAGTTTATCTGTTCCTTCTTGGATTAGAAGCTGATATCTGGGCCCCTCGATGATTTTGTTTTGACCTATGTACCGGGCCCGGTCGAACTAAGTTGATGTGTTCAATTAAGTTCTTTGTCAAACAAATCGGAAATCGGGAAACAAACTGATGGACAATAAGTAAGACATTGTTCCATGTATTTGTCCGGCTGATATCTAGAACAGAGGATTATATGATCACTTATCTTAAATGGTGTATCATCATCTTCTCAGTTCCGAGAGACCTTGAAAGAGCTACGATTGCCGATCGGTTTCTGAAGTATTGCAGTTATAGTTATTAAACTTATCCAAGTATGAGACTGTTGGATAAGGTGTATAAGTCCATAACTATTTCTGGTATGTACTTGACCCGACCCGGCATGGTCCATTTGGGTTGCATGGCACCATGCAATTGGATAAACTAAAATGAGAGAAATAACACTTATGGTTTATTAATATATTATAAGTTCTAATATATTAATAATATTATTTAATTAGTTTGATCAAGAATTAATTTAGAATTAATTAAGTGATCAAAAGATAACTAATTAAATATATGGGCAGATTATGTAAATCTTCCATATCTTATATAGTGGGCTAAGAGGCTCCATGGATTATCAAGTTGGGTTCCACCCATAGGATGCTCCATGGAGGCTCCATGGGAGTTACAAACCCATGGGTCATGGAAATGAAGAGTCATGTCACATTAGGGTTTACATGGTGTAACCCTAGATGTGACACACTATATAAGCAACATGTTCTCCACCAAAATCGGCGACACTAAGAAACAAGAGGGCTAGAGCCGATTTTGCAAGTGTAAGATTCTCTCAAAGTTTACTCCTTTGCATTTGGTGTTGTGTGAAGCATTTGAGGCATCACACTTAGGGTGCTAGGCTCACAAGGTTTTAAGGATCATAATCAACAACAAGGTAAGTTATTCTATCTTTCATTCAAGTTAAAAATGTTCCCCATGTATGCTAGATAGGAATATAACCTTGGAATTCAACTTTGCATGATTATTAGACAAACATAGATCCAAGGTTATTATGGTTGCATGTACACTTAGGAAGTGTTAGAATGCTCAAAACCCATCAACTTCTAGAAATCAATACTTTATTGACTTTCTTACCAAAGTTCAGACTTCTAATACGAAATGCTTTGATAAAACTTTATCAAGATCATACACCTTTCCTTAGATAGCACACATGTGTGTCTAAACAATTTCAGAACTATGAAAAGGGATGTCGTAATCATAGTCTCAATTGTTCAGACCTTTTCCATTCCTCACAAGTCCATGTTAGTGTGTCGGTTAACCACACACGCTCCACTAACGACTTTGAGAATGCAAATATCACAATTGCTATCTACCTAAAATCTACTCAGTGAAAGCGTTTCCTCACCATCATTTTCATGAATCGGAGAGAAACCTTATGACCCTTAGATTTTATGGTGTATGTGTTCCTATCCATGTGAATTTGTCAAAACCATAATCTCAAGACAAGGTTAGTGACAAATTCAAAACTCTTATGGATTGAACTTGTGCAGTCTTAACGTCTTGCCACCTGGCAGCACAAGGGCCTGCCATTGCTTCCAAGTTGTTATGCAACCAATTGAGAACATGTAGAACTCAAATATATAGCCAACTTTAACTGGAATGGGGCACAGAAATGTCAATATGTCAACATGATAGGTTATAAACCTCACGTCGTGTGCTAGTGTCAAACTACAGGTTTTTATTCTTGATTAGATCTTGAAATTATTTCAGGATCTTTTAGACTCCCACTGTCCTCTTGACCTATAAGACTTTCTTGTCAAATATTCAAGAGATAGTGCGGATTCTTATCAAGTCAAACACTTCACACAATTGGCCTAAGTTGGTCTTTGTTTTATCCAAAACATCACAACTTACCAATTTCAAATGTACAAGAGTAGGACACTTTTACTCTTACATTTGACAAGTGTTATAAACCTTTCTTTAAGATATGTCACTCAAGTTACAATCTTGGAGTATGACTCTAGGAATTGTTTTGGAACGAAGTATGACTCATCTTCTTGATTTAACCATTTCAGCAATTCTTGATTCCTCTTCTTAGTCATAATAATGATGTCCTTAGAGGTCTAATTGTGACATGATTTCTATTAAGATGATCATAAAACATGATACTAAAGTACTATCCCATCTTTAAGATTTGAGAGACTTTTATCCTTCTGCCTGATTTTTCTTCTCATTCGTTCTGCCATACATCGAAACTTTTCCAACGTTTCAAAATTATACTTAAACTAGTAAGTATAACCATATTTACTAAACTTTAGTAAATCATGATGAATAGTCTTATCGATCTTTTATGGTGGACTTGATCAGTGCACCAGAATGCGTACTCGATCCCTTAGTCCTTCACTTGACTCACATATACATGTGAACAAGGAATTAATCTTAATTTTCCAAAGATGAAAATTCTCATTCATCACACTATACAACTTGCATGATTTCCAAGTTTCTATCCAACTGAAACCTTGGGTGATGAGAATCTTTCCATATTTGGTAAATTATGACACTACCACAAACGAAAGAATCAAGTCCATTTTTCCAATATTGCTATCAATGGACTCATACAAACAACCATTTTTCACAAATGCCACTATAAGGATATTTAAAATAAATATAAAATTAAAACCTTTTTATTTTATTTTAAAACTTTGCGAAAAAAAACTTATCCTTACAGTGCAAATGCATATGAAAAACTTGTTGTTATCTATTTCTAAGCAATATATCATAACTCCTAAGCAACAGCTCAAAAATTCTGATCACCGAACCATGCGATCGAAATCCATCTTCGCGATCAGAATCAGCATATACTTCCTTTAAGTTTCTTCACTTTTCTTTGATTCTTAAAACAACAACATGTGACCCAGTCACATCATGTAATGAGAATCTCAGAATTTAAATTTAACAGAGTTAGATAGTGGACTTCACCTAAACTAGAATCAAACATCTTGACTTGATTAACCCTATGATCCTTTAGGTAAATAGGCAGTTTTGTAACCAATGTCCCTTCCTTTGGCAATATAAACATATGGACTCTATGGAAATGGTACACGGTACTATCACAAACTTAGTCTTTCTCTTTACCATTTGTTCAACCGAGTTGACTATGGCCGATCCCTTTCCATTGGGAAGAGAAAGCTTTTTCTGGATATCCAATGTTACCATTGTCAATGTCCATTTAAGGTTTGGGAAGTTGATCTTCTTAATCAAACTCTCTTTACTAGTCCTCCAAATCATTGTTGATTCAACAGCACCAAGCAAATAGATAAGATCATTTAAGGGTCATGTCATAGTCTGTTTCATAGTAGTCACAAAGGAACTCACTATGTAACTTAGAAAGTGATTGAACATCCAACTTTCTTAAGACTTTGACACCCAACTCTCCCGGCTTGTCAATATGTGACTTCATCTCCAAGATGCGATCACACATAGACCTTGCTTGCCAATAGGGCTTGAGTGACCTTGAACTTGTGGGTTAGGGAGAATAATTTGAGGAGGTGGAGGAAGTGAAGTTCCAAGAGATTTGGGAAGATCATAGATGTCTGAACTAGACATCTTTTGGGAGATATTCAAGATAGTTGATTTAAAGTCCTTAATATAACACCCAATATGAAATATTAAGGCTAGGACCCAACACAATATTTTATAACTTGGAAGAGGGATGCCGTAATCCAAGCTATAAAATATTTGAAGGTAGGTGAATGACGATTCACCAATTTCCACCATGAAAAACGAAATAATTTATTAGGTTTTAATTTGGTTTTGAAACTCCTAGATCTTTTGAGATTCATTGAACTTTTCAATGGCATGTTTCAATCTCGATTGTGCCCTCTCAGGTTTTGTGACTGGGATGCCGAGGATAACAAAACAAGGTGTGAATAACCATGCAAATATACTTGGTACCCTTAATAGTTATCACTTAATCGATGTGTCGGTTAACCACACGTGCTCCACCGATCCTATGATAAACATTAAGCTACCCTTTGCCTACCTTGTTAAATCCAGGTTAGTGTGTCGGTTAACTACACACGCTCCACTAACGACTTAAGCAAAGTGCAAAGTGTAATTTCATGGGTTAGCACCAAATTCACATTTTCCTAAGTAACTAAGATTGTGAATTTATAAAAGGTTTAGTTACTTAGTATTTATCATTAATACTTTTAATGAAGGGAGAATTATAGTCCTTTTCCTACCCGTTCGGCTAACGACCCTCCACCAGTCAAGGAAGCGGTGGGTGAGAGTGGACACCCATTAAACTGCCATTTTATAGGCAGTAACCTTATACCCCTCTTATAGACCGGCTTCGTGAATGAGGTCTACTAACGGTAAGACTGACTTGCTCTTATACATATATATATTATTAACTTATAATACTATAAAGTATAAGGGTTGAATTTTAACTTTTAAAATTCTAAGGGCTTAACTTGGAATTAAAGTATTCATATGGGAAAAAATTTTCAAATTCCAAAACTTGAGGGCAAGTTTTGAAACTATTCAAAACTATTCAATTCCATAACTTATGTGTTTAAAGTAGTTTTAATACAAAAAACTCTTCAAGTTCCATAACTTGAGGACAAGTTATGGAAGACTTTAAACTATTAAAAGAATGTAACTTTTCCTTTATTCATAACTTATGAAATAATTATGATTTTCATGATTCTTAAATGTGACTTTTCATGTAACTTGAGGACAAGTTACAAAAACACATTTTAGAATCAACTCTTAGATTAAAATGGATTGAAAACAACAATTTCACATAACTTTTCTATTAATCTAAGCAACTCATAAGAACAAGATAATTCAATCAAAATTTTTCATGTAATTAGACTAACCATTAATTAGACTAACCATTAAACTAATACAAAACATGAATCTATTGACAATTATCTTTGAAATTGGATTAGAATGAACATTACCACATCAAAAACAGGTTTATAGGTTCAAAAACAGCTTATGGTAATGATTCTAGTCCAATTCCAGCCTTAACAGTCGAAGATATGATGTCGAGTGCATGAACCAACTCGGCGAGTTGGATGAGTTTAGCCTTGGACTCGTCGAGTCCCTTAATGGACTCGACGAGTCTGCTGAGCAGACAGCAACAAACTTCGATTTTTCAGCCAATTTTGCAATAACAAGAAAACAAGCCTAGGCTCTGATACCACTGTTGGGATTTGAGCATTCTAACACTCCTAAGTGTACATGCAACCCTAAATACCTTGGATCTATGTTTTTTCTATTATACATGCAAATATGAATATTCCAAGGTATAACCCAATCTAGCATACAATCTTTGATACTTGGGGTAATAAAAACAAGTTTGAAGACATACCTTTTTATGTAGCTTGATTCCTTGATGCTTAAGAGCCGAGTGCCCCAGGTGTGACACCTCAAATGGTTCACACAACATCAAATAAACTTGGAATAACTTAGAGAGAAATGAACCACTTCATGAAATCGGCTAGCCCTCACCATACACACCTAGTTCTCTCATGGTGGCCGATTTTGACAAGAATAAGATGCTTATATAGTTTGTCACAATTAGGGTTACACCATGTAAACCCTAATTGTCATGGCCTTTCATTTCCATGATCCATGGGTACAAAAACACCATGGAGCATCCTATAGGTTTTAGCCCAACTTGATAATCCATGGAGCATTAGCCCACTATACAAATATGGATGATTTACACAATCAACCCATATATTTAATTAGTCTCATTTTGATCACTTAATTAATTCCAAATTAATTCTTGATCAATACTAATTAAATAATCTTATTAATATATTAGAACTTATAATATATTAGTAAACCTTAAGTGTTATTTCTCTCATTTTAGTTTATCCAAATGCATGATGTCATGCAACCTAAATGGGCCATGCCAATCGGGTCAAGTACATACCAAATATAGTTATGGACTTAGACACTAATCCAACATATTCTTCATGTCGGAGCACATTGGAGTGTTGGGATTCCATAAAGTTGTCAACTTTATGGATACCTAGAGTCCTTTTGTGGTTAGGAGTGTTGGATCTGGATTTTATAGATTTTTGAACTCTTGCATGAGATCCTGACCCCTTTTTACTCTATTTGACCTAGCTTGAGCTCAAGACATGCATTGGACATGCATGTCTATAAAGCAATGATTTTTATGGTCCATTGGATGAGAGAATGCCTTTTGGGAAGATTAAATGGCTAGTTTTATTGATTAAGAGCTTATTGGATTAAGCTGCTCAGAATAGTCCCCACGACATGGCAGATGGCGGCCTAGCGACTATTTTGTCCTGTAGTCCCCACGACGTGGCTAGAGGCTAGCTACGACATCTAGCACATGTTGTGGGATTTTGAGAGCGTGTTGACTTTTGAACTACTTTTCAAGGTGGTTTTTCGTCACTATACTCGTGGGTCGAAGGCACTAATGTCGGCCCACTAGATTATGTTGGTAGGATGATAATTGTCTTCGTGATAATTTTTGGAATTGCCTGTATGGGGTGACATAGACCCAGTACCGGTTGAAAAGGACTGAATAGGTTGAAATATACCCAATACCGGTTGAAAGATACCGAATGGGAGAAATAGACCCAGTTATGTATTGACTGTTATGTATGTATGGTATGTGGTATTTTGGGGGAGCTCACTAAGCTTTGTGCTTACAGTTTTCAGTTTATGTTTCAGGTACTTCCAGCTTGATAGGGAAGGGCCCAACTTGATCACAGTGCATCCGCCCATGTTTTCGGTATTATGTGATTTTGGGATTAGTACTATGATATTATTTCACTATGATACACTTTTGGTTGTTTTGACATGATTACTAAGGTTTTTAAATGAACTGAAAATGAAATTTTTGTCTGAAAATTTTGGGATGTTACAGTTATGGTACCCTCACTGTGCTTCAAGATGCCGCGAGGAGGCAAGACATTGAGATAGAGACCCAGACGAGGGAGCAAATTCAGGCTCCAGTTCAGTCCAATCCTGCAGCGAAGCTGTTTAGGCTCACTGATTCACGATCAGGAGGTTATAAGGGCTGCACTTGTGGCAAGTATGGCAAGGTTCATGAGGGTGATTGTCGATCTTCTTCTTTTAGGTGCCACAAATGTGGAAAGGATGGGCATTATGCGAAGGATTATCATCAGCAGGCCCTAATACCGAGTACCAGGATTTGTTATCACTATGATCAGGTTGGCCATGTGAATTCCAACTATCCCTTGCTCATTGCAAGGTTGGTGCAGGCTCTTGCACCAGCCACTTTGAGGATCACGTATGGATGCCAGGGTAGGGCGGAGCCCCCAACGGCTCGAGGTCGTGCTTTCCAGATCACTTCGGAGGATGACAGGGCAGCACCAGACGTTGTTACTAGTATGTTTTCATTTATTATTCTGTAAATGATTTCATGGTAAGCTTATACTTATGAATCTGGTAGGTACCTTCTTAGTGAACTCCTTTCCTGCTCTTATGCTTTTTGACTCGGGTGCGAGTCAGTATTTTGTGTCTCAGTCTTTCAGTAGGAGTTTTGATATGACTCTTGGAGAGTTAGAGTGTCTGTTGCGGGTTTCTGCATCGAGCATTTATCAGGGTTGTGTTTTGGAGATTTTCGGGGTGTCTAATCAGATTGACTTGATCCCTATTCCCATACGGGTTGTGTGCATTATTGTAGGGATGGACTGGTTAAGCAGGTTTGGTGCGTTAATTGACTGTGAGGGTCAGCGAGTGGTGGTTCGAACCCCAACTGGGGGAGAACTGACTATTTATGGAGAGGGTACCAGGGTCAGATCAGCCTTTTGTTCTGCCTCCAGGGCTCGACAGCATCTTTAACATGGGTGTTCGGGTTATCTTGAATATGTGGTCGACACCTGGGTCGAGAAGTAGTTTTCGGTTTTGGATGTGCCCGTGGTCAGGGAGTTCCCAGATCTTTAACATGGGTGTTCGGGTTATCTTGCATATGTGGTCGACACCCGGGTCGAGAAGTAGTTTTCGGTTTTGGATGTGCACGTGGTCAAGGAGTTCCTAGATGTGTTTTCGAAGGAATTTCCTGGTGTGCCTCCTGAGAGGCATGTCGAGTTCAGGATCAGTTTGGTTCCCTGTGCGGCCCCGATTTCTAAGGTGTGGTACAAATTGGCACCACCAGAGATGCAAGAGTTATCCTCTCAGCTTCAGGAGCTATTGGGCAAACAGTTTATCAAACCCATCAGTTCTCCTTTGGGAGAACCAATCTTATTTGTGAAGAAGAAGGCTGGGTCTCATCATATTTGTATTAATTATCGAGAGTTGAACAAGTTGTCGGTGAAGAACCGTTACCCACTTCCCCGGATTGATGATCTTTTTGATCAGCTGCAGGGTGCATCTTGGTTCTACAAGATCGATTTGAGGTCAGGGTATCATCAAATGAGGCTTAGAGAGGAGGACATGCAGAAGACATCATTTCGGACTCGTTATATTCATTACGAGTTCGTGGTGATTCCATTTAAGCTCACCAATGCGCATGCGGTATTTATGGATTTGATGAATTGAGTGTACAGGTCGATGCTCGATTGATCGGTCATTGTTTTTATTGATGATATCCTGATCTATTCCAAGACCAAGGAGCAGCATGAGGAGCATCTACGAGAGCTACTAGGAGTTTTGATACGGGAATGACTGTATGCCAACTTCTCAAAGTGTGAGTTTTGGTTACGGGAGGTCCGGTTCTTAGGACACCTTATTAACCAGAACGGGATCCTGGTCGACCCGACCAAGATTGAGTTTGTTATGTAGAAAGAGGTTCCGAAGTCTCCTACGAAGATCATAAGTTTTTTAGATTTAGCAGGGTATTATGGAAGATTCATTCAGAACTTCTCCAAGGTTGTTGTACCCCTCACTCGTCTAACGAGGAAGGGCGTGGATATCCGTCGGGGGCCTGAGCAGCAGGTTGCATTCGAGACACTGAGGCGGAAGTTATGTGAGGCCCCAATTTTGACCCTTCCTGAGGGTGTTGAGGATTTTTTTATTATGATTCTTCCATCACTGGTCTGGGGGCAGTTCTTATGCAGCGAGGAAGGGTTACTGCGTATGCTTCTAGGCAGCTGAAGCCGCATGAGGTTCGGCATCTGACACAAGATTTGGAGTTGGGAACAGTGATGTTTTCTCTCAAGATTTGGCAACATTATCTATATGGGGTCCGACATTATCTGTATGCGTCTATGTAGTTCAAGCCGCATGAGGTTCGGTATCTGACACAAGATTTGGAGTTGGGAGCAGTGATGTTTCTCTTAAGATTTGAAGTTGTGATGCAGTGGGAGGTTCCGAAGTCTCCTACGAAGATCAGGAGTTTTCTGGATTTATCAAGGTATTGTCAGGGATTCCTTTAGAACTTCTCCAAGGTTGTTGTACCCCTCACTCGTCTAGCGAGGAAGGGCGTGGATTTTCGTCGGGGGCCTGAGCAGCAGGTTGCATTCCAGACACGGAGGCGGAAGTTATAAGCGGCCCTAGTGTTGACCCTTCCTGAGGGTGTTAAGGATTTTGTTGTTTATTGTGATGCTTCCATCACTAGTCTAGGGGAAATTCTTATGCAGCGATGATGGGTTATTGTGTATGCTTCTAGGCAGCTTAAGCCGCATGAGGTTCGGTATTCGACACATGATTTGGAGTTGGGAGCAGTGGTTTTTACTTTGAAGATTTGACGGCATTATCTGTATGGTGTCCGATGTACCATCTACATGGATCACAAGAGTTTAAGATATCTCATGGATCAGCCGAATCTTAACATGAGACATCGTAGGTGGCTTGACATAGTCAAGGATTATGACTGCAAGGTATTATCAGGGATTCCTTTAGAACTTCTCCAAGGTTGTTGTTGTTGGATTAGTGTCTAAGCCCGTAACTATATTTGGTATGTACTTGACCCGGTTGTGTATGGTCCTTTTGGGTTGTCTTCACCAAAGCAACTTGATAGGATGATTTATGGAGAGAGAGAGAGAGAGAGAGAGAGGTTATTATGATTTATTAATATATTATATGAATAATATATTAAAGGAAAAATCATATCGTTTAATTAATATTAGTCAAGAATTAATAAGAAACAATTTTTTGGCTAAAAGACATTAATTAATTAAAGGGGACTAGAACTGTCAATTGTGCGACAGTTGAATATTGGGCTAATGGACTCCATAGAAGTTAGAGTGGACGAAATCTATGGGGAAACCCATTAGAATTCGTCCAGGGCTTCTAAGGAGGGAGTCCATGGGCTGCTTAGGGCCTAAGCAGTCAGATTAGGGTTTCCTAGTTCAAAACCCTAATAGCCTCACTATATAAGGAACCCCTAAGGCCCCAAAAACGTGTGGAAGTAATCCCTAAGGGATCTTAGTCGTTTTTGGTGCTCCTCCTCCCTCTCATAAGTCATTCTCTTGCTTGTGGTGTTTGTAAGCCATTAAAGGAGTGACATTTGTGACTCTAAGCTCCAAGACAAGAAGATTCAAGCCATTCTTGTAAAGGTAATCATCTAGATCTGATCTTATATGTTAATTTCGAAATATGTATGCTAGATCTAAGGTTTATAAGCTTTTGATGGATATCGCATGTTCATTAGACAAACTAGATCCAAAAGCTTTAGGCTTTGCATGTACACCATAGGATTGATGTAGTGCTCAAAACCCATCAGTGGTATCAGATGTTGGTTGTTTGTATAATGTATTTGATGTATTTCATAATCATTCAAGCTTAAAATCGCAAAATTTTACTTTCTGGGGGCTGGACTCGCCGAGTCCATGACTGAACTCGCCGAGTTCACTGGGAACTCGACGAGTCCAATGCTGACTCGACGAGTTAGAGTCGCAGATGGCTGATTTTGCGGGATTTTGACCTATTTTGCTTTGGGATAGTTACCAAAAATGCTTTTCATCAATAAAATCCAAATTTTATCAATATTGGTGATTATCCTTACCAAAATAGAAGATAATTGTTAAAATTAAGATAATTACTTGTTTTATAAGATAAATATTAATTATTTGTAATTTTGTTTTGAATTATCCTGTAAGAAATTGAATTATGTCAAATTTAGATAATCACCAAGTAGCTGTTTAATTGTTATTATTTGTAATTTGATCTAGAATGTTCTTGATAATGTTTTGAAAAGTTTCAAAACTTGCCCTTAAGTTTTGGAATTTAAATTTTTTTATTAAAAAAAAGTTTAATTTCGAAATATTTAAATTCTAAACTCTAATGTTTTGAAAAGTTCAAAACTTGCCCTCAAGTTTTGGAATTTAAAATTTTAATTAAAAGTTTAATTTTGAAATATTAAATTCTAAAACCCTAGTTTTTGAAAAGTTCAAATTACACCCTTATGGTTTTATTAAGTTAATTAAGTGTATAATTAAAAGAGAGTTAATAAATCCATAATAATTTGGTTTACATTTAATTAAAAGTATAATTTATTAAATTAGACCACATAGTATTTTAAAAGTGTAAAATACACCTTATACTATATAACATTTAAAAGGTTTAACATATTATATATGTATGAGTAAAGAGTCAGTCTTACCGTTAGTAGGCCTCATTCACGAAGCTGATCTCTAAGGGGTGTTTAAGGAAATTGCCTATAAAATGGCGATTGAATGGGTATCTACTCTTACCCACCGCACTCTTGACTAGTGGAGGGTCGTTAGCCGAACGGGTAGGATAGGACACAACCTTCCATTATAAGTATAATGACATAAGAAGTAACTAAACGCTTTTATAAATTCCCAAATCTTAGTTACTTTAGGAAAAAGTGAACTTGATGCAATTCCACGGAATTACACTTTGTACCCTTGCCGAGACAATTAGTGGAGCGTGTGTGGTTAACCGGCACACTAAGTTGGGATTGGCATTGGTGGCAAAGGGTGACTCGATGTTTGTCATAGATCGATGGAGCGTGTGTGGTTAACCGGCACGTCGATTAGGTGATTGTAACATTGAGTGCACCACGTACATTCGCATGGTTATTCACACCTTATTTGTGATCCTCGGCATCCCAGTCACAAATGAAGGGCATAATCGAGATTAAACATGCCATTGAAAAGTTCAATGAATCTCAAAAGATCTAGGAGTTTAAATTCATCTAAGACTTAAACTTTCAATTTTCGTTTTTCATGGTGGAAATTGGTAAATCGTCATTTACCTACCTTCAAATGTTCTGCAATTTGGATTACGGCATCCCTCTTCCAAGTTGTAGAACATTGTGTTGGGTCCTAGCCTTAATATCTCATTTGGGTGTTTTATTAAGGACTCAATCAACTAACTTGAATTTCTCCCGTTTTGTAGCTGTTAAAGTCTGACAACTATGGTCTTCCTGAATCCATTGGAAAAAGTTTTGCACATGAAGATGATGTTCCACGACTGGATTTTGGAAATGGAAATCATGCTTCACTTCCTCCACCTCCTCCAATAATTCTCCCTGACCCACGTGTTCGAAGACTTGAAAAGTTCAAGGTCACTCAAGCCCTATTGGCAAACAAACACGAAGATGGAAAGTCTGTATGTGCTTATGTCTTGGATATAAAGTTGCATATTGACAGATTGGGAATGTTGGGTGTCGAAGTCTCCAGGAAGCTGGCTGTTGACTTGGTTCTTCAATCACTTCCTGACTCATATAGTGAGTTCATTAGAGAGTACTATATGATGGACCGAGACGTGACCCTCATTGATTTGACTTATTTGCTTATTGCTACTGAATCAGAAATGATTTGGCGCACTGGTCGAGCAAATTTGTCTTGTAAATCAATGTCTCAACCTTCTATGGACAATGGCAACATTTGAAGTCCAGAAAAGTTTTCGCTACGCAAGAGAAAGGCTAAGTCTGAGATAGTCCCTTGTGTCATTCCCAAAGAATCTGTGTGTTTTTACTGCCAAGAGAAGGGGCATTGGTCACGAAGTTGCCCTAACTACCTAAGAGATCTAAGAGATGGGAGAGTCAAGATGTATGACTCTACTTCAGGTAAAATCCACTATCTAACTCTATTAAGTTCTTTTTTGGATTCTTAATACATAATGTGATAAGATTACATTTGGTGTTTTGCAGGATGAAAGAAAAAAAAAGAAGCTTAAAAGGAAAGAAGTGAGCTGAATCTGGTCATGAAGAAATGGATTTCGATCGCATGATTCAAAGATTGGATTTTGTGAGCTGCTACTTTAGAGTTAGGATAGATTGCTAAATAATATTTACATAGTTTTCATTTGTAATCGCATTGTAAGGACAAGATTTTTTCCGCAATAAAATAAATTTTGATTTTTTCTTATTTATGTTTCCTTGCGATGGTTTTTTTGAAAATTAGTATTTGAATGTTTCTATTGTTAGCAATATTGTGAATGGATTTGATTCTTAGTTATGTTATTTGTGTTAATGTTAGAAATTTACCAAATAAGGAAAGATTTTCATCACCTAAGTTTCAATTCGACAGAAATTTGGAATCATGCAACTAGTATTATATGATGAATGAAAAAAACTTCGTATTTGGGAAATTAAGACTAATTCCTTGTTCACATAAGTATGTGAGTCAAGTGAAGGACTAAGAGATCTGGTACACAATGTTGTACACTGATTAAGTCCACCACAATGAACAATAAAATGTTCGTCATGATTTGCTAAAAGATTAGTAAATGTGATTATACTTAAAAGATTAACTATGATTCCGAATCATTGGAAAAGGTTTCATTGAATAGCAGAACGAATAAGAAGAATCAATTAGGCAGAAAGATAAAAGTTTCTCCAATCTGAAAAGATGGGAGAGTACTTAAGTATCTATTTTATGATTAACTTAGTGATTTTGAAACCGTATCACAATTGATCATCTAAGGACACCTTAGTACACTAGTATGGCTAAAAAGAGGAATCGACAATTGTTGAAATGGTTAAATCAAAAAGTGTATCATACTTCGTTCCAAAATCAAGTCTTAGAGTCGTACTCCAAAATTGTGATTTGAGTGACATCATCTTAAGAAATTTTAACACACTCATCAAATGTGAAGTAGGAAAATGTTTTCTTGCTCTTGTACGTTTGAAATTGGTAAGTTGTGATGTCTTTGATAAGACAAAGACCAACTAAGACCAATTGTGTGTAGTGTTTGCCATGATAAGGATCCACACTAACTCTCGAATATTTTTTTTGTCAAGGAATTTTCTTGACAAGAGAATATTATATGTCAAGAGGTCAGTGGGAGTCTAAATGATCTTGAAAAGTTTCAAGAACTAATCAAGGGTAAACTTATTATTAAACACTAGCACACGACTTGAGGTTTGTAACCTATCGTGTTGACACAAATTTTTGTTTCTGTGCCATGCCAGTTTAAGTCAACTATGCATATGAGTTCTATGAGTTCTCAATTGATTGCATAGAGGAAAGGCATCATGATCAATGGAAAGTACATTGATAGGTAGGGGTGAGCTGCTCGAAGACTTGGAAGCAATGGTGGGACCCTTGATGGCAAGAAATAAAGAATGAACAAGTTTTGTCCATAAGAGTTTGGATTTGTCACAAACATTATCTTATGATTATGGTTATGAGAAATTCACATGGATAGGAACACATACACTATAAAATCTAAGTGTCATAAGGTTTCTCTCCTTCATGAAAATGATTGTGAGGAAACGCTTCCACTAGGAAGATTTTAAGGAGATAGCGATTATGTAAATTGCATTCTCAAATTCGATTATGACTACGGCATCCCTCTTCATAGTTCGAATTGTGAGATTTGGCAATTAGTTTGAACATTCGAGACTTATTGTTATAAGTTCTAGAATTGTTTAGACACACATGTGAGCTATCTAAGGAAAGGTGTATAAGTTGTTTTCTAGAAGCTTAGATAAAAGATTTTCGAAGCGTATCGTATTATAAATATGATCTTTGGAAATCAATAAGTATTGTTTTATAGAAGTTTAGCTGATTTTTGAATATATGTCAAAGCTAGTGGGAGCATAAGTGTTATGATGGTAAGAATATAATCATCATGATAGTGGGAGCATGATTATTATTTTAAGTATTGCAAGTTAGCAATATTAATAATAAAAAACAAAAGTTTCACTTTGCAAGGTTGCAGGGGTTGAAAAGTTGTTTTGCTATAATTAAGGGAGAGAATATTATACTTCGTTTCAAAATCTAAAGGCTTGGATCGAGAAATTTTAATTAAAATTAGTCAAAGGACATATATGGATGTTATGTTGGAAAAATTCAACATATGGGAATCCTATATATGGAAATATTATAGCAAGAAACTGGTAAAGTATCACGTTTTTCATTATGAATTGTGTCCCATACGCTTCGGGTATAGGTTCGATTGCATATGCTGTAATATTTAACTGTTCTAAAATTTTTCAAATGCCTAGGGCATCAAGAGGGAAAATGGACTAGAACTGGATTTGACTAAAATAATTAAACAACTGTCAAGGACAATCTAAGGTTCGCTAAGGATTGGTCGTTTGTGAGCCGTTAGAAGTATAGTAATGAATGGACCATAATGACATTATTATGATTAGATATGATTCTATTAATAATGAGTTGTCATATGGAAAATATGGAAATGTTTCCATATTGGGAGTTGGACGTTGAGAATTTATGTCTAGATTCGAAACTTTTATGCAAGAAGGATGTTCAAAGGAATGTACTTTGAATGTGAGACTTCATATCTATGGAATTGTCTTGTAACAATCTCCAATAGACAAGTTTGTAATTTCATTGGAAAAGTCTTGGTGACTTTGGTGCTATAAGATTACAAAAGGATAATTGCATAAAATGTTAGAATCCAACATATTCTAATAGTGGCAAGAATTTGATATTCTTACACTAATGATAAGGATTGGGAATTGTGAAATGAGTATCATTGGAAATGTATTCAGTTGATCTGTTTCACAAAGTATGGACCATAGGTAAACATAGTGTGCATGCTTGGAGCATGGGAAAACTGTTGTTATAATTCAAGTAATAAGTTGATTACCCGAAACAACGAATAATGTGTAATCAATATGGTGACTAAATAAAAGGAGTTTTATTTATACTCAAAAGTTTGGGGCCATATTGGATTCGATTATTCTTGTGTTTCACTTTGCATGTTTTGACTTCCTGAATAATAAGATTATTCGAACGTTCCACAGTCGATCATACTTTGGAAGCAGGTATGAAAGAAGACTGTCATGAATCTGACTGTAGATTGTCTAAAGTGTTTTAGACATAGCAAAAGTTTGCTGCAGGGTTCATGAGTGCTCCTATAAGATTAGAGCATTGGATTAAACCCACGCTCACTTGAATCACTTCATGGATTTTATCACGGGTGATTAGTGAGATGATAATATCTTATATTCTTGAAACCGAGACATGTGAGTTGTATTTTGCAAGTTGGTTGCACATTGATAATATGTAAACGCACCAGTAACTTGGTGTTATAAAACATATTTTTGTGTGTGATTTAATGAGTAGGTACAAGCGAGCATTGAGTCAAAGTTTATCTGTTCCTTTTACCCAATGTGGGATAAAAGCGATATATGTGGGGCCCTCGATGATCAGTGATGACACCCCTAAGCGCTTGGCCAAGCGGGGACTGAGTTAATGTGTTCAATTGTAGTCTGTTGTCAGTCGACATAAATCGGAAATCGGGAAACAACACATGAACAGAGAGTATGATTAAAATCCATGTCTTAGTTCATACAATATCTAGAATGGAGGAATATATGATCCCTTATCTAAAGGACAGGTTGTTGATAAGATCAGAGTTTGACAGTGTCTTTAAGAGCTATGATTGCTAATCGAGTTGTACTTGCATTATAGTTACTAGACTTATCCAAGTGGGAGACTGTTGGATTAGTGTCTAAGCCCGTAACTATATTTGGTATGTACTTGACCCGGTTGTCCATGGTCCTTTTGGGTTGTTTTCACCAAAGCAACTTGATAGGATGATTTATGGAGAGAGAGAGAGAGAGGTTATTATGATTTATTAATATATTATATGAATAATATATTAAAGGAGAAATCATAATGTTTAATTAATATTATTCAAGAATTAATAAGAATTAATTTTGTGGCTAAAAGACATTAATTAAATAAAGGGAACTAGAACTGTCAATTGTGCGATAGTTGAATATTGGGCTAATGGACTCCATAGAAGTTGGAGTGGACGAAATCTATGGGGAAACCCATTAGAAATCGTCCAAGGCTTCTAAGGAGGGAGTCCATGGGCTACATAGGGCCTAAGCAGTCAGATTAGGGTTTCCTAGTTCAAAACCCTAATAGCCTCACTATATAAGGAACCCCTAAGGCCTCAAAAACGTGTGGAAGTAATCCCTAAGGGATCTTAGTCGTTTTTGGTGCTCCTCCTCCCTCTCATAAGTCATTCTCTTGCTTGTGGTGTTTGTAAGCCATTAGAGGAGTGACATTTATGACTCTAAGCTCCAAGAAAAGAAGATTCAAGCCATTCTTGTAAAGGTAATCATCTAGATCTGATCTTATAGGATAATTTCGAAATATGTATGCTAGATCTAAGGTTTATAAGCTTTTGATGGATATTGCATGTTCATTAGACAAACTAGATCCAAAAGCTTTAGGGTTTGCATGTACACCATAAGATTGATGTAGTGCTCAAAACCCATCAGTTGTACCCCTCACTCGTCTAGCGAGGAAGGGCGTGGATTTCCGTCGGGGGCCTGAGCAGCAGGTTACATTCGAGACACTGAGGCGGAAGTTATAAGCGGCCCTGGTGTTGACCCTTTCTGAGGGTGTTGAGGATTTTGTTGTTTATTATGATGCTTCCATCACTGGTCTAGGAGAAATTCTCATGCAGCGGGGATGGGTTATTATATATGCTTCTAGGCAGCTTAAGCTGCATGAGGTTCGGTATTCGACACATGATTTGGAGTAGGGAACAGTGGGTTTTGCTCTCAAGATTTGGCGGCATTATCTGTATGTTGTCCGGTGTACCATCTACATGGATCACAAGAGTTTGAGATATCTCATGGATCAGTCGAATCTTAACATGAGACAGCGTAGGTGGCTTGACGTAGTCAAGGATTATGACTGCAAGATTCTATACCACCCGGGGAAAGCGAATGTGGTCGCTGTTACTTTAAGCCAAAATTCGGCTAGTTCTTCTGTTAGGAGCCTATGTATGAGGATTTTGATTGATTCACCATTATTGGATTTGATTAGGAGGCTCAGGATGAGGGAGTCAAGAAAGAGAATTGGAAGGAGGAACGAATCATAAGCGAGATTGACAGGTTTTCTACTGACAGCCGTGGATTGTTGACCCGGTGCGGTTGGATTTGGGTACCATATTTTCGATACACCCTTCAGCCCATGGAGGTTCCCATATGGAATGGGAGCAAATCACCATGGATTTCATCACCAAGTTACCTTGGACGGCTAAGGGGTTTGATGCGATTTGGGTGATAATGGACCGTTTGACCAAGAGTTCCCACTTCCTAGCTATTCGAGAGAGCTCCTCGACCAAGTATTTAGCTGATGTTTATGTGGGCAAGATTTTTGCTCAGCATGGTGTTCCGGTTTCCATGATTTTGGAATGTTACACCTACTAATCCTTTTTAGTATATCAACTCCCTCTCTTGCAAGACTGCCATTCGAGCATAAAACGTTTTGTTCTCAAAAGGTGTGTGAAACAACTACCCAAACGTCTTCTTGGGATGTCCAACGGGACAACACATCTCTATGCTAAATTCGAGATTGTCGAGTGTTTCACAAAGAGGCAAGCTTCATAAACATAGACTTCTATATGTGCTAGTGAGGGCTAAACCCTTACTCTACATTTTTAGAGAGTGTCTCAAAACCCTTCTTGGTTGGTATAAGACTAATGACTCTTGTAACACTTATTCATGATACAATTCATGAATTTTTTTTTGTTAAGCATAATGTGACTCATCAAGTATCAAACCAAAATATGATTTGTTTCTCTTTCCAACTACACTCCTTGTGGCAGCGTTTCGGGCATAGACAACTTATGAAACCTTTTCATAATTCTTTAGATAATCGACATTATTTTGGCTAAGATGCTTACTATCCCTGTTTGATCTGATTATCCTATCCTTTTTCCTAGTTGATTATTAACTTCGTTTTATAGCAATTCTGAACACCTTAAAGGTTCCAGTGTCATGTTCAAAGTTTATCTTACTATGTATTGTGGTTTATCTGAACGGTTCATTGGTGAAAACTAATTCCAAAATATATTCACATTACCAAATAATGTATTAATCATCTATCTTGATAAACATGATTTTCATTTTATCATAAGATTTGCAGTCAAACGATATCCAAAATCCAATCCAACTGGATATTGGTAATGCATTTCACATTCAATATAATGATTCCACAATTACATTTTTATCCAAACTTTTGGATGTATTCGATTTAGTACGTACTATGGATAGTCTAAACGGGCCATTATCTAAAACTAATTCCAACATATATTCATACTAACATATAGTGCTTTTTATCATATGCTTTTTATCCAACCGGATATTTGGCAATGGAATTTTTAATAAAATGATTCCACAATATTATATCCCATTGTTTCATAGATTTTGTGACTTTCTTTTAAACATGTTAAAACGTTCTAAATAAGTATAACAATCTTATGAAATCTTGTAAAAAAAATGAATCATTAAACCATAGATTAAACATTTGGGAGAACGAGATGTCTTTTAATCCTATGAATAGTAACAAGGGTCCCGTACTCATGATCAAACTTTCTTCACCTTGTTTCAGGCCTCTTACTCCCTTTTAGTCACAGAACATTCTTGCGAATGTCAATACTTTATCCTTCGTAAAATACTTAAGGATTGGAAGTAATGTTCCAATGCTTTATTTTTAGACAAAACATTCGTGAGAATGAGTTGTCGTTTGATCCTATGAATAGTAGCATGGGCTCGTAATCCATGATCAAATGATCTTATTGATGTTTCAGTATTATCAACCAGACATATTGGGCATGAATCCTTTTAAGTTCTTTTCTTATTTTAGCAACAATTAGTTTATCAAAACAAGTCTCAAAATAAGCCTTGCTATTGTCCTTGGCATTTGGGGCTGGCTTAGGTATATCACCACTAATCGTCTTTTACGCATAGGCAACTGGATTTCTTCTTCTTGACACTTCTATTCATGATAATAAATATGGGAGTATTTGAAGTTACAGACTATATTATTGACCATGTTACTCCCAAAGGGTCTCAGCATGTCATGAAATCCTCTATGGATATTTTTAAGTTGCTGATATCAAAATCAGAGTGTACTAATTATATGTACATGTCAGCTAGTTGACTATGATAAAAACAGACAACACATAGCTTAAAAAAATCCATTTCACTTCAATGGTATGCTTGATAACTATTTCTAATAGTTTGGAATGCAGTTGTTAGAAGAACCTCAGAAAGAGCTTTATCTAAGGCATGATATTTCTATTCGTAAATGAGAATTATTCTCAAACTATGAATTTGGATTAGATTGATCATCCTTCCAGCTAATCCTTTTGAGAGGTCGTATAGTATTATATTTTAGTGGATTAACTTGTAGACATCATTCAATATTAAATCCATTCTTGTTTGTTTTATTAACCCTTTAAATAATTTTCCCAACCCTAATTATTTACTAAGGCTAGGATCCATATTTGGTTTTGCGATGTGTGAAGGGATGTCGTAAACACACCACAAGTTTATTTAGGTAGGCAAAGCTTTATGCTGGTTTCAATCAACATGAAACTTGTAAATATTTTGAGATTCATTAAAACTATTTAATGGCATGTTAATATCGGATTTACACATCCTCTATTTGTGCCTAGGATACCAAGGTCTCACAAATAAGGTGATGAACTAACCATGCAAAAATGCATGACCCCTTGATTCTGTTATGGTTCTCTAATTGACGTGTTGGTTAACCACACACGCTCCGCCAACAAACCACAAACATAAGTACCAGATCATCTTCTTCTTACGTCTCAAGCTTATGTGTCTGTTAACCACACACACCCTATAAATAGACAATAAGGAATAATGTGCATTTTTCATGGGTTAACAACCATTCACATTCCCTAATATAACTAAGATGGGAATTTGTTTTAGTACTTTATATGTTATTCTTTTAATGAGACATCGTCCTATCAAACCTCTTCGGCTAACGACAATCAACCACGCAAAGACGTGATGAGTGAAAAGGACACTCATTCAACAGTCATTTTATAGGTCGTTTCCTTATACCTCTCTTATAGCATGGTGTCATGAATGAGTCCTACACTTGATTCGACCAACAATGAATTTAATCTTTTAGTTCTACAATACAATATATAAACAATTATAATTATATTTAGGGTGTATTTTAAAAAATTTAAAGATACAAGTTTTCATCATATTAATTCTAATCAATTTTTAATTAATTAATATCAAACAAATTATATCCATATATATCATATTCGATTTATATATGTTTACCAATAATTTTAATTTGTTAATCTATTAACCAAAAGCTAAGTATTATTATTATTATTATTATAATATATATATATATATATATATATATATATATATATATATATATATATATATATATATATCATTTATAATTTCAAAATTTTTTGGCACATTTAATCTCTTAGTTTAATTGTTCAGGTTTAACAGATTAAAACAATATTTAAATCTAGAAATAAATCCTAAAATTAAAAATTATAGGCCAAAACTAGAAATACCCAAAATCTGACTAGGACATGCTGAAACCTGCGACAAACATGTTTCATTCGATTTTCTCAGTTATTTCAAGTAGTGCTCATAGCTAAACCCTGATGGCTCTGATGTCACTAATAGGTTTTCTATGCATCTATACACCAATATTTGGCAACAGAAGAAATTAAAATAACCCTAAGTGTAAATGCAACCTAGGATCTAGGTTTTACTTGTTATAACAACCAACTTTCAAAACTACAAACCAAATATTACTTCAAAGATATATATGATTACTAAGTGTTAACGTATCCCACGAGGAATACGTTAAAGATAACACAACTACTATCTTTAACATGACATAGCTAACGGCTGCGAATCTATCCTAACGCCAGACCCAGACCCTCGCCCTCGTGCTAGGACCCTCATACTTGGAGCTCTCGCGTCCAGGTCCAATTCTTGATGAAAACCTCCGGTCTATAATGACACAAAACACAGCTGGTCATTTCCCATAGCAAAAGGTGTAGTGCTCAGGGTGTTGTCCTCTATTTATTCCGCACCAATAGCCAACGACCACTAGTAGTGAACGATCCACCAATAAGACTCCTCCACGTCCTGTTGGCCAAGACAGGAAAGAGGACACTGTTAGGATCATGCGCAAGGAACAACGGGTATAAAATGATCCTTGTTATCCAGAAGAAGGGATCGCCTTTTCGCCATCTTAAACCCTAAAAGGTTTATTCTCGTAAGCAGTGATGTACAACCAAGCATATGGCAACCCCTATTACGCCCAATAGTTGACAATGTACGGTGGTTTTCCAAATCCACATGTGGAAAATCTAGTAAGAAGTGCTAGTTCTGCTTTCTTCCAGGAGCTCTTGCAGTATGAGTTCTCACACTTGGCGATGATACCAGACATCCCAAAATATGACGGTACCACCGACCCATATGAGAATATCAACACCTATGAGTGGAAGATGATGTCGCTGAGGATGGACAAGCGATTCACCTACACGTATTTCTATGTTACACTATCAGGAAACACAGGCAAATGGTTCAAAGCATTGCGACCTGTCAGCATCTCGAGTTTCGAACAACTACGGTATCTCTATCTCAACAATTTCATGCGGCTAAGGAAGGGAAAGGGAGATGCAACTCGATAATGGCATGCAAACAAAATGAGGGAGAGTCGATAAGGGCGTGTTATGACATATTCACTCTAGCAACGCTCAACGTCTCGGGCCATGAGGAGCTCCTTGTAACCGGCACTTTCGCCCAAGGTCTACTCCCCGACCCCCTATCAAAGAAAACGCAAGGGATGGTACCTAATTTTAGAGACGAGCTTAAGTATAAGGTCGATAATTATCTTAGATAGATCGAAGGTAAAGAGAGAAAAGAAGCCAATCTAAAGGCTATTGCCAACGCGTATATCAAACAGGAAGAAGCGGTCTCTCACCCCAGCACTGGCCATCGAGATCGCCAGGACAGGGGTCATGAGAAACTCAACTGGCCCTCGCAGCACCCATCCTGGAGATATCGCCCATTTGGCAATGATGAACAATGGAGCCATGAAATCGACTTCTACACCATCGACAAAACTCCTTCGAAGACGAACAAAGAAAAGGGCAAGTATTGTGAGTTTCACAAGACAAAAACTCACGATGTAACGTCCCAAAAACATGGATAAAATTTTCTTTTTTAATTTAATTGAAAACCATCAAGTGTTCATAACAAACCCAAAAAAATTATGTCAAATGAGAGAAATCATCAGAGTACAAATCTAAATCCTAGAGAAGGTGGATGCGCTGTGATCATGTCGGGTCGTTTCCTTTAGTTCCAAAGGTACCTGAAACCACAAACATAACTGTAAGAACACAACTTAGTGAGCTTCCCCAAAATACCACATACACAAAAAATATATACATATAACATCACGTGGCTGTGTCGGGTCTGTATCAACCCCATATTACAGCATATAGATGTGTCGGGTCCGTATCAACCCCCGGGTTTATATCAACCCATATGAAAGCAAGAAGCTGTGTCGAGTTCGTATCAAACTCTGAGTCCATAATGACTCCAAGCCAAGATTGGCTCTATATATCTTTCAATCATATCAAACATATTCACATAATCACATACATCCAACACATTCAAGACAGTGGTTTGGAATTAGTACCTTCGACCCACTTGTGTGGTAAGAAGACTCACCTATCGAGCGATGATCAACTGCAACTGCTACTACTGTTGTGAACACGGATGCTACCAACCACCTATTATGTCTTATAAAGTACACTCTTAGCTTCTCATCCAATACTAAGGATTTGACCACGGTCAAAGCAAGTCAAAAGTCAAAGTCAACGACTGACATTGACCTGACATGGCGTGGTGGTCCTTCACCATGACGTGGTCCCTAAAGGACAAAACAGACGATCTTCCATCTAGTCGCCACAGCATGGTGACCTGACACCACATCATGGTGACGGTGTTCCAAACAGCTTAATTGATTAAGCTGTTTCTACAACCTCTCGAGCTACAAGGCTCGGATCTCACTCAATACATGATCTAGAGGGATTTTCTAACTTTAACCCTAAGGACCATCCAAAAAGTCCAAACTCAAACCCTAGATTCCATAAGGCATTAACTTAACCATTAAGCACTTATTCCTTTAAATCTAAAGTCCATCTTCTCCAGTAGAGTTTATAACACTAAAATCAACATGAAAGTTGGTGCTTTATAGACATGCATGTCCAATGCATGTCTTGAACCCATATTAGGTCAAAATGAGATTTATAACCTAAATCTCATGCATGATTACAATATGCAACTATACTTCAGATCCAAGCCACCAATTTCACCAAATGTCCCATAGATTCATAAATTTGCAAACTTTATGAAATTCCACCATTATAAATAACAAGAAAGAAGATTATGGGACAAAAATCAATATCTAACATCATGTCATTATAAAAGTCGAGATTTGGACACTTACAAAGGTCTAGAAGAGTGCCAAGATAAAGGATGAAGGCTTGCTTGCTGGATCCTAGCTCAAAAATTCCTCCTTCTCCCTTCAAGAGCTTCCAAGACTACCAAAAATGAGCACAAGAGCAGATAAGAGGATTAGGGTTAGAGTTTTTGGGTTTGAGGGTGATGGAGGTTGAATGTGGGCAACCCTAGCCTCCCCACTTTCCTTTAAATACTCGAAAATTAGGGTTTTTTCCATCAGGCTGCCACCACGTCGTGGTCACATGCTACCACGCCGTGGTAAATAAATGAAACGCGTGATCTAATCTCGACTCGCCACGTCGTAGTGATCCTTCACCACATCGTGGTTTCCCTGATCATAGAAGGAAATAATTACCAAGTACCTCAAAATTCAGATGTTACACACGATACTGGCGAGTGCATGGTGCTGAAGAAAGAGATTGAAAAAAAAATATAGTTGAAGGGCGACCTTTTGGACATCGTAAAGGATCTGAGATATAAGTTCAACGCTAATCAAAAGAATGACCGAACCCAAAAAGACGCAGCCAAACGCTTAGAGAAAAAGGGTGACATCTTCACCATTGCCAGGCCCCACAAACGAGGCGAGCCCCACAAAGCAAAGGATAACGTCGAGGTATTATCTGGTAACATACTCAATATCAAATTCTTAATAAATGACCCAAGGTCACAAGTTGGGATCCCAAGGATCCACTCTTGATCAATGCTTACTAGGGATGAGCATTTGGACCGGGGAATCGGCCGAAACTGGAACCGGATAGAACCGATCGGGCTGGGACCGGGACAATATTCTTGTGGATTTTTGGAACCGGGAACCGGTAGGAACCGGAACCAGTAGAACCGGAAAAAACCGGAACTGTATGTTACTATTTCTCGAGGACTGGTTCCAACATTGAAGACACGACAAGAACCGGTAGGAACCGAAAACGGTAGAACCGGTGGTCCAGTTCGGTTCCTATTTTCCACCAAGTTCGGTTCCCGGGCCGGTTCCGGTATGGTCGGTTCCAATGCTCATCCCTAATGCTTACATACACCAAATGCAAGTTCACTGTATATAAACAACGGTAGCAACATAGATATATCCTATATGAACATTGCTTTGGGCACTTGCCCACCTCCTGGAAAGAAGGACTAAAGCCCTTACATGCGGACTACTAATAGGATTCACAAGGCACAACCTATGGCCATTAGGTGCCATACATTTACCACTTACCTTGGTCAGTCATGATAGGAGGGATAGGATCATGTGAACGATCGAATTTTTCATGATACGCCTCCCAACAGAGCACAACATCTTGCTCAGACGACCGGTGCTTTTCCAGCTGCAGACCATAACATCAACAATGCATGGTATTGTCAAGTTTAGCACATGCACTGGGTCAGCTGCAATAGTTGCCATTAATCCACGAGCACACCGTTGACATCAAGTCATTGCCACACCCGAGATGGTGCGAGCGCCAAAGAATTCAAAGGATGATTTCCAAACAAAAAAGCACATCGGTCACCCGGAGTACACGGAGCAAACGGTTTGAATATGTGCCAACCTATCGGAAAAAGCAAAACTAAGGCTAATCTCCCTCATGAAGCATCACTCCCAGGTCTTCACATGGCAACCTGCATATATGATAGGGGTCGATCGCAAGGTTATTGAGCATAGCTTGAGCATTCTTCTGGGAAGCACCCCCATCAATAAAAAAAATGGCAAGCGGGTGATAGAAGCAAGATAATCAATTCATAGGTGGAAAAGTTGGTGGATGCAGGCATACTCTGGGAGGCAATCGTCCCTACCTGAATAACGAACCCAGTGATGGTGAAGAAGCACGATAGATTATGGTGGATGTGCATTGACTACTCCGATTTGAACAATGCTTGCCCAAAGGATCATTACCCCCTCCCGGAGATAGATCAAAACGTTGAATCCCAAGAGGGATTCCAGTTCAGATGCTTCCTCGATGCCTACAAGGGCTATCACCACGTCCAAACAAAAAGAGAAGATCGGGAGAAAACAACCTTTGATACCGACCGTGGAACCATCTGCTACCGGAAAATGTCATTCGGTCTCAAGAACGTTGGGGCAACTTACTAAAGCTTGATGGACAAAGTGTTCGCAGACCAATTATAAGTTGACGCTATGGTCATCAAATCCATGACGAAGCAACTCTGCTCCACGATATAAAGGAAACTTTTCAAACCTTGACGAAGGCGCAGATGAAACTCAACCCGAGCAAATGCATTTTCGGGGTAGAGGAAGGCCAATTCTTGGGTTATCAGATAACCAATGAAGGAATATCGCCCAACCAGGCCAAAATACAAGAATTCCTCGACTCTAAAACCCCTCAAAACCTTAAGGGAGTGCAAGAGATCAATGGAAGATTAACAACACTTGGCAGATTCATTGCTATGTCGGCCGAAAAATCCCTCCCACTTTTCAAAACTTTGAAAGGATGCATCGATATAAACAAATTCAAATGGACACCAGAGGCAGATAAGCTCTGCAACATCTGAAAGAAGTCTTGCACCAGCTCCCAGCCATGACGAGCCCCCTGTTGGGAGAAACATTGCAGATGCACTTGGCAGCATCTATCGAAGCCATATCGTCGGTGCTAACTGTTGAGAGAGATAATAAGCAATTGCCAATACACTTCATAAGAAAAGCATTAGAGGGTCCCGAGCTCAATTATCAAATCCTAAAGAACTTGGTCCTCGCATTAATCTATGTAGCCAGGTGACTCAGACGCTACTTTCAAGCTCACAAGATCGAGGTTTTGACCAATTACGCAATAAAGCAAATCTTGTTAAGGCCGGAAAAAGTTGGGACGTCTAGCGAAATGGGCGATCGAGCAGCGCGAGCATGCTATAGACTCTCGATCACGCATCGGCATCAAATCCCTGGCACTAGCAGACTTCCTAGTCGAGATCCTAGACATGCTCAATAATTTCCCAACGGTCCTCCCAATAGATCCCTCAGAGCCGGAGGGGAGTCGGGACGTTTGGGAATTACACACCCACAGAGTTGCAAGCAAAGAAGGGTTAGGAGCAGGCTTAATCCTCAAGAACCTTGGTGGCGATGAAATCACGTACGCTTTACATTTCAACTTCCATGTTTCCTATAACGATGCCAAATACGAAGCATTCCTAGCAGGTCTTCGGCTACCTCGAGAAGTTGGAGCAAAACACCTTGCAACCCTCAGTTACTCTCTCCTCATTATCAACCAGGTTAATGTCACGTACGAGGTCAAAAATCAAAGGATACAAAAATACCTCAACACAATAAGAGAGTTGGTGCAATCATTCAAGAGCTTCTCGATCAAGCAGATCCCCCAAGGAGAAAATGAAAGGGCCGACGCCCTCAGCAAGCTAGCCTCGACACCGTTTGATCACCTACCCAAGAAGGTCCTGGTGGAAATTCTCCTAGAAAGAAGCATTGATAAAAAAATAGGTCGACATTATCTCAACAGCCCCAGATTGGACCACACCCTTCATAGATTATCTTTTGCATGGGATCCTCCCAGATGATCCCACAGAGGCTAGGAGGATCAAGATCAAGGCACCATAGTTTTCTATAAGGGTTAAGAAATTATATAAGAGGGGATACTTGGCTCCATGGCTGAAGTGCATAGCAAGCTCCGAGGGACCGTTGCTTTTGGAAGAAAGCCATATGGGGGAAATCGGAGCACATGAGGGGACATGGGCACTCACTAGAAAAATTCCCCTTCTTGGGGTGTATTGGACGGACATCTACAAGGATGTAGCCCAGCTCACCAAAAAGTGCTCGAAGTGTCATGCCTTTCCTCTGTTCCAAAACCAACCCGACATGCCACTCACTAGTCTCAACAGCCCTTTGCCTTTCCACTAATAAGGTATAGACATTGTTGGCCCTTTCCTATCGTCCCAGGCGGAGCTATGTTCCTTTTAGTCACTATTGATTTCTTCAGCAAGTGGATCAAAGTTGAGACCTTGGCCACTGTTACAGGGAGGCAAATGATAAAATTCATGTGGAAAAGCATCCTCACGCGATTTGGTACTCCAAGGGTCCTGATTGGCGACAATGTCACTCAATTCGAAGGAAGCCCCTTCAAAGAGTGGTGTGAAGAAAAACAGATCCCTCGTCGGTTTACCTCAGTATCACACCCCCAAGCCGACAGCCAGACTGAGATATCAAACAAGATCATTGTCAATGGCCTTAAAAAGCACCTGGTGAGGTCTAAGGGGGCCTGGGTAGAAGAATTGACAACGATGCTCTGGTCGTATCGCACGACCTCAAGATCCAGCACTGGAGAAACACCATTCAGTTTGATGTATGGCACAGAAGCAGTTCATCCACTCAAAATCTTGGCAGGATCAATGTGTGTACAGGCTTCAAAGAAAATTAAAATGAAACTGAGTGACGTCAAGACCTCGACACGCTCGACGAGAAACACAAAGCTGCCCAGATCCGCCAAGCAGCCTACAAATCACGCATCGAAAATTACTACAATAGATGTGTGAGAGTGAAGAACTTCAAGGTAGGCGAATGGATGTTGATAAAGAATGAGTCCAACCATACACAACCTCAGGGAAAACTATGTGTCACCTGGGAAGGCCCGTACAAGATTGTAGAAACACATCGAAACGGAGCTTGTGTTATGGAAGCACAACACGGGAGACCCATCCCTCGAACTTGGGATGCACAAAACTTACCCCACTTTTACTCCTAGAACAAGGAGAAAAGGCAGAATAAGGCACACCAAGGCCAAGGGCAATTTGATCGAACTCCAATCGGATAATCACACCCCATCAAGCAGCTTTAGTTTTAGGCCCACTTTAGTGCTAGTGTTTAGTCATGGTTACTCTCAATTGAAAAAGTTGACATTTCAAAAATATTATGAATAGAATGATGAAAACTGACTATTTCAAAAAAAACAATTTAGATGTTTATTAATATCCAAGCTTGGTACCATACTAACAAGAGGTTGTGCGCATTTACCAAGTAACAACAAGGACTAATCACCCATGTCACTTGAGCGAAATCGATGCGACAATGCAACCATAGGCTTCAAAGGCTCATAACCTTTCCAAAAACGTGTCAACCTAACTCAAACGATTTACTCATGATACGAACAAAGGATTTAAAGGCTCATAACCTTTCCTTTGATACAACAATACCTAAGTCCTAAAGGCCTCGAGCTGACAACATCGTTTCAACTTAGACGACTAGGGCTAGAGTGAAAATCTATTAGGCCCAAGACTTAGAAAAAAGTCTCAAAAAGGTAATTGCAAAACCTTACTAAAAAGGAATACCTTAAAAAAAATAGACCAACCAAGGTTCACATGATAAAGCTAGCCAAAGCCTTGACCCAAAAATGTAAGTTCATGACTCTAAAGAGGGACAAGACCCGAGCTAACTAGAGTGATATTCCGGGATAAAGCCAAAACACTATGACTAAGAACAAACAACCCCCATCAACCAAAAAAGAGCATACTTTGGGTCCCAAAAACTTACCAAACAGATGAAATTAAACTCAATAAATTCCTAAGGCAAACACTCATCATTTTTGGTGCAAAAAAAACCAAAAAGCATAACCACCACAAAGGCCAACATTAACCTTTGGGAAGAATCCATACACGGGATGACCAACACAAACCACTTGGGATGACAAGTAAAGGAACCTTAAACAAAGAACAACCAGAACATTAGCACCACACAAAAAGGAGTGCATTATTCACCGGACATTCCCCAGATTTAGACAAAGGCCACATGGGGCAAAAAGCAAACCAAATGTTATTCAAACTTGTCTTTTAAACATAAAATAGGATAAAAGTATCACTTACTGAGAGGATTGGAGGATGGCCTGACTTTATAGGAGCTAAATTCAGGTTGGTTGTCTTCAGCGTCAGAATCACTGCATAATCGGTTGATGCCTTCCATATCTAGCTCACTGAGACGAAGGTATGAGGAAAAGTCCGTATTCACGAAGGTTTTCAAAGAGGCGTGCATCGCTTGGGTATGCTCCACAAGGGCACTTGGCTCTCCAAGGATAAACTTCCCAGTGGCAACTTTCTCCCGAACAACTTGTTTGCCACCCTCTACACTGGCGTCCATATACACCACCTTCATCCGTCTAACCCCCAGTGAGAACTTAGTGCTCTCAATCACCAGGTCCACCACACGGATGACACCTTTCTGGAGGAGCCAGGCCGCATTTTCCTCCAAAACATTCCTCTAAAACCCCTTTATATCCAACTGTTGATCTACAGCTTCACTTTTTTCTCCAATGCCTCATTCTCTGGCTCCAAATCTTCCACCTGCTGCAACAAACGCTCCACCTCCGCATCTAAACTCACCACATGTTCCTCTACAAATGCCTTCTCTCCAGCCAACAAGTCGTAGCATCCCTCAAACTTATGCTTCTCGATCTCAAGGGCCAACACCCTCCCCCTTACCCCGTCATGCTCAGCCTTGACGATAGTAAAGTCTACCAAATTCGAGCTAACGTGACAAAGGCACCCAGCCGCCTCCACTAAATAAGGGGGCCACTTGGTCTGATGCATACTACAAGCTATTAGAAATATGGGAGTTGGAGAAGAGATCCAATGCTTCTATGGTGGACGGAGGGAACGTGTGATGACCCTACTCATACACAACCTAATGTTACGTAAGTAGAGACTCACGAGTAAGTGTCCACTCCGGGAGAAAGACACCTGAGGTAATCGGAGGTGAAGGAGGAGCACCCGTATCAGCGTTGTCTCTCAATGGAGACGAAGTAAAGCCAAAGGAGGCTGGAACTTTACCCTCTGACTCTTTCTTAGAATCACTACCACCAAGGTCAAAGTCATCCTTCGGCTCTATTTTTGGTTCATGAGGAAATTTTATTACCTTGATGCTTATCCCCTCTGACTGGTTCGAAGCATCCTCATCGGGGATAGTAATCAAAACGTCGGACTCCCCCAGCAAGAAGTCCACATTACACTTCTTGCGAACGTGTTTGCCAATGATACTGGCACCAATGCCTCCGAAACGTGGGGAGTCCACCCAAGCTATCTGTCGCTTGGTAGATGCCCAACCGCCACCCCTTTCTCTGTCTCATCTTCAGATCTCTGAGGCGTAGGATCATAGTGTGAAACACCTTTAACGACTGCATCCACCAAATTTGGGTCAAACTGAAAACCATGCCCATCATTCCCAGCAAAAGGAGGTATAACAACCTCCCGGTCTTGATCAAGGCTAACGGACGGCGGGAGAATCTCCACCAAGGATACCTCACGGTACTGGAGATTGCCCTTATATTTTCCCCGTAGAACTATTTCAAAGGGAAAGATCATCTCATGACCTAAAAAGACAAAAAGTAAACATATTACGTAAGACATTTGCCCCAAAAAACATATCCTTTTGGGGGGGATGAGAAGAGTATTTACCATCCTTCTCCACAAGGTATTGAGGCATCATCCCTTGAGCCCTCCATGAAGCACTCATCCCTACCATGACCAGAATGTTATTTTCTCAGTCTTCTCCTTTGAAGAAAATACCCCTCAGTTCATGTACCACGGTTAGGCTAGCACCCCATAGTTGGGGTGACCGGTCAAAGTATACAGTCACTCGGGGATAGCCGTAACCAACCAGGTTGTGATTCACCCAAAGCCACTTATCTTACCAATTCTGCTTGGTTGCTTTTTGGTTAATGATGAACGCATGAATGCCTTGCCTTTGGTAAAAGGTATGGACGCCAGACTGGGTGGAAGATTTGAAATAGGATTTGAACGCCCAGCATGCCAAGGGCTCAACAGTCTTGTTCAAAGCCCATAATTTTGTTGACGGCATTGAGAGTTAGATAATCCACGGAGAAACCGAATTGATGAATGATCTCGTCTAAAAAGTTAGTTGGCGGCAACCTCAGTTCTGCCTCAAAGATTGTAACAGGGACTCTGACCTTTACCTTCAGTGGACGAGAGATGATCGCCCTTTTCCTGGGATACTACACCCCGTGTTCAGGAAAGAAGCCGAATCGGGCTTGAAAGGTTTCAAACTCGCTTGGAGTTGGCTCGATTCCAGTTAGTTGTGTTGTCATTTTCCTCTGAGAGCAAGAGCAGAAAGGAAAGGAAGGTAAACAAAGAAAAGATAGAAGCAGTTGAAGAATGGAAGCGTAAAGAGTAAAACCGTCCCTGATAAGGAAAGTTTTAAATGCAAAGCGGGAGAATCGAATAGTTACCATGATCAAACTGCCTGCACATATGACCCCGTCACATTAGCGAACGTTAGGGACATCTTCACCGAACACGTGTCTTGATCTAAGCTAGAACAACTCATCTACGTCAGGCCAACGCTGATGTCTACTAGCCTAGGGGACTTGTGTAACATCCCGAAATTCAGGTACAACTATTTAACCCTTCTTTTTATTTAAAGTGTCAAGTTTAGCCCTTAAGGGAAATTGGTAGCAAATGAGTACGCTGGGCGTACTGAATAGTACGCTGCGCGTACTCATGCGCTTATTTTGGACGCGGACTCGCCTGAGTACGCTGGGCGTACCCAGGGTTACGCTGGGCGTAAGGTGTCCAGATGCAAACCCTAATTTCTGACTTCTACACTATATATTGGATGCTAAGGCTCATTTCTCAGCCTCCATAGCAGTGAGTAAAACCCTAAGAGAGAACTTTCCATCGTCCTTAGTGAGTGTGTGTGATTTTGGAGCGAAAAGTGCCTTGGGGTGTTAGTGAAGAAGAATGAGAGGAGCTTGTGGAGGCTAGAGCATGAAGTGAAAGTTGGATCTGAGATCTACAGAGGAAGGAGCTGCTTTTAAAGGTATAAAGTAAAAACTTTCCCCTTCTTTTGGTTTGTTGTTGCATGGGCCATTTCTAGGGTTAAAAGCCCCAAAGGTGGAGACTTTATGAGTGTAAGGTGCTCCATGGTCCGAGATCTGTCCCCTCTCCGTGATATTTGTGTTTTAGATCCATAAAGTTTCCATCTTGGTCGTTGATATGAGGACATGCTAGAGTTTTGAGCTTTCTACGGCTAGAAATGGAATATCTTGGGTGTTAGTGACTTGTTCAGCCATGCAAAGGCTTAAAGTCATCGACTTTATGGATTAAGAGGCTTAGAAATGGTCAGATCTAGAAGTTGGACGTGAGTCTTAACTGTTTAAGACCTCAAGAGCTGAAGGACTGATACTGGGAGTTACGCGGGGCATAATCCCAATACACGCAGCGTAAGGGGTCGCGCACCCCGTTTCTGTGAGGACGCCGGGTACGCCCATCGTACATGTTTGGTACGCGCAGTGTAACCCGGAGGGTTGACTTTTGTTGACATTTAGGGTTTGGTCAACTTTAGGGTGTTTGAGCCATGAAGGGGGTAAAATGGTCTTTTACCCTTCTGAGAGTACTAAGAGGAGGAATAGTCTAGCCTTGAGAGACGTATTGATTTAGAGTGTTTATTTTATATGATTAGGCAGAGGCTAGACCCGATTTTACAGAGTTCGAGCTTTACCGAATTACCCGAGGTGAGTCTTCTCACTATACTTTACCTAGAATGGTAATTAGAGTTATGTGACAGAGTATTTTGTATGCTTTTGCATGATGTGATTTCTATGTGATGTATGTTATGCATGTTACAGAGTTTACAGAGTTAGGACCGGAAGGTCCACAGAGTTAGGGCCAGAGGGCCCACAGAGTTATGGGACTGGAGGGTCCCACTGAGACACATTGACCAGAGGGTCAAACAGAGTTATAGCCTCGAGTGGCTAATATGTGTTGTGTGTGGTATTTTGGGGAACTCACTAAGCATTTATGCTTACAGTGTTGTGTTATGTGTTTCAGGTACCAGTGAGGATCGCGGGAAGGCGTCGGCTTGATCAGTACACACACGAGAAGTTTTTATATTATGATCTTGGGATGTGATGTTATGATTTGACTATGTGATACAATGGTGTTTTTATAACAATTATGGATGAAAATGTGTTTTATAAAATGTGAAAAATTATTTGAAAATTTGGGTGTTACAAGTTGGTATCAGAGCCTTGGTTTGAGGGATTCAGGTGCACCTTCGGGCGTATCTGGACTCAAACTGAGGATTTGAGAGGTTTTCAAAATAAAATTCACAAATTTTTCTCAAGAGTAAAAAGTTTTTGAAAGAGTAGAGCAGAGCAGTATGTACGATCAACCAGTGCCCGAATGGTGATTTCCCAAAATACCCTTACATTATGAGTTATGAGATATGTTATGATATGATATGCATTCTAGAGTAGGCTAGGTATTCTTATTAGGACTAGAGTGGCCTGATTGTGATGCCTTAGCCTAGGGATCTTGCTGCTAGGAGGTGCTTGAGAATGAATAGATAGCAGCAAGGAGCTTATGAGAGATCTGCTAGAGGGTAGATTATGTATAGAGAGAGTAGAGTAGTTGGGACTTGGGATCCTAGGAGGAGGACTTGGGGTGAATATTGATGCGGTGTGGATTGTAGTATTGGGCCCGTACTACCGAAGGCACCGGATCAGTGCGCAGCCCAAGTAAGAATCCTTAGGATACCAGGGGTCAAGTAGGAGTGGGATATCGAGTGTGTGTGCACTTGAGCGAGTCTCTGATATTTTTGTGTTGTATTCAGAGAGACATCATGGTTGGGACACGCCACACTTCTGGGAGCAGTAGTGTTAGCAACGAGGAGATCCGCAGATTGATTCACGAGGAGGTGGCTGCTGCCATCAGAGCCGGGATACCAGAGATGTTTGGGTCTATCAAGACCACCCTGATCGAGACATTTGACGAGCGCTATGCTGCTCTTACTGATGCTGCTGTTGTTGCGGCCACCGCAGCCGTCGCTGCTGCGAGGACACAGGGGGGTGACTTGTTGCTGTACCGGGAGTTCAGCAACACGAAGCCACCAGAGTTTGATGGGACTCAGGATCCGATAGCTGCGATGAGGTGGATCTCTGACATTGAGGGGTGCTTCTACACATGTTCATGTCCGGAGCACCTGAGGGTATGGTTCGCTTTGAACCAGCTTCGCTTGGGAGCGAAGGACTGGTGGAAGTTTGTGACAGCACACTTCACTTCTGCAAAGCACGCTGCGGTGACCTGGGAGAGGTTCACCACTATGTTTCGAGATGAGTACGTTCCCCCGGTGGAGAGGGAATGTTTGGCCCAGGAGTTTCTGACCCTCAAGCAGGGCACCGAGTCTGTTACAGTGATCACCAGGATGTTTCATGAGAGGGCGATGTTCTGCCATGAGCACGTGTCTTCCGAGCAGGCACGTATGAGTCGGTATTTGAGTATTTTGAGGAGAGACATCCGCGAGTTCGTGGCGAACTCGACATACCGGACATTTGTCGAGCTTCAAGAAAATGCCTGAAAGAGGGAGATTGAGCTAGAGACTCAGGCTAGGGAGGAGGCTGAGTCTCAGGGAGGGATCGGCGACCGGCACAGTCCCAGCCGGCTGCCAAGCGGGCTAAGCCCGCAGATTCGAGATCAGGGAACCAGAAGGGCCGCACTTGTGGCAAGTGCGGCAAGAGACATGAGGGGGTATGCAGAGCAGGGTCTTGCTACAAGTGTGGCAAGGAGGGGCATATGGCCAAGGATTGCCCCAAGGGATTTGCAGTTTGTTTTCACTGCAACCAGACCGGACACCGGAAGGCCGAGTGTCCGCATTTACGAGGGTCAGCTCAGGGAGCTTCTCAGGGATCTGTCCCTGCTGCTGTTTGAGCTATAGAGAGTCGGCCGGTGAAGGCTGAGGCGTCGAAGGCTCGCGGGAGAGCCGTACAGTTGACAGCGGAGGAGGTCTGCGCAGCACCCGATGTTGTAGCTGGTATGTATTCTTTCCTCTGTTTGTTTTGAGTTTGTGGTGTTATTCTTATATTGTGATATGCGTAGGTACATTTCTTGTGTGTTATGTACCTGCCTTGGTGTTATTTAACTCGGGTGCGAGTCGGTCTTTTGTGTCACTAGCGTTTAGTCAGCACATCAGTACCCAGCGTGAGGCGTTGAGTCGACCTCTACGAGTTTCCATAGCTGACGAGCGAGCGGTGTATGCTACTGATGTGATTCGAGGATGTGTACTCGAGATCTTCGGTGTCGAGTTCCCGATAGATCGGGTCCCGATTGCAATGGGGGACGTGTGTGTCATAGTGGGCATGGATTGGTTGAGTCGTTTTGGAGCTGTGATCGACTGCGAGCGACAGTTGGTGACGATATGAGACCCTAGTGGGGGAATTCTTACAGTTTATGGCGAGGGTACCCGTTCTGGGTCAGCATTTTGTTCAGCCGCGAGGGCGAGGCAGAGTCTACAGCAGGGTTGTAGTGGGTTTGTAGCTTATGTGGTAGATACGAGGGTTGGTGCAGAGAGACCGAGGTCGGTCGATGAGGTCCCAATAATGCGTGAGTTCCCGGATGTTTTCCCCGAGGAGTTGTCGGGTGTGCCTCCCGAGAGGCAGGTGGAGTTCTGCATTGATTTGGTTCTGGGGGCAGCGCCTATCGCCAAGGCGCCCTACCGCCTTGCACCTCCAGAGATGCAAGAGTTATCCTCGCAGCTTCAGGAGCTGCTGGGGAAGGGGTTTATACGGCCAAGTAGCTCGCCGTCGGGAGCGCCGATCCTTTTTGTCAAGAAAAAGGATGGTTCACACCGGATGTGAATTGATTACCGGGAGTTGAACAAACTGACGGTCAAAAACCGTTACCCCTTACTGAGGATCGACGATTTGTTCGATCAGTTGCAGGGAGCGTCTTGGTTCTCCAAGATTGATTTGAGGTCTGGATATCATCAGATGAGGGTGTGTGATGAGGATATCCAGAAGACAGCGTTTAGGACTCGTTACGGGCATTATGAGTTCGTGGTGATGCCTTTCGGGCTCACCAATGCACCGGCGGCGTTCATGGATCTCATAAACATGGTGTGCAGGCCGATGTTGGATCGTTCGGTGATCGTCTTCATTGACGATATATTGGTGTATTCGAGATCCAGAGAGTAGCATGAGGAGCATTTGAGGGAGATCCTAGGGGTTTTGAGATCGGAGAGGCTGTATGCCAAATTCTCCAAGTGTGATTTCTGGTTGCGAGAGGTCAAGTTCTTGGGACATCTTGTTAATCAGAATGGGATTTTGGTCGATCCGGCCAAGATCGAGGCTGTGATGAGTTGGGAGGTGCCGAGAACCCCCACCGAGATCAGGAGTTTCCTAGGATTGGCCGGCTATTATCGGAGATTTATCAGGGATTTCTCCAAGATCGATGTGCCTCTTACCAGATTGACCCGAAAGGGTGTTGCTTTTTCGTTGGGTCCGGAGCAGCAGACCTCGTTCGAGACACTTCGCCAGAGATTATGCGAAGCCCCGGTGTTAGCCCTCCCGGAAGGGGTGGAGGATTTTGTGGTGTATTGTGACGCGTCGATATCAGGATTGGGTGCAGTACTTATGTAGAGAGGGCATGTGATAGCATACGCATCGAGGCAGCTGAAGCCTCATGAGACGAGGTATCCTACGCACGATCTGGAGTTGGGGGTTGTGGTGTTCGCCCTCAAGATCTGGCGTCACTATTTGTATGGGGTTCGGTGTACCATATACACGGACCACAAGAGCTTGAAGTATCTGATGGATCAGCCCAACCTGAACATGCGTCAGAGGAGATGGTTGGACGTGATAAAAGATTATGAGTGTGAGATCCTGTACCACCCGGGCAAAGCTAACGTGGTAGCCGATGCCTTGAGTCGCAGGGCAGAGAGTGCCCCTTTGCGAGATGTTTGTATGAGGTTGACAGTGATGACTCCGGTGTTGGACACCATTCGGGAGGCCCAGGTGGGGGCCATGACACCGGAGAACCGCAAGCGAGAGCGGGTGATTGGGCAGATATCAGAGTTCATTGCCGATAGCCGGGGGCTTATGACCTTCCAGGGTCGGATTTGGGTGCCATTTGAGGTTGGGGCACGTACTATTTTGATGGAGGAGGCGCACAAATCGAAGTTTTCGATCCATCCCGGGGCCACTAAGATGTATTTGGACCTGAAAAGAGATTATTGGTGGCCCTGTATGAAGAGGGATGTGGCTTGGTTTGTAGAGAGGTGCTTGACCTGTCGTAGGGTTAAGGCTGAGCACCAGTGTCCGCATGGCAAGTTGCAGCCACTTGAGGTTCCCCAGTGGAAGTGGGAACAGATTTCCATGGATTTTATCACCAAATTGTCGAGGACTGCGAGAGGCGTCGATGCAATTTAGGTGATCGTTGACCGGCTGACGAAGAGCGCTCATTTTCTTGCTATCAGTGAGAGCTCTTCCGCAGAGAGGCTGCAGAGGTGTATGTGAGGGAGGTGGTATCGCGGCATGGCGTACCAATCTCGATTGTGTCAGATCGAGATGTGCTCTTCACTTCCAGGTTCTGGAAGAAGTTCCATGAGGAGTTGGGTACTAGGTTGCATTTCAGTACCGCTTACCACCCACAGACGGACGGGCAGAGTGAGCGGACGATTCAGACGCTCGAGGACATGCTTCGAGCATGTGTGTTGGACTTCGGAGGGAGTTGGGACACGTATCTGCCTTTGGCTGAGTTTTCTTATAACAACAGCCACCATTCGAGCATTGGTATGCCTCCCTTTGAGTTATTGTATGGGAGGAGGTGTCGGACTCCCATTTGTTGGGGAGAGGTAGGGCAGCGAGTGATGGGCAGCACTGAGATAGTGCTTCAGATGACAGAGCAGATACAGCAGGTTAGACAGAGATTGTTGACGGCCCAGAGTCACCAGAAGAGTTACGCGAATAGGCGTCGATCCGAGCTCGAGTTCCGGGTTGGAGATTTTGTACTCCTGAAAGTGTCTCCTTGGAAAGGAGTGATCCAATTCAGGAAAAGGGGCAAGTTGGGGCCCCGGTACATTGGACCGTTCAGGGTTATTGCGAGGGTGGGCAGGGTAGCATATCGATTGGAGCTACCTGCGGAGTTGAGCCAGATTCATGATACCTTCCACGTGTCTCAGCTGAGGAAGTGCATAGCCGACGAGTCGGCAGTGGTACCATTGGAGGATATTCAGGTGAATGCGAGACTGAATTATGCTGAGAGGCCAATCGCGATTATGGATCGGAAGATCAAGGTTCTGAGGAACAAGGAGGTGCCGCTGGTTCAGGTCCAGTGGCAACATCGGAGAGGGTCCGAGCTGACTTGGGAGCTAGAGTCAGAGATGCGGGAGCAGTACCCGGAGTTGTTTGCAGCATGAGACTTCGAGGGCGACGTCTGGTTCTAGTGGGGAAGAATTGTAACATCCCGAAATTCAGGTACAACTATTTAACCCTTCTTTTTATTTAAAGTGTCAAGTTTAGCCCTTAAGGGAAATTGGTAGCAAATGAGTACGATGGGCGTACTCAATAGTACGCTGCGCGTACTCATGCGCTTATTTTGGACGCGGACTCGCCTGAGTACGCTGGGCGTACCGAGGGTTACGCTGGGCGTAAGGTGCCCAGATGCAAACCCTAATTTCTGACTTGTGCACTATATATTGGATGCTAAGGCTCATTTCTCAGCCTCCATAGCAGTGAGTAAAACCCTAAGAGAGAACTTTCCATCGTCCTTAGTGAGTGTGTGTGATTTTGGAGCGAAAAGTGCCTTGGGGTGTTAGTGAAGAAGAAGGAGATGAGCTTGTGGAGGCTAGAGCTTGAAGTGCAAGTTTGGATCTGAGCTCTACAGAGGAAGGAGCTGCTTTTAGAGGTATAAAGTTCAAAACTTTCCCCTTCTTTTGGTTTGTTGTTGCATGGGCCATTTCTAGGGTTAAAAGCCCCAAAGGTGGAGACTTTATGAGTGTAAGGTGCTCCATGGTCCGAGATCTGTCCCCTCTCCGTGATATTTGTGTTTTAGATCCATAAAGTTTCCATCTTGGTCGTTGATATGAGGACATGCTAGAGTTTTGAGCATTTTAGGGCTAGAAATGGAATATTTTGGGTGTTAGTGACTTGTTCAGCCATGCAAAGGCTTAAAGTCATCGACTTTATGGATTAAGAGGCTTAGAAATGGTCAGATCTAGAAGTTGGACGTGAGTCTTAACTATTTAAGACCTCAAGAGCTGAAGGACTGAAACTGGGAGTTACGCGGGGCGTAATCCCAGTACGCGCAGCGTAAGGGGTCACGCACCCCATTTCTGTGAGGACGTCGGGTACGCCCAGCGTACATGTTTGGTATGCGCAGCGTAACCCGGAGGGTTGACTTTTGTTAACTTTTAGGGTTTGGTCAACTTTAGGGTCTTTGAGCCATGGAGGGGGTAAAATGGTCTTTTACCCTTATGAGAGTACTAAGAGGAGGAATAGTCTAGCCTTGAGAGACGTATTGATTTAGAGTGTTTATTTTATATGATTAGGCGGAGGCTAGACCCGATTTTACAGAGTTCGAGCTTTACCGAATTACCCGAGGTGAGTCTTCTCACTATACTTTACCTAGAATGGTAATTAGAGTTATGTGACACATTGACCAGAGGGTCAAACAGAGTTATAGCCTCGAGTGGCTAATATGTGTTGTGTGTGGTATTTTGGGGAACTCACTAAGTATTTATGCTTACAGTGTTGTGTTATGTGTTTCAGGTACCAGTGAGGATCGCGGGAAGGCGCCGGCTTGATCAGTACACACACGAGAAGTTTTTATATTATGATCTTGGGATGTGATGTTATGATTTGACTATGTGATACAATGGTGTTTTTATAACAATTATGGATGAAAATGTGTTTTATAAAATGTGAAAAATTATTTCAAAATTTGGGTGTTACAACTTGTTAATGTTTCTTTACTGAACATGTGTCTTGATCTAAGCTAGAACAACTCAGCTACGCCAGGCCAACGTTGACGTCTACTAGCCTAGGGAACTTGTTAATGTATCCCACTAGGAAAACGTTAAAGATAACAGAATTGTTATCTTTAGGACGACCTAGTTAACGGTCGTGAATCTGTCCTAGTGCCAGACAGGGGCCCTCGCCATCATGTTAGGACCCTCATACTTGGCGCTCTTGCGCCCTGGTCCAATTCCTGACGACAATCTTCGGTCTATAATGAGACAAAACACAACTGGTCGTTTCCCAGAGCGACAAGTGTAGTGCCCAAGGCATTTTCCTCTAGTTATTCTACACAAATAGCAGACGACCACTAGTGGTGCACAATCCACTAATAGGGATCCTCCACCTCCTTTCGGCCAAGACAGGACAGAGAACACCATTAGGATCATGCGCAAGGAACAACATGTATAAAATGATCTTTCTTCTCCAAAATAAGGGATTGCCTTCTCTCCATCTTAAACCCTAATTTCCGTATTCTCAAACAAACACTAACTAGACTATCAGAGCTTCATCTTGGGACCATCTCCCGGACGTCGACTGATGTTCTCTCTTCATTGTTGTGATTACAGGGCTTAACCCCACCGGAACCATCAAGTCACGGTGTTAAGTCGAAAGCACGTATCACAACACTAACCTTTAAGAAAAATTGAATTTTCTTCTTGAATCCTTGTAGATCTTGAATTCCATGATGCTCTTGGACGATCTAGAACCCAAATTATAATACCTCTAAAGAATCAGACCCAAAAGACTAAACACTAAAAAATTAGGAGAGAGGAGAAAAGGAATGAAAATGATTGAAATCTTCGAGTGCAAGGATGTAATAGATGAAATTAATGAAGACCAGGAGGGTCTATTTATAACTAAAAAAAGTTATTGAGAAAGTAGATTTGAACTAATTAGATAATCATATTTAATCCTAATTGACATCCTTGCCTTATCAACGGTGGATGAAATCCAAAAGGGATTTATCAATTAGAAACATCCCACCCTTCTAGGGTTCCAGAATATTTCATTTGCTCAACTATTGTACAATTAATATTCAGTCTCTCTAGCTTTAAATAATTTCTTGATTAATTATAATTAATTCTAAATTAATTCGAACTAATTATAAATTAATATCAACTAGTTTCTAATTAATTTATCAAGCTATTATAAATTAATAAACTATTTATCTCACTCTCTCAAATCCATTTCTATCCATTTTAGCTCTTAAGGGTGGCCCTAAAAGTAGTTTATTATTTTTCCCAAAGTTATACCAATTATTTATGACATTGGACACTCATTTCCAACAATATCTTGATTTGTTTAAAGATTTTGTTAATATTTATATTTTTATTGAGAATAATTTTTCTCTTAAATATATTCATATAGATCTTGAATCCTATGTTGTATATCCTAGATATTTCATAGAAAAGCATTTTTAAGCCAAGAATGATGTCTTTGATGGTTTGAGAATCATTACTAACAACTGATACATTGACAACATAAATAATCAGGAAGGTAACAGTGCTCCCACAAGGATTAATATAAATACGTGGCTCTCTTAGTTATTAGAAAAATAAACCCTTTTATATTTTCATAGAAAAAATTTGGGAACTCCTAGATTCTTTCTTTAATCAAAGTTTAAATATGCACGCATTTAAGGATGATTTGGATTTAAAAGAACTTTATTGTACCACATCTATGTATTTACTAAGTTGACCATTTAATTATTTGTTTTGAAGCCTACTTGCTATGTCTGATAATCCTATTATATAGATATGACAATAAATATCTAAATGCTTTAATGATTGCATCGAAGAAAAGGTTTCTTCATATCCTACACTATGAAATCCTTTGTCCATGAAGCGCGTCTTCAAGGAATACATTTTTTTTTCTATATTGATATGCATTTAGAGATCTATTTGCAACTAACACACTTGTTAAGTGGAAAATCAAATAATTTTTAGACCTGATTGTTCTTCATGGATTGTATAGCTACATGAATGGTTCCAAGTCATTAATCAAATTATATATATGATATAGCTTCTTTATAGCTAGTTGGTTCACCATGAGTTGTTAGTTTAGATTCTACAACAGAAACTAGAAATATCTATTTATTAAGTTGTTAAGGAATCCCATCAAGACTTCGAATACAAGGTATTTTTAAATTACGCATACAGTTTAGTGCTCGGGCTCAACATGTAATTTGCTGGTATATTATAGAAGGATTTATATCTTGTGGCTCTCAAATTTATTTTAGATATACATGACTCCTTTATTTTAACAAATATCTCTTTAGTAACTCAACATCCCAAGTAACAAGCACTTGGTTTATTGTGGGTGGTATAAAATAGTACCCTATAAACATATCTGATAGTTCTAGACTTAATATTTCTAGCAGTCAAACATTTATGTGGATTTTGAAACTCTAGACTTTATAATAAATTAAGAAGCTTCGATATTCCTTAATTCGTATGGTGTCTTAGTTATTTAGATTCATCAGAGTATGCATTCCACACAATCTAGTGCAAGACCTCAAAGATAAAGTTAAGGAAATTTATCTGTTTCTAGACAGTTTTAAAAGGGCCACATACATCAAAGTATCAATCCAAATAGAACTTTGGCATTTCCGCCCAATAAGTGAGGATGCGTAAGTCGTATCTCCACATAACAAGATTCATATTAATCAAACAACTCAAGGTGATTTGTTATCAAAATTTCCAATGATTGGAGTTTTGTTATATTTTTACTGTTCATATGACTAAGTCATCATACACACATATATGTGTAATTCATCTCATACTTGAAACTTTTTATGTTGCATATGCTTAAGAAAGACAAATCTTGTGAGATCATTAAGTTAGGATTTTTTGTAATATATGTAATTTCACAACATCGAAAAAGGGCATCATTGAAATAATATTTAAAAAAATATGTTGTAACATCCATAAAAATCATGTCAATTTAAAACTTTTTAAAGCATTCAAAAACCAATAGTTATTGCAAATTCTTTTCAAAATAGTTTCATATCAGAGTATCCCAGAAATCAAAATCATAAAATGTGAGGAGGTGCACGATCAAGACTTCGCCTTCCCGCGATCATCTGAAGTACCTGAAACAAAATCAATAACTGTAGCCCGAAGCTTAGTGAGTTCCCCCAAAATACCAACACCTTACAAACCATAACAATATCATACAAACAGCATGCATATATAGAGTCTACAGTATGCTGGTCCGCCCTCACCGGGCCTTCAGTCCATCTGGTCCACTCTCAGAGTCTTCAATATGATTGGACCGCCCTCATCGGGCCTTCAGTCTATCCGGTCCACTCTCAGAACCTTCAGCATGTCTGGTTCGCCCTAACGAGCCTTCAGCCTGTCTGGACCGTTCTCCGGGCCTTCGGCCTGACTAGTACGCCCTGACAGGTCTGCAGTCTATCCGGGCCGCCCTGGGTATGTTGGCTTAGAGCAGAAAGAAGGACCGCCTCAACCCACCCCCAATCACATAAATATCATACGCTAGCTAGCATGTACAGATAGTCATACAGATCTAACAGATCACTAATCATAGCATCATCCTATACACCAGGATACTGATCTAACAGATCACTAACATAGCATCATCCTATAACCAGGATATGGATCTAACAGATCACTAACATAGCATCATCCTATAACCAGGATATAGATCTAGCAGATCCCTAACATAGCATCATCCTATAACAGGATACAATCCAAAAAGGGTCGGCCTTGGTGCCTTAGACCACTAACATAGCATCATCCTATAACCAAGATATGGATCTAACAGATCACTAACATAGCATCATCCTATAACCAGGATATAGATCTAGCAGATCGCTAACATAGAATCATCCTATAACAGGATACAATCCAAAAAGCGTCGGCCTTGGTGCCTTAGACCCTGTTGATATAGTGAGAAGAACTCACCTCACAAGTAGTGCTGTAGTGACAATATCCAACTCCAAATCACACCTCCGAACTCAACCGCATGTAATCACCATGTGACTAATTCCATCAAAATCCCAAATTACCAAAATACCCTTAAAGTCAAACTTGGTCAACCCTGGTCAAAGTCAAAGTCAACAATCTATGTTGACCCAACTCGTCGAGTGCATCTAGCAACTCGTCGAGTTCCTTAAGAACTCAGAAAACGGGGAAAACCCTAACTAACTCGTCGAGTTATCTCATCAACTCGGCGAGGCCACTCAGAATCCAGAAAGCGGGAAAACCTGAATCAACTCGTCGAGTTGGCTATGCAACTCGTCGAGTTCCTTCAACCCTTTTTCATTCAGACATTTTAAGAGAAACCAAGGCTCCAAACTGTAGATCTATCCTCCTAGAGTGTAGTTACCACGTAAAGTTGCTAACTTTATGTGCATGCAAGGCCTCAAGAGGCTAAAACACCCAAAACTATTCTTACAAAGAGGTTTAGGGCATGGAGAAAGGCCAAGACTAGATAAAGTTGATAACTTTATGACTATGGGGGTCTAAAGGAGTCCAGATCTAAAGTTACAACTTCAAATCATGTTCAACTTCCAAAAACGGATCCAAAGTGGGATAAAAAGACCTTAGACCCTTGAATGGATAGATCTAACAAGAAGATGATCAAGGTAATGACTTTTTACCTTCAAATGAAAGCCAAAACGAAGTAGATATTGGATCTACAAGCTCCTTCTCGTTCCAAGCTTCTAAATCTTCAATTCTCTTCAAGAAATGCACCAAACACACACTCTTTAGCCTCACACACACTCAAAATAGAAGGTTAGCTCGATTAGGGTTTGTTTCTGGACGTGAAGGTGTTAAGGGAGGCTGGAGGGAGGACTTAGGGTGCTTTAAATAGGGTGCAAACCCAAAAAATTTGGGATTTCAAGCACATCCTCAACTCGTCGAGTTGGGTCCTCCAACTCGTCTAGTAGGTCCTAAAGTTCACGCGGCCTGATCAGCTTCTACACGACGAGTTGGGAACTCGTTGAGCAAGTCTAAAAATATGGATATAAAGCTTTAAATTTTATACCTGGGAGTCGGGATTTTACATGTGTCATAATCCAATGAGAAGGTTCCATAACCATGTGTAAATTAGTTTTATGATTAAAGTAAGATAATACAAAAATCTAAGCTAGTAGCTTTCAAGTGATCCCGATTAATTCCCACACTTATTTTCAATTCATACACATAGCAATAGATTGATGATTTTTTAGGCTCTGCCTTTCTTAAGCTCTCCAAGGTAGATGGGGGCAATTCCTCCACTAATATTTCTAAAAATAATGGTAGCACTCAACATATTTTTCTAGTTACCCTTTCTTCTTGGACTAAGAGGAAACCTTCTAGGCAACTCCTTTTCCTTTTTATTTCATTTCCATTCAAAATATTCTTCACATTACCTTCCCCGATTATGAGTACTATATTGGTCTTTGTAATGTTCTTCTTATTAGCCCTAAGTATCAAAGTACAGATATGATATATGGGATTCTCTCAACATTTCATATTAAAGTTCATTATGAAATGGTCATATAATTTATGAAAACTATTCAAAATCAACAATAATTCCAACTTTGTGCCTAATGTTAGATCCAAGCCTCTATATTCGGTTAATGTAGCTCTTCATATTTAGGATGTGAATGCCAAACGATTAACCATTCTACATCTTACATATGTGGAATAACCTAATAGTATCAAATAGCTCTTGCTTGGTTTGATATTAATATTGAGTTTTAATCAAAAATCGATTTCCAAAAATACTAATAACTGAAACGGGAGCTTTAAAATTGAATAAACTTAAAACTCTTTTTAACCCACCAAAAATAATTTTTGCAATCATGGAAAGATTAAATCAACCATAGAAAGGAAAATATTACAACCTTTGAAGTCTTTGATTCTCATGGGAGATTGGAAGTTGATGAAAATAACATGAAGCTCCAAAGTAGAAGCTCTGTAGAGATATCCACCAAGCAAGGAAATACCACCAATGGATGCTAGTCTTCACTTATATATATTTTTTTCTTAAGACTTAAGAGTTCATACCAAATGAAACTTAAAGAGAAGCAACATATGAGGTCTAAATTCAAGCCCCAAATACAAGAAGGGGAGGGGGAGAAAAGGCTTGCAATTTACAAAATCTGGCAACCCTTTATTAAGAGAATGAGAGAAAAAAAAACCAACCCCTTTCTCTTGTAATGCTCTTCTTTTATACTTAAAAAATGTACCAAATTTAAGCATTACATTAAACAAATGTATGGTATGAAATAAGGGGCATGGAAGTGTAAGATGCATGACCACACTCCAACTCCTTCTTCTCCTAGCTACTTACAGTTTTGGTGGCCAAGAAGTCAAAGGAGAAGATTGTCTTAAACACAAAGATAATTAGCTAGTTACTTCCTAACCAAATTGTTATTCTAAGTGCTAAAAATGTTGTACACCACATTAATAATCATACCATATGATATTTCACTAGTTTTTGTAATCTTGATTATTATTTTCTATAAACAATAACTCCCAATAGGTTGGTAAAATATTATTTTCATAAAATAATGTTTTTCCAATTAAATACAAGTGTTGATATTCATTAATAATTAAAATTACTCTACTAAATAATCAAATAGCAGTGACTTTCTTTAAGGTGTGACCCTATAGGATCATATGTCATTAGCAAATATCACTCTATAATGACTCTTGGGCAGAAAGATCATTCAGTTAAAACACATTCTTCAACTTACGAATCATCTCATATGTATCAATGTTTTCTGGATCATTCTAGATGTCTAGGATCTTGCTTGCAAGCATAAGGCATGCAACCTCATTCTACTCATCAAATTTTATATGTCAAACATTTTCAATAGTGACATATGAGTCATTAGGAGGAGTTTTAGGTAGGTGGTTTTGAATGACATGTGAAATCTTCTCATGCTTGAAGACAATGCTCAAGTTAAAAGACGGATTTGTGAAGTTAGAGCCATTCACTTTGTCCGTCTTCAATAGAGAATGAAGAGACATATTGTTTATGGGCTAAGAAGTTGTAAGCATTATAGAAGGGCAAAGCATCGGTGTAGATATATTAGCCATAAAGAGTCATTTAGTTGACTTATATGAGGTGAGGTTTCACCACCGATGATTTCATAATGGACAATATGTTAAAACATCGAGGAAATTATTGTTCAAATCGAGCCAATTTTATATTTCCCAAGCCCTAATGGAATAACACTAGTGAGGATTGTTCTCCAATTGAAGAAAAGTGAGATTGACTAAATTCCTGATACCATTAGAGATTTCAATGATGAGTTTGTTGTTGGAAAGTGAACCCAAAGCAGAGAGAAAATGAGATAATTGAGATGTGGATAAAAAGTTTTTGGACATGACTAGCTTGAAACCTCCATCCGACACCATCCATCATCGTATCTTTTTCTATGCAATAAATCAAAGAAAAGAGTTAATAATCAACCCATGGAAAGAGAAATTATGTAGAAAACAACTGGCATTTGGAAGAGGTGAATGCAATATATATATATATATATATATATATATATATATATATATATATATATATATATATATATATATATATAGAGAGAGAGAGAGAGGAATGAGAAGTTGAAGAAGAAGGAGACATGACCGAAGAATACACAGTTGAATGGAGAACCTCTAGGAACCGCTGTTATGGTTAATAAATGGTTAATTAACCAATAATTAAGGATTTAACACATCTAAGATTTAGCTTATGCCAAAATCCAACGACTAAGAAAGATCAAGCAGTTTCCTGACTTAATGCGGTCAAACACACACATACAAACCCACACCCACACACACACACACATATATATATATATATATATATATATATATATATATATATATATAATATTCATTCTTTTCGTAATGTTGATTTTAATTTTCATTTTTTACTTGTGAAACATCCCAAAAATACAACCCAAAAGTTTCGTTTTTAAAACATTATTAAAACCATCAACCATCCAGAATCATAAGTAAAATCGTAATCGTGTATCATAAAACATCATAGTGCCTGTCTCAAATCAAAATCGCATATCCAAATATCAGAGTCTAACTCCCAGGCTGAAGACTGTGGTGTGCGCCATGCGATCATCCCGAGCCCTTCCCAGTGCCAGTGGAAGTACCTGAAACCAAAACTGAAAACCGTAAGCACGAAGCTTAGTGAGTCTCCCCAATCTACCACATACCATCTACACATAGCATGCAACTAGGAGATACGGGCCTCGCCCATACTCGTGGAGATACGGGCCTCGCCCACACTCCGCTAACTGGGAGATACGGGCCCCGCCCACACTCCGCTATCTAGGAGATACGGGCCTCGCCCACACTCCACTGTGTAGGAGATACGGGCCTCGCCCACACTCCACTATCTCTTAGGTACAGGCCTCGCCCATGCTCAGCTATGATGAGATACGGGCCTCGCCCACACTCGGCTATGATGAGATACGGGCCTCGCCCACACTCAACTACTAAAACCAACATACAAGTATCACACAGACGACATGTAAATCTAATCTACTATTCATACATCATAATCAACTACTACTATGAGATACGGGCCTTGCCCACACTCTGCTAAGATAAGATACGGGCCCCGCCCACACTCAACTACCATCATATCACACTACGGGCCGGCCTTGGTGCCGTAGACCTGTTCCTACTGAAGGAGAACTCACCTCGTATAACTGGCTGCTGATATCCCGAGTGAGAAATCCTTGTTTGCTGCTCCGGCGACTCCCCGGCTACAAGCACATAACATTCTGAATCAACTGATGATTCCTCATGGAGTAAATGACCAATTTACCCCTGGTCAAAGTCAAAGTCCTGGTCAGATTCAAACTTCCAGGTTGACTCTACTCGCTGAGTGCTACTATGGACTCGCCGAGTTCCCTAACTCACAATTATCTAACTCGCGACTCGACTCGCCGAGTCAGGGCGTGGACTCGCCGAGTCCCTCCACTTCCAGATCCTTGTTCTAACTCACCGAGTCCTTTTCCACTCACTGATTCAACTCACAACTCTCAAATCGGGGAAAAACAGGGGTTTACGCTCCGACTCGCCGAGTCCGATGAACGACTCGTCGAGTCCTATGCATGTTTTCACTATACAGTTGATCCTAATCGATTCCAGTGCATCTAATTCATAGATCTGAGCTTCTAGGGCTAATATAACACGTAAAGTTGCCAACTTTACGTACATGCATAGAGGTATGAAGCTAAAACACCAAAATAAGCTAGAAATGGGAACCTAGGGTTTGGAACAAGGCCTTGCTTTGCATAAAGGCAGCTACTTTGAGCTCCTGGAGCTCAATGATGACCAGATCTATTGTCTCCATCCTAAGGAGAGCTCAAATCTCGAGTTTGGACCTTGAATGTCCCAAAAGTGGCTTAAACAAGCATATATGAAGATCTACTAGGAAAATGAACAAGGTAGAGACTTTATTACCAGATGAAGTAGCAAATGGAAGCTAGCTTCTGGATCTCCTTCTTCTCCTTTGCACCTTCACTCTTTCCTTCACTTCTACCCTTCCAAGAATACACCAAAACACTCAAAATCAAGAAGGAATCACTCAAGCTCACCAATGGAGGCTAGGGTTTCGAGGGGGAATGCTCTAAGGGTACTAGAGGCTGGGATGGGGGATATAAGGACGTTTAAATAGGGTACAAACCCTAAGGATTAGGGTTTCCTCCAGACTGGCCTACTCGTCGAGTCCAGGCGTGGAGTCGCCGAGTAGATCACTTAAAACCCGCGACCATCCTGGCATCTACTTGACGAGTTAGGGCTACTACTCGCCGAGTAGCTCTTTATAAAAGACATTTAATAAATTAAATACGTATCAGGAACTAGGCGTTACAATTCTCCCTCGCTTATCTTAGAATTCGTCCTCGAAGTCTGCTGTCTCTGGAAAAAAACTCCGGGTAGTGCTCCCTCATCTCTTCCTCGGGCTCCCACGTCCACTCCGAACCCTTGCGGTGCTGCCACTGCACCTTAACTAACTCTACTGACTTGTTCCTCAGCTTTTTCACCTTGCGATCTAGAAATCGCCACTGGTCTCTCGATATAGTTCAGGCTATCGTCAACCTGAATGTCCTCCAGGGGTACCACTACTGAATCATCCACTAAGCACTTCCGCAGCTGAGAAACATGGAACGTGCTGTGGATCTGGCTGAGCTCTGCTGGAAGATCTAACCGGTAAGCAACCCGACCCACCCGGGCCAAAACCCTAAACGGACCAATGAATCTGGGGCCCAGCTTGCCCCTCTTCTGAAATCTAATAACACCCTTCCAGGGTGACACTTTCAAGAGGACCATATCGCCCACCTGAAACTCCAAGTCCGAACGCCTCCTGTCGGCGTAACTCTTCTGCCGACTCTGTGCAGTCTGCAATCTACTACGGACCTGTTGGATCAACTTTGTGGTCTTGAGCACCACCTCAGTGCTCCCGATAACCCTCTGACCGACCTCGCCCCAACAAATCGGGGTCCTACACTTCCTCCCGTAAAGCATCTCGAAAGGAGGGCGGTCAATACTGGCGTGGTAGTTGTTTTTATATGAAAATTCCGCTAATGGAACATACGTATCCCAACTGCCACCAAAATCTAGAACACATGCCCGCAGCATGTCCTCGAGAGTCTGAATCGTCCTCTCGCTCTGCTGATGTGTGTAAACTCAACTAGTTTTAATCCTACTTTTAATTATAAAATTGACACACAAAGGCAGTGGACCTATAAATTGTGGTGTAGTTAAATAAATAGGGTATCGAACTCAGGGAACGGAAAATTAAAACTAAAAACTAGAATTAACTAAAAGCAAGTAATAGAAAATAGGGGTTTCTCTAGTTTTGCAAGACTAGAAACTTAACTAAAACTTAACTACTCAATTAAAAGCTGAAAAGACATAAAAACAAATTAAATTCAATGATCAAAGAGGGTTTCTGTTTAGGTTCAACTCATTTACTCCTATGGTTAATTTTTATGATAATATAATAGATTAATTATTATTGGTTACCGACTCTGGTGATTAGATTCGCATTCGCTATTACTAATCCTTAGAAAACATACCAATTCAAACAATGGCCAGTTGATTAAACTAATAGATTTCCTAGGTTAATTATTCGGGTTAAATAACACTTGTAACTAGCTAATTAAATTTGGTGATTCAAATAACTTCTTGTTGATGGTGTATCATACAAGCTCACACATTAATTTACCCATTATCTAATTAATCCTAGTTTCATGTTCATTATTCCTAGGCATATAGTATTGTGTTCACATAAATTATATGAGATAAGCAATTAAGAGATGTTCATGCAGCTTAATCACTTAGCAATTAACAGAAAATAGTTATGGTTAATGCATAAGGGTCTTTAACAAGCTTAATTTAACAATATCACCAACTAACAATTAATCAAAAGAGTAAATTAAACCATAGGAGCAAAATTGTCTTCCCCAACAGAAACTAACGAAATTAGTTCATGATTTCAGTGTATGAAAGCTTAAAAATGAATTCAAATAAACCTAACATAATTCTATTCAAAGGTAAAGTGGAAAATTAAACCTAAAGTGCCTTAATCTCTTAAGAATGAAAGATTAGGGTTCTTCACACGTTCTTCTGATCTCCAGCAAGTTCCTTAGTCGCCAAGTAAGTTCTCCAAAAAGCCAGAGAGTCCTCAATTCGGGTTTGTGAAGTCCATTTATAGTTTTCTCAAAACAGGGGCTACTCGTCGAGTAGATAACTGACTCGACGAGTCCCTTTGTTGAATCCGTATGCGGCAAGGACTTCTCGTATTTCTTCGCGAACCTTCGTGTCTACTCGTCGAGTAGACGACCCTACTCGCCGAGTAGCTTCAGAATTAAGCCTTTTTCTTCTTTCTTTCGTTCCCGAGCTTTCGATCGTGACTCCTGCTTCCTTTTGCTTCCGAGCACAACTTCTGGACTGAAAATATAATTCAAACATTATTAAGTACCTTTTGTCCATAATATGCGAATAATTAGCTAATAATTGATAAAAATCTATACTAAAAATATGGCTAAATATGCAAATATCAAAATACCCCACACTTGACTTTTGCTTGCCCCCAAACAAAACTGAAATTAAGCACACTAATATTACATAGACAATCCCAATCCAACCCAGCCATTATGCCAAGACCGCAACGCATGCATTTGTGTCTAAATTTTTCCTAAACGACCCCCCTCATCCTAAATACTCACAATCCTCATAAACACTCGCCCACTTCTTTTGAACAATGCTCATTTTATGCATCCCTCTGAATCCATCCGCAGAAAACCTCCTAGTCTCAAGGTGTTTTTGGTTGAGCAACCCAAGCATACATATTCTAAAAATTACAATTCTTCGATACCATTATGGAGCTTTTTGGAATTCTTCACTTCTTTGATATTTGATCTTTGATTTCTTTGAATTCTTCAAATTTGCCACCTTTTTTGATTTTCTTTGATTTTTGGGTATCTTCAACTTTTGAACTTTTGGAATTTTGATCTTTTGATCTTTTCTTTAATTGCTCCAAAATTTCTTCAAACTTTTCTTGTAATTCTCTCTCTCTTTTTTTTACATGTATCTCATTTTTTTCACTCAAAACCTACATGCTTAAGCAGGGGCGCTCAACTTCAACCTTTATTGATTAAAGATAAAAAATTTCCTGGATACATTTCTGGTACACGATGCTAAACATATTGCATCCCTCAAACTAAGCGAGGTTGTGTTTTTGTCCCATGATTTCACTAGAATAAAGGAGGCCACAAATGCACTAGAACGTATATTGGCTCAACTAAACATTTGGGTCTTCATGCAATCATCAAACATAACACTAGCATGGATCCTAATTGCTTTACCAAAATTTTCTAAATTAATCCTAGCAATTTTTATGCAAAATTTCAAAATTTAACTAAAATTCTAACTAATGTAACCAACCCCCTACCCCACACTTAATTTATCCAATGTCCCCATTGCATATTATGCATGATAAATATAATAAGAAAATAAAGAGAGAATTGGAACAAACTCCCCTGGGATAGAAGTTGCGAGGTTGATCTTCTTCATTTAAAGCTCCATCTTCAGCTGACTTTAGACATGGGAACAGCTCATCCATGTCTTGGGTGTCATTATCTCGTGTGGGAAAGCTCCAAAAATGCAGGAAAGATACTCGGAAATCTTCAGAAATCAAACTCTAAGGAATATGAGTGAGACCCGTAGTGAATATGAGCAGAATATAAGCCTTGAGAATGAAAAAGTGATAGACTCGTCGAGTCTATACGGAAGCTCGACGAGTAGCAACGTATCAAGCAGAAAAATCGTGGAATTGAACTCGGACTCGTCGAGTAGGTAATGTGCACTCGGCGAGTCCATCGCTGAGTGAGAAATATAAATATTATGCTTTTGGGTTCCGTTTCTGATATGGCTGGGTATGATAACTCAGTGTGTTTTCTTCATTTTTCTTCAACAAATAACACTCTAAGACCCTCCTTGAGAATGGACTCGACCCTAAACTCATGCACATTCTCATCTAGACCCAATCCTCACTCTAACCTTGACAATTGAGACTCTTGCATGCATCCAATCCTTCAATCTGAAAAGAAAACAACCACAAGTGATAAAAGAAAACAAATTCCTACTCATACATCCTACAAGTTCAACACCCAAAACAAAGGAAAGTAAATAGTCTTAAACATCAAAAATGCAATAAAGCATCAATCTTCCTCCTCGTCTTCATCTCCTCCGGCTCCACTTCCACCCGCTTGGTTTCTTCTCGCTTGCACCCTTTCATCCCAACTGGACACATACGGGAATCCGGGCCTTAGCGCAAAATGCATTTGCTCAAATAAATAAGTAAATGACTCATTGACATAGTTCACGCCCCGCCCGAGGTCGTCTTGGTACCTTCGCTGCTCAACATTATACCAATCCATAGGTAGCTCCTCATCCACCGGAATAACCAGTGGGTCTTGTGGCACCCGCTCTCTCCTTTGCCTTACCCTCCTTCCCGGTTCTTCCGGCACTAACGGTTCATCATCATTTGGAATACTAACATGCCCCCCTCCATAATCCTCAATGATCCTAGCCCTCCTGAATAATGTTGTGCTGAAGGGAGGACTAGGAATCATAGTCAATACCCGTGCCTCTTGTCGGTCCAAAATACCATAAGTTCTCGCAAGCCTTGTAACAAACGTGCCACCATTGATTTTTGAAGTCACCCGCTCTTTCACTGCCCCCTCTGCCAAGTATTTTGCCATGAAATATGGCAAATTGCAAAATACATTAGGAGTGATAATACTCCACATGTAAAAGATGTCGAGAGTGGGGACTTTATCGTCATCCTTTCGCATGTTTATAGAGCTCGCGATCAGACGATGTATTAAGCGATGAATCGGGGAACGGATGCTCCCCTCTTGGGCGGATGAAGGAATGTAAACCCGGTTGGCAATGGTAGTCCACCAAGTAGAGGCAATCACACCCTCAGGCAAGTCTTTGTGGCACTGCTCCAAGAATGACTCAAAAGTCTCGGACATGATCTCATTCTGATCATAAATACCAAGCCTCCATGCCAGCTCTGCCATGCTGCACTGGCAAAACTCTCCTCTAAGGCAGAATGAAATAGTATTCGGATTATAGTAGTCATCACCACCTTGGAATGAGATGGTGGCAAAGAACTCCCAGCAAAGCTCTTGATACACGGGTTCTTGAAGCTTGAACAACCGACTCCACCCGTCACAAATTATTTGTACCCCATTAACTTCACAAGACTTGACCAAATAATGGTTCAGCGCTTCTTCCAACCCAGTTTGCCCTATCCAGGACCAGGCCAACTCATTAGGAACATATATTTCCTTCCGCTTCAAAGCCTCCAGCTTGCTTTTTGTTCGTGTGAGTGAAGACTTGTTGGTGATGCTTGGAAAAGTCAACCATGGGATGTCCCCATAACCGCCTCCTCGTGAGCTTTGACCTCTCCTAGACATGGTTCCTGCACAGCAGAGAAACGAGAAAACCACAAGCAAAATACCGAAAATATTAAAAATGGCAGAATACTGGGCATCAGCAGCATGGACTCGCCGAGTCCACGAACTGCTCGGCGAGTAGTACGAACTGCTCGAGTCCAAAATTTGTTCTGATGAAATTAATCAGCCAAATCCATATATTATTGCAGGGGTTTGCTTCGAAATGTTCCAGGAGCATATGATTGTAAAAAATTACGTCTAAAACATCCTAATTTGTCAAAAATCAAAACCCTAAAATCCAAGTCTTCCCAAAATCGGGTTTTTCCAGAAATTAAGGGTGATATTTCACCAAAGATTGAAACTTGTAAAGGATTAAGAGCTAAAGTTGTTACCTTGTTGGTTGAATTCGCAAAAGAAGAGAAGATTCAAGATGAAGGCTTGAGAGAGTGCACGTCGAGTATGGGGGTGGCGGCTCGTATGAATGGCTGAAAGTGTTTGCAATTTAGGGTAAAAACCCCTCTTTTACAGAATGTAAAATAATTAATTTTTTTTTTCGGGTAATATATGGACTCGTCGAGTAGGCGGACCTACTCGGCGAGTAAATGCCTGAGTCATCGATTTTTCGAGATTTTTGAAATGGACTCGCCGAGTAGACTTAAAGACTCGTCAAGTTTTTCATTCTGTGAAAAATTTTAGTTTGCAAAATAAAATGTATGCCACCCCACACTTGAGCATTGCTTGCCCTCAAGCAATCATTTTAAACACAGAATAAGATTGATAAAAACAAATCCTAAACAAAATGAAAATAAAAAAACGAAAAAGAGAAGAAAAAGAAAGCAAACTCTAAACGTGGGTTGCCTCCCGGAAGCGCTTCTTTTTAAGGAGTCATTAGTTGGACTCCTTCCCGCTTATGTTTCTGTAATCCCTTCCACCAGCAGCCCTTCTTCAAGTTCTTCATTTCTCGGAATTCCTTCTTCATATCTTTTCACCCTATGACCATTGACCTTGAAAGGAGTTCCATCTCTTGATATTAGCTCAATAGCTCCATGTGGAAAAAAAAAATTTACTATAAATGGACCATCCCATCATGTCTTAAGCTTGCCCGTAAATAGTTTGAGCCTTGAATTGAAGAGTAACACCTTTTGTCCCTTTTTAAAGTCTTTATTACCTTTCAATCTTCTATCATGCCAACTCTTGGTCTTTTCTTTGTAAATTAAGGAACTAGTGTAAGCTTCATTCCTAAGCTCTTCCAAGGCATTCATTTGCATTAACCGGTTAGTTCTAAGTTCAGCCAAATCAAAATTGCACACCTTTAATGCCCAATAAGCCTTGTGCTCTATTTCAACCGGTAAGTGACAATTTTTTCCATAGACTAGCCTATATGGTGTAGTACCAATAGGTGTCTTAAAAGCTGTTCGGAAAGCCCAAAGTGCATCATCTAATTTTTCCGACCATTCCTTCCGATTACCTCCAACCGATCTCTCTAAAATTCTTTTTAACGCCCTATTTGTTACTTCGGTTTGGCCACTTGTTTGTGGATGATATGATGTTGAGAACCTATGTTGTACCCCATATCTTTTTAATACTTTGGCCAATTGATCATTTGCGAAATGAGAGCCCCGGTCACTAATGAGAACTTTAGGAACTCCAAATCTTGAGAATAATTTCTTTAAAAATCGTACCACCACCCGAGCATCATTAGTGGGTAATGCTTGTGCCTCCGCCCACTTAGACACGTAATCAACCGCCACCAAGATATATTTATTTCCTTTAGACATGGGAAAGGGTCCCATGAAGTCAATCCCCCACACATCAAATATTTCACACACTTGGATGCTATGTTGGGGCATTTCATTTCGGGATGATATATTCCCCGCTCTTTGGCATGAGTGACATTCCTTGACATATTGAGCAGCATCCTTAAAAATTGTAGGCCAATAGAATCCAATATCAAAAATCTTCTTCGCGGTGTAATGTGCTCCACGATGTCCTCCGGCGGGTCCACTATGGCAGTGTGCCAGAATTTCTTGACTTTCCTTCCCGAATACACATCTTCTTATCCTGTCGTCCGCGCAGCTTCGGAAAAGGTATGGCTCGTCCCAAAAGTAGTATTTAATTTCCGAAAAGAATTTCTTCTTTTGTTGACGAGTCAAATCTTTTGGGATGTATTTGGTTGCTAAATAATTTGCTATATCCGCAAACCATGGCACTTCTCCCGCTACTACCAAGATATACTCATCGGGAAAATCATCCCCAATTTTATCTTCTTCTAACTTCTCCAAAAGTGGGTTCTCTAGTCTTGATAAGTGATCGGCAGCTACGTTTTCCATCCCCTTTTTATCGCGTATTTCGATATAAACTCTTGTAGAAGTAGAACCCAACGTATCAATCTAGGCTTCGCATCTTGTTTGGCAAATAGATATTTCAACGCGGAGTGATCGGTAAAAACGATTGTCTTGGATAAAACTAAGTATGGTCGAAACTTGTCAAAAGCGTATACCACTGCTAACAGCTCCTTCTCGGTAGTAGTGTAGTTCTCTTGGGTAGGATTCAATGTCTTGCTTGCGTAGTAGATTGGTTGAAAATGTTTATCAACCCTTTGCCCTAAAACAGACCCACAGCATAATCACTAGCATCACACATTAGCTCGAAAGGAAAATTCCAATTTGGTGCTATCATGATAGGAGTAGTGGTTAATTTTTCCTTTAGCAAATGAAATGCCTCATGACATTCCTTGGAAAAATCAAATGGGGCGTCCTTCAAGAGTAATTGAGTCAAGAGCCTAGCAATCTTTGAAAAATCTTTAATAAATCGGCGATAAAATCTTGCATGGCCTAGAAAGCTTCTTACGCCCTTGACATTTGTTGGAGGTGGTAAATTGGCTATTGTATCAACCTTTGCTCTATCCACCTCTATCCCCTTCTTAGAGATCTTGTGACCCAACACAATTCCTTCCTTCACCATAAAATGACACTTCTCCCAATTGAGAACAAGATTGGTCTTCTCACATCTTGCTAGCATTAGATCCAAGTTGGACAAGCAATCTTCAAAAGAGGACCCAAAAACCGAGAAGTCATCCATAAAAACCTCCATAAAATTTTCGATCATATCATGAAAGATTGCCATCATGCACCTTTGGAAAGTAGCTGGTGCATTGCATAACCCAAAAGGCATGCGTTTATATGCAAATGTTCCACTCGAGCATGTAAAAGTGGTCTTCTCTTGGTCTTGTGGGTCGATTGGAATTTGAAAGTACCCCGAAAACCCATCGAGAAAACAATAATAAAGATGACCGGAAAGCCTCTCAAGCATTTGATCGATAAAAGGCAATGGAAAGTGATCCTTGCATGTGGCCTCATTTAGCTTCCTATAGTCGATGCAAACTCGCCACCCGGTTACCGTCCTTGTTGGAATTAATTTGTTGTTTTCATTAGCCACTACCGTCATACCTCCTTTCTTCGGAACCACTTGGACCGGACTCACCCATGGGCTATCGGAGATTGAATAAATGATTCTGGCATCTAGTAATTTCACCACCTCCTTTTTCACAACTTCTTGCATGTTCGGGTTGAGTCTTCTTTGGCGTTGTACTACAGCTTTTGATCCATCTTCTAAATTGATTTTGTGGGAACAATAGGCCGGACTAATTCCCTTTATGTCGGTTATCTTCCATGCTATAGCACCTTGCCTCTTCTTTAGTACACCCACAAGGCTCTCCTTCTCATGTTCGGCCAAATCAGCAGCTATAATTATAGGTTTTTGTTGGCCATCTTCAAGAAATGCGTACTCCAAGTGATCTGGTAGTGCCTTGAGCTCAGTTTTTGTGTTCTGAATGTTGAACATGTCGAGTCCAGTAAGGGGACTCGTCGAGTCTGGTGTAATATTTGCGACTGTTCGGGGTTCTTCGAATGGACTCGTCGAGTCGTTCGAGGCTACTCGGCGAGTCGAGCTTTCTGCACTTCTAATCAGATCGTTATAATCAGCTTCCTCGAGCGGTCTTTCTAATTCCAGCAGGTCCCTTTCAGCATCAAACTCTTCTTCAAATGTGACGGTGGACTTGTTTAGCTCATCTTCATTCCAATCTTCCAATAATTCTTCCAACATGTCAATTGAAAATGTCGTGTCGTCACTACTCCTTGCATGCTTCATGGCTTGATCAACTCCAAATGTGACTGATTCATCTCCTACCCGAAGGGTAAGTTTAGAATCTCGCATGTTGACGATAGCACTTGCCGTATTAAGAAAAGGTCTTCCGAGTATGATCGGGACTTGGGGATCCGCTTCCATGTCTAAAACTATAAAGTCCGCGGGAATACGAACTTGTCCACCTTCACCAAAAGATCTTCACAAATTCCCCTAGGAAATGTAACCGTCTTGTTTGCTAGGTGTATTGCCATACGAATGGGTCTTGGCTCGGGAAGATCTAACTTTTTGAAAAACGAGTAAGGCATGAGATTTACACTTGCCCCTGAATCAGCTAATGCATAAATGGTAGCTAAGTTTCCAAATTGGCAGGGCAATGTTAAACTTCCCGGATCCCCTTTCTTTTTAGGAAGTTTGTTCAACATAGCAGCTGAACAGTTCTCGTTTAGGACCACCTTCTTCACTTCTTCCATCTTCCTTCTATTAGTTAGAAGATCCTTGAGAAATTTGGCGTATTTTGACATTTGAGAAACCGCTTCTATGAATGGTAAATTAATTTGAAGAGCCTTTATGTGTTCTAGAAACTTCTGGTAGTCTTCTTCATTCTTTTCTTGTCTAGCTCGGGCTGGATATGGCAGTGGTGGCTGATATGGCTTAACAGGAGGCTTAATTTTTTGATCAAGTGACGGACTCGTCGAGTCCATATCCTGGACTCGGCGAGTAGAGTCTGGGTTCAGTTGGGTCTGATTTTGGTTCTGGCCTCCTGCCTCCTTCTCTTGTACCAGCTTCGGGTCTTCGTTCTGAATAGGGGCCAGAGGAGTAATTATCTTTCCACTCCTAGTTGTCACAATATTTATATGTGTGCCTTTTGGATTGTTTTTGGTGTTACTAGGAAGTTCTCCCGGTGCTCTTTGATTCATTTGTTGGGCAAGTTGCCCCAGCTGCTTCTCAATGTTGTGAATAGATGCTTGCTGATTCCTTAATATTGTTCTTTTATCTTGTATTGCAGCATTGTGATCATTGTGTCTTTTCTCGGATGCAGCTACAAATTTAGTGAGCATTTCTTCTAGATTTGGTTTCTTTTCTTGTACCGGCTCCTCCTTTTGGTAAAAACCCCTTGCCTTTTGTCTATATTTCTCCTCCCTTGCTTTCTTGTACTCATCATAAGGAAGCCATTCTTTCTTAGGTTTTCGCCAATCGTCATCAAATCTATCACCACTAGAATAGCATACTTGCACTTTCTTATTCTCGTTCTCGTCCAAATCACAATCTCTAGTTAGATGAGGTCCATTGCAATTCTCACATCCTACCCGAATAGCATGGATTATTTGATCCATTTTATCCATCCTCCTATCCATGGTTATCAACATTGCCATAACTGCCGACAAATCTTCAGAAGCTGCATAAGCTGATCCCTTGGTCATATCATTCCTTGGATTGTGGTATTCTCTAGAATGCTTAGAGAATTCTTCAATTAGTTCTTTGATCACCAGGGGTGCCTTCTTTGTGAGGGGTCCTTGCGAGTCAAGGAGCTGCCTAGTTGTTACATTGACTCCATCATAGAAAATGGAGACTTTTTGTTGGCTATTAAGATCATGATGTGGGCAATTCCTTAGTAGACTTTTGTATCTCTCCCATGCCTCATAAAGGGACTCTCCAGCTTGTTGTTCAAAGTTGGCAATAGCTTTCTTCAACTTGGCTATTTTCGAAGGTGGACAAAACTGGTCAATAAATTCTTCCTTCATCTTAGCCCATGTAGTGATGGATCCGGGAGGGAGTGACTTGAGCCAATCCTTTGCAGCACCTTTGAATGTAACTGGAAGCATACGAAGCAGCTGGGTTTCGCGAGGCACATTTGGAACATTAAAATAATCAGCTACATCATTGACTTCATCCAAGTGTTTATAGGCATCTTCGTGGTCTTTTCCGTAGAAGGGGATCTCCTTGAGTTGAGCAAGTATGTGACCCTTAAGCTCAAAAGTGGCAGTCGCGGGAATTGCGGGTTGCACAAGTCCCGGGCCGGTATCATCTCGTATCCTCTTCTTCCATTCGCCCATGGGAACTTCATCGATGTTCGCCATGTTGTTGTCAAAGTCACCTTCTAGATCGCTACCTTCTTCAAATTTGCTTTCTTCCCTTTCGGACTCGTTCACGATGTCTTCCTTGATTGGGTCTTCGTTTGCCAAGGAAGAGGTGTTGCATGCTCCTGATTTGCTGCTCTTTTTCTTACTAAAAACGGATTTGAGATTCTTCAAAGGTGAGTTCTTTGAAGAAGCGGATTCTCCAACGGCTTTTCCCTTATTCTTCTTTAGAGCGGACTCCGGGTCTTCAAGTGGAGGAACCAAAGACGTATTGGATCCTCGGGTCATGTAACAACTGCAACCAAAGTAAGAAAAACGCGTAAAAAGAACAAAAAGAAAATAAAAATAAAAACTGTGAAACAGTGATGGGCTCACCGAATAGCATCGACTGCGCTCGGCGAGTTCAAGGCAGAAACAGAAAAAAATTCTAATTAAATTTCTAAAACAGAAAACTATTAAAAGTAATCCTCATAACTAAATTACCTAAAAATAACTTTATGCAAGATAAATCTCACACAAAGGATCGATAAAACTAGAAATTAGTGCTAATTTTTGAACCGTTCCCCAGCAACGGCGCCAAAAACTTGATGTGTGTAAACTCAACTAGTTTTAATCCTACTTTTAATTATAAAATTGACACACAAAGGCAGTGGACCTATCAATTGTGGTGTAGTTAAATAAATAGGGTATCGAACTCAGAGAACGGAAAATTAAAACTAAAAACTAGAATTAACTAAAAGCAAGTAATAGAAAATAGGGGTTTCTCTAGTTTTGCAAGACTAGAAACTTAACTAAAACTTAACTACTCAATTAAAAGCTGAAAACACGTAAAAACAAATTAAATTCAATGATCAAAGAGGGTTTCTGTTTAGGTTCAACTCATTTACTCCTATGGTTAATTTTTATGATAATATAATAGATTAATTGTTATTGGTTACCGACTCTGCTGATTAGATTCGCATTCGCTATTACTAATCCTTAGAAAACATACCAATTCAAACAATGGTCAGTTGATTAAACTAATAGATTTCCTAGGTTAATTATTCGGGTGAAATAAGACTTGTAACTAGCTAATTAAATTTGGTGATTCAATTAACTTCTTGTTGATGGTGTATCATACAAGCTCACACATTAATTTACCCATTCTCTAATTAATCTTAGTTTCATGTTCATTATTCCTAGGCATATAGTATTGTGTTCACATAAATTATATGAGATAAGCAATTAAGAGATGTCCATGCAGCTTAATCACTTAGCAATTAACAGAAAATAGTTATGGTTAATGCATAAGGGTCTTTAACAAGCTTAATTTAACAATATCACCAACTAACAATTAATCAAAAGAGTAAATTAAACCATAGGAGCAAAATTGTCTTCCCCAAACAGAAACTAACGAAATTAGTTCATGATTTCAGTGTATGAAAGCTTAAAAACGAATTCAAATAAACCTAACATAATTCTATTCAAAGGTAAAGTGGAAAATTAAACCTAAAGTGCCTTAATCTCTTAAGAATGAAAGATTAGGGTTCTTCACACGTTCTTCTGATCTCCAGCAAGTTCCTTAGTCGCCAAGTAAGTTCTCCAAAAAGCCAGAGAGTCCTCAATTCGGGTTTGTGAAGTCCATTTATAGTTTTCTCAAAACAGGGGCTACTCGTCGAGTAGATAACTGACTCGACGAGTCCCTTTGTTGAATCCGTATGCGGCAAGGACTTCTCGTATTTCTTCGCGAACCTTCGTGTCTACTTGTCGAGTAGACGACCCTACTCGCCGAGTAGCTTCAGAATTAAGCCTTTTTCTTCTTTCTTTCGTTCCCGAGCTTTCGATCGTGACTCCTGCTTCCTTTTGCTTCCGAGCACAACTTCTGGACTGAAAATATAATTCAAACATTATTAAGTACCTTTTGTCCATAATATGCGAATAATTAGCTAATAATTGATAAAAATATATACTAAAAATATGGCTAAATATGCAAATATCATCTGCCCGTCCGTCTGAGGGTGGAAAGCAGTGCTGAAGTGAAGACGAGTCCCCATCTCGTCATGAAACCGCTTCCAAAACCTGGAAGTGAACCGGACATCTCGATCTGATACTACTGATACAGGCACTCCATGTCGTGCCACTACCTCGCGCACATAAATATCGGCTAGCTTCTCGGCCGATATGCTCTCCTGAATCGGTATGAAATGCGCGCTCTTGGTCAGCCGATCCACTATGACCCAAATCGAATCAACTCCACGTGTGGTCCTGGGAAGCTTAGTGACGAAATCCATAGTGATATCCTCCCATTTCCACACGGGAATGTCTAACGGCTACATCTTCCCGTGGGGTTTCTGATGCTCCGCCTTGACCTTCCTGCAGGTCAGGCATCTCTCCACATACCAAGCTACGTCCCGCTTCATGCAGGGCTACCAATAACCGGGTTGAAGATCTCTGTACATCTTCGTCACACCCGGATGGATGGAGAACCGAGACTTGTGGGCCTCATCCATCAACACCTGCTGTACTCCTCCCCAGTAAGGCACCCAGACCCTCCCATGAAGGGTCAACAACCCTCGACTGTCATAATCGAAAGAAGCTACTCGGCCCACAATCCTCTCACACTTCTGCCTCTCCTCCTTTAGGCCCTCGACCTGTGCCTCTCTAATCTGCTCCAACAATGGAGTAATCACTGTCATCCTCAGACATATATTCCTGATCGGGGCTGCTACCGCCTTGCAGCTCAGGGCATCAGCCACCACGTTGGCCTTGCCCGGATGATAAAGGATCTCACAGTCGTAATCCTTTACCACGTCTAACCATCAGCGCTGCCTCATGTTCAGATTTGGCTGATCCATGAGGTACCTCAAACTCTTGTGATCCGTGTAAATGGTACAGCGGACCCCATAGAGGTAATGTCGCCAAATCTTGAGGGCAAACACCACTGCCCCCAGCTCTAAATCGTGCGTCGGATAGTTAGCCTCGTGAGGCTTCAATTGTCTGGAGGCATAAGCTATCACATGCCCTCGATGCATCAATACTGCTCCCATACCTGTGATCAAAGCATCACAGTAAACTACAAAATCCTCTACTCCCTCTGGCAGGGTAAGGATTGGCGCCTCGCATAATCTCTGTCTGAGGGTCTCAAATGCTGCCTGCTGCTCAGGCCCCCAGCGGAACACCACCGACTTCTTGGTCAGTCGGGTGAGTGGAACTGCTATCTTGGAGAAATCCTGAATGGATCTCCTATAGTACCCTGCTAATCCTAGGAAGCTCCGAATCTCAGTTGGAGACCTCGGGACCTCCCACTGCATCACGGCCTCTATCTTGGCCGGATCTACTAGTATTCCCTTCTGGTTGACGAGGTGCCCAAGGAACTGGACCTCTCGTAACCAGAACTCGCACTTGGAGAACTTTGCGAAAAGTCTCTCCCTCCTCAGCGTCTCTAGCACCTCTCTCAGGTGCTCCTCATGCTGCTCCTGAGTCTTGGAATAAACTAAGATGTCATCGATGAACATTATCACTGACCGATCCAGCATCAGTCTGCATACGCGGTTCATGAGATCCATGAACGCGGCTGGAGCATTGGTGAGCCCGAACGGTATCACCACAAACTCATAATGACCATAGCGGGTCCTGAAAGCGGTCTTCTGCACATCCTCATCTCTGACCCGCATCTGGTGATATCCTAACCGTAGATCAATCTTGGAGAACCAAGATGCACCCTGAAGCTGGTCAAACAAATCGTCTATCCTCGGGAGTGGGTAACGGTTCTTCACCGCCACCTTGTTCAGCTCCCGATAATCTATGCACATACGGTGCGACCCATCCTTCTTCCTCACGAACAGGATCGGGGCTCCCCATGGTGAACTACTCGGCCTGATGAAACCCTTGTCTAGTAGCTCCTGCAGTTGCGTAGAAAACTCCTGCATCTCTGGAGGAGCCAGCCGATATGGTGCCTTGGCTATCGGAGCCGCACCCGGAACCAGGTCAATCCGAAACTCAACCTGTCTTTCCGGAGGTATCCCAGGTAAGTCCTCGGGGAATACGTCCGGATACTCTCGTACTACTGGTACATCGTCAACTGACGCCTTACCCTTCTCCCGAGCATCTATAACATAGGCGATGTATCCTACGTAACCCTGCTGAACGTAACGCCTTGCTCTCGCTGCTAAACAAAGAACTGGTCCGCGTTGTGGCCTCTCGCCCTGAATCACCAACTCTCCCCCACTGGGAGTGCGAACCCTCACTAACTGCAGTTCACAATCAATCACTGCCCCATTGGGGCTCAGCCAATCCATACCCACTATAACCTTATTCCCTCGCAGAGGAATAGGAACCAGATCTACTGAAAACTGCTCATCAAATAACTGCAGCGAACACCCCCTATGTACCCTCGCGACCCTGACGGTCCTATCATCAGCTATCTCAACCTCGAGCGGGCAATCCAGCTCCCCTGGAGCTCTGCTAAACCGCTTGCTAAGAGCAAGCGAGACAAATGATCGGGTAGCCCCCAAGTCAAACAATATTGTAGCTGAAATGTCGTTCACTAAGAACGACCATATACACAGACACATAATCATGAGAAACAAACTATATCAAAAACAGAGATAAGAGGAGAATACATACCCGTCACCACATCAGGAGTCGCTCGCGCCTCCTCTATCGTCAGCTGAAAGGCTCTGCTCTTCGCCACTGGCGCCTCTGTCCGACCCTGACGGCCGTCTGTAATCCTCAATGTAGCAGGGGCAGGTGCCGCCACCTTCCCTGCTGCTGCTAAGCTCAGACACTGGGACCTCTTATGGCCCCTCTGATTGCACTGAAATCAAATCAGATCAGAAAGTGACGTGGTAGTAACAGTAGAAGTAGCAGTACAATCCCTGCTCATATGTCCTGATCGGCCGCATTTGAAACAGCCCGAACTCCCTGCGCTGCACGCCCCATCGTGTGACCTACCACACTTGCTGCAGCGGCCTCGGCCCTGCTAGCCCTTCCCTCGGGAATCTGTCTTGGGCCTTTTGCCCGAACCATCTGAACCAGACACTACCTCTGGTTTCCTCTTTCTCTCCATCTCAAGATCAATCTCTCTCTCACGAGCCCTCGCAATCATGTCATCCAGCGTTTTACAGCTGGACCGACTCACAAACTGGCGGATATCACTCCGCAACATCTCATGATAACGGGCCTTCTTCATTTCCTCATCAGCTGCATACTGAGGAACGAGAAGAGCCCTCTCCCTGAACTTGGCGGTAATCTCTGCCACTGTCTCTGTAGTCTGGGTGAGATCTTGAAACTCCCTGGCTAACTGTTGCACCTCAATAACCGGTGCAAACTCGGCTCTGAACCTGGTAGTAAAATCAGCCCAAGTCATCGCATCAATCGCTGCGTCATCCCCGATGACATGCCCGATCTCCTCCCACCAATCTCGTGCTCTGTCCTTCAGAAGACAGGATGCTAGTCTGACCGTGTCCCCCTCGGGATATCTGCTGGTGCGGAACGCATTGGCGACATCCGCCAACCACCTGGTACTCGCAATGGGATCCCGCGCCCCATGGTAATCTGGAGATCCACAAGCCCGGAACTCCCTGAAGGTGAGTGTGCGCGACCCCATCATGGCCGCCACCTCAGCATGGAAGGTGCTCAACCTCTCGTCCATCAGCTCTAAAATACCTTCCTTGATCGAACTGAAGATCACAGGAGTCTGCTCAAGTATGGTGCGAGTAACCTCTGAAGAGAGGAACTCCCTGGTCTGCTCATCTAGATGCTCGGCCCCCAAGCCTGATCCTGATCCCTCGTCGGCTCCTGAACTGCCGACTGCTGGCCTAGGGCGTAAAACCACTATTCTAAAAACACATCATGACAACGTCAGAAACACTGATATATCTCGAGGGATCGCTACTACTACAAGTTTCCTGGTCTCATCTCAGCCTTCCTCGATTCAAGTACGGATCCTCTGCTTTCAGTAGTACGGGCCCATACTACCTTCCACATATATCCATACTTTCCTCAAGTACTGCCTTGACTCCACCAAGTCACTTCTACTGCTACTGATCTCTGCTACTCTCATCCTAGGCTTGCCCTAGGGAAATCTCTGACTCCACCCAAACCAGTCCTCAGCTGCTGAAGGCCTCCTTGTAATGCCAATTAGCCATCACCTGAATACCATCACATGTGACGAGGCTCAGATAATCCTTCGAGTAAACGTCTCATCCCTACAACGGTTAGACTCAGACAAGAGCTGCGCAATAGGGCCAAATCCATCACTCTGAGATTATTCAACCTTGATCACATGTGACGTGACGTATTCACCTAATGGCTAACTCCCATCACTCCGAGTCCTACAAAGCACGAAGCAAGCAGCATTCGGACACAGGAAACTGCTCAAGCACTTCTATCCTCATAACGAGAAACTGTACTAGCATACAATGCTAAGCTCATACTATCAGGCATAACCAAAACAGGCTATCCTACTGCTGTCTACTCAATACCAGCATGCAATTCTCAATAAGCTGAAACACATATAACAGGCACATAAGGCATCCTCCTAGATCCTTATTCCTATTCTAGCATGCTGTTCTACTGAAACTAGAACTGATAATTATAACATAAACTTGTATGGGTAATTTGGGAGTACTTACTTGAGCTCGGCTGATCGCATGCACCACACCCTTTTCCTTTTCTCAAAACTCTTTTCTTTTTAAGTTTCTTTTTCAAAAATTCTTTCGAAAACATTTTTCTTTTGAAAATCTTTCACCATTTCCTTAGTTTGAGTCCAGTCATACCCGAAAGTGTGGCTGAATCCCTCAAACCAAGGCTCTGATACCAACTTGAAACATCCCAAAAATACAACTCAAAAGTTTCGTTTTTAAAACATTATTAAAACCATCAACCATCCAAAATCATAAGTAAAATCGTAATCGTGTATCATAAAACATCATAGTGTCTGTCTCAAATCAAAATCTCATATCCAAATATCAGAGTCTAACTCCCAGGCTGAAGACTGTGGTGTGTGCCATGCGATCATCCCGAGCCCTTCCCAGTGCCAGTGGAAGTACCTGAAACCAAAACTGAAAACCGTAAGCACGAAGCTTAGTGAGTCTCCCCAATCTACCACATACCATCTACACATAGCATGCAACTAGGAGATACGGGCCTCGCCTACACTCGTGGAGATACGGGCCTCGCCCACACTCCGCTAACTGGGAGATACGGGCCCCGCCCACACTCCGCTATCTAGGAGATACGGGCCTCGCCCACACTCCACTGTCTAGGAGATACGGGCATCGCCCACACTCCATTATCTCTGAGGTACGGGCCTCGCCCATGCTCAGCTACTTCGAGATACGGGCCTCGCCCACACTCGGCTATGATGAGATTCGGGCCTCGCCCACACTCAACTACTAAAACCAACATACAAGTATCACACAGACGACATGTAAATCTAATCTACTGTTCATACATCATAATCAACTACTACTATGAGATACGGGCCTCGCCCACACTCTGCTAAGATAGGATATGGGCCCCGCCCACACTCAACTACCATCATATCATACTACGGGCCGGCCTTGGTGCCGTAGACCCGTTCCTACTGAAGGAGAACTCACCTCGTATAACTGGCTGCTGATATCCCGAGTGAGAAATCCTTGTTTGCTGCTCCGGCGACTCCCCGGCTACAATCACATAACATTCTGAATCAACTGATGATTCCTCATGGAGTAAATGACCAATTTACCCCCTGGTCAAAGTCAAAGTCCTGGTCAGATTCAAACTTCCAGGTTGACTCTACTCGCCAAGTCCTACTATGGACTCGCCGAGTTCCCTAACTCACAATTATCTAACTCGCGACTCGACTCGCCGAGTCAGGGCGTGGACTCGCCGAGTCCCTCCACTTCCAGATCCTTGTTCTAACTCACCGAGTCCTTTTCCACTCACTGATTCAACTCACAACTCTCAAATCGGGGAAAACAGGGGTTTACGCTCCGACTCGCCGAGTCTGATGAACGACTCATCGAGTCCTATGCATGTTTTCACTATACAGTTGATCCTAATCGATTCCAGTGCATCCAATTCATAGATCTGAGCTTCTAGGGCTAATATAACACGTAAAGTTGCCAACTTTACGTACATGCATAGAGGTATGAACCTAAAACACCAAAATAAGCTAGAAATGGGAACCTAGGGTTTGGAACAAGGCCTTGCTTTGCATAAAGGCAGCTACTTTGAGCTCCTGGAGCTCAATGATGACCAGATCTATAGTCTCCATCCTAAGGAGAGCTCAAATCTCGAGTTTGGACCTTGAATGTCCCAAAAGTGGCTTAAACAAGCATATATGAAGATCTACTAGGAAAATGAACAAGGTAGAGACTTTATTACTAAATGAAGTAGCAAATGGAAGCTAGCTTCTGGATCTCCTTCTTCTCCTTTGCACCTTCACTCTTTCCTTCACTTCTATCCTTCCAAGAATACACCAAAACACTCAAAATCAAGAAGGAATCACTCAAGCTCACCAATGGAGGCTAGGGTTTCGAGGGGGAATGATCTAAGGGTGCTGGAGGCTGGGATGGGGGCTATAAGGACGTTTAAATAGGGTACAAACCCTAAAGATTAGGGTTTCCTCCAGACTGGCCTACTCGTCGAGTCCAGGTGTGGACTCGCCGAGTAGATCACTTAAAACCCGCGACCATCCTGGCATCTACTCGACGAGTTAGGGCTACTACTCGCCGAGTAGCTCTTTATAAAAGACATTTAATAAATTAAATATGTACCAGGAACTGGACGTTACAACTTGAGAGTCATTAAAAGAGGAGATATGTTTACTTTTAATCTAGAAGTAAAGGGAACCAAATACATATTATACCTTAAAACAAGATATTTCTATTTTTATAAAAGAATGAATGTGATTGATTGGATGACATGTAACTTCTTAGGTTTTATGGTTTTTCTTTCATACATTAAGGTAGAAGTGAAATACTACAAACAAAATTATTGAAGTATATATTAATTGTTCTTAGTATTAAGGGTGAACTTGGTACGATATCGGTCATTATTTCTCCAAACCATGTACCGTACTAACTATAATTGGTATAATTTTTTTCAGTGTCGTATTCATTCAAATCAATATGGTTACAGATAAATCATCTATCTTGCACTATATTCATTTGAAACGCCCACACTTTCAACTTAGGATAATTAAATGTGTAGTTAAAAGAAATATTGTTCCTATATAAAATCATTATTTGTATGTTTTGTTACTCATATTTTCTTCTTTTCTCTATTCTTTATTGTTATCTAGAGTGTATCAAACTGAAAAAAAAAATAAGCATATATGTATTACACCATGGCCATACGTTTCACGGTGAAATGGATCTATAACCGTCTAATCTATGAAAGAAAAAGTTGAATATATATATATATATATATATATATATATATATATATATATATATATATATATATATATATATATATATATATATTGTAATGAGCTAAATACGAGATGATCAAGGTTTTGAAAGGCTAAAAGCAATTTGGGTTATTTTCTACGTTTCAATTTATATCCACATCTTTTTCCGATATACTTTCGTTAAATTTGTTGAAGAAGTATTTTCTTAGTTTGCAATATATATAATTGGAATAATATGACAACAAGAAGTGGTGTCTAATTTTAATATATTACAAAAAAAATGCTTTTATAAATCATTCTTATTAGTTTGTGTTTTTTCTTACATATTCTATGTATTTATTCATAATGGATGCATCTCATATGTCTAAATATTAATGGTGACTTTCATATAGACGAAGAAAGATGTGACTCATAATGGATGCATCTCATATGTCTAAATATTAATGGTGACTTTCATATAGACGAAGAAAGATGTGACTTGACTACAATATCAAAAATCAAAAAAAAAAAAAAAAAAAAAAAAAAAAAAAAAAAGGAGCTTAAGCATAAAGAATAGACCACAACATAATAATGCAATGGATATGTATGTACAACAACATATTATTATAAAACTGCAACAACTAAATAAGAACCTTTTTATATTTATTTATTATTTTGGTTTGTCAACAAATGCAAAGTCTCTATTAATATGTTAATCTAAAACAATGAACATATAAATGAGCACTTATAAATATTGTAATTAAATTTATAAATAATAGGTTTGTAGGTTTGTTACGTAAACATTTGATTGTATGCTTATTTAAAATGATAAAATATTTAAAAAAAATAGATGAATTTTATTTAGTAATGAAGGAAATTTAAAAACATTCTTAATATGAAATACTAAACAAAATTTAAATACTTCAATTCTACTTAAAGTACCATAAGTATCCATTAAAGACCATAATTGTAAATAAATAAATAAATAAAAATCTTTTGAGTTGTACTATCTAATATTAAATAAAAAAATTTAATTTAATTGGAATTTGAATAGTTACAATATTAAAAATAATATTTTAATTCAATTAACTTTTTTTTAGATCGGCATAATTCAATTAACTAATAATTTTAAAGATATATAGTCATAGTTTGCAATATATTATATGATTGGTTCCGTCCTCCTCAAGTATACAACACACATAGTTAGAAAAATATAATTATATTATTGATGAATATTACCGGAATATATATGATTAAAAAGAATATTACAACATGACATTGTGTCTAATTTCAATGTAAGAAAAAATAAATAAATAAATTCAAATGTTTTTTATTAATGATTTTAAATTTGTTCCTTAATGTAATATAGCTATAAAAAATTCTACTTAGACTTTACTCTTCTGTAACCTTTTAATAATAATATACGGTTTTTAAAATTCATATATCTCTTTGATAAGTGATTTTTAAAATTAATTAATAATAACTATAATTGTAATGTATAGTAACGTAAAATCATAAATTAGATGATGTTATTTTAAAAAACAGTGATTGATATTTTACATAATCAACAAGACTGAAATTAGAACATAATCAAATATAATCTATAAATAAATTAATCATAAATATTGTTAAAAGAAAAATCAAATCAAGAATTATATTTAATTTTATGTATATACAAGCACAATTAGATACCGATAAACCACTTGGGTTGTGGTGACTTGGTAAAACATGTGGAAGATATGGTGGATAACTTATTTACTCATGTTCAAATCCTGACACCACTCAGCCATTGTGGCCATGGAGGTTCGTCTGTAGTGACTCCAGGGCATGAGACAAAACTTCATGTTTGCAGCAGGGGATTAGTCGGTGCGCGAAAGCTAGCCCGGAACCCTCGTTAGGGAAGTTTCCTTTCCAAAAAAATTAGATATCGATAAGTAATGTGATTATAATAGATGTTTATATCAACTAAGCGTAATAATTATTATTTCGTATTTACTATAAATGACATAATCATTTTCAACAACATATATTTGTGAAACTTTTAACATGCACAACGCGTAGATATCCGTCTGGTTTGCAAGTAAAATAAACATATTGACTAAAGAGAGAGAGAGAGTTGGAGTACCTTTCAATGAAGAGAGCTAGATGAAAAAATAGAATGGAGGCAAACAAGTAGCGATAAGCAATCAAAACGCTCATCTGGATTCCATCATTTGAGGCCAACTTATAAGAAATTCTTGTTCCCACCATAATCAATTGAGTAGCGATCCTCATCATCGATCGTTGCCTTCAATCCTCGTATCTTCATCTCTGTCAAATCGCTCCCCATGCGTTGATCTTGTTGTCCCCATCTGATCTGTGTATGTGTTTGTCTGAGTGTGTGTGTGTGTGTTTATGTGTGCTTCTCTACCCGAACAATTTCCTAATAAAACTCAAACCTATTAACTCACGCTTGGATAGGAGAAAACTCAACACGACTTTCTTTCTACCTAATCTAGACCATATGTTATACATCCCCATGCAAGTGTCTGAATTTATGGAGTAAAAAACAACAAACAACATTTGCGTGACATACATGCAAGTGCATTTTCATAGTAGGGAGAGAGTGAAAGCTTTACGATTTACTTTACCTCTCGTAAACCACAATGTTTTAAAAACCGGTTTTTAGTTGAACCGGGTTGGTGACCAGTTTTCAGTTTTCGGTTCAACTGGTTCAACCTGGCTTCCATAATTTTTATTATTTTTTATTTTCCTTCATACGCATACATAAATAACCAAAAAAAAAAAAAATCTTACATCTAATAGTGGTGTGCGTCGGCCTTCAAGTTGCGTACATTCCGGTTAACTTGATCGATTGAGTTTTTAAATTAGCTTTGGAAATTTGTTGTTTTATAACGGTTTAAGTGAATTTTAGCTATCCAAGTCAAATAAATGGTTCAAACGGATTTTTGCCGGTTCTATCACACCAGTTCAATCTGATGTGATAGAAATTGACATAAAACGGATTTTTGTTGAACCATTTTCGTCTCAGGTTTCCGATTCGAACCGGTTTTTAAAACATTTGGTAAACAAAGTTCTCATACAGTTTCTATAGAAAATCATAACATAAGCGTTATAAGTAACATATCTCGTATATATGGAGAGAAGAGTATATGCTTAGGGGTGTTAAATGCAAATTGTTATCACACCTTAATAGTTAGAATTACTTAAAATATTAGATCACTGTATAACTATATAAGTACTTGAATAAAAGTAGAGGGAGAATTTTACAATAACATCTAAAATTTTAGTGTTCGTATACAACATTTCATATTTTTGTCAATATATAATTATTCTAAAAGTAAAAAAGAATAAAAAAACGCAGAACCAATATGTTTTATGTGGAATTCTAAAAAGACTAACATATAGGATTTCTAATTACAATAATATATTTTGCAATACATCAAACACTGTATATTATGATGTGTTGTAAGCACCACATTTTTGTTCTTTATATTTTTTTGATAATAAGAAAAATGAGAGTTTATTTTATAGTTTTGTTAAGATATGTTCTATTTTATTTATAATTTATTTTTATCGGAGCTGGTAGCTTAGTTTTTTCTATTGATATTTTAATATATATTGAATGATCAATATACTTTTATGTTTAGTATATTTAACATCCTCATCTTCTAATCATATTTTTTATCTTTTAATTTAATTTTAGTTTTAAATATTTTTAATATATTTACTGGTTTCTATCAAATATTTAATGACATTTAAATTTATGAAATATAAATTTATAACGATTATAAATATTATCAATTTCTTATAACTATTATGTATTAGTTTTTTCATGTTTTATGTTTATAAAATAAAGATCCGATATACTTTTATTTATATTCTTGTTTGTTTATTGTATTTAACATCTATACAATATGACATGTGTTTAAAAAATCACTAATTAAATGGAGAAGATTTTATATAGCAATTCAAATAGGATAGATTAGATAAAATTAAAGAAAAAGCATTTGAAAGAGGTTAACTGTAACGTCCCGATTTTCACAACAAATGTTTCATTTTTAATTTAGATAAAAACAATATTTTCATAAAACCCAAGTCACGAAAACTTATAAGTATCAATATAGTTATCAAGAAACCAAAGTATCTCAAAAATGAAGAAATCATAAAAACTGTTGATGAGTGTGTACAGTCAAGCATTCGCCTTCCCTCGATCATCTAAAATACCTAAAACACATTTAAATCCACAACTGTAAGCATGAAGCTTAGTGAGTTTCCCAAAATATCACATACAACACAACATATATAAACAGCTATGAGTTATCAACAACCCGATGGGTTATCAACAACCTTGTGGACTATCAGTAGTCTGATGGGCTATCAGCAGCCCTATGGGTTATCAGCAACCCTACGGACTGCCAATAGTCCTAAGGCTATCAGCAGTCCCAGAGTTAACAGCAACGCAACATCATATATTCAGCAATCAGCAAATAAGCCTCAGCCAGTCTAGCATTTACATACAGGTAATACAGTGAGAAGACTCACCTTGCAATAAAGCAGTCAAACACAACAGCTCTCAAACAGTAAAGACTGGTACCCCGAATCACCTAAACATCAAAAAAGGGTGAATCCATAGACCACATCCTAAAACCCCTAAGTTTACCAAAAGTCAAATTGGTCAAAGTCAACAGTCAAAAGTCAATGGTCAGTCACCACATCGTGGCCAACCAATGCCCACATCGTGGCAGCTATGTGACAAATCAGTCACGGTGAAACTTGTCACGACGTCGTGGCAAGCAACTCTCCATGTTGTCGGAACTAATTCTAATAGCTTAATGGATTACGCTCTTAACTCTTAATCTCCTGAGCTCAAAAGCTCAGATCTAATCCTTCCAAAGGTCTTGATGGATAAAGTTTCCAACTTTATCCATTAAGACATCCCACTAAGTGAAGATCTCTAAACCTAAGTTCTTAATTTTTGATTAGGTGTCTAAGCCCATAACTATAATTGGTATGTACTTGACCCGATAGAAGCATGGTCCATTTTGGGTTGCCTTCACCAGAGCAACTTGATAGGAAGGATTTTTGAGAAAGAGGTTATTTGTGATTTATTAATATATTATAAGTATAATATATTAATTGAAAAATCATATTATTTAATTAGTATTGATCAAAGAATTAATTTGGAATTGATTTAGTGATCAAAAGAGACTGATTAAATTAACGAGGACTGATTAGATAAATCAGCGATAGTTATAGTTTGGGCTAATGATCCATATTGATTAGGATGGACTAATTCTATTTGGGAATCCATGAAGAGTTAGTCCAAAGGGCTTATCATATGGATTATTGGATTAAAGGCCCAAGGAAGTGAATTAGGGTTTACAATTTAGACCCTAGGAATTCCACACTATAAAAGTAACCCCTGAACTCCAAAAATCGGACTTGTGATCATAGATGAAACCCTAGCCTAGTTTAGAGCTTAGCATCCTCCTCTTGCTTTTAGTGTTTGTGAACCATTTGAGGCATCACTTGAGGTGTTAAGCTCTTGAAAAGCCAAGTTCTACAAACTACATAAAAGATGTATTCATCTAACTAGTTTTATGTTGTATATCTCCAATTGCATGCTAGCTAGGGTATATGCTTTGGATAATATGAAGTTGCATGTATAATTAGAGAAAACTTAGATCCAAGGCATTAGGGTTGTATGTGCACCATAGGAGTGTTATAGTACTCAAAACCCATCAGTGGTATCAGAGCCTAGGGTGTTTTCTGTTATATTGATACAGTGGTTAATTGTTCAAAACAAAAAGAAATCGTTTTTTGGAATCTGCATGGTGACCACGACGTGGTCATAGTTACCACGACGTGGTGACTGTTCTGTTTGCATATTTTCAAGTTTTTTGGCCAGTTTTGGATTAGAATCATTACCACAAACTATTTTGAATGATAAAATTTGATTTTTCTGATAAGGTAATAATTATCCTCATCCAAATTGAATGATGATTGTCAATTTTTAAGATAATTATTTGATTTTGTGAAATGTTAATTATTTGTAGAATTTGATTTGAATCATCTTGTTATATGAATTTGATTAGGTCAAATTGGTAAAAGATAAAGTTATATGATTATTTTATTAGTTTAAATTTGATCTAAATGTTTTAAAGGGAGTTACAAAACTTGCCATCAAGTTTTGGAACTCAAAAGTTTTTTTAAGGAGTTACAAAGCTTGCCATCAAGCTTTGGAATCCAAAAGGTTTTGAAGAGTTTCAAAACTTGTCCTCAAGTTTTGGAATTTAAGATTTAATTAAAAGTATTAATTTCGAAATATTAACTTCTAAAACCTTTGTAATTTGAAAAGGTCTCATTGGTGCACATCTTGGTTTTATAACTTCAAATTTAATGAAAAAAGCTTTAATTGTGAAATCTTAAATGTAGAACCTTGATGTTGTGAATAGTTCAAATTACACACTTGTGGAGTTTATTAAATTAATTAAGTATTTAATTAAAAGAGAGAATTAATAAATCCATAATAATATGGTTTAAGTTTAATTAAATTAAAAGTCTAATTTATTAATAGATTAAACCACCTAGTATTTTAAATGTTTAAAATACACCCTTATACTATATAAAATTAAAAGTCTATTATATTTTATATATATATATATATATATATATATATATATATATATATATATATATATGTATAAGTTAAAAGTCGGTCTTAGCGTTAGTAGGCCTCATTCACGAAGCTGGTCTATAAGGGGTGTTTAAGGAAGCGGCCTGTAAAATGACCGCCATTAGGTATACATTCTTACCCACCGCACCCTTGACCAGTGGAGGGTCGTTAGCCGAACGGGTAGGATAGGACACAAACTTTCATTAATAAGTATAATGAAATACAAGTAACTAAATGTTTTATAAATTCCCAAATCTTAGTTACTTAGGAAAAATGTGAATTTGATGCTAACCCATGAAATTGGACATTGCACCTTATTGGTCGTTAGTGGAGCGTGTGTGGTTAACCGGCACACTAATATGGTACTAATGAAGGATGGAAATGGGTAGCTCGTGAATTATCATTGATCAATGGAGCGTGTGTGGTTAACCGGCACATTGATTAGGTGATTAATGACATCGAGAGTACCATGCTAATTTGCATGGTTATTCACACCTTGTTTGTGATCATCGGTATCCCAGTCACAAACTTGAAGGGCATAATCGAGATTAAACATGCCATTAAAAAATTCAATGAATCTCAAAAGATCTAGGAGTTTCATTTAAAAACCTAATTCGTTTAAAAAATTTCGTTTTCGAGGTGGAATTGGTAAATCGTCATTTACCTACCGACAAATAGTTTACAATTGGATTACGGCATCCCTCTTCCGAATTGTGAATTATTGTGTTGGGTCCTAGCCTTAATATTTCATTTGGGTGTTATATTAAGGATTAAATCAACTTACTTGAATTTCTCCCCTTGTAGATGTCTAGTTCTGACAACTATGGTCTTCCCGAATCTTTTGGAAAAAGCTTTCCTCATGAAGATGATGTTCCACGAAATCATACTTCACTTCCTCCACCTCCTCCAATTATCCTCCCTGACCCACATGTTCGTCAACTTGAAAAGTTCAAGATCATTCAAGCCCTATTGGCAAGGAAACACAAAGATGGAAAGTTTGTATGTGCTCACGTATTGGAGATGAAGTTGCATATTGACAGGCTGGGAATGTTGGGTGTCGTTTTCCCGAGGAAGTTGGTTGTTGACTTGGTTCTTTAATCACTTCCCGAGTCGTATGGTCAGTTTGTTAAAGACTACTATATGACAGATCATGACGTGACCCTTATCGATCTTACCTATTTTCTAATTGTTGCTGAATCAGAATTGATTTGGCGCACTGGTAAAGCAAACTTGATTGGAAGATCTACTTCCCAAATTTCCATGGACATTGACAATGGCGACATTGGAAGTCCAGAAAAGCTTTCTCTTCCCAATGGAAAGGGATTGGCCAAGGTCAAACTGTTTGACCAAATGGTAAAGAGAAAGGCTAAGTCTGAGATTGTTCTGTGTACCATTCCAAAAGAGTCTGTTTGTTTCTATTGCCAAGAGAAGAGGCATTGGATGCGAAGCTGTCGTATCAACCTGAAAGATCGCAAGGATGGTAAAGTCAAAATGTATGACTCTACTCCAGGTAGTCCATTATCTAACTCTATTAAGTTCCTATTTAGTGATTCTTATTACATGATGTAAGGTTACATTTTGATGTTTTGCAAAATCAAAGAGAAAGAAGGAAGCTTAAAGGAAATAGCATGCTGAGTCTGATCATGAAGAAGTGGATTTCGATCGCATGGTTCGATGATCAGATTTTTGAGTTGCTGCTTAGGAGTTATGATAGATTGCTTAGGAATATTTATAAACATGTTTTTCATATGTATTTGCATTGTAAGGACAAGTTTTCTGCAATTTATAAATAAAGAAAAATTTTATTTTATCTTATTTTATATTTCCTTGCAATGGCATTTGTGAAAAAAATTGTTGTTTATATGTTTCCTTTAATAGCAATGTTGAAAATGGTTTGATTCTTAGCTATATCAATTGTGGTAGTGTCGTAATTTTCTAAGTAAGAAAAGATTCTCATCGCCCAAGTTTCAATTCGACAGAAACTTGGAATCATGTGATTTGAATTATGTGATGTATGAAAATCTTGATACTTGGGAAATTGGGACTAATTCCTTGTTTACATAAGTATGTAAGTCAAGTGAAAGATAAAAGGATCTAGCACACATTCATGTGAATTGGTCAGATCCACCACAAAGAATGATAAAGGCTATTCGTCATGATTTACTAATGGTTCAGTAAATATGGATATGCTTACAAGGTTAAGTGTCATTCTGATACATTGAAAAGATTCAAAGTATAGCAGAACGAATAAGAAGAATCAAATTAGGCAGAAAGATAAAAAAAAGTTTCTCCAATCTGAAAGGAAAGGAGAATACTTTAGTATCATGTTTTATGACCATCCTATTGATTATTGAATCATGTCACGATTGATCCTCTAAGGACACCTTGGTGCATTTGTATGGCTAAGAAGAGGAATCGTGAATTGTTGAAATGGTTAAATCAAATAGATGAATCATACTTCGTTCCAATATCGAGTCTTAGAGTCATACCCCAAGATTGTGCCTTGAGTGACATAATCTTAAGTAGGTTTATAACACATCATGAAATGTGGAGTAGAAAATTTTTCTTACTCATGCACATTTGTAATTGGTAGTTGTGATGTTTTGGCTAAAACATAGACCAATTAGATGAAGTGTTTTTTTTTTATAAGAATCTGCACTATCTCTTGAATATATGATTGACAAGAAATGTTCCTTGACAGAGAATCTTATACGTCAAGAGGTCAGTGGGAGTCTTAAAGATCTTGAAAATTTTCAAGAACTAATCAAGAGTAAGTCTATTGTTAATCACTAGCCCACGACCTGAGGTTCGTAGCCTATCGTGTTGACATATTCTTGTTTCTGTGCTCATTCCAGTTAAAGTTAATTATGCATATGATTTCTATGAGTTCTCAATTGTTTGCATAAGGCAAAGCACCTAGATCAGTGAAAGTACATTGATCAATAAGGGTGAGTTGTTGAACAACTTGGAAGACATGGTAGGCCCTTGTGCCACCACATGGCATGAAATTAAGATTGAACAAGTTCAGTCCATATGAGTTCGACTTTTGTCACAAACCTTGTCTTGTGATTATGGTTATGACAAATTCACATGGATAGGAACAAATACACCATAAAATCTAAGTGACATAAGGTTTCTCTTCACTTCATGAAAATAATCGTGAGGAAAAACTTTCACTAAGTAGATTTAAAGAGATAGCAGTTGTGTTAATTGCATTCTCAAATTCGATTATGATTACGGCATCCCTCTTCATAGTTCGAATTGTGAGAAATGGAAAATAGTATGAACATTCGGGACTTACTTCTGTAAGTTCTGAAATAGTTTAGACACACATATGAGCTATCTAATGAAAGGTGTATGAGTTGAGAAGCCTAGATAAAGTCTTATCGAAGCATCTTGTACCAGAAATCTGTACTTCAGTATGAAAGCCAATAAGTTTTGATTTCTAAAAGTCCAACTGATTTTTGGATAATGTCAAGGCTAGTGGGAGCATAAGGATTGTGATAAAGTAAGCAAAATTGTTATGCTGGAAAGAGTATAATTGTTAAGCTAGTGGGAGCGCAACTGTTATACTAAGTATTGCAAAGTTGTAGTACTATATATAGGAAACAAAGGTTACAAATTTGCAAAGTTGTAATTTTGGATATTGTTTCGCTATAGAATGATATAGGGAGAAGATACTCATACTTCACTTCGAATCTAAAAGCTTATATTGGAATTTTAATAGAGCTTAGTCATGGACATATGTGAATGTTATGTTGAAATGATTCAACATAAGGAAATTCTATGGAAATATTGTAGCAAGAGACTGATAAAGTATCATGTCTTTATATAAGACATTATGTATCAAATCCCATATACTTGGTATATAGGATTGATTACGTATGGTATAATATTAATCTGTTCTAATTTTCCAAATGCTTAGGGCATTAAGAGGGAAAAAGGGCTAGAACAAGATATGGCTAAAGTTGTTAAACAATTGTCTAGGACAATCTGAGGTCGCTGAGGATTGGTTGCTTATGGACAGTTGGAAGTATAGTATAATTTTGGAAGGATAATATTGACATGTTCTGAGAAGAGGTAACTCTTGTTCAGAAGCGAAAATGGAAATATGGAAAGGTTTCCATGATTAGAAGTTAATCATAAAATCTATGTGTGATTAAAAACCTTAATGCAAGAAGGATGTTCAAAGGAATGTACTTTGAATATGAGACTTCGTTTCCGTGGAATTGTTCTCCAATAGAATACTTTGTAATATCTTTTGCCAAGTCTCTATGCATAGTCATTACAAAAGGATCATTGCATGTAAGTTTAGAATCTGACAGATTACAGTAAATGGCAAGAATTTGGTATTCTTACATTTACGATAAGGATTTGGAATTGTGAAATGAGTGTCATTGGAAATGTTTCCAATTGATCTATGTCACAAAGTAAGGATCATAGGTAAACATAGTGTGCATGCTTAGAGCATGAGATGACTATTGTTTTAATTCAAGTGTTAAGTTGATTAGTCGAAACATTATACAATGAATGATGTGTAATCAATATGGTGATTAAATAATAAGTGTTTTATTTATATTCAAAAGTTTTGAAACCATATTGGATTCGATTATTCTTGTGTTTCACTTTGCATGTTTTACTTCCCGAATAACTAGGTTATTCAAACATCCACGATCAATCATACTTTGGAAGTAAGTAACGAGGTAACACTGTCGTGAATCCGACTGTAGATTGTCTAAGCGTTTAGACATAGCACAAGTTTGCTATAGTGTTCATGAGTACTCCTTTAATAAGATTTGAGTATTGGATTAAACCCACGCTCATCTGAATCACTTCATGGATTTTATCACGAATGACTGTGAGACGATAATATATTATATTCTTCAAACGGAGACATATAGTTTTAGTTTACAAGTCGGTTGCACATTGATGATAGGTAAACGCACCAATAACTTGGTGTTATAAAATGTATTGTTGTGTGTGATTTGGTGAGTAACTAGAGCAATCATTTGAGTCGAATTTTATCCGTTCCTTTTACCCAAAGTGGGATAAAAGCGATATATCTGGGCCCCTCGATGATTTAGTGATGACACCCTAAGCGCTTGGCCAAGCCTGGACTGATTTGATTTGTTCAATTAGTCAGTCGTCATAAATCGGAAATCGGGAAACAACACATGAACAGAGAGAATGATTATAATCCATGTCTCAGTTCATACGATATCTTGTAGAATAGAGGAATATATGATCCCTTATCTAATGGACGCGTCAAAGTTCGACAGCGGCTTTTGAGAGCTACGATTGCTAATCGGATTATGAAGCAACATTGGCAGTTACAGTTATTAGCCTTATCCAAGTGGGAGACTGTTAGATTAGGTGTCTAAGCTCATAAATATAATTGGTATGTACTTGACCCAATATAAGCATGGTCTATTTTGGGTTGCCTTCACCAGAGCAATTTGATAGGAAGGATTTTTGAGAAAGAGGTTATTTGTGATTTATTAATATATTATAGGTATAATATATTAATTGAAAATTCATATTATTTAATTAGTATTGATCAAAGAATTAATTTGGAATTGATTTAGTGATCAAAAGAGACTGATTAAATTAACGAGGACTGATTAGATAAATCAGCGATAGTTATAGTTTGGGCTAATGATCCATATTGATTAGGATGGACTAATTCTATTTGGGAATCCATGAAGAGTTAGTCCAAAGGGCTTATCATATGGATTATTGGATTAAAGGCCCAAGGAAGTGAATTAGGGTTTACAATTTAGACCCTAGGAATTCCACACTATAAAAGTAACCCCTGAACTCCAAAAATCGGACTTGTGATCATAGATGAAACCCTAGCCTAGTTTAGAGCTTAGCATCCTCCTCTTGCTTTTAGTGTTTGTGAACCATTTGAGGCATCACTTGAGGTGTTAAGCTCTTGAAAAGCCAAGTTCTACAAACTACATAAAAGATGTATTCATCTAACTAGTTTTATGTTGTATATCTCCAATTGCATGCTAGCTAGGGTATATGCTTTGGATAATATGAAGTTGCATGTATAATTAGAGAAAACGGGGACTGATTAAATTAGTGATCAAAAGAGACTGATTAAAAGAGACTGATTAAATTAACGGGTATATGCTTTGGATAATATGAAGTTGGATTTAATTTAGTGATCAAAAGAGACTGATTAAATTAACGGGGACTGATTAGATAAATCAGTGATAGTTATAGTTTGGGCTAATGATCCATATTGATTAGGATGGACTAATTCTATTTGGGAATCCATGAAGAGTTAGTCCAAAGGGCTTATCATATGGATTATTGGAATAAAGGCCCAAGGAAGTGAATTAGGGTTTACAAGTTAGACCCTAGGAATTCCACACTATAAAAGTAACCCCTAGACTCCTAAAATCGGACTTGTGATCATAGATGAAACCCTAGCCGAGTTTAGAGCTTAGCGTCCTCCTCTTGCTTTTGGTGTTTGTGAACCATTTGAGGCATCACACTTGAGGTGCTAAGCTCTTGAAAGGCCAAGTTCTACAAGCTACATAAAAGAGGTATTCATCTAACTAGTTTTATGTTGTATATCTTCAATTGCATGCTAGCTAGGGTATATGCTTTGGATAATATGAAGTTGCATGTATAATTAGAGAAAACTCAGATCCAAGGCATTAGGGTTGTATGTGCACCATAGGAGTGTTATAGTATTCAAAACCCATCACTTAACGGATGCACTAGAAACATGGAAACCAAACTAAGTCATGCAAACCATCTTTCTAACCACCACCATGGTACAGAAGCTATAGAATGCACTCAAGGGTTCTAAAGTTCACTCAAACCCCAAGAACAAGAAGATTTGGACTCATAAAATGACATATAAATATATATAGAGAAGTAATGAGCAATATAGCAACTTTTGTGACAACCCGAAACTTTTATCCTGTACAATCGATCTTTATAGCAATATTAAAGTCGATTTTATCATCTTTTAACGCCGTTTAAGAGCTAGTTTAAGTGTTCTAAGCTTCAGTACAGTTGGGAATGAGATTAGGAATGAGTCAACATGTCGTCTAGAAGCAAAATCGGGCCATACACCCTCATGAGAGGTGTGTACGGCCGCACACACGGGTGTGCGGCCGCACACCCACCCTCCAGCCGCACTCACCCTTATATATATATATATGGGAACCCCTTCACTCATTCCTTTCCTTTGGCTGCACTCTACTACTTTCTCTCTCTAAGAACTTCACCCAAGAACACTCTAAAGGCCTCAAAAACGCGAACCACTTCATCATTCAGCTTGTTATCTTGGTAAGACACCAGAATCTAAGCCTAAAACTCATTGTGTTCTTCGTGTTCTTCATCCTTTGAAGGTGTACGGCCGCACACCTTCATAAGGTGGCCGCACACACCTTAAAGACTCTCCAAAGTGAAGAGTTTGGCCTCCATATACTAGTAGGACTTGGTATTAGCACAAGAACACCTCAAAATCGACATTTCGGACACGAATGAGGAGTGTACGGCCGCACACTCCTGTGTACGGCCGTACACACCCTCTGTACGGCCGCACACTCCTGTGTGCAACCGCACACACAACCTGGCCGCACACACGCTATTTTGGCTGTACACCTCCCTTATTTGATCATATAGGGTCCCGACATGCATTTCCAAGTCTTTAGGGTGGTTTCCCGTCATGTTTAGTCATGAAACACCCTAATTCTAACACACATATGTGTTACTAATTATTATTAGGATCCACTTGAGCGCGAAACATCGGTTGACACTCAACACTCGTAACCAATTGTGCTTTCGGATCCTACAATAAACTGTGAGTTCATACCCCTACGCTTTTTCCGAGTTTTTCATGTTTTCAGGGGGGGAATACAAGCAAAAGTACAAGGAAACTTGTGCTCAAATATATTATTTTGTTTAAAATAATTTCATGTTCAGTATGCTTTCAAACACAGAAAACCGTTTTACCACTCAATTTAGAAATCAACTCGTAGAAACAGTTTTCAAATCTAAAGCAAGGAACTTGTGAACCTTATCATAATATGTATTATTTCATAAAGGATTCACGCAAATTATAAACAGGATTTTCAACATTGTTATTTGTAAGTTCGTTAGGCTAAGTTTGAGACATGTCCTCGGTAACACTCCCCCGGATTCGTGAGTGGAGGACTACGACTTATAACCAGAATCTCTTGGAGGGAGAGCGTGACTATTGTGTATAGATCTATATGGGACTGACTATCCCACACCCTTGCTGCTAGCTACAGCGGAACCAATTGGTTCAGGGGTGACAAAGTCATAAAAGATACTGGCCCATTTACGCGCCTTATCTAGTCTCAGTACGGTTATGGCACTTACAACTTAGGTAACGAGAATTTACTTTTCCAATATACTCCTCTGGGTGTAACCAGAGCTTCGAAAATACGGCTAATGTACTCCTCTGGGTGTAACCAGAGCTTCGAAAATACGGCTAATATACTCCTCTGGGTGTAACCAGAGCTTCGAAAAGAAAACTGATGCCCGAGTATGGTAGATACTCGCGTATGGATAATCAACTATCAACCTTTAAGAAAATATGGTATTTTCTGGGATAACTTAATCTTTCATAAACAGTCTGTTTAATGTGTAACTAATGGATAATCAAACCTCTTTCATAAGAAAGTATGGGATTTTCTTGGGAAACAACTTTTCAAAGAATCAAGGAAACATTTCTTTCACCAGAATTAACTGCTTATGAACTCACCAGCTTTATGCTGATATTTTAAAACTGCTTGTATTCTCAGGGCATCAATAGGCAGGTACTTTTGCCAACTTTTGGAGAAGATGGAACATCCTGAAGTCACATCTTTTACTTTTGCTATATATACTGATATGTATAAACCATGTTTTCGAACAATGTAAATATTCTTATTATAATGTAATGGTTGTGTTTACCATGCTTACTATGATACAACTGTTGTGATACTACACATGACGTCCTCCGCCCCGGAACGTTTCCGCCTTCGGTTTCGGGGTGTGACAGATTGGTATTAGAGCTATTGTTTATAGTGAACTAAGTATACCGAACCTTACATGGTATACAACTATAAACACTAAGGGGTTATAGTGCTCTGAACTAAAAGTATACTTCTAAAATATAAGTATTTTTACAAAAAGTATACAAGTATACCCGAGTACCAGAATCCGTGTCTTAAGTAGAACAAAACAAAAGTATTTTGGATGTTGAACACTGTGGTTAAACCTGGGCAGTTATGTAATCATGTCTAGGGTCAATATAGCCTCATCAACTATATTCATTCAAGACATGACCAACATGTGCTTGGGAGTGACTTTGGTGTTGCAACAAGCCTAAAACTTAGTCGGTATCCATACAACTTAAAATACTATAGGAGTATTTTAGTCAGAGCCGAATACCTTGTAGAAATTCATTCCTAGTGTTGCTACCTATTCGTTTCTTAGCGATAACTTACTTGCATAGTAACCTTTCTTTTCTTATCACTTAGTAGAACACTCTAACCATCATATTGAGATACATCTTGCTTTATATCTCTTGATTCGATTCCAGAGGACTTACCATCCTCTTCTTCCTGATTGATTCTAGAACAAGATGCCTCCCCGTAAAAGACCTATCAGAAGGAATGACGACGCTCCACCACCACCACCCCCCCCCCCCCCAGTTCGATCCCGTTATGTTCCAAGCAGCTGTTACTGCTGCTGTGGCAGCCGCGATGTCACAGATGAATCTTGGCGGATCTGGTGGTCAGGGAGGTGGTACTCATCCCCAAAATCATGAAGGTGGTCAGGGACACCAGAAGGAGTGCTCCTATAAATACTTCATGAACGCAAAACCCACATCCTTCGACGGCACTGGAGGTGTCATTACCCTGACTCAATGGATCAAGAAAATTGAGTCCATCTTCGAAATCTGTTCTAGTTCGGAGGTCAATAAAGTAAAGTTCGCCGCTTACACTTTCGCCAACAGGGCACTGACCTGGTGGAATGGTCGGGTCAAATCCCTAACCCTACCAGTGGCAAACGCTATGGGTTGGGAGAACTTAAAGGAACTCATGATACCTGAGTACTGCCCTCGGGGCGAAATGCAGAAATTAGAGCACGAACTCTGGAACCTAAAGATGAAGGGTTCCAACATTGCTACCTACACTTCTAGGTTTGAAGACCTAGTGCTTCTTTGTCCGGGAATGGTCACCCCGGAAAGCAAGAAGGTTGAAAGATACATTTGGGGGCTGACCCAACCGACCAAAGGAAATGTCCTGGCTGCTAGGCCAAACACCTTCGACAGCGCTAAGTGTCTAGCGCAGACCCTCATAGATCATGGAGTCGATCTCGATGAAGTGACAGCCACTCCCGAACCAGCTAAAGGGAGTGGTGAGAAAAGAAAGTTCTGGAGACAGAAAAAGGGCCAATCTTCGCAGGAACCCTCAAAGAAGCAACACACGGTAGCAGTCCGCGCTGCTACTACTCCTGCCGCTGCTCCTGCCACTCAAGCACCTACCAGTGGATATACTGGTACCCTCCCTTGGTGCAGCAAATGCAACTATCATCACCGCATCCCCGGCCTATGCCGTGAAACGCTCTGCAGCAACTGTGGCAAAAAGGGTCACATGGCTCGAAGCTACAAGACACCAGTCCAACCAACCTACCAGGCCTCTGGAGCAGGTGTCGGTAAAGCCTGTTATGGTTGTGGGGAAGTCGGCCATTTCAAGAGAAACTGCCCCAAGGCAACAAGAGCAGGTGGCACAGGGATAGTGCTAACGATGGGTCAAGAGGAAGCCGTGGCTGACCCTACCGTTGTGACGGGTACATTCCTCATCGATAACTCTTATGCATGCATTCTTTTCGATTCTGGTGCTGAAAGAAGTTTTGTTAGTCATGCATTCAAGCATTTTCTTAAACATAAATCCCGACCTTTAACCGAAATGTTTACCGTCGAAATGGCTAATGGTGAGAAAGAGAGCACTAAAGACATATTCGTGGGTTGTATCCTCACTCTGAACGACCATTCATTCCCCATCAATCTTATGCCAGTCTCTATAAAAAGCTTTGATGTCATCATCGGCATCGATTGGTTGAGCCCCAATCGTGCTGATATTCTTTGTTACGAAAAAGCTATCCGTCTCAATCTTCTCTCCGAAGAAACCCTCATGATCTACGGTGATAAACTCAGTTCAAACCTTCGCATCATTTCGTGCATCAAAGCTCAGAAACTCCTGTGAAAGGAGTGTTATGCATTCCTAGCCCATGTCATTAACGAGAAGTAGGAAGTTAAAGACTTCGAGAGCATCCCCGAAGTCTGTAACTTTCCCGATGTCTTTCCCGAAGATCTCCCGGGAATCCCTCCTGAACGCCAAGTCGAGTTTCGTATCGACTTAATCCCCGGAGCTACTCCCGTAGCTAAATCTCCATATCGCCTAGCACCCGCAGAAATGCAGGAGTTATCTAGTCAGCTCAATGAGCTGCTCAGCAAAGGATTCATCAGACCGAGTTCCTCAACCTGGGGAGCCCCGATCTTGTTCATGAAAAAGAAGGATGGATCCTTTCGAATATGTATCGACTATCGAGAGCTGAACAAGCTCACTGTCAAAAATCATTACCCTCTTCCTCGAATTGACGACCTCTTCGATCAACTTCAGGGAGCCAGCTACTTCTCGAAAATAGATTTAAGATCAGGGTACCATCAGATGCGAGTCCATGAGGGTGATGTTCCTAAAACAGCATTTCAGACTCGATATGGTCACTACGAGTTCGTAGTTATGCCCTTCGGTGTAACTAACGCACCGGCAGTATTCATGGACCTGATGAATCGGGTGTGCCGTCCTTTCTTGGACAAGTTCGTCATCGTGTTCATCGACGATATACTTGTCTATTCCAGAAGTGAGGAAGATCATCGACAACACTTGAGATCGGTGTTGGAAACCTTAAGGACGGAGACGCTATACGCAAAATTCTCCAAGTGCGAATTCTGGATTCGAAAAGTAACCTTCCTAGGTCACGTAGTAAGCGAAGAAGGCATACACGTGGACCCCTCCAAAATCAAAGCGATAGAGAACTGGTCAGCACCGAAGACACCCACAGAAATCCGTCAATTCTTGGGTCTCGCTGGCTACTATTGCAGGTTTATCCAGAATTTCTCCAGAATTGCCAAACCCTTAACCACTCTAACTCAGAAAGGCGTACCCTTTTGTTGGAGTGAAAAGCAAGACACTGCGTTCCAGACATTGAAACAGGCCCTATGCAGCGCACCTGTCCTGTCTCTGCCCGAAGGGATGGAGGACTTCGTTGTCTACTGTGATGCATCCAATCAGGGCCTAGGCTGTGTGCTCATGCAACGGGGAAAAGTTATTGCTTACGCCTCAAGACAGCTGAAAGTACACGAAGTTAACTATACAACGCATGACCTATAATTGGGGCAGTGGTCTTCGCACTGAAGATATGGAGACATTATCTCTACGGAACCAAGTGCACTGTCTTCACTGACCATAAACGTTTACAGCATATCTTCGACCAGAAGGAGCTGAACATGCGACAACGGCGTTGGGTCGAGCTACTCAGTGATTACGAGTGCGAAATCCGCTACCATCCCGGCAAGGCCAATGTGGTGGCAGATGCCCTCAGCCGAAAAGAGTATTCAGGTCGCAGAGTGAAGGCACTGACTATGACTATCCATTCCCATTTATCCGCGCAAATCAAGGAGGCTCAGCTGGAAGCCTTAAAACCAGAGAACATGTCGGGTGAAGCCTTGAGGGGAATGGAAAAGAACCTAGAGATCAAGGGAGACGGAGTCTATTATTTCGTGGACCGGATCTGGACCCCAAAGTTCGGTGGTTACAGAGAGGTTGTAATGAACAAAGCTCACCAGACCAAATACTCCGTTCACCCAGGTTCGGACAAGATGTACCTCGATCTCAAGAAGTTATATTGGTGGCCAAACATGAAAGCGGAGATCGCTACATTTGTGAGCAAGTGTCTGACCTGCGCCAAAGTAAAGACCGAATATCAGAAACACTCAGGTCTACTCCAACAGCCAGAAATTCCCGAATGGAAGTGGGAGAGGAATACTATGGATTTCATCACCAAACTACCCAAATCTCCGAGTGGGTACGACGCCATTTGGGTGATAGTCGATCGACTGACTAAATCCGCTCACTTCCTGCAAATCAAAGAAACCTTCAAGATGGAGAGACTAACACGAATCTATATCCAAGAGATAGTCCGACTGCATGGTGTACCTGTGTCCATTATCTCCGATCGAGATAGCAGGTTCACTTCGAGATTCTGGCAGTCCCTGCAGAAGGCCCTTGGAACTAAGCTAGACATGAGTACAGCTTATCATCCTCAAACTGATGGGCAGAGTGAGAGAACCATACAAACCTTGGAAGACATGTTGAGAGCATGTGTCATCGATTTTGGTAAGTCATGGGATATCCATTTACCCTTGGTCGAGTTCTCCTACAACAACAGCTACCATACCAGCATCAAGGTTGCGCCTTTCGAAGCCCTCTATGGCCGCAAGTGCAGATCCCCTCTGTGCTGGGCTGAGGTGGGCGACACGCAGCTAGCTAAGGGGCAAGTCCCCGACAACACTCTCACTGGTCCAGAAATCATTCGAGAAACCACAGAAAAGATCGTCCAAATCCGAGAACGACTGAAAGCCTCTCGAGATAGACAAAAGAGCTACACAGACATACGACGAAAACCCTTGGAATTCCAGGTTGGAGACCGTGATCTGTTGAAGGTCTTGCCCTGCAAAGGCATGATACGCTTTGGGAAGCGTGGAAAGCTAAATCCAAGATACATAGGACCATTCGAGATCCTCGCTAGGATCGGTCCTGTAGCCTACAAATTCCGATTACCTCAAGAGCTTAGTAACATTCATCCCGTTTTCCACGTCTCGAACCTGAAGAAGTGCTTATCCGATGAGACTCTTGCTATCCCTCTCGATGAGATTGAAATCAACGAGAATCTGAACTTTGTAGAAGAACCAATCGAAATCATGGATCGAGAGATCAAACGAACGAAACAAAGTCGCATCCCGATAGTGAAGGTTCGCTGGAATGCCAAGCGGGGACCTGAATACACTTGGGAGCGCGAAGATCAGATGAAACAGAAGTATCCGCATCTCTTTTCTAATCCAAGATTTGTATTCTATATTTGAATTTCGGGACTAAATTCCCTCTAACGGGGGGATGATGTGACAACCCGAAACTTTTATCCTGTACAATCGATCTTTATAGCAATATTAAACTCGATTTTATCATCTTTTAACGCCGATTAAGAGCTAGTTTAAGTGTTCTAAGCTTGATTACAGTTGGGAATGAGATTAGGAATGAGTCAACATGTCGTTTAGAAGCAAAATCGGGCCATACACCCTCATGAGAGGTGTGTACGGCCGCACACACGGGTATGCGGCCGCACACCCACCCTCCAGCCGCACTCACCCTTATATATATATATGGGAACCCCTTCACTCATTCCTTTCCTTTGGCTGCACTCTACTACTTTCTCTCTCTAAGAACTTCACCCAAGAACACTCTAAAGGCCTCAAAAACGCGAACCACTTCATCATTCAGCTTGTTATCTTGGTAAGACACCTGAATCTAAGCCTAAAACTCATTGTGTTCTTCGTGTTCTTCGTGTTCTTCATCCTTTGAAGGTGTACGGCCGCACACCTTCATAAGGTGGCCGCACACACCTTAAAGACTCTCCAAAGTGAAGAGTTTGGCCTCCATATACTAGTAGGACTTGGTATTAGCTCAAGAACACCTCAAAATCGACATTTCGGACACGAATGAGGAGTGTACGGCCGCACACTCCTGTGTACAGCCGCACACACCCTCTGTACGGCCGCACACTCCTGTGTGCAACCGCACACACAACATGGCTGCACACCCTGGCCGCACACACGCTCTTTTGGCCGTACACCTCCCTTATTTGATCATATAGGGTCCCGACATGCATTTCCAAGTCTTTAGGGTGGTTTCCCGTCATTTTTAGTCATGAAACACCCTAATTCTAACACACATATGTGTTACTAATTGTTATTAGGATCCACTTGAGCGCGAAACATCGGTTGACACTCAACACTCGTAACCAATTGTGCTTTCGGATCCTACAATAAACTGTGAGTTCATACCCCTACGCTTTTTCCGAGTTTTTCATGTTTTCAGGGGGGGAATACAAGCAAAAGTACAAGGAAACTTGTGCTCAAATATATTATTTTGTTTAAAATAATTTCATGTTCAGTATGCTTTCAAACACAGAAAACCGTTTTACCACTCAATTTAGAAATCAACTCGTTGAAACAGTTTTCAAATCTAAAGCAAGGAACTTGTGAACCTTATCATAATATGTATTATTTCATAAAGGATTCACGCAAATTATAAACAGGATTTTCAACATTGTTATTTGTAAGTTCGTTAGGCTAAGTTTGAGACATGTCCTCGGTAACACTCCCCCGGATTCGTGAGTGGAGGACTACGACTTATAACCAGAATCTCTTGGAGGGAGAGCGTGACTATTATGTATAGATCTATATGGGACTGACTATCCCACACCCTCGCTGCTAGCTACTGCGGAACCAATTGGTTCAGGGGTGACAAAGTCATAAAAGATACTGGCCCATTTACGCGCCTTATCCAGTCTCAGTACGGTTATGGCACTTACAACTTAGGTAACGAGAATTTACTTTTCCAATATACTCCTCTGGGTGTAACCAGAGCTTCGAAAATACGGCTAATGTACTCCTCTGGGTGTAACCAGAGCTTCGAAAATACGGCTAATATACTCCTCTGGGTGTAACCAGAGCTTCGAAAAGAAAACTGCTGTCCGAGTATGGTAGATACTCGCGTATGGATAATCAACTATCAACCTTTAAGAAAATATGGTATTTTCTGGGATAACTTAATCTTTCATAAACAGTCTGTTTAATGTGTAACTAATGGATAATCAAACCTCTTTCATAAGAAAGTATGGGATTTTCTTGGGAAACAACTTTTCAAAGAATCAAGGAAACATTTCTTTCACCAGAATTAACTGCTTATGAACTCACCAGCTTTATGCTGATATTTTAAAACTGCTTGTATTCTCAGGGCATCAATAGGCAGGTACTTTTGCCAACTTTTGGAGAAGATGGAACATCCTGAAGTCACATCTTTTACTTTTGCTATATATACTGATATGTATAAACCATGTTTTCGAACAATGTAAATATTCTTATTATATTGTAATGGTTGTGTTTACTATGCTTACTATGATACAACTGTTGTGATACTACGCATGACGTCCTCCGCCCCGGAACGTTTCCGCCTTCGGTTTCGGGGTGTGACAACTTTATACCTCTAAATGATTAGAAATATGATGAAGATGATGGATCTAAGTTGGAACCAAACACACAAGAAACAATAAAGACTCATTCTTCCTTCAACCTTCATAAAATCGGTTCACACACTCAAAGCACACACGCAAGAAGACTAGGGTTTGGGTGGAATATGATCTCATAGGATGGAGGTTGCCAAATAAGACAACCCTAGGAGTTAGTGACTTTAAATATGCCACAAATTCTGGGATCTAGGGTTTTGAACCCCAGCCGACACCACGTCGTGGCTAAGGCCTTACTACATCGTGGTGCCTCGTGAATGCGCGTCCATTAAACTGGAAATGCCACGTCGTGGTCTCTCCACCACCACGTCGTGGCCAAGACAAAACATTACAAAAATTAGATTTAATGATTCAAACTTTAAAGAAACATACCAGGAAAACGAATGTTGCAATTCTCCCCCGCTTGTATCAGATTTCGTCCTCAAACTTCGAGGTAGTAAACAAATCTAGTTAATGGGTGTGCATATTCTCCTCGGACTCCCAAGTCCATTCGTAAACCTTCTAGTGATGTCATTTCACCTTAACCAAGCACACCACCTTGTTGCGCAAGTCCTTCGTCTTCCTATCAAGAATTACTACTGGTCGCTCAACATAATTCAGGAGTTCATCGACCGGAATATCATTAATGGAACTACAGGAGTCTCATTGATCACACACTTCCGCAACTAAGAAACATGAAAGGTGTTATGAATCTGACTAAGCTCCTCTAGTAAATCCAATCGGTAGGCCACCTTGTCCACCCTAGCAAAAAATCTGAATAGAGCGATAAATATGGGGCCCAACTTGGCCCACGTCCTTAAACAAATAACTCCCTTCCAGGATGACACCTTCAGAAGTACCATATCCCCGACCTGAAACTCCAACTCTGAACGATGTCGGTCCACATAACTCTTTTTTCGGCTCTAATATATCTAAAATCTCTAAGTGACCTGCACGATAAGCTCTGACGTCTTAAGCACTACCTTTATGCTCCCCGTGACCCTCTGTCCAATCTCTCCCCAACAAACCAGGGTCTAAAACTTCCTCCTATAGAGAAGCTCGAATGGAGGCATACCAATGTTTTCATGAAGGTTGTTGTTGTAGTAAAACTCGGCTAATAGGAGGTAGGAGTACTAGCTCCCACCGAAGTCGATTATACAAGCTCTCAACATATCCCCAAGCATCTAGATGGTCTGCTCACTCTGTCCATCTGTCTGCGGATGATATGCAGTACTAAAATTCAACCGAGTAACCAACTTAGCATGGAACTTCTTCCAAAACCTGCAAGTGAATCGTATATCTCGATCAAATATGATGGAAATGGGCACACCATTGCAAGCAACAATCTCTCGCACATAGATGTCAACCAACTTCTCGGCCGAAGATCTCTCACGAATAGTTAGGAAATGGGCACTATTGGTCAATTAGTCCACAATAACCCAAATATCATCAAACCCCTTGGTTGTCCTTGGCATTTTGGTGATAAAATCCATGGTGATCTACTCCCATTTCCACACGGGAATCTCTAAGGGTTGTAGCTTGTTGTGAGGTCTCAGATTTTCAACCTTGACCTTTCAACAAGTCAAGCACCTCTCTACAAACCAGCCTATCTCTCTCTCACACTCTTTATCTCTATTTCTCTCTATTTATCTCTCTTCATACAAGGCCACTAATAGCTAAGTCCCAAGTCCTGATACATTTTCGTCGCACCAGGGTGAATCGATAACTTGGAGTTATGCGCCTCCTCTAACAATTTCTAACGAACCCCACCGAAAACTGGAACCCAAACCCTACCACACTTAATCAGAATCCCACACCTATCATGTAACATCCCAAAAATTGTGATAAAATTTTTCACTTAAAAATCAATAGTTTCAATCATCAGATAGATCCAAGTCAATCACGATGTACAATATCCAAAACATCAGAGTAATAGTATCCAACAAGTGTGGAAATCATGAGGGGAGGATGTTGTGCCATCACGTCGGGCCCTACCTTTTTGTACCGGAAGTACCTGAAATCATAAACATCAACTGTAAGCACAAGGCTTAGTGAGTTTTCCCAAAATACCACATACCAAACATACAACTGGGTCTAACCTTGGGGTATATTCCAACCCAATAAACAAATATGGGCCCAGCCCTAGGGTTTATTTCAACCTGATTATACAATAATGGGCCCCGCCTTAGGGTTTATTTCAACCAGATCATACCATATTGGGCCCCGCCCTAGGGTTTATTTCAACCCAATCATACAATAATGGCCTCTGCCCTGGGGTTTATTTGAACCCAATCATACAATAATGGGCCCAGCCCTGAGGTTATTTCAACTCGATCATACAAACATATATAAAAGTCACATGATAGCTAGCATTCTACAAAATAAAATAATAGTCCGACATTATTCACTTCGACCCACGGATACAGTGAGGAGACTCACCTCTAACTGAAGATAACTGAATCGCACACTCGTGTTGCTGCTGACACAACTCCTCACACTAACATATCCTAATAATTGTTGTATTAGATATCTAAGCCCATAACTATTATTGTTATGTACTCGACCCGAGAGTAGCATGGTCCATTTGGGTTGCATGGCATCAGAACAATTGTTCTGATGCCATGCAACCCAAATGGATAGACAAGTGAGAAAATGTTATTTATGATTTATATTAATATATTATAAATTCTAATATATTAATATGAAATCATATTATTTAATTAGTATTGATCAAGAATTAATTTGGAATTAATTTTGTGATCAAAAGAGACTAATTAAATATATGGGGATTGATTATGTAAATCATTCATTCTTATATATGTGGGCTTATGATCCATAGTCCTTCATGTTGGGCTTAACCCATGTGGTAACCCATGGATACTCCATGGAGGTTAAAACCCATGGATCATGAAGGAAATGGAAAGTCATGCACATTAGGGTTTACATGGTGTAACCTTAAATGAGCCACACTATATAAAGGATCCCATGGTTCATGAAATGGAACTAGTGGATACACATAGTGAGGGCAAGGGCCGATTTCATAGGGAGAACCAAAGTAACCTTCTTCTCAAGTTATTCCATTTGTTGGTGGTGTTTTTGTGATCCATTTGAGGCTTCCACACTATTGGGGCTAAGCTCTTAAAGTTTCAAGACTTCAAGCTCCATCAAAAGGTATGTCATCTAACTAGACTTTTGTAGTATAGATACTCCATTGTATGCTAGTTAGTATGATGCTTTGGAATTTTGAATGTATGCATGTATAATAGAGAAAACATAGATCCAAAGCTCATAGGGTTGCATGTACACCATAGGAGTGTTAGAATGCTCAAAACCCATCAGTGGTATCAGGACCTAGGGTTGTTTTCAATTATACTTGATGCTACTTGCTTGGAAATGCCTTAAAAATCGATTTTCTGCTGTTCTGGACTATGGACTCGCCGAGTCCACTGATGGACTCGCCGAGTCCAAGGCAAAAACTGACCAACTTGCCGATTTTGTTCATACACTCGACGAGTTGGTGCTCCAGAATGCAGATTTTCGATGTTTTTGGCTGGAATTGGACTAGGATCATCACCCTAAGATGTTTTTGAACTTATAAACCTGTTTTTGATGTGGTAATGATCATGCTAGTCTAATTCAAAAGATAATTGTCAAAAGTTTCATGTTTTGTATTAGTTTAATGGTTAGGCTAATTACATGAAAATTGTTTGATTTGAATTGTCTTGTTCATATGAGTTTAATCTAGATCATAGTTTTTTGACATGTTTGTTTGTTTATTAGATGATCTAAATGGCCTTTAATGGATTCCATAACTTGTCCTCAAGTTATGGAAAACCAAAAGTCTTTCTTGTTAATGAGTCTTTAAAAGTCATGAGTTATGTTTTTGAAGAGTTTTTTTCCCATAAATTGTTTTATGACATCCATAACTTGTCCTCAAGTTATGGATTTTCAAGAGTCTTGCCATTAAAAGCCATATTAAACTCATATGTTATAAATTCCAAAAGTTTTTGAATTGTTCAAAACTTGCCCTCAAGTTTTGGAATTTGTAAAGTTACACTTTTGAATACTTTAGTTCCAAACCCTAGAATTTTAAATAATTTAAAGTTCAACCCTTATACTATTATAATATTGTAGGTTTAGTATTTATATATATGTATAAGAGTAAAAGTCAATCTTACCGTTAGTAGACCTCATTCACGAAGCCAGTCTATAAGGGGGGTATAATGTTACTGCCTATAAAATGGCAGTTTATTGTGTGTCCACTCTCACCCACCGCTTCCTTGACTGGTGGAGGGTCGTTAGCCGAACGGGTAGGATAGGACTCTAATTCTCCCTTCATTAAAAGTATAATGATAAATATAAAGTAACTAAACACCTATTAAATTCCCAATCTTAGTTACTTTAGGAAAATGTGAATTTGGTGCTAACCCATGAAATTGCACTTTGCACCTTTGTTAAGTCGTTAGTGGAGCGTGTGTGGTTAACCGGCACACTAACATGGGACTGACAATGTGTGCCAAAGGGTAGCTTGATGTTATTCATATATCAATGGAGCGTGTGTGGTTAACTGGCACATTGATTAGGTGGTTGTAACGTTGGGTGTACCAAGTTAATTTGCATGGTTATTCACTCCTTGTTTGTGATCCTCAGCATCCCATTCACAAACTTGAAGGGCACAATCGAGATTTAAACATGCCATTGAAAAGTTCAATGAATCTCAAAAGATCTAGGAGCTTCAATCCAATTAAAACCTAATACCTATTTCGTTTTTCATGGTGGAAATTGGTAAATCGTCATTTACCAACCTTCAAATATTTTGTAGCTTGGATTACGACATCCCTCTTCCAAGTTATAAAATATTGTGTGGGGTCCTAGCCTTAATATTTCATATTGGGTGTTATATTAAGGACTTAAATCAACTAACTTGAATTTCTCCCATTGTAGATGTCTGGTTCAGAAAACTATGGTCTTCCCAAATCCCTTGGAACAAGCTTTCCTAATAAAGATGATGTCCCACGGTTGGATCATGGAAATCATACTTCTCTTCCTCCACCTCCTCCAATTATTCTCCCTGACCCACAAGCTCGAAGACTTGAAAATTTCAAGGTCACTCAAGCCCTACTTGCAATGAAACATGAAGATGGAAGGCCTGTGTGTACTCACGTCTTGGAGATGAAGTCACATATCAACAGGCTGAGAGTGTTGGGTGTCGAAGTCTCAAGGAAGTTGGCTGTTGACTGGGTTCTTCAATCACTTCCTGATTCATATAGTGAGTTCATTAAGGACTACTATATGACAGACCACGACATGACCCTTATTGATCTTACCTATTTGCTTGTTGCTGCTGAATCAGCAATGTTTTGGCGGACTGGAAAAGTAAATTTGGGTGGAAGATCTACTTCTCAAATTTCCATGGACATTGACAATGGTAACATTGGAAGTCCAGAAAAGTTTTCTCTTCCCAATGGAAAGGTATTGGCCATGGTCAACCCGGTTTACCAAATGGTAGAGAGAAAGGCTAAGTATGTGATAGTCCTGTGTACCATTCCCAAAGAGTCTGTCTGTTTTTACTTTCAAGAGAAGGGACATTGGAAGCGAAGCTGCCCTGACTACCTGAAAGATCTGAAAAAAAGTAGAGACAAAATGTTTGACTCTGCTTCAGGTAAGTACACTATCTAACTCTGTTAAGTTTCTAATTGTTGATTCTTAATACATGATGTGACTAGGTTGCATTTGATGTTTGACAGGATCAAGCAAAGGGAAAGAAGCTTAAAAGAAGAGTATGCTGAATCTGATCGTGAAGATGGATTTCAATCGCATGGTTCGGAGATCGGATTTCTGAGTTACTGCTTGGGAGTTATGATAGATTGCTAGGAAAAATGTAATAGCATAGTTTTTCACTTGTAATTGCATTGTAAGGAAAAGTTTTTCCACATTTTATAAATAAATAAAATTTTGTTTTTGTTTTATATCTCCTTGCAATTGCATTTATGAAAAATTGATGTTTGTATGTTTCTAGCAATATTGGAAATATGAATTTGATTCTTTCGTTTGTGGTAATGTCGAGTATTTTCCAAATAAGGAAAGATTCTCATCGCCTAAGTTTCAATTGGACAGAAACTTGGAATCATGCAAGTTGTATTGTATGATGAATGAGAATTTTCATCTTCGGAAAATTAATACTAATTCCTTGTTCACATGTATAAGTGAGTCAAGTGAAGGACTAAGGGATCGAGTACACATTCTTGTGCACTGGTCAAGTCCACCACAAAGAACGATAAGACTATTCGTCATGATTTACTAAAGTTTAGTAAACATGGTTATGCTTACAAGTTTAAGTATAATTCTGAAACATTGGAAAAGGTTCAATGTATGGCAGAACGAATGAGAAGAATCAAATTAGGCAGAAAGATAAAAGTTTCATCAATCTGAAAAGATGGGAGAGTACTTTAGTACCGTGTTTTATGATCATCTTAATGTTTATGGAAAACCATATCACAATTGATTCTCTAAGGACATCTTAGTGCATTTGCATGACTAAGAAGAGGAATCGTGAATTGTTGAAATGGTTAAATCTATTAAGGTGAATCATACTTCGTTCCATAACAAGTCTTAGAGTTATACTCCAAGATTGTAACCTTGAGTGACATAATCTTAAGAAAGGTTTATAACACTTGTCAAATGTAGAGTAAAATGTTTTCTACTCTTGTACATTTGAAATTGGTAAGTTGTTATGTTTTGGATAAAACAAAGACCAACTAAGACCAATTGTGTGAAGTGTTATTCTTGATTAGGATCCGCACTAAACTCTTGAATATTGGTTTGTCAAGTAATGTTCCTTGACAAAATGAATCATATATGTCAAGAGGTCAGTGGGAGTCTTGAAGATCTTGGCAAGTTTCAAGAACTAATCAAAAATAAACCTATTGTTAAACACTAGCACATGACTTGAGGTTTGTGACCTATCGTGTTGACATATTCATGTTTATGTGCCCATTCTAGTTAAAGTTGACTATGCATATGAGTTCTGAGAGTTCTCAATTGTGTGCATAACAACTTGGAAGCAATGGTAGGCCCTTGTGCTGCCAAGTGGCAAGAAATTAAGATTGAACAAGTTCAGTCCATATGAGTTTGAATTTGTCACTAACCTTGTCTTGTGCTTATGGTTTTGACAAATTCACATGGATAGGAACACATACACCATAAAATCTAAGTGTCATAAGGTTTCTCTCTGATTCATGAAAATGATGGTGAGGAAACGCTTTCACTAAGTAGATTTTAAGTAGATTGCTATTGTGATATTTGCATTCTTAAAGTCGTTAGTGGAGTGTGTGTGGTTAACCGGCACACTAACATGGACTTGTGAGAAATGGTAAAGGTCTAAACAACTGAGACTATGATTACGGCACACCTCTTCATAGTTCTAAAATTGTTTAGACATACATGTGAGCTATCTAAGGGAAGGTGTATGAGTTTAAGAAGCTTAGATAAAGTCTTATCGAAGCATCTCATGTCAGAAATCTGAACTTTGGTAATGAAAGTCAATAAAGCATCGATTTCTAGAAGTCCAGCTGATTTCTGAGTACGTGTCAGAGCTAGTGGGAGCATAAGTGTTATGCTGGTAAGATAATAATTATTATGCTAGTGGGAGCATAATTAAATATGGTAAATATTGCAAGTTAGCAATGTTAATTATAGAAACAAAAGTTTCAATTCGTGAAGTTGCATGGGTTAAAAAAGTTGTTTTGCTATAATTAAGGGAGAGGAAATTATACTTCATTTCAAATCTAAAAGCTTAGATTGTAAGATTTTAATCAAATTTAGTCATGATTACATTATTTGCGTTCTAAAATTCGATTATGATTACGACATCCCTTTTCATAATTCGAATTATGAGAACATGGCAAATTATAACAAATATTGTAGCAAAAGACCGGTCAAGTATCATGTCTTTATGTGAGACATCATGAATCGTGTCTCATATGCTTCGGATATAAGATCGATTGCATGTGCTATAATATTTATCCATTCTAAATTTTCCAAATGCCTAGGGCATTAAGAGGGAAAAAGGAATAGAACCGGATATGACTGAAATGATTAAGCAATTGTCGAGGACAATATGAGATTTACATAAGATTGGTTTCTCATGGACAGTTGGAAGTATGGTGTAAAATTTTGGAGAGGGACCATATTGACATATTCTGAAAAGAGGCAACTCTTGTTCAGAAGTAAGAGTCAAAATGGGAATATGGAAATGGTTCTGTAGGAGGAAGTTATTCTTCAAATCTGTGTAAGATTAGAAAAAACTTGATGCGAAGAATGTTCAAAGGAATGTACTTTGAATGTGAGACTTCGTTTCCATGGAATTGATCTCCATTGGAATACTTTGTAATGTCTATTGCCAAGTCTTTGTGACTTTTGTGCATAGTCATTACAAGAGGATCAATACATATGAGTTTAAAATCTAAAAGATTACAGTAAATGACAAGAATTTGATATTCTTACATTTACGGTAAGGATTTGGGATTGTGAAATGAGCATCATTGGAATCATGTTCAATTGATCTATTTCACAAAGTAAGGATCATAGAAAAACATAGTGTGCATACTTGGAGTATGGCATAACTATTGTTTAGAAAACATAGTGTGCATGCTTGGAGCATGGGACAACTATTGTTTTAATTCAAGTATTAAGTTGATTATTTGAAAAATTATGCAATGAATAATGTGTAATCAATATGGTGATTAAATAAAAGGTGTTTTATTTATATTCATAAGTTCTGAGACCATATTGGATTCGATTATTCTTGTGTTTCACTTTGCATGTTTTGACTTCCCGAATAACTAAGTTATTCAAACCATCCACAGTCGATCATACTTTGGAAGTAGGTATTGAGGCAAGACTGTCATGAATGGGTCTGTAGTTTTTCTGGGACAAAGTGGCTGCAGTGTTCATGAGTGCTCCTAGAATAAGATTCGAGTATTGGATTCAACCCACGCTCATTTGAATCACTTCATGGATTTTATCATGAGTGATCATGAGACGATAATATCTTATATTGTTCAAACGGAGACATGTGAGTTATAGTTGCGAGTTGGTTGCACATTGACATATGTAAACGCACCAGTAACTTGGTTGTTATAAAACATATCATTGTGTGTAATTTGATGAGTAAGTACAAGCGAGCATTTGGGTCGAAGTTTATCCGTTCCTTTTATCCCATGTGGATAAAAGCGATATCTGTGGGCCCCTCGATGATTTAGTGATGACACCCCTAAGTGCTTGGCCAAGCCTGGACTGATTTAATTTGTTCAATTAGTCAGTCGTCATAAATCGGAAATCGGGAAACAACAAATGGACAGAGAGAATGATCATAATCCATGTCTCAGTCCATATGATATACAGAATGGAGGAATATTTGATCCCTTATCTAATGGACACGTCATTTGACTAGGTCAGGGTTCGACAGCGGCTTTAAGAGCTACAATTGCTAGTCGGGATCTTGGAGTCATACTTTAATAATAGTTTTAGACTTATCCAAGTGGGAGACTGTTGGATTAGATGTCTAAGCCCATAACTATTATTGGTATGTACTCGACCCGAGAGTAGCATGGTCCATTTGGGTTGCATGGCAACGGAACAATTGAATAGACAAGTGAGAAAAGGTTATTTATGATTTATATTAATATATTATAAATTCTAATATATTAATATGAAATCATATTATTTAATTAGTATTGATCAAGAATTAATTTGGAATTAATTTTGTGATCAAAAGAGACTAGTTAAATATATAGGGATTGATTATGCAAATCATTCATTCTTATATATGTGGCCTTGTGATCCATAGTCCTTCATGTTGGACTTAACCCATGTGGTAACCCATGGATACTCCATGGAGGTTAAAACCCATGGATCATGAAGGAAATAGAAAGTCATGCACATTAGCGTTTACATGGTGTAACCTTAAATGAGCCACACTATATAAAGGATCCCATGGTTCATGAAATGGGACTAGTGGATACACATAGTGAGGGCAAGGGCCGATTTCATAGGGAGAACCAAAGTAACCGTCTTCTCAAGTTATTCCATTTGTTGGTGGTGTTTTTGTGATTCCATTTGAGACTTCCACAATATTGGGGCTAAGCTCTTAAACGTTCAAGACTTCAAGCTCCATCAAAAGATATGTCATCTAACTAGACTTTTGTAGTATAGATACTCCATTGTATGCTAGTTAGGATGACGCTTTGGAATTTTGAATGTATGCATGTATAATAGAGAAAACATAGATCCAAAGCACATAGGGTTGCATGTACACCATAGGAGTGTTAGAATGCTCAAAACCCATCAATAATAACCCTAATTAATAATTGGGATTAACCCATAAACGAAAGTCTAATTCATCCTTTGTCTATCTAAGGAAAAAAAACCATTTTGCCCTTCCCATTCATGACTCACCTAATCAAGGCCCAAAACCCCTAAAGGCCTAAGCCCCAAAAATGGCCCAAGTGGATTTCCAGGTAATATGCCCAACACACCACCTACTACGCCCCGTGGACAATGCTCGATACGTAAGGATTACGGGGAAATGATCATGTACGCGTATCGCACACAAAGTTACGCCCGACATACACATCAGATATCTAGACTTCCTAATAAGGTCTTAATTCGTTAAGAGCTAACATCCAACTTCAGATCTAACATTCAACAAACATCTATGATCATAAAGTTGTAACCTTTATGTATTTGCATGGAACAAGGAGGCTAAAAACACAACCCTAAATTAAATTATCAACAAAACTTCCCTAACTCTTGCATGGATGAAAACCAAGGTCCAAGCTCGCATTTTTATGACACTAAACACCCCAAACGACTGAAAGGGAAACTTAAAGGCCCTTGATTATTCCATACTCACAAGGATCAAGATTTTGGGACAAAAGGGGTATAAATCTAAGTTTGAACAAGATCTAAAGGAATATTTATCAATGTTGGAGCTTTATACCTCCAGAAGATGCAAAAGGGAGAGTGATTGTTGGATCTAAAGGCTTGAGTGAAACACCACAACTTCAAGAGTATCTCTTCACCACCAAGAACACCCAAAATAACCTTCTAACGCTTCAAAACACAAACACACACACACACACACTCAATTAGGGTTTCGAAATGGATGCTTAGAGAGATGAAGGTTGGAGGTAGGAAAGGGTTAGAGTCCATAATGTCCTTTAAATAGGGGAAAACCCCCAAAAATTAGGGTTTGTCCTATTCTTATGTACGCCCAGCATACATACACGAATGTTAAACATACATGAGCGGGATCCACGATAATCACTAAGGTCCTACGCTCAGCGTACCCAACCCGTACGCCTAATGTAGGGACCAATTTTACAACTTTTAAAGAAATTAGGCCATTACTGAAATTACCTGGAACAATGGTGTTAAAATCTCCCCCACTTGAATCAGACTTCGTCCTCAAAGTCCGCCACTGCAAACAAGTTTGGGTAATGCTCCCTCATCTCATCCTCAGGCTCCCAAGTCAGTTGCAGTGGCTTATTGGGGCTCATGATCTTTCCCAAGGTGTTCCACCAGCGAACAGCGCCACCCCTGAACTGACGCACTGCATATGTGGTTTGTAGCTTGCCTTTGCATCCACATGTTATGAAAGCCAACTCCATCTCTGAGATCCAGTCCATAACTCCGATTGGATCCTCTTTTCCCAGTAAAAGTTGATGGTTTGCAAGTCGTGAAGTATTTGCATTCGTTTCTTTCAATTCCTTCGTCTTGGTTATTTCTCCTAACCACTGATGGTTCATCTGGACCAACGGTTCTACTATAGTTACCTTCTTATGACTGACCTTCATCCAGTTTAGGTTGTTCAACAGGATTTATAGGTTCATTCTGATTCTGTTGAAGTAAACGCATTGTTTCTTCTATTTGACGATCCAACATCATCTGGATCATTGCTTGCACTCCGACCATCGTGATTGGCTCAGGTGCAGCTACCACTACAGGTACTTGCTCAGTCACTTGGGGTTGAGGTTGTTGATTCCTATTTCCGTTCACATTCCCGACTCTGATTCGAGTTCTTGCCATTTCGATCTGTACAACAAATCAGACGTTTGGTGTGTAATGACGAGAATTAAGATAGGAGAGATTTTATTTACGATTGACATGTAAACCTATCTATCACTCTGAAAAGTTACATGCCAGTTCTAATATTGTATTTAAACGTTTAGAAATTTGAACACATAAAGTTTCCAGATTCGGTCGGCAACAGACCATAGATCCGATCATACATTTAGCATCATAAATCATTTAGCACATAAAAGCATGTTAGGCATTTTCCCTAAATTAGCTAGTGTTTGTGTCTATTCAGGTGTATTACCAAAATTTTATTAGACACACTCCTCACGATCATCGCTTTGCATTCTAAGTTTAAGTCTAGAAATAAATCCTTATTCCTAGTTCACTTAAACTAATGCTCTGATACCAACTGTGACATCCCCATTTTCACGGCCAGAAAATACTGATTTTTGTTTATGCTTTGTTTGAAAATCATAGTATATTTTAAAGAAAAGTGTTGCGGAATTTGTTCCTAGAAAAACATGATAAATACATTATCAAAGCATTTTTTGAAGAAATGTATTTTATTCATTTTAAAACTTTAGGATGTCATCGTCAATATAGAAACATAAGCACAAACATAACTTATATTCATTAATACTAGTGATTTACATCTCCTTAATCTCTCAGTGTAATGTAACTTCATATTGATACCTGTGATACAATAAACTTGAGTGGGTCAGGTTGGGAAACCTGGTGAGTCATAGGGTTTTCAAGCCACAATAATATAATTATGTTTAATCATTAAACAATCAACCCAATTACCCATCCCCATTATCTTCTTTATTTCTTAAGGATCTCCCCTAAGAATCATTTATCATTCACTCATTCAGTCCAAGGATTTTCCTAAGGAGTAGGTACGAAGTCCATCGTTGCCAATGACACAGCTGTCAATATTATCTATTAAGCACATCTGCCAATATTATCATTTAGGCGCAGCTGCCAGAATTATGACATTCTCTATTAGGCGCAGCTACCGATATTGTCCTTTGGGCGCGGCTGCCAGGGTTATGATGTCCTCTATTAGGCGCAGCTGTCGATACTATCGTTAGAGCGTAGCTGCTAGGATGTTTAGAGTAGATCAAAAACATCTACAGATTGTGGCGCAGCTTCCAATGCTCATCTATAGGGTACTAGGTTCATTGCTGCCAATGTTCACCTATAAGGCACTATGTCCATACTGCCAATGTTCCTCTATATCAGCTTTCATCCCTCATCATTCATCTACCCATGTTTTACCCAACATATTTTGTAGATATAAACTACATATACAGTTTAAATCATTTAAAACATGTATAAATCGTTCATCCAACATAGATAACAAGTATACACATAATATGCACACATAACACGTAATTTATATAAATTACTTCATATCTATGTGTAAGATGAAAGTAACTATGCACTCACTTGTTAAAGTGATGATTCCAAACTCGAACAGCGCTTCGCTTCTTAACAATATAATTTCCTTCGACGAAACCTAGTATTATTACCACTAGATTTTAGTCTAATATTTATTGCGACTAATTATTAGTCTAGATTCGTCATTAACTCAGAGTCTACTTCATGATCTATCAAGTAAGGAACAACCAGGTAGGATCATATCGGAGGTAGGTTCCGTTTGGTATACGAAGTATACTGTTTGGAAATCCCATTTTAAACACCTCACTAAATCACAGCCTAGACATCATCCCCGTAAGTAGATTAATCAGTATAACAACTTTGAATCACTGATAAATCTTATTTATAGGTTCATAATAACGATATTATATTTAAATATAAGCTATATTTAAATTAGGGTAGACGTATCTCACTTACAGCGGGTTTTGCTAAAAATAGGGTTCCGCTGGAGCAGAGCTTCTGAGCCGAAAAGCTCTTTTTCTCGGAGCCTTCGGGCGCTCCGGGTCTTTCCTCTAGAAATTTGAGGTTACTAGGGATTTATAGTGGTTTTGGGAGTCTAGAGAGAAGTTAGAGAGAGAATGAAAGGCTTATGGTGTGAAGAAAATATGAAGGATTCACCATTTATTTATAAGGGTTTTATCGTAGAGTAGGCCCTAAGTTTCGTCCGTATCTTCCGTGTACGAGCTCCGTTTTCTACGTTCTTTATATCCACACGTTGGTATTTATGAGTACTACAACTTTCATTTAGACGCCGTCGGCTAATTCTCATTTTATCTCAAATTTACAAAATTGTATCGAATTTATCGCGCTAAAAGAGTAGGGACCAAGTTTCGTCCATATCTTTAACATACGAGATCTATTCTCAACGTTCTTTATATCCACGCGTTGGTATTTATGAGTAATACAACTTTCATTTGGACTCCATTGGCTAATTCTCTGTCTATCTCGGATTTACAAATCTGTATCAAATTCAATTCGCTTGAAGAGTATGGACTAAGTTTCATCCATATATTTCGCATACAATCTCCGTTTTCTACTGTCTTTTTATCGTTGAGCTCCTATTAACGAGATCTTCAATTCTCGTTTAGACTGTTTCGGTCAAAAATCGACCGATCTAAAATTCGAATTTCGGGTTGTGCACAACTATGCTAAATCTTAGAAAAATCATAACTTCCTCATACGAAGTCAGATTTGGACGTTCTTTTTATGCACACTCTCAGTTTAACATATACTACGAATTTCGTTTACATCGCTAAGGCCAAAAAGTATTTTATCGTAAATTCACTTTTTACGATTCCCGGTGTCGTGTCGGTTTTGCCGTAAAACTTCGACGGGTCATAACTTCTTTGTTATAACTTGGATTTCAGCGTTCTTTATATGTACAGAACCCTTGTGACATACTATAACTTGGTCAAGATTATTTATTCTAAATAATCTTATATCAAAAAAGTTATTTTTGACGCTTATTGTCTCTAAATTGATTAGCCCGAATCTGCGGACGTTACACGATCCAACAATAACCTGCAAACCCGGTTCATAAGATCCATGAACGCTGATGTGACATCCCCAAAATCACGGCCAGAAAAGACCGGTTTCATTTATGCTTTTAAATAAAATCAGAGTAATCATTTGATTAAAAGAGTTGCGGAATTTGTTCCCAAAACAAAATATGATAAGAATTTATCAAAGCATTTCATAAAGAAATGTATTTTTCAATTATATAACAAAATCTCGGGATGTCATGTTCCGATACAGACCAAAAGCATAAACAATACAAAATAGACCTTGCAACAATTACATATAACAACAGGTCTATAATCCAAAAATATCTTGACAATGTCATCCAACTTATGCCCTTGCGCCACTACCTGTAATACAAAGAAACTGAGTGGGTCAGGCTTGGGAGCCTGGTGAGCATATAGGGTTTTCGACCCACAATAAATAATTATATTTAGTTTCACCAACCAACAATAACCCGATTACCCATTCCCGTTATCCTCACTTTATGTCCCTAAAACAACAACTATTACAAGGGACCTAATCTAGGATTGTCATCGGGACGGACATTACTGCAAAGGGGCTTCCTTATCAATAGATGTCCTAAAGGCAACCATGAGGGGGATAGAGTACACCGGTGAACACATCGTTCACAACACCTACAGGTTATGAGCCTGCTAGTGTTCCACTGGACTGTCTAGAATGAGTCCGTGGTCGTCATCCATACTCCGCTAGATGACTAGATCAACAACGACATCGAGGCCTCTCATCATTTTATTTCTTCACACACCAACTTTCTACCCAACATATCAGTAGATAAAATATATACATTTATATACAGCTTAAAGCCTGTACAAAACATTCGTTCAACAAATAGTTCAAATAAACAAATAATATATAAACATGTAGCACGTATTTTATAAAGAATACTTCATATCTATGTGTTAGAAGAAAACGAATATACACTCACTTGATAAGAAAATGATCGGACAGCACCTCGTCTCTTAAAATAAACTTTTCCGGTAAAACCGGGATGTTTTTCTTGAAAACCGGGCTTCTCGCGGGCAGAGTTTCGGCTCGGAAACTTTACTTCTCGGGATCTTCGGGACTTCGGAACTTGCTTCGGGGCTCGGGAATGATACCGGGGCTTCGGGATAATTCCGGCACGAAAAACGAGGTAAAAATGAGAGAGAAATGAAGAATGGAGCAAAAGATCTCGGCTGCCCTCGCATCCTTTATATAGGGACTGAAGCCTCGCATTACGTTGGGCGTATTGCTCAGTACGCGGGGCGTACACTTCGGAAATCGTCATTGCATGCGTCATCGGAGCACTCGAGTGCGAGGCGGGTCACGCTTCGGTGTACGCTGGGCGTACACAACTACGCTGGGCGTAGTTCGGATCAGATCAATGACTCCTTCGGATATTATCCGGAATTCTTAATTAAATATATATTTTAATTATTTATAAAACTTCCGAAATTCATATCTTCCTCATACGAACTCCGTTTTCGACGTTCTTTATATCCACGCGTAGGTGAGACTACGCTCTACAACTTTCATTTAGACTCCGTCGGCTAATTTTGACTTTATTTTTATTATATTATTTTTAGTAGGCCGGGACAGGAAAACTTCGTTATAAAATCATAACTTCTTCATCCGACGTCCGTTTTCGTCTGTCTTTTTACCGCTGCACTACTATTGACGAGATCTTCGATTCTCGTTTAGATTGTTTCGGCTAGAAATCACTCGATCTCATATTCGAACTTCGGGCTGCATACTGCTAAGTCGAAACTTAGAAAAATCATAACTTCCTCATACGAAGTCAGATTTGGGCATTCTTTTTATGCACGCTCTCGGTTTAACGTATTCTACGACTTTCGTTTAGATCACTTAGGCTAAAATTCACTCTATCACAATTTCACATTTTACGTCACGCAGCGTTGTGCCGGTTCCGTCGCGAAACTTCGACAGGTCATAACTTCTTCGTTATAACTCGGATTTCAGCATTCTTTATATATTCAGAAACCTCGTTTCAACTACTACTACATTATCCATAGATATCGGCTTTATCTAACATTTCATTTTGACGCTTATTTTTATTCTTAATTAAATTAAGACACACAATTAAGCACAAAACACATAATACTCAATTAACACATTCTTATTATTTCAAAATGAGTTTACAAGGCTAACCTAGACTATTACAACAACATTAATGCCTAGCCCTAGAAACACGGGCGTTACAACTCTCCCCACCTTAGAATGATTCCGTCCCCGGAATCACACATCAACAAACAAATGCGGATGGCGACTCATCATGTCACTCTCCGTTTCCCAGGTGAGATTTGGCCCATTCGCATGTTTCCAACGGACAAGCACTAATTTGACCATCATACGTCGTAACTTCTTAGTCTTTCGGTCAACGATTGCCTCCGGTTCTTCAACTAACCTTTTGTTCTCATCAATTCTCAACCCAGAAAGTGGAATCATGTCGGGAACTTCTCCCGTGAACTTCCTCAAATAACACACATGAAAAGTGTTATGAATTCCACTCAGTTCTTCTGGTAGTTCGAGCTTGTATGCTTGATTCCCAATCCTCTGAAGAACTTTGAACGGTCCAATAAACCTTGGACTTAACTTTCCCCTTTTACCAAATCTTATAAGTCCCTTCCATAGCGAGACTTTAAGCAAAACCGAATCTCCAACTTCAAAGGTCATCGGCCTTCTTTTCTTGTCAGCATAGCTCTTTTGACGATCCTGAGCTGCTAACATTCTCTCCTTAATTATTTTCAACTTTTCAGCAGTTTGATGGACTATCTCCGGCCCCATAAACTGCTTTTCCCCAGCCTCAAGCCAACAAGACGGCGTACGACACTTCTGTCCGTACAAGGCTTGATAAGGTGCCATCTTTATGCTCGAGTGGAAACTATTATTGTAGGAAAATTCTACCAAAGGTAAATGTTCGTCCCAGTTACCTTGGAATTCCAGGGTACATGCTCTCATCATATCTTCAAGTGTTTGTATCGTTCTTTCGCTCTGACCATCAGTCTGTGGATGGTAAGCTGTACTCAAACATAACTTGGTACCCAATTCCTCTTGTAGACTTCTCCAAAATCTTGAGGTAAAACGGCTGTCACGATCTGATACAATCGTTAACGGAACACCGTGAAGCCTCACAATTTCCTTCACGTAAGAATTCGTAAGCTTATCCATAGACCATTTTTCATTGGCTGCTATGAAATGCGTACTCTTAGTGAATCGATCAACGACCACCCAAATCATGTCGTGACCATTCTTCGTCCTGGGTAGTTTAGTGACAAAATCCATAGCAATGTCTTCCCATTTACCCATAGGCACAGGTAAAGGTTCTAAACTCCCATATGGTTTCTGATGTTGTGCTTTGACTCTCGCACAGGTCACACACTCCGCCATATACTTCGCAATGTCGAGCTTCATCGTCGGCCACCAGTAATAGGGTTTTAGGTCCCTATACATTTTAGTGCTGCCCGGATGAATTGAGTACATGGTTTTGTGAGCTTCTTCCATCAGAAGATCTCTTATTCCTCCTGACTTAGGTACCCAAATACGATCTTGGAATACCTTCAGTCCATGACCGTTTGTACCAAACACTAACGTTTTGCCCAAACGTTCCTCCTTTCGGTCATTCTTCTCTGAAGCTTCTTCTTGAGCTTTCTTTATACTCTCCATAATTGTCGAGACAACTTCTATTCTCAATGCTCTTGGCCTTTTTCTTTCAAGATTGACTTTCCGACTGAGAGCATCAGCAACAACATTGGCTTTACCAGGGTGGTAAAGTATCTCACAGTCGTAGTCCTTAAGTAATTCTAGCCAGCGTCTTTGCCTCATATTCAATTCTTTCTGATTAAAGAGATATTGGAGACTCTTATGATCAGTGAAAAGTTTGCACTTCGAGCCATAGAGGTAATGCCTCCATATTTTTAAAGCAAATACTACCGCTACCAACTCCAAATCATGAGTGGGGTAGTTCTTTTCGTGCTCCTTCAGCTGTCGAGACGCATATGCTATCACCTTTTCTCTTTGGGTCAAAACACAACCCAACCCAACACCAGACGCATCACTATAGACAGCAAAGTCTTCAACTCCATCGGGTAAAGAAAGAATCGGTGCTTCACATAGCTTCTTCTTTAGCAACTCGAATGCTTCTTTGTGCTTATCACTCCAAGCATAAGTTGCTCCTTTGTGAGTCAAAGCTGTTAATGGAGTAGCGATCGAAGAAAAGCCTTGGATAAACCTTCGGTAGTATCCGGCTAATCCTAAAAAGCTTCGGACCTCCGTGGGACTTTTTGGTTGTTCCCACTTCATCACAGCTTCAATCTTTGCTGGATCAACCATTATCCCTTCTTGGTTGACCACGTGACCCAAGAATTGGACTTCTCGAATCCAAAAATCACATTTGGAGAACTTAGCATACAGCTTCTCTTTCTTCAAGACTTCTAACACTTCTCGCAAGTGTCTGCCATGCTCCTCTTGGCTTTTCGAGTAAATCAGAATGTCGTCTATGAACACTATCACAGATTTATCGAGGAACGGATTACAAACCCTGTTCATTAAATCCATGAATGTTGCTGGAGCATTGGTTAGTCCGAACGACATAACCAAAAACTCGTAGTGTCCATATCGTGTTCTGAATGCAGTCTTCTCTATATCCTGCTCTCTTACCTTCAGCTGATGATATCCTGACCTTAGGTCGATCTTTGAAAAATAACTTGAGCCTTGTAGTTGATCAAACAGGTCATCAATCCTTGGCAACGGATATCTATTCTTTATTGTTGCCTTGTTCAGCTCTCTGTAATCGATGCACATTCTCATACTCCCATCTTTCTTTTTCACGAATAACACCGGAGCTCCCCATGGTGATGAACTAGGTCTTATGAAACCTTTGTCCAATAACTCCTAAAGTTGCATCATCAGCTCCTTCATCTCCGTTGGTGCTAATCGGTAAGGTGCTTTTGCTATTGGCGTCGTTCCTGGTAACAAGTCGATACGGAATTCTACTTGTCGATCAGGCGGTAATCCAGGAAGATCTTCGGGAAATACTTCCGGATACTCACACACGACAGGAATGCTCTTCATCTCCTTTTTCTCCTTCTTTGCGTCAATCACGAATGCCAAATATGATGTACATCCTTTGGCTAAACACTTCTTGGCTTTCATTAGCGAAATGATTCCAGAACTTACCCTGCGTTTGTCCCCGTACACCATAAATGACTCTTTCCCTGGCGGGTTTACTTTTACTATCTTCTTTCGGCATAATATCTCGGCATCATTGGCGCTAAGCCAATCCATTCCCAGCACGATGTCGAAACCGTTTAGTTCGATAGGCAACAATTCCTCGTGGAACTTATTCCCATTCAGGTCGATTAAGATGTTTTTCATACGATGGCTAACAGGTACAAACTTGCCACTAGCAACTTCGACTAATAAAGCATTATCTAGTCTATCAACAGGCACAGCTAGCTTTCTACCAAACTCATGCGAAATAAAGGAGTAGTTGGCTCCAGAATCAAATAAAATTTGGGCAGGCAAATTGTTTACGAGAAAGGTACCTGAAGCGACATCAGCTTCTTCTTTAGCAGCTTCCAGTGTCATCTGGAAGGCTCTCGCCTTCGGCTTTGGCGGAATGTTGGGTTTTTCTGCCTCCTTCTTTTTCGGACAATCCCTCGAAATGTGCCCCTCCTCCCCATACCCATAACAAACTTTCTTGGTGAGGGTGCATTCGTTGGCATAGTGCCCTGGATTTCCACATTTAAAGCATAAACAATACAAAATAGACCTTGCAACAATTACATATAACAACAGGTCTATAATCCAAAAATATCTTGACAATGTCATCCAACTTATGCCCTTGCGCCACTACCTGTAATACAAAGAAACTGAGTGGGTCAGGCTTGGGAGCCTGGTGAGCATATATGGTTTTCGACCCACAATAAATAATTATATTTAGTTTCACCAACCAACAATAACCCGATTACCCATTCCCGTTATCCTCACTTTATGTCCCTAAAACAACAACTATTACAAGGGACCTAATCTATGATTTTCATCGGGACGGACATTACTGCAAAGGGGCTTCCTTAGCAATAGATGTCCTAAAGGCAACCATGAGGGGGATAGAGTACACCGGTGAACACATCGTTCACAACACCTACAGGTTATGAGCCTGCTAGTGTTCCACTGGACTGTCTAGAATGAGTCTGTGGTCGTCATCCATACTCCGCTAGATGACTAGATCAACAACGACATCGAGGCCTCTCATCATTTTATTTCTTCACACACCAACTGTCTACCCATGTTCTACCCAACATATCAGTAGATAAAATATATACATTTATATACAGCTTAAAGCCTGTACAAAACATTCGTTCAACAAATAGTTCAAATAAACAAATAATATATAAACATGTAGCACGTATTTTATAAAGAATACTTCATATCTATGTGTTAGAAGAAAACGAATATACACTCACTTGATAAGAAAATGATCGGACAGCACCTCGTCTCTTAAAATAAACTTTTCCGATAAAACCGGGATGTTTTTCTTGCAAACCGGGCTTCTCGCGGGCAGAGTTTCGGCTCGGAAACTTTACTTCTCGGGATCTTCGGGACTTCGGAACTTGCTTCGGGGCTCGGGAATGATATCGGGGCTTCGGGATAATTCCGGCACGAAAAACAAGGTAAAAATGAGAGAGAAATGAAGAATGGAGCAAAAGATCTCGGCTGCCCTCGCATCCTTTATATAGGGACTGAAGCCTCGCATTACGTTGGGCGTAATGCTCAGTACGTGGGGCGTACGCTTCGGAAATCGTCACTGCATGCGTCATCGGAGCACTCGAGTGCGAGGCGGGTCACGCTTTGGTGTACGCTGGGCGTACACAACTACGTTGGGCGTAGTTCGGATCAGATCAATGACTCCTTCGGATATTATCCGGAATTCTTAATTAAATATATATTTTAATTATTTATAAAACTTCCGAAATTCATATATTCCTCATACGAACTCCGTTTTCGACCTTCTTTATATCCACGCGTAGGTGAGACTACGCTCTACAACTTTCATTTAGACTCCGTCGGCTAATTTTGACTTTATTTTTATTATATTATTTTTAGTAGGCCGGGACAGGAAAACTTCGTTATAAAATCATAACTTCTTCATCCGACGTCCGTTTTCGTCTGTCTTTTTACCGCTGCACTACTATTGACGAGATCTTCGATTCTCGTTTAGATTGTTTCGGCTAGAAATCACTCGATCTCATATTCGAACTTCGGGTTGCATACTGCTAAGTCGAAACTTAGAAAAATCATAACTTCCTCATACGCAGTCAGATTTGGGCATTCTTTTTATGAACGCTCTCGGTTTAACGTATTCTACGACTTTCGTTTAGATCACTTAGGCTAAAAGTCACTCTATCGCAATTTCACATTTTACGTCACGCAGCGTTGTGTCGGTTCCGTCGCGAAACTTCGACAGGTCATAACTTCTTCGTTATAACTCGGATTTCAGCATTCTTTATATATTCGGAAACCTCGTTTCAACTACTACTACATTATCCATAGATATCGGCTTTATCTAACATTTCATTTTGACGCTTATTTTTATTCTTAATTAAATTAAGACACAATTAAGCACAAAACACATAATACTCAATTAACACATTCTTATTATTTCAAAATGAGTTTACAAGGTTAATCTAGACTATTACAACAACATTAATGCCTAGCCCTAAAAACACGGGCGTTACAGCTGATGGTGCATTGGTGAGCCCGAATGGCATCACCATGAACTCATAATGACCATAACAAGTCCAGAAGGCCATCTTCTATACATCATCGTCCCTGGCCCTCATTTGATGATAACCTGATCGCAAATCAATCTTGGAAAACCAAGATGCACTCTGAAGCTGGTCAAATAAGTCATCGATCCTCGGGAGTGGGTAACAGTTCTTTACTGTTAGTTTATTCAACTCCCGCTAGTCAATGCAAATCCTGTTTGAACTGTCCTTCATTTTCACGAACAGGATCGATGCTGCCCAAGGTGAGCTACTCGGCCGAATAAATCTCTTGTCTAGCAGTTCCTGAAGCTGCGTAGACAATACGGTGCCTTGGCTATTGGAGTCGCACCAGGAACCAGATTAATCCGGACCTGCCTCTCAGGAGGCACTCTTGACAATTCCTTAGGAAACACATCGGTGAAATCCCGAAAAATGGACACCTCACTCAATGTCGTCGTGCCCTTGACTCGAGTATCTGCCACATAAGCCAAAAACCTAGAACAACCCTGCTGAAGATATCTCTTGGCCCTCGCAGCTGAACAGAGAGTTGGCCAATGTGAAGCTCCCTCGCTAGGAATAACCAGTTCTACCCCACTTGGGATTCGAACTCTCACTAGCTAGCATTCACAGTCAATCATGGCCCCATTAGGGCCCAGCCAGTCCATCATGATAATGACCTTCGACCCTCGCTGAGGAATAGGCACCAAATTAATAGAGTATCTCTCGCTGAACAGATTCAGGACATACCCACGATGAACCCTCGAAGCACTCACAGAACGGCCATCTATAATCTCAACCTCCAATGGGTAATCCAGAATCCCGAGAGCATCACTAAACTTCTTGCTAAGCGCAAGAGATACAAAGGATCGAGTAGCACCCAAATCAAACAACACATGAGCAGCCATACCATTTACTAAAAAGGTCCCTATACAAGATCATATATATATATATATATATATATATATATATATATATATATATATATATATATATATATATATATATATATCATGAGCATAAATAAAGAAAGCAATAAAAGATATGATAAAGTCACGTACCAATAACCACATCTGGTGCTGCACAGCGTCATCTATGGTAAGCTAAAATGCCCTGATCTTCACCACAGGTGTCTCTGCCTTTCCCTGACGGCCATCAGTAATCCTCAAGGTGGCTAGTGCAGGTGTCGCCACTGCCCCTACTGAAAATATTGGACAATCAGCATTCTTATGGCAGTCTGATTGCAATGGAAGAAAATCAGAGCACTTTGGGTCAATCCCTACTCATATGACCCGTCTGACCACAACTGAAACATCCAGAGTCCATCATTCGACAAGACCCACTATGCGGATTACCGCACTTTTCGCAACGGCTCTGGCCCTGCTGGCCTCTAGGGCGTGAATCAGATGTTTTGGGCCTCTTAGCCTGGCCCGCTGTTGTATGCACCTGCTTCGGTTTGTGCTTTGTCCGAATCTCTAGCTCAATCTCCTGCTCACGGGCCTTCTCAATCATATCATTTAGGGTCTAGCACCCCGAAAAGATCATAAACTCCCTGATGTCATCCCTCAACATGTCATGATATCTTGTCTTCTTTATCTCCTCATCCGTAGCGTACTGCGGAACCAACAGAGCCCTATCTCGAAACTTGGTGGTGATCTCCGCCACAGTATCAGTAGTCTAGCGAATGTCTTGGAACTCCCTCGCCAGCTGATGTACCTCGATCGCTGGTACAAAATCCCTATTGAACCTTATAATAAACCCCTACCAAGTCATGACTGCTATTGTCGCATACCCTACAGCTCGGCCAACCTCATCCCACCAGTCACGTGCTCGGTTCCTCCGTAGGCAGGATGTGAATCTCACCTTTTCCCCTCAAGACAAAAATCGTCCGCTGAGCTTTCTACATGTCAACGATCTAGCATCGGCTAGAAATGGGGCCCTTAGCCCCCAACGAACTGAGGATCTCCACAGTCCTTGAACTCCCGAAACGAGGGAGTTCGTGCTCCTATCTGACCTGCATCAATCTCGACCTGGAAAGCCCTGAGCCTCTCCTCCATAAGCTCCATAATACCCTCCTTGATGGTACCGAACATCACAGGAGTAGCATCCAAGATATCGCGAGGAACCTCAGCTGCTATGAGCTCTCGCAGTCTCTCATCAATCTATTATGTGCTAAAGCCAAAACTAGAACCTGAACCTGAACTGAAACCTCCCCCTTGAGTGACCATCACCATGCTCGAGATGAAATACAAACATATAAATTATCAGCATAAAACTCGAGGGAACTCACAATATACATGTCTCCTTAAAATCCCCCAGGTCCATCCTTATCTCGGGTACAGATCATGTGCTTCCAGTAGTACTGGCCTAATACTACCTTTCACACCTATATGTATCTTCCTCAAGAGCCGTCCTGATTTCTCTAAGTTATCATACTAAATCTATATAACAATCATATGCTAAATAACATTCATATCCTAGACTTTCCTAGGAATTCTCACCTCCACCGCCCGCAATACCAAGAACCTCAATCAACACTGATGGTTGCCTTACGTATGCAAGTTATACAAAAAATGGAACCACATGGATTGTCAAATGATGATTCTACCCTAATTCCATAACCAAAAAAGGAACAAGAAATAAGGCTAAATCGATTATTTTAGGGGCTATATGATCCTAATCATATATAACTTAAAAATCCTACACTTAGCAATTAACTGAGCCGATATCAATTACAAGTAATACATAGCATCCAATCCTCCTAGGTTATAAGGCATCACACAAATCATGTAATTCTATCATATGATTCCTGAAGGTATCCTTACGCTAATCTAGCATGCAATTCACACATCAAGCATACTAAGCATAATACATGGGTATGGGTAAGTTGGGAACCACTTACTTGAGCTCAGTTGATCGCACGCATCGCACCCCTTTTTACTTAGTAAAAATCTTTTTATAAAATCAATTTCTTTTTCTTTTGAAAAGATTATAATTTCCTCACTTTGAGTCCTGACACACCCGAAAGTGTGCCGAAAGTGTGCCCGAATCCCTCAAATCAAGGTTGTGATACCAACTTGTAACATCCCAAAAACTGTGATAAATTTTTCCATTTAGAAATCAATAGTTTCAATCATCAGGTAGATCCAAGTTAATAACAATGTGCAATATCCAAAACATCAGAGTAATAGAATCCAACATGTGCGAAAATCATGAGGGGAGGATGTTGTGCCATCACGTCGAGCCCTTCCCTTTTGTACCGAAAGTACATGAAATCATAAACATAAACTGTAAGCACAAGGCATAGTGAGTTTCCCCAAAATACCACATACCAAACATACAACTGGGCCTAGTCCTTGGGTATATTCCAACCCAATAAACAAATATGGCCCCAGCCCTGTGGCCCCATCCTGGGGTTTATTTCAACCCGATCGTAAAATAATGGGCCCCACTCTAGGTTTTATATAAAAGTCACATGATAGCTAGCATTCTACATAACAAAATAATGGGCCGACATTGGTGCCTTCGTCCCATGGATACAGTGAGGAGACTCACCTCTAACTAAAGATAACTTAATCGCACACTCGATCTATCGCACACTCGAGCTGTTGTTGACACGGTTCCTCACACTAACATATCCCAATAATATCCCTAATTAATAATCGGGATTAACCCATAAACGAAAGTCTATTTCATCCTTTGTCTATCTAAGGGCAAAAAACCATTTTGCTATTCCCATTCATGACTCAACCAGTCAAAGCCCAAAACCCCTAAAGACCTAAGGCCTAAAAATAACCCAAGTGGATTTTTAGGTAGTACGCCCCGCGTACACTGCTCGATACATAAGGATTACAGGGAAACGATCACGTACGTGCATCATACACAAAGTTACGCCCAACATACACATCAGAGATCTAGACTTCCTAATAATGTCTTAATGCGTTAAGACCTAACGTCCAACTTCAGATCTAACATTCAACAAACATCTAGGATCATAAATTTGTAACCTTTATTCCTTTGCATGGCACAAGGTGGCTAAAAACACAACCCTAGCTTAAATTATCAACTAAACTTCCCTAGATCTTGCATGGATGAAAACCAAGGTCCAAGCTTACATTTTTATGACACTAAACACCCCAAAATAACTGAAAGGACAACTTAAAGGCCCTGGAGTATTCCATACTTACCAGGATCAAGATTTTGGGACGAATGGGGTATAAAACTAAGCTTGAGCAAGATCTAAAGGAATATGCATCAAGGTTGGAGCTTTATACCTCCAGAAGATGCACAAGGGATAGTGATTGTTGGATCCCAAGGCTTGAGTGAAACACCACAACTTCAAGAGTCTTCCTTCACCACCAAGAACACCCAAAATGACCTTCTAAGGCTTCAAAACACAAACACACACACAATTGGGGTTTCAAAATGGAGGTAAGAGAGATGGAGGTTGGTGGTAGGAAAGGGTTTGCCCTCTGCTTGCATACACCCAGCATACACACACGTACATCCAACGTACGTGAGGGGGATCCGCGATCATCACTTAAGGTCCTATGCCCGACGTACCCAATCTGTACGCCTAATGTAGGTACCAATTTTGCAACCTTTAAGGAAATAAGGTCATTACTAAAATTACCTGGAATACTGGTGTTACATATCAGTAAAAAAATAACAATTTTACCCATTATCTTTTCTTCCTTCATTTATGTTCGTGTAGCATATTCACGAACATAAATGAATGAACTTGAACAAGGTAATTCGTTAAACGAACGAACATGAACAAGGAAACTCGTTCTTTTATCCGTTTGTGTTCGTTCGTTTGTTCGGCTAACTTAAACAAGCAAACATGAACAAGTCATTGTTTGTGTTTGTTCGATTCGTTTACAGCCCTAGTCATGCATAAAGTTAATGACATTTTGGATCTAGGTTTAGGAATCTCTACTTGAGCCTTGGATCTGGATAAAGTTGGAAAATTTATCCGCTAAGATCATGTTTTGAAGGGTTCAGGAAAGTTTAGGCCTTTGGCTTAAAGGATTAAGCACCTAATGAATGAAGGTATCTATCCATAAGAGTGTGGTGAGCTCTTTTCCTTGGCACGAAACCCCTCATGAAGTCTGCCCCGACTGTTTTGTCATTTTTTGAGTCCGGAGTGCCAACGCCTAACCATTGACCTTTGACTTTGACCAACTGACAAGTTTGACTTTTGGTCAAACTTTGATGAATTTGAGCTATAGACTGACGTTTGAATCTATTTGGTTCAATATGTTTAGTGTTAGTTATTCATGAAGTTGCTTGTGAGACTGCTCGTTTTGAGATTTTTCATGCTTGGCTCAAATGAGTTTTCTCATTGTACGATGTGTGACATTCTATATCCAATGTGTGGTAGAATGTCTACATGTTATTAATATATCATCGAATGAATGCCTTACATGTTTTGTGTTGTTGAGATTAGATAGCCTAAGAACTATTGTCATGGCTTGGTTACATGGTTCTTGTTTGATATATTGCTATGGGGTAGGAACATCTATTCGACTGTTTATATCTTCTTTGACTGCGCATGACTACGCATTCATAGGGTGATTCAAATTATGTGGTAGACTAGAATAGTTTTTGTTAGGACATCTACCAAGTTGTTTGTTTGAGGTTTATGTTGCTATTGATATATTGTGGAGTGGATCCCTTAGGGGTTATGCGTAGTGTAAAGTAGATAGTCTAAGAACTTTTGATCTGGCATGTTTGCATGGTACTTGTTTGATATATTGCTCTCGGGTAGGAACACTTGTTCATCTGTCTATCTTTTCTTCAACTGTGTATAACTATGCATTCATAAGGTGATTCGTCAATGTTAGAAGAACATTGGTTTGGTTTGTATGATGGTTAAGGGTATGTAGTTGTATGATGGCTAAGATCTGATAGTTGATATTGGGACTAGGAGACTTTAGGCTGGGAGCCCACAATTATATGATGGTTGGGAACCAACTCTTGATATGCATGAGGTAATTCGTGGGCTGATTGTTGTATGTATTGTATGTGTGATGAAATATGTGGTATACTAGGGAACTCATTAAGTTTTGTGCTTACATTGTTAAGTGAAATGTTTTTCATTTTACTCTAGTACGAAAGGGAAGGGTGTGTCGTGATTATACATTCACATCGATGTTATTTTATTAGTTTGATACTTTCGCTAGTAAACTAATTAACTGTTATTTAATCTTATGGTTTAAGATTTTGGACAAACTGGATGTTGTGTTGTTTGTTTAAATGATGTTTTTGGTAAGTTAAGTCGTATTTGAAAACGATAAATTCGGTTTGAAATTTGGAACGTTCCAACAATGTTGGTTTTTTTTCCACCAAACACAACTTCAAAAATCCAACCTTGTGATGTCGGGGATTATATAAGCTTTTAAGATGCATTTTCTTCTTCGATTTTATAGAAGTATTTTGGAGAGTTATGAATCCAGCAAAAATAAATGTGTTAGATGCAACAAATCTTGCAATTTCAGTATGTATATGTCGTGCAAATGTAATTGCAAACCGATTTCATCATTGTAAACTTCAATCAACAGTTAACATGGCTCTGATTAATAGGTAGGTGGTGAAAGCACTTAAGAACTTCGAAGTTTGATCAGAGTTGTGTTATCACAATGCTATGGATGTCGAAGATGTCCTAAACCACCCAAAAGAAATTGTAGTTGCTCAAATTTTTGACTGATGAATAAATTATTAAAATCATTATTGGTGCTGATAAAGATAATGAAAGTTCTACCATGGGCTCCCTTCACAAAACGAGGCTATTAAAGTGATAATCACATTGAATAAAGATAATGAAAGTTCTACCATGGGCTCCCTTCGCAAAATGAGGCTATTAAAGCAATAATCACATTGAATAATTTCCTCAATCATATCCAGAAGCTTGATCTAAAGAAGAAATCAAAGATTAGATGGCTTAAGGATGGAGATGAGAACACCAGGCTCTTCCACGGGTTTATAAATAACAAGTCTCACAGAAATCAGATACATGGTCTTATTGTCAGGACTAAAAGTCAACTTCAACAAATTGCGTGTTTTCGGCATATGCACTTCTAGTCTAGAAGTAAAACGATGCGCTCACACACATGGATGTCTGGATGGTGTATTACAATTCACTTATCTGGGAGTTCCGGTAGGAGCCAACATGGGACTCAAAAAAAATTGGCTGCCTATTATCGAAAAGTTTCAATCAAAATTATCCAAGTGGAAGGCCAATACACTTTCAATGGGAGGTCGGTTAACCCTGATCAAATCCGTTCTTGAAAGTCTTCCTACCTATTACTTCTCTCTTTTCAAAGCTCCTACTTGCATCATAAAAGTTCTTGAGAAATTACGCAGGAAATTTCTATGGAGTGGAAACGATGACATACGAAAGATCCACTGGGTTGCTTGGGAAAAAATCCTCGCATCCAAAAATAATGGAGGTCTTGGGGTTGGGTGCTTAGAAACCCATAACATCGCATTGATCACCAAATGGATATGGAGTTTAAGATCAGGGGAGACTGGCCTGTGACAACCGTCAATTTTTGGTCAAGTCAAAGTCAACTAAAGTCAACGAGTCAAACTGGTCAACTCATCTAACCCTTGTATATTAGGGTTTCCATTATGTTTCTTATTGTACAACTCGAAATCTTAATACAAAGTATCACTTAGAGTTTTCACGTGTTCGGAAATTCTAAACCCTAATCAGTGTAACTGATGGATCAACTCAATAAAACATTAATACATACCCTTCAGGGGCGTATAACGCTCATAACAAGGCAAAACGGGGTTTACAAACCTTGCTTTTCGAAGTTAAAACACTCGCAAAGGTCGCGAACAAAGTCTCTCTCAATATCTCTCGCTCTATCTCTCTCTACCTCAAATCTCTTCCAAATCTCTCCAAGTATGTGAAATCTCTCCCAAATCTCTCTAAGTATGAGAAATCTCTCCAAGTATGTGAAATCCCTCCCAAATCTCTCCAAATATGTGAAATCTCTCCCAAATCTCTCTAAGTATGTGAAATCTCTCCCAAATCTCCCTAAGTATGAGAAATCTCTCCAAGTATATGAAATCTCTCCCAAATCTCTCTAAGTATGAGAAATCTCTCCCAAATCTCTCTCAAAATCTCTCTCAACTTTTTATAATCACCCGGGGCATCCCGACCCTTGATTTAGTCAAAAACAACTCGAAAACGAAAGTTTATGCCAAAAAAACAGCTTTAAGGAGCCGAACCCTCTTAAGGAGCCGAACCCTCTTAAGGAGCCGAAACCTCTTAGGAGCCGAACATAGCTTTAAGAACCGAACCATAAGGACCGAACCTGCATAAGACTGAAACTACATATGGGACCGAACTCACCCTTCGGTTCGGATTAAGTCCTCTCGGTCCGAAACAAGCATTTCGGTTCAGTACACCTTCGGTCCCTCTTCTGATGTGTTCGCCTGCGAGACTGCTCGGACCGAGCCCTCCTATCGGTTCTAATCCATCAGTCGAGCCCTCCCTTCGGTTCTAAGCTTCTAAGACCGAACCTCGCCTCCTGCCTTCGGCTGTTCGCAACTTCTTCCCGGTTTTTGACCCCAACTCCGTTTTAAACCCGTTTTTCGTGATTTTAACGCGAGATTTTCACCCAAACTCATATTTTGGCACATAAGACCCTAAATATTCATAAATTAATCAGTTTTGAGGGAAAATCTTAGTCTAAGAATAAAATCTATTGGATAAGATATTTAGGTGGAGTGTTGACTTATCCTTTGGGCAAGGACACAAGTTACCTCCCCTACCCACTACATGACCATTCCCAGTCACTATTCACCCATACCTAGTCAATCATTGTCCTTTTTACACTCATTTCCAGCCATAATCTTGATCAAAGGCTAGAAGGATCTTTATCTCTCCTCCCATTTCACTCACTTTTCACCAAAAAGCAAAACCCATTCTCTCTCACTTCCTCTCACCAAGAATTCGAGATTCAAGGCTGATCTTGAGCTCTTCACACACCTTTGGTAAGTAAATCGTTTCCCACACTTGATTTCCTTACACATCTTCACTCAAATCATGAGTTCCTTACACAAATATCGTCATATTTGTTGTTAGATCTTCGAATCTTCAAGCATCTTCTAAGTGTTCTTGAGTTGAAAACTTCTTTTCTTCATCATCCATCTTCTGAAATCACTCAAGGTGAGTTCATACCCCCACATTTTCATGCTTTTTTCAAGTTTTAGGGGGGAATACAAGTAAAAACACCAACAACTTAACTAAACTCAAACATCAGCTTTCAACAGAAAAGTTAATGTTCATTCACGAACTGTTTTAGACATCTTAAACTTTTTAGTTTTCAAAACTGTATTAGGTGTAAATAGTTCAGGTTTATACCTTTAAAATGACTACTTGCACATGTCCATACTATTTTTCTACTATTTATGGTGATTTTTACAAAACTGCCTATCACTGTAGCTACGAATTCGGACCAGTCAGTGAATATGAACGTTTTCACACCAGTTAGAGACTTTTAAAAATCATAATAAAATTTATGGACAAACTAGACACATTTTCTAAACTCTCAGAGTTTATGGATTTAGTTTTCGACTTCGTATGATTTTTCTGTGATTTTTCTAAGGCAGTGCAGAAATGTTAAAAACAAATCAACAGCTTATAACTTTCATCACACTTTGTAACATGTTGAGAAAAGTGTTAATCTTTGAGGATTTCATATTTTACATGTGTTTCTTGTTGTGGTATAGTTATATAACAGAAAATACTCACTAATTTGTAAGAATCCTCCATCATTAACAATAGTACAAGACAATGCATGATAAACATAGTTATGTTTTTGCTATGCATTCGACTTACATAGAAAAAGGTTCTTTTACATTACAAACACTTATGATAAACTATGGTAAGTATAGTTTATGTTTCATACACATTACAAACAATTATGTTAAACTATAATAGGTATAGTTTATGTTTCCATTAACACAACAAACACATTTCGGAAGGTTTTATTCCCACAGAAAAAGGTTTTACACCCACGCACACTACACGTAAACTTGTTAACGTAAATTGTGAGACATTCTTCTTAGTACTTCTAGAGTACGGGTTAAAATTCCTAGTAGTTATAACCAGAGTCTCTTGTAGGGAGAACGTGATAGTTGTGTATAGATCTATATTGGGTTTGACAGACCACACCTGAGCTGCATGCAACAGCTAGACCGGCAGGTCTGGGATGACAAGTGTCATTAACTTTTTCGACGCCTGAGAAACGCCGTGGTAGGTTCATTAGTCATAGTATGGTTATAGCGACTCACATAGGGAGTTAACAACACATAAAGTTTACGGGGATTTTCTCAAATCAAAAAGGGTTTTATGTCGATTTAAAATCACTTTTTATATCAATAAGTATGGATATTACTGTACACTTTCGGTCTTGACTTTTAAGACTACAATGCATTATATAAGGAAAATATTGGATTTTTCTTGGTATCACACAATTCATTACAAAGATCGGTTTCCAAACTCTTCACCTAAAAAGCTTATGAACTCACCAACTTAATTGTTGACAATTTTTCAAAACTACTTGTATTATCAGGAAATCAACGAAACCAGGTAACCACAAGCTTTTGAGGATGGAACGCTACGGCGTTGAACAACTATTTTTATATCATGTTGTAATCAATCATTGAAATATGTAACACTTGAAACCATGAAATTCTTTTTCAATTATATTTATGATGGTTGTATTTACTTTGAGCACTATTATACTCGTTGTTGTGATACTATACATGAAGTCCTCCACCCCCGGACGTTTCCGCCATCCTTGGTTTGGGGGTGTGACATGGCCTTTGGTACGACACCATCAAAAGCATTCATAACCTCAAAAATAACCCGAAAGATACCATATCCAAAAAAAACCTTACCAGATGTTTGGATTAACATCTCCAAAGCTCTTGCATCTCGCATCAATGCATAAATCAAATTCCATGATATATTCTCTATCTCTGTTGGGGATGGGATCTCCACAATGTTCTGGAAAGATATCTGATTGGGTTCTACTAGACTTCAAGACAAATTTGCTAATCTCTTTGCCCTCGAATCAAATAAATCTTGCTCGCTAGAAGAAAGATGTCCACCTGGAGGTAATTCATGGTCCTGGTCATCCACACCCATCAGTCACGATGCCGTTTCTGAACTTACAGCCCTTAACTCGCTAATTGCTGATGTTTATCTTAGCAATCTTCCAGACAAACTCCGTTTCTCCATCTCGCATGACGGGCAGTTCTCAGTAAATCTAATGAAACACTTCTTGGACTCCAAATTCCAGCCCTACATTGGCCCAACGATCAAATGGATCAAAACGGTTCCCCTTAAAGTCTCAAGTTTTATATGGCGTGCAAAGCTCGGTGGTATACCCGTGGCGGACAAACTCCTTCGCAGAGGTATTCATCTACCCTCTCATCTTTGTCCCCTTTGCAACACTTCCATGGAAACCATCGATCACCTGATGGTTGAATGCAATTTCGCCACTCTCTGTCGGTTTTGGATCTTCAAATGGTGCAACATAGCCGCTCCAAGGATGTATAATGTTGTGGATCTCCTTGACTTTGCAGCTAGATGGGCAAACTGTCCCAAAAAGAAACTTAGGTTCATAACAATTGTCTATTGTCTAATATGGAACATCTGGAAAACTCGCAACAACAAGGTGTTTAACAACTTACTCTCATCCCCCTCGATGGTGACCGATAACATCATCTCCTTATCATTCTCTTGGATTAAGCATAGGAGTAAATTAGAAGATTGTAATTGGTTGAACTGGAGTATATCTCCTCTTTAGTCTGATTGTTTTTTGTTCCTTGTTTGCCCTCGTTTTAGTTTCTTGCTAATTCGAGGTGCCTCTATATTAATATATTTATCGTTTCAAAAAAAAGCTATGAAAACACAACACTAGAAGTTCTTACAATAATAAAGATAATTAGAAATGAAATTCAAGGTAAAATTGATTTAAAAACAAAAAAAAAAAAAAAAAAAAAAGACATTTTAGTCATTTTTCAAAAAGCATTCATAAATCATTCATTATATTATAATTTATTAATTTATATTTTGTAACGGGTCTTTAGAAATTATCAAAAACATAGTATCTTATATTATTAACTAATTATTACTTTAACATCTTATCCCCAAATCAAACCCACCTAAAATATTATATTAGAGAGTTTATTAAATAATTGAGAATTAATTTATCGAGTTTCTACTTTCTACTATATATTGTTTTCACCGGTTTGCTGACTGTTTTTGACAACTGGTAAATACTTCAAGGTGCCTTTTGTCATTCATCAAAACTTACTTTTACAACATGCTCAGTATTTATACAACACGTTCTTCTCTTCTTGTTACTGTTTCAAGAACAGACGCCAATAGACTCGCTCTCTCCTCTTCAATTTTCTCATATATATGCCCAAACGTTTCACCAATTTTTTTTGAATTGAAATTATATAGACGTATTAGTTCTTTCAGAAGGAGTTAATTCAATACTTATTAGCTAATCAAGCGAGAGAAGAGGAGAAAAAACACTAATATTTTTTCTCCATTTTCTTCTTGCTTGAAAATTTCTGGTTTTCAGGGTTTATAAAATGGTAACGGTGGAGAAGTTCTGCAACGTCATTCATGATCTGAAGCCGGTGTTGCTGATGGTGACTGTTCAGACGACGTTTGCCGGAGTTAATGTTCTTTACAAACTGGCGGCTAATGATGGCATGAATCTTCCTATTCTTGTCGCCTATCGATTTATCTTCTCCACTGCATTCATTGTTCCACTTGCACTTGTGGTTGAAAGGTTCGGATTCTTTCTTTTGATTGGTTATATATATATATACGTAAGAATAAGAAAAACAGAATTTTTAATGATATATCGTAGAAACATCATGCATTTTGTTCGATGTTCTTGCATACCCACGAACGAAATCCATTTTTTTTTTTTTGCAGAAACATCTAAATTAAACTAATTTGTTTTACATGTATACAATGATCAGATTTCTTATAGAATATATTTATTTGTGTAATTAAAAGAAAATTGAAGGCTAATATGTAGAAAATTAAAAGGGATAAATTCGAGAAAAAGATTGAGAAAATGTGGTTGAAAAGCTTTTTGTTTTACTGATTTTGGTATTAAAGTGTCTCTTTTGAAATGAGACCAATGAGCTATAGAAAATGGAAATTTATTAAATAATTTAATTAAAAATCTCAAAAGAGAATTAATGAAATTGTAATGCTTAATATTAGAGTAAGTTATGACTTTTTTTTTTTGTCCTGAGTATAGATGAGTTTTATAAATTTTGACTCAAAAAACTTTATGTTTTTTTTTATTTGAGGTTATCCGAACATTTTTTTGTTTTTGTTTCTGATTATTTTTGGTTCATAGATATGCTACTTTATGAAAATACAATAGTCATTTATTTATTTTACTTGGAACAAAATTTAAAGAGGTTATAACAACTTCAATTAAAGAGCAAAATTATAAGATAAAAGCTTTTCGGCTCAAAATTGAAAAAAATGAGTTATTATAACACTTAAAAATATAATTTATTCTTAATATTATTCAGATAAACAATTCATGAAATTTGTCCTTCTAATTAAGGTGGTGATATTTCTTACAGGAACAAAAGGCCAAAATTGACATGGATGATACTCTTGCAAGCCTTTTGTTGTGGTCTATTTGGGTATGTATTATTATTAGCTTTATTTTTAAATTTATGTTTTTTTTTCTACATATCTATTTTTTATTTTGAATATTAATAATTTAATTTTTAGAGGATTAATATAAAGAATTAGTTATGAGGTAGCTGAGGTGTTAGCTGTAGCATAGAGATATGTGAATGTGACCTTCATTAATCTCTCCCAAATACCGATAGACATTTCTACTTTTACGTGACAAAAAAGGAAATGCTTAGATTTAATTTAATCCTTAATCATTTAATTTATATTCTAAAGTACACGTTTTTTATATATACAAATAAAATGCATAAGCTATATTTGGACTGCGGAAATAACTAGGAATCATTGTATCCAAAAATAGTAAAAGGGTTACGTGAAGTTTTTGAAAAGCTTTATATTATAACTTTTTGGTTCAAATTTGTTTTATTTTTAGAATGTTTTCTTTCACTATGTACTTTTTATTCTTGTAGTCGTCTTTTTTTGTGGTAAAAAACAAAACTACAAGTTTTTATTTAATTTGCAGTGGCTCGCTGGCACAAAATTTCTACATAAAAGCGTTATCTTTGACATCAGCCACATTCGCAGCGGCTACCACCAATCTTATCCCCGCCATTACCTTCGTACTTGCGGTTTGTTTTAGGTAAAAAAAAACTTTTATATAATATCTTTCATTGTATAAAGTTTAGATTATATAAATTATGGAGAGTTTATTTTCAGATATAAAGACAAAAATAGCCATATTGAGGAACTGCTTCCAACAAGATAGTTATTTTATTCAAAAAAAAAATCCCAAAAGAATTACCAGTTTTGTAATGGGCCATCACTATATGCTTAAAACTATGTTTTTTTATATTAAAAATAAAAATAATTCGATAATATGACATTGTTTTTTCTATATACGACGAAATTGTTTATATTACTAAAAATGGACAATTTAGTTAAAAAAACAATCTATTTTTGAGGTTATTTTTGTTGTGAAGATTTTCAAAAACCATTTTCGTGGCAAAAATAGAATTCTGGATGCAAAAATGAAGTGTTTTGTGGAGGGAGATTTTTCGAAACAAAATTGGTGTAAAAATTAAGGAAATTTTTTGAAAGCAGCTTTAAAATAAGGGACTTCTCAAATTGGTGGATAGTTGTGAAACATAAAAAAATTTAGGCCTTTTTATGAAAACCTATTAATAATGTTATATTTGCTCTTTTTCTTTTCTTTTATTAAATATTAAATATTAGTTTTTGTTTAGATAGTGTTAGTTTTCTTTTTTCAATAATATAGAACCACTAAAAATGCAATAAATATAGTCATTAATATGTTATAAATTGCTGTGATTTTCAGGATGGAAAGGTTGGGTTGGAAGAGTAGCCCTGGTGCAGCTAAAGTCCTAGGGACTGTATGTGGGGTTGGTGGGGCCATGTTGTTGACTTTTTATAAGGGCATTGACCTTCACCTATGGAAGACCAACGTTGACCTTTTTCATGGTAAACAACATGGACTAGGTGGTCAACATTCAAGCCATGATAGGGTTTTAGGCTCTTTATTGGCCATGGGTAGTTGCATCAGTTATTCCATCTGGTTAATCATTCAGGTCTGTTTATATTAATGAAGAGATTATCATAAAAATAATGACTAAAATAAGTAAACTTACTATTGCAAAATTGATGATCATCATTTGGCAAAAGAATAATAAAAAGTTATCACTTCATTAAACGGACCTTAATAATGAAATAGTTTTAATAAAATTACTTATCAACAAGTATATAACCAACTGTTTTGTATAGGCATGATTGTTTTACATAATATTTTTATTAAAAAAAAGCAAAGAAAATATTATGTAATAATGGTTAAAACTAATATTTTTCATGTTTGTTGTTATGCTATCAGACAAATTTGGTCAAAAAATATCCTTGCCCTTATTCAGTCACAGCCCTCACATCGTCATTGGGTGCTGTACAAGCAGTCGGGTTTGGGTTATGCACCGAAAGACATTGGGGTGATTGGAAGCTTGGTTGGAACATTAGACTTCTAACAGTGGCTTATACGGTATGTATTTTAACATCGCATACAATTAATTAAATTTTTTGCTATTTGTGAAGTTTTTGTTGTCCATTTCCTAACACATCAAAACATATTTTGATAGGGTATGTTGGCATCTGGTTTAATGTTCACATTTATTGCATGTTGTGTGCAAATGAGAGGTCCGTTATTTGTGTCGGCTTTTAATCCTTTAATGCTTGTACTTGTGGCTATCGCTGGATCTTTAGTCTTGAATGAGAGCCTACACTTGGGAAGGTATGTTATATTCTTTAGTCTTTATCTTTATATTGTTTTCAAGTGCATGGAAGAATTAATTTCATGTTCTTTATAAGAATATTTAGAAGGTGTCACTTCATTTATTGCAGTGTCTTGGGTGCGATATTGATAATCGTTGGACTCTATGCTGTATTGTGGGGTAAAGGTAAAGAAGTGAAGAAGGTGGCTCAACTGTGTCCAGTAAGAGAATCTAGCGTAGGAAGTTATAATGGTGCTATTAATGGTGAATCACAACGTTCAAGCTTTGAGGTTATTTGTGATAGTGATTCAAAACACTCAAGTGTCCGAAGTGGCAATAGTGAATCTAGACGTATTGAGGTTGTTGTGACTTCATCAGGTTGACAAAGTTCTTATAAAAACGAGTGATCAGGTTGTTGTATCATAAAGACGAGGGATATGGGAGCTTTAAGATTTTTTTTTAAATGATGATAAAAAAAATAGAAAAGGGAAACAAATAGAAAAAATTAGATCAGGGTTTTGCTTTGAATTATGTAGGGTAGGTGCTAGTGATAGAGGTTAAACTCAGAGTTGTTCATCTGTTGTTGTTTTAGAAGGATTTACCTATTTTATTGTTATATATTCCCATTCATTTGGTTTATATATGTTATCATTTGTGTTTAGTTAAATTTAACTATGCTCTAATGTCAATCGGGTATAGTTAGAGTACTGGAGCCATTTCATTCATGCTTGGAGTACTGGAGCCATTTAATAGGTATAATTAGAGTACTGGAGCCATTTCTTTCATGCTTGGAGTCTTGCTTCTTATCTTCATCATTGAGTTATAAACATTATTAATGGTGGATCCCATGTCTAAATACAAACAGCCAATCCTAGTCTCAACCGCCGGATGCTGAAGAGGCAGATCCTAATCCGGGATATAATGTACAACATACAAACAATAAAAATAAAAGAAAATAAAAAAAATATTTTATTTTATAATCAAATAATTAATTAAAGTAATTAATTAGAAGGGTTTGGTTACTTAAAGTGTTTGACTTAAAAATATTTTAAAAAGCCCACCGTAGTATAAATATGTAAAGGGATAAGAGTTACCAACAAAAATTAATTATAAGAACATATAATTAAAAGCCTCCTCTAGCCAAAATTGATGGCCTCCTCAAGTGGTCGATTACTTCAACAAGCAATCGGAGGAATAACATCTTTGATCCTAAGTTGGTGGTCTACAAACATTCTAGATTTGTTATGTGCATACTAATAGTTTTGATACAAAAAATAAAAATAGACCCTTAAATAAGTCTCCTCTAGCCAAAGTTATGTTTGGATGTTTTTGTTGTTTTCATTCAAAATTGTAACGCTTTGGTTGGACGATTTATGCTTAAATAAGCCGCCCCATCCTTTAGGTGGTGGCCGACGGCTGTGTCAGCATTCATTAAACTGTGACGGAACATGACAACAACATTTTTTTTTATATTTAATAGAAAATTTTGTACATACCCCCAATTACAGTGTGTACCTCCTTATATGAGTATAATAGTATTTGTGTACCCTATGATGTAATGATTTATGTGAATGAGATGGGTACATATAGTAGCACCCTAGATGTTGTTTATTTTTATTTTGTTTACGAAACGAATTAAAAACATAAAACTGAGCTTTAAATTAAATAGTTTATTTGAAAGTTTTAAATCTAAAATATTTATAAAAGTTATTAAAATTTGTTTTAACTAAAACATGTTGAAAAATATATTCATATGAACTAAAGTAGGGATAAACATAGTCGGGTACCCGCCTTAATTCTCTAGAACCGGAACTGGTGGTTTGTGGAATGTTGGAACCGGAATCGAAACCGGTTATATCGGTTCTTTAAATTTCGGAACCACTCCCGAAACTGGCGGGTACCGGTTCCGATACGGGTACCCGGCTTCATAGTTTGTTATAGTTTTTTCAAATTACAATGTAGAGAAATTAGGCTCGGTCAATGTTATATTATAAAAACTAAGGTTTGGACCATCCACACGATGCTGCGGAAGCCCGATATATTGAAAAATACAACTCGACATGGATAAGGTTTGTGAGAGAAATTTTGAGACAACTTTCAACATAGTTACTTTCAACCATAACCTAAAATTACAAACTACAATGTTATATCCTACCACAATGATGCTGATTTATGAAGTTTTATGGTGATTATCCTGAACCAAAATGTTTTGATAATATAAAATCAAGCAAGAAACAACTGTAATTACATTCAAACGTTTGTTAATCTTTTATCATCTTCAAGAAATAAGAACATAAGCAGAGTGCTGAAAAAATTAGAGGTCTCAAGTAATCCTTTGCAAAGTGGAGCACAAAAGTATAAAAATGAAGTTTTTATCTTAACAATTATGTATGGAGGAGGCGGACAAAAATAAAATTTGAAAGTATATCATATTTGGTACAATACTACAAATAACAATTAATAAAAATTAATATTACCACCTCCATGGTAATGATTCCCCCTACATCAGCAGATCAACCAACCGACATAGCCAAGGCCTTTAGCACCGTCTCTCTCAACGATCCGTTAGATGCTACATGGTATATGGACACCTGTGCTACCTCTCACTTGGCGTCAGACTTAGGTAAACTTACTTCCCTTGGAAATAAGAATTATACTAATTGTGTACTTGTTAGCAATGGTTCATCTATTCTTGTCACTAACACTGGTCACACTATAATCTCGTCCAAACACCATCCCCTTCAATTACACAAAGTCCTTGTTACTCCCTATATAATCAAAAACCTCATATTTGTCCGTCAGTTCACTACTGATAATAATGTTACTATTGAATTTGACAATTTTGGTTTTTCAGTGAAGGACTTCCTAACCCGTTAGGCACCCCTTAGATCTGACAGCTCGGGTGATCTCTATCCTATGTCCTCCAAGCCGAGTCAATGTGTTGCTTTCATTTCATTGAGTCTTACTTTGTGGCATCAACGTCTTAGTCTCCCCAATCATCACATGATAAAAAAATTAATTTCTAGAAATTTTCTTTTACGTAATAAACCTAAGTCTTCTTTTTCTTGTGAATTGTGTCGGCGTGGAAAACATGTTCGTTTACCTTTCTCTAATTCTCGTGCTATTGTTTATGATCATTTGAAAATAATTCATTCAGATTTGTGGACATCTCCCATTGTGAGTGTTAGTGACATTAATTATTATGTGTTGTTTCTTGATCACTATTCTCATTTTCTTTGGGTATACCCTTTAAGATATGAAAATGAAGTGTTTGATAAATTTATACATTTTCGTGCTTATGTTCAAACCCAATTCAACAACAAAATTAAATCCTTTCAATGTGACTGTAACGTCCCAAAATTTATAACCAAAAATTTCATTTATGTATTAATAAAACCATCAACCAAAACATGTTTATAGAAATCATAAAGGAAATCAGGGTATGTCAACAGTCATCCAAAAATACATTAGAGTCAAATAGAGTGGAAAATCAAGGTGTGTATGATGCGGTCATCCCGAGCTCTTGCCATTCGCACAGGAAGTACCTGAAACATAAACTAAAAGTTCTAAGCACAAAGCTTAGTGAGTTTCCCTAACATACCCCATTCCATACATACAATGGGCCTTGCCTGGCATCCATCGGTCCCCACCCGACATCGAGCCTCGCTCGGTACAGATCTGATCGTAACATGTGATGGGCCCCACCCATCACACTCATTAGGCCCCGCCCGACATACATACAGACACATAGAACACATGTAAGAGTCACGCAAACAACTAGAATGCTATTAACAATAATCTATGGGCCGATATTGGTGCATTCGACCCGCTAAACACTGTGAGGAGACTCACCTCAACCAACTGATGAACCGACACACACTTACAGGCTGCTGCTATGATGTCTCCTCAACTGAACACATACAAACTAGGTCAAATGAATAATCAGGGTGATAACCACAACAAAAGGCCTGAATCATAATCCCTCTCATAAAGGGTAAAAGACCACTTTTCCCTTCCTATCCTAGGCCCAAAAAGCCATGGCCCAAGCCCAATCGACTTCAGGCCCAAAAAGGCTTTTTGGTGAGTATGCCCCACATACCACCAGTTACACCCCGCGTACCACCAGTTACGCCCAGCGTACTAGATTGCGTCAAAAGTGTCGGGAACCTAGACGCGTACGCTCCAGTTAGCCAAATGTCATTAAGCACGTAATGCTTTAAGTCCAAATGTCCAAATTAAAGATCCAGATCTTGGGGAATGTATTAAACGATAAAGCTACTAACTTGATTCCTTTGCGTGGCTTAAAGAGACACAAACCCAAGATTTGGCATTCTACTTCCATCGAATGATCATTAACCCATGCATGGTTGAATTACAACCACCAAGATGCAAACTTTATGAACTAGGAACCTCAGAAACATCAAAAGGGACAACTTAAATCTTATGGAGTATCATTTACTTACTAGAACTCATTCATGGGACCAAAATGTACTCAACACTCAACTAGCTCTAGATCTAAGCATAAAATAGCCAATGTCACACCCCCAAACCGGAACGGCAGAAACGTTCGGGGGCGGAGGACGTCATGTACAGTATCATAACAATTGCATAATAGTAAAACAAGCAACAACATCCATTGTATATAAAATTTAGTTAATACACGTGTGTTCTTAGAGTTGAATGTATGACACCCAAATGTAAAGCAATATAAAAGAGAGTCTTGAGTAGGCTCCAGCTTCTCAAAAACCTGTGTGAGTGTACATGTTTACTGGTTCCCTGAGAATACAAGTTATTGTTGGGGGTCAGAAATGACATCGACCAAGTCCTCGCACGATGGCCTGGAGTGCCGCAATAGAATGCCTGGTCCTGGAGGGCTGAATGCGCTATATGGGTAAGGTTGCGCCCTTTCTAACACCAATTGGTTTTAGATCAACCGGTAGCGCTGATGCTCAACAAGTGGTATCAGAGCCAGTGGTGAGGGTTCTATTCTCTCAGGGAGCAATTTCTGAGGGGGGATTGTTGGGGGTCAAATTTGACATCGACCAAGTCCTCGCACGATGGCCTGGAGTGCCGCAATAGAATGCCTGGTCCTGGAGGGCTGAATGCGCTATATGGGTAAGGTTGCCCCCTTTCTAACACCAATTGGTTTTAGATCAACCGGTAGCGCTGATGCTCAACAATTATTTTGAAAAGAGAGTATCAACATTTAAGTTGGTGAGTTCATAAGCATTTAGTATGTGAAGTTTGTATTTGTTCCATGAAAACGTTAGTATGTTCCCCAGAAAATCCCATCTAAGACCAAAATGTTTGTATGTTGTAGTACTCTGAAATAGTGTGGGTGTGTGTTTTCCATAAATATATGTTTTCTTTGATAGAAAATAGTGTACTGCACTTGTATGAACTCTATAGTGTAATAGTTTTGGAAAATAATGATAGGTAGTCCTATTACTTAAAATAAAACCACTGAAGTAATGTTTGTTTCGTAAACCGAATTGTTTAGTTAATGCTTAATGTGAATGAGATTATAACCATGCTAAATTGACTAGTATCCTACACGAAGTTCTTCAGACGTCGAAAAAGTTATGACATTAGTCACCCGTAGACCTGTCGGTCCCAACTGTAGCTAACAGCCAAGGTACGGGATTGCCAGTCTCGTATAGATCTATACACAAATTCACGCTCTCCCTCCAGGAGACTATGGTTATAAAACATGACTTAGTAAGAACCTTACTAAGTACCCTGAAGTAGTATCTCACATTCTAGTATTAACTCGTTTACGTATAGTTTGTATATGTTTTCTTGTTCTTGTAAATGAATAACGTATTTGTAAATGAAAAGTAATTTGTACTTATGTATTGATTCATTTAATGTATTATTGAACTAGATAATAGTGTGAATGGATCTCAAAACTACACCTATTGTAGTTTCCAAATGTTATGTTTGTACTGAAATGATTGAAAATGTTATTGAAATAGGTTTAATACTCATATACATACTTGGCATGTATAATTAAGGTTTAACTGACAGTCGGACAAGTGATCCTACCCTAAGCCCACAACCAAACAAGGAAAAGGAGTCAAGGCAAGAGCAATAGTTCTAAGTCTGTAAAATCCTAATTATACATAAAGATATATATATATATATATATATATATATATATATATATATATATATATATGTGTGTGCGTGTGTGTGTGTGTGTGTGAAACATCCCAAAAATACAGTCCAAAAATTTCGTTTTAAATCAGTAATAAAACCGTAGTCATCATATATCGCATAAAAATCATAAACAATGTATCTCAAAATATTATAACAACTGTCAAGTATATATCAGAGTATAAACATCCCAGGTTGAACAAATGGTGTGTGCACTACAATCTTCCCGAGCTCCTCTTTTGAAAACTCGGTACCTGAAACCAAAACTGAAAACTGTAAGCACGAAGCTTAGTGAGTCTCCCCAAACTACCACGTACCATACAATAACACATATAGCACATACTGGGCCTTGCCCACTGCATCGAGCCCCGCCCGGCATCGGACTGAAGTCCGGACTAACTTGGGCCTCGCCCACTGCATCGGGCCCCGCCCGGCATCGGACCGAAGTCCGGAATATACTGAACATAACAAAAACATAAACATATAACATAATCACATATACTGCATCGGACTTGCCGGCATCGGACTGAAGTCCGGAACATATACCACATAACATAAACATGCATGAATCACAAAGACATCAAGCATACATAACTACTTCTCGGGACCACCCCGGCATCGGACCGAAGTCCGGAAACATATAAACTGCATCGGCCTATCCCCGGCATCGGGCTTACCCTGGCATACTACAACTACATAAACAGGTCGACATTGGTGCCTTAGACCCGTTCCTACTGGAGGAAAACTCACCTCACACTGCTGAAGTCCCGCTGATAAAACCCTAGCTGTTGGATGACAGATTCCTGAATCTGTCAACATCAAAATAACACCCAATTAATAATTGGGTTCTAACACATATCCATAAGTCCATGCTTGGGGTAAAAGACTACTTTACCCCTAACTTTGCTTGACTCAAGCCCAAGGCCCAATCCAAAGGCCCAAAAGTCTAATAATGGACCAAGGCCCAACTATGGCCCAATTTTCCAAATTGGGCCCAAACCTCTACATGGTCTTGCCTTAAGGCCCAATCATTTATTCTTGTTCCAACTCTTGGCATTCTAAGGGCCCAATACCATATAACCATCAAGGTCCAAACTATGGCCCTTCTATGGCCCAATTTTCTAAATTGAGCCCAAACCCTCATATGGGCCTTACCCTAAAGCCCATCTAAATATTCTAGTCCATATAATCATTCTTGGATGGCCCATTATTGGCCTAATTACCAAAACCCAATAGAAAGGCCCAACTTAAGGCCCAAGTGAAATTAGGGTTTCATATAAAATGACGATTAGGGTTAAGTGTTTCTCACTTAATCCATTAAGGACTTAATCCATTAAGTCCTTTACTCTACTAGATAAATGATATGGAATAATTTGGGCTTAATACACAATCCAATCCCAATGGCCCAAAGGTGGGTCCCAATAAGTCCAAGGCCCAAATGCTCACAATTAGGGTTTTCTAAACCCTAATTAGGGTTTCCACCCAAACATGGCCCAATAGGCCCAAAATTAATCTTTAAGCCCATTAGGGTTTTGCTAGTGGGGCACCACCCACTACCACCTCGGGTAGTGGTGGTCAATGGCGGCTCACGGCGGCGGCCACCACCTTACGATGGTGGTTATGGTTCTTTTCATTGCTCTTTAGCTAATTACAATTACAAGCTTTTAATCCACAAATAAACACACACACACACATAGCCACTCTAGTGGTGGCCGATGGTGGTAGAGGGTGGCAGCCACCACCTCACGCTGGTGGCGGTGGTGGCTTTTCCGGCCAAACAAACCACCACAACCTTATGAAAATCGAGCATAACTGGTCTATTATGATACACACCCATACACAAACTCGTAGAGGTGGCTGATGGTGTCAAGATCCGACAGAAGGCGATAGAAGGAAGGTTACACGGCGGCGGAAAGGTAATGGCCACCATGGTGGGCTGCCATGGTGGTTTCCATGCTTTTCCGGTCAACAGAGAGCATGAACGCGCCCACGAACACGAAATGAACAATGGAAACACTCCCAATCACAACCACTTCACGGTGGCTCATGGTAGTCGGAGGGAAAGGCAATGGAACAGCCTCATTTGTTGGTTGGACAAGCGATGGCGGCGGCTAGTTGCTGAGGGACGAGCTCAGAAGCGAGGGATGGTCGGAACAGCACCGGCAATGGTCGGGTGCGGCTGAGAACGGCGACCAGCATTTGGAAGAAGAAGAGAATGGCGACGGAGATTGCAGTGGCGCTTACAGCTTCGCCGATGGTTCTTGTTATCGTCGACAGCAAGGCACGACAGTGGCAGTCGTTAGCAAGCAGCGGCGGACGACGGGCTACTCCGACTGATCGGAACAGTGAACGAAGGAGGGGGGTGGTGGCGGCCGACTTCACACATGGCGGCTGAACCCTTGAGTTAGGGTTAGGGTTCTCGTATAGATTATATACTCGCTGCTATTCCAACTTATTCCCATGATGGCCATTATGGTCCCTCCTTCTCATTCTTCTTTCAAACTAAGTCCTTGATTTACCCTTTCTACCCTCACTCCTGAAATCCTTTACAATTTAAGTACAAATTTTTACCAAACAACCCTCGGTTCTCAAAATCCTTTCATAACAAGTCCAAGACTTACCAAACACCCCCTGCCTTCTAAAAACATTTACAAATAGATCCCAGAACTTAAACTTATAACCCCCAACCTCGAAATTTATAACTTTTAATCCCCAGAACTAACGCCTTGCTAAATAATTATGGATTTTAGGGCTACTATACACTCATCAATTTATTTATTTATTTATTTAATAAATGGGGTGTTACAACTCTCCCCCACTTAAATTAGATTTCTTCCTCGAAATCATTCTTTACCTTCCTTACACGCCCAACCACTCTAGTAACACGGTCACCATTCTGGGCACACCCTGGCCTTCCCAGGGTAGCCGTGACCAATCTTCATAAGGGCCTAAAATCCACAGGTGAAGGAATTCCTCGCAACAAAATCACCTCTACTCCGTCTGAAATCTGCTATCTTGAGATGGTCTGATTCCCTGACAGACCACTCATACTGAATCATTATCGTTAAATCCAGTCTGCTTATCCCTCAACTGACTACTCAACTTCTCATAACTCAAGGTTCCCACTATATAACAAGATCCCAAACCCAATTATCCCTGCAGATCACTTATACTTGGACAAGGCTCAGATAATCCCACCGTGTGTGACTTAGCATAACCCAAGCTATCTGTGACTCTAACCATACATGAAATTCCAAAATGCCATTACCGCTTGAGACACTGAAACTGTCTGAAGCATTGAACTTCCTGGAACACTTAACTGTCTGAAACAGTATATTGCGCCCTGGCTGTCTTCCAAAATCTACCGAGACCTCCCTAGTCTCCACTCGTTCGCCAATCATCTGAAGTACCGGGTCCCGGCCCGGTTGCGAAGCCAAAAGACTCCCACATAGTCGCCTCACACGACTTTCGAACGAAATCCTTGTCTGGAACTAGCTGCCACTAGTTATTATGACACTATAGCTCTAACAACCTTCTGATCTAACCGATCGGGTCCATGCATCGAATCTTGACGTCGACAATCCAAGGCTAAAAGTGATTGCTACCCGACCAATGGTAGCCTAATATCACAAACGACCTTAAACGGTCCATCGCTTCCCTGATCCAATGACTGCAGTGACGTTCCTACAGTCTTATCACTGGCTTAACCAGATCTAATCCCCCTGGGGAAATCCATAAACCAATCTGTGGATTTCCATATCCTCCATGCTGCACTCGAACTGGTGGGCACCACTGTTCCTTCCGCGTTCTAACAACACGCTCATGCTATCTACTAACCGAGTGAGTGTTACGGCTACACCCGCCGACTTACAACACTCTAGCACTATCTACCAACCTTGTGAATGTTACGGCTATACCCGTAAACTTACAACACTCTAACAATATCTGGCTGCTAGTGAATGCTACGGCTACACCCACAGACTTACAACACTCTAACACTATCTGGCTGCTAGTGAATGCTACGGCTACACCCGCAGACTTACAACACTCTAACAATATCTGGCTGCTGGTGAATGCTACGGCTACACCTGCAAACTTACAACACTCTAACACTATCTGGCTGCTAGTGAATGCTACGACTACACCCGCAAACTTACAACACTCTAAGGTGTTGTTTGTTTTTTCTGAGGCAAAATGTCTGCAGTCTGCGGACCACATCTGTAGACCTCTGCAGTAGAAGATGTGGATCAAACGTCTGCTGTCTGAAAAAAGAAGACTGTTTATTTTTTTAACATCTGCGGGCTACTAAAATAAACTGAAATCTAAATAAACTGATTTTTTTTAAACTTCAAAGTGTTTTTTTTAATATTTTTATGACTTTGTTATAAATAATTAACAAATCTATATCAACTTTTATGTATTATTGTATAAAAAATAAAAATAAAAATGGTATGAATTAACGTATATATTTGATAAAAACCAACAACTTTGGTTGCAAAGTTATAACTAAACATTATAATTAAGGATCAAAGAATTTGATACATAAATGGATAGAAATAAACTTCGCTTTTTTCAAGTAAATCCATTAAAAACGTAGCATAAATATTTTCTCAAGAAATTGACGATAGTGTATTAAATAATGTTTTACAAAATTTAGCAAAAAAATATAAGAATATATTATGATTTTTTTTCGTATTTATATAAACAACTTCAACGACTATTATTATAATAAATCTTTATTTATAAATTTGTCAAAAATATCATGTTTGTATCGTCGAACGTTTTTTTTTTAAGTTTTGTAATTTTTTTTTCAAATTGTTTATCATTAATAAAGTTGGAAAAAATACAAATTAAAAAATAACTTAAAAAAATATAGATATATGTGTTTTTTTAGGCTAGAAGATGTCTGAAGATGTTAGAAGACTTTGGTCCACATCTGCGCCAAGAAGAGGGCGCGCAGACATTTTTAGGTCTGCAGTCTTCAAAAAAACAAACAGTCTGCGAAGGCTAATGTCTGCGCGGCGCAGACAGAAGAGGCCACGCAGATCTGCAGATAAAAAACAAACACCACCTAACACTATCTGACTGCTAGTGAATGCTACGGCTACACCCGCAGACTTACAACACTTTCTCACACTATCTCAGTTGCTGATTACTAATTCGAACACATCCAACGTTGAGCATACACACGACCTAACATCCAAAACTGAACCCATGTCCTGACTAGAATCCCCAACCTGATTCCCTAAGGCTTGCTATCACGTGACCCCGCTGCATCAGTACCGCACCCATGCCCATGATCGAAGCGTCACAGTAAACCATGAAATCATCTACGCCCTCTGGCAGGGTGAGAGTCGGTGCCTCGTACAATCGTTGTTTGAGAGTCTCGAAGGTTGCCTGCTGCTCAGGCCCCCAGCGAAAGGCTATCAACATCTTGGTCAGTCGAGTCAACAAAACTGTAATCTTGGAGAAGTCCCGAATAAATCTCCGGTAATAACCCGCTAGACCCAGGAAGCTCCGAATCTCAATTGGAGACCTCGGAATCTCCCACTGAATCACGGTCTCTATCTTGGCCGTATCGACTAGAATACCCTTCTGGTTGACAAGGTGCCCAAGAAATTGCACCTCGCACAACCAGAACTCACATTTGGAGAACCTTGCAAAAAGTATCTCCCTTCTCAAAGTCTCTAGCACCTCCCTCAGGTGCTTCTCGTGCTGCTCCTCAGTCTTGGAATAAACCAAGATGACGTTGTACTTTCCTAATCCCGCAATTTGGGAAATGATCTATCGATATCCGCTAATAATTCTCGGTATGCAATTGGTATACGACATCTCTTGAAAATATAATTCAAACACAAACAGAGGATAACCCAGAGTTACACTTACTCAAACCCTTGGAATGAAAGGCTCCCTCGTGCAGTTTCCCGTAAGTGTTGCACCGAATCTGGCCCTGCTGGCCTCTCAAAAGCTAATCCTAAATCTTGGGTCTCCTCCCGAGACCCTTCAACATAAGCAACTAATTTGATTCCCTCTTACCAATGTGCTCCAAGTCAATTTCCCCTTTCTCGGGCTCTAGAAGTCATATCACTCAGGGTCTCACACCCCGAGATACTCACAATCTCCCTGCTATCGTTCTGCAGTATGTTATGATACCATACCTTCTTCATTTCCTCATATGTTGCATACTGTGGTACCAAATAAGCTATTTCCCGAGACTTGGCAGTGATCTCTACCACAATCTCAGTCGTCTGGTGGAGATCTAACAACTCTTGTGCCAACTGCTGCGCCTCAATCGCCAGGGCAAACCTGCTCAGAATCTGGTCTAAAAGTCATCCAATGACATAGCATCAACCGCTTCATCACTCAACTCACTACCAACCTCTTCCTATCAATCTCGTGCTCTGTCCCTCAGGAGACAAGAAGTAAGTCAGATCTTGTCTCCTTTCGAGACAATGGCTGGTACGAAAAGTGTTGGTCACATCTGCCAACCATCTGCTGCTAACAATGATGTCCTTATCCCTCATGACAATCTGAAGCTTCACAAAATCTGAATTCCCGAAACATCAACGTACGGGTCCCTATCATGACTGCTATCTTAGTGCAGAATGCACTCGGCCTCTCATCACAAATCTCTATAATGCCCTCCTTGATCATACTGAGGATCACAGAAGTCTGGTCAATGATACTGCGCGTAATCTCAGATGGAATGAACTCCCTCATCTGATCATCGAGCTGCCCGGCTACAGAGTCCGAGCCTGATCCCTCGTCGACACCAGAACTACCATTTGGTCTACCACGTAGCGTCACTATACTTGGAAATATACCATCACAATCACCATAATACTCGTCAAAACTCGAGGGATCTCACACACTACAAGTTCCCTGGTCTTATCTCAGCCTTCTTTGATTCGAGTACGAATCCTCTGCTTTCAGTAGTACGGACCCATACTACCTTCTACATCTATCCGTACTTTCCTCAAGAACTGCCTTGACTCTACCAAGTCCCTTCTACTGCTACTGCTCTCTGCTACTCTCATCCTAGGCTTGCCCTAGGGTAATCACCAACTCACTCTCCGCCATCAGCTGCATAAGAAGTCCCTGCTTTCTTTCCCTAACTAGCTCGCGAATACTATTACATATTACTCAGACTAGATAATTCTTCGAATGAGAGATCCTACCCTACAATGGTTGGACTCAAAAAAGAGCTGCGAAATAGAGCTAGACCTAACCTTCTGAAATTATTTAGTCCTTGCAATATGTAACTTAACATATTCGTTTACTAGTTAGTGAAAGACAACTAGAACTCCTAAAAGCACAAAGCAAGCAACATTCGGGCATTGAGTACACATAATCAAGCATATACAATCCTGGCTATCATACTGACTAATCTGTACTAGCATGCAGTTCTCAATAAGCTGGTACACATATAAAAGGCACATAAGGCATCATTCCCAGATCCTTAGTCCTAATCTAGAATACTCTTCTCATAAGCTGATACACATATAATAGGTACATAAGGCATCCTTCCTAGACCCTTAGTCCTAAACTAGCATGCAGTTCTCATAAGCTGATAAACATAACATAACATAAACTTATATGGGTAATTTGGGAGTACTTACTTGAGCTCGGCTGATTGCATGCACCACACCCTTTTCTCTTTTTAAAGTTCTTTTCTATTTTCAAAATCCTTTTTGTAAAAATGATCTTCTTCTGAAAATCTCATACCATTTCCTTAGTTTGAGTTCAGACACACTCGAAAGTGTGCCCGAATCCCTCAAACCAAGGCTCTGATACCAACTTGAAACATCCAAAAAATACAGTCCAAAAATTTCGTTTTAAATCAGTAATAAAACCATAGTCATCATATATCGCATAAAAATCATAAACAATGTATCTCAAAATATTATAACAACTGTCAAGTATATAAGAGTATAAACATCCCAGGCTGAACATATGGTGTGTGCACTGCAATCTTCCCGAGCTCCTCTTTTGAAAACTGAGTACCTGAAACCAAAACTGAAAACTGTAAGCACGAAGCTTAGTGAGTCTCCCCAAACTACCACGTACCATACAATAACACATATAGCACATACTGGGACTTGCCCACTACATCGGGCCCCGCCCGGCATCGGACCGAAGTCCGGACTAACTTGGGCCCTGTCCACTGCATCAGGCCCCGCCCGGCATCGGACCGAAGTCCAGAATATACTTGGGCCCCGCCCACTGCATCGGGCCCCGCCCGGCATCGGACCGAAGTCCGGAATATACTGAACATAACAAAAACATAAACATATAACATAATCACATATACTGCATCGCACTTGCCCGACATCGGACTGAAGTTCGGAACATATACCACATAACATAAACATGCATGAATCACAAAGACATCAAGCATACATAACTACTTCTCGGGACCACCCCGGCATCGGACCGAAGTCCGGAAACATATAAACTGCATCGGCCTATCCCCGGCATCGGGCTTACCCCGACATACTGCAACTACATAAACGGGCCGGCATTGGTGCCTTAGACCCGTTCCTACTGGAGGAAAACTCACCTCACACTGCTGAAGTCCCGCTGATAAAACCCTAGCTGCTGGATGACAGATTCCTGAATCTGTCAACATCAAAATAACACCCAATTAATAATTGGGTTCTAACACATATCCATAAGTCCATGCTTGGGGTAAAAGACTACTTTACCCCTTAACTTTGCTTGACTCAAGCCCAAGGCCCAATCCAAAGGCCCAAAAGTCTAATAATGGACCAAGGCCCAACTATGGCCCAATTTTCCAAATTGGGCCCAAATCTCTACATGGTCTTGCCTTAAGGCCCAATAATTTATTCTTGGTCCAACTCTTGGCATTCTAAGGGCCCAATACCATATAACCATCAAGGTCCAAACTATGGCCCTTCTATGGCCTAATTTTCTAAATTGGGCCCAAACCCTCATATGGGCCTTACCCTAAAGCCCATCTAAATATTCTAGTCCATATAATCATTCTTGGATGGCCCATTATTGGCCCAATTACCAAAACCCAATAGAAAGGCCCAACTTAAGGCCCAAGTGAATTTAGGGTTTCACATAAAATGACGATTAGGGTTAAGTGTTTCTCACTTAACCCATTAAGGACTTAATCCATTAAGTCTTTTACTCTACTAGATAAATGATATGGAATAATTTGGGCTTAATACACAATCCAATCCCAATGGCCCAAAGGTGGGTCCCAATAAGTCCAAGGCCCAAATGCTCACAATTAGGGTTTTCTAAACCCTAATTAGGGTTTCCATCCAAACATGGCCCAATAGGCCCAAAATTAATCTTTAAGCCCATTAGGGTTTTGCTAGGTCCATTAGGGTTTTGCTAGTGGGGCACCACCCACTACCACCTCGGGTAGTGGTAGTCAATGGCGGCTCACGGCGGCGGCCACCACCTTACGGTGGTGGTTATGGTTCTTTTCATTGCTCTTTTTCTAATTACAATTACAAGCTTTTAATCCACAAATAAACACACACACTAACTACTCTAACACACACACACACATAGCCACTCTAGTGGTGGCCGGTGGTGGTAGAGGGTGGCAGCCACCACCTCACGGTGGTGGCGGTGGTGGCTTTTCCGGCCAAACAAACCACCACAACCTTATGAAAATCGAGCACAACTGGTCTACTATGATACACACCAATACACAAACTCGTAGAGGTGGCTGGTGGTGTCAAGATCCGGCAGAAGGCGGCAGAAGGAATGTTACACGGCGGCGGCAAGGTAATGGCCACCATGGTGGGCTGTCATGGTAGTTTCCACAATTTTCCGGTCAACAGAGAGCATGAACGTGTCCACGAACACGAGGTGAACAATGGAAACACTCCCAATCACAACCACTTCACGGTGGCTCATGGCAGTCGGAGGGAAAGGCAATGGAACAGCCTCATTTGTTGGTTGGATAAGCGATGACGGCGGCTAGCTGCTGAGGGACAAGCTCAGAAGCGAGGGATGGTCAGAACAGCACCGGCAATGGTCGGGTGCGGCTGAGAACGGCGACCAGCAAGTGGAAGAAGAAGAGAATGGCGGCGGAGATTGCAGCGGCGCTCACAGCTTCGCCGATGGTTCTTGTTGTCGTCGACAACAAGGCACGACAGTGGCGGTCGTTAGCAAGCATCGGCGGACGACAGGCTACTCCGACTGATCGGAACAGTGAACGAAGGAGGGGGGTGGTGGCGGCCGACTTCACACATGGCGGCTGGACCCTTGAGTTAGGGTTAGGGTTCTCGTATAGATTATATACTCGCTGCTATTCCAACTTATTCCCATGATGGCCATTATGGTCCCTCCTTCTCATTCTTCTTTCAAACTAAGTCCTTGATTTACCCTTTCTACCCTCACTCCTGAAATCCTTTACAATTTAAGTACGAATTTTTACCAAACAGCCCTCGGTTCTCAAAATCCTTTCATAACAAGTCCAAGACTTACCAAACACCCCCTGCCTTCTAAAAACCTTTACAAAATAGATCCCAGAACTTCAAATTTTAACCCCCAACCTCTAAATTTATAACTTTTAATCCCCAGAACTAACGCCTTGCTAAATAATTATGGATTTTAGGGCTATTATACACTCATCAATTTATTTATTTATTTATTTAATAAATGGGGTGTTACAATATGAACATGGTTTGATAAAAACAACAATTTAAGAGTTTGAAAAACATTAATTCCTTAAGAATGGTTTGTAATCGCATGTGAGTGTTAACATAAATATTATGTGTTCTACTTGTGTTCTCCCCCTAAAAGCATTTAAAAATGGTAAAACATAAGGGTATGAACTCACCTTATGTGAGTGTTCGAGTGAAGATACGGTGTAGCAGCGTTAATTCCACGAGTTAGAACCCGTAACAAAACCGAGTCCTAATAGCATTTCACGCAATATATATATATATATATATATATAATTAGCGAATATAGTGATAAACATGTTATGGAATAGCCTAAAATGTAAGAATCACTTACGAATAGGAGTATAAGAAATGAACCGTAAGTGAGATAGGAGTTTTCGGTCACCTATGGGTTTTCGGTCACTTGATGATTCAAGTGGTGTTCTTGGTGTTCTTGGTGAAAACTAGTGATTTTGAGTGTTTTCGGTGTGAACTAAGAAGATTGGTTAGTGTTTTTGGTTGATATCAAGAACACTTGATGATTTGAGTAAAATCCTATGAAGATTCAAGCATATTTCACATGAAAATCAAGAGAAAAGATGGTGATTTCGGTTGTGTGGGATGATTTTCGGTTGAAGAGTGTAAGAATGAAGGTATATTTTCGGTTCCACACACACACACACACACACACACATATATATATATATATATATATATATATATATATATATATATATATATATATATATATATGGGTGAAAATATGTGGCGGTTTAGTCAAATAAATATCTAGATATTTTAGAGTTCTCGGCCGAAAAGGGAAACCCACCGAGGAGGTTTTCTGCTAGGAAGGGCTTTCGGTCTCGTGCGTTTGCGCTCCGAGGTTCTCGGTCGTAAACGGTTTGCGGTGTGAGGAGAATAAAGGAAATGCGAAGGTTTTCGGTTGAAAACCGTTTTCGGTCCGAGGAGAAGGCCAATCCGAGGGTTTTCGGTGTATGCGAGAATCCTCGGTTTTTGGGTGGTTTAACTTCTAAATTCTACAACACCTTTACTAAAAGGTTTATACATACCAACATTATTAATTTAACTTTATTAAATTAACAAACCAACAAAGTTGACTTTTATTAGATATGTTTGACCTTTGTTGACTTTGGTTGACTTTTACAAGATTGAAAATAATGAGTTGTCACAGCCAATGTCAAGACTTTATACCTCTATGAAGCTGGAAAGTATGGATGGACCCTGGATCTACAAGCTCCTACTTTATCAATGCTCCTTCACCGAGCTTCTTTGTCTTCAAGATACATCAAACACACACCAAAACATAAACAAGGATCACCTCTATCTAGAAATTGTCACAACTGGCATTTTGCTAGGAAATTCTATTCCCATGTAAACATCATCCATTGTAATATCTTGTACTCTAAGTGAATACTATACTCTATTCTCGTTCAAATACATCTCATATGTTCAAATAAGGGTTGGAAACCCTAGAAATCCCGGCTCAAGTTCATTATGGACTAGGATTCTCTAATTGGGCTCTAAATGGACCACATTCATAAACCTATAACATTTTGGACCATTGGACTTAAAATGATTCATTCTAACCCTAATGGGCCTTATTGGGCCATAACTAATCCAATTAACCCTAATAGGCTATAAATCCATTCTTTTATGTCAAATTGGGTCGTAAATACACTTAAGGGCCCAATGGGCCGAAACATATTTATTGGGCTTCACAAAATCGAGCAAAGCCAAGAGTGGGCCAAACTAATTCAATTTCATCCATCTTAAGCCCAATTCTCGGCCCAATGAGGAAAAAAAAGAAAAATAAAGGGAAATTAGAGGAATTATGAGAGCTTGCCACCTCTTTATTGCATGGAGGATCTCCATGCACATCACCTCACTCCCTCTCTCCTCTCTTCTTCTTCTTCCTTGCCAAAACACCTCACACCACCCTCATTCTCTCAAAAAAATTTCAAGAAAACTCTCTCAAAACACTCAAGAACATCCTCCTTCCTTCCATCCAAATTTTCGAGATCTCTAGGTGTTTCAAGAAGATCTTCACTAAGGATCATCAATATTGGGTAAGTCATCACACATTCAAGCTAAACAACTTCATTTTTGTGTTAGAACACTCCTTCTAAACACTTGTTTGTGATCATACTCTTAGAAACCTTCTAAACTCGAAAACCACACAAGGAAAGCTTGCTAAGGCCGAAAACAACACCATCTTCTCATGTCCCTTCATCAAAACCGATCCATCACCCCAAGGTGAGTTCATACCCCCTATTTTTGATTTTTACTTGGTTTTAGGGGAGAATACAAGTTGCTTTATGTAGATCTATGTGTATATGCATGAATATGTGTGTTTTTCATGATTTATTTGTTGATTATGTGCTATTTACTTCATAAATCTAAAAATATGTTAAGAATATTAAGTTTATCACTTGGATCTACATGAAAACCTTGAGAAAAGTATGTTTTATCACATATAATACATGTAAACTAGTAGATCTGGGATTTATACACTTAAAATAGCAAAAAGGAGTGTTGTGTTCAAAGATCTATCAACTAGACTCATAAATCAGCCCTTGACAGAAATTTTTTGGTCCAATCTCAGACTGTTTTGATCAACTTAATGATAATATTTTTCAAAACTGTTTTACATGCAAAACGTTCAGGTTTATACCTTTAAAATGACTACTCTCACGTTTTCATACGATTTTTCTACAATTTTTGGAGAATTTTACAAAACTGCCTATCACATTTGAAATAATTTCGGACCAGCCTGTGAAGGTGAACAATTTCACACTTGTTAGAGGCCATTAAAAATTATGAGTAAAATTGTGAACAAAGTAGACAAATTTTCCAAACTTCCAGAATTTACGGATCCAAATTTCGACTTACGATGATTTTTCTACAAATTTTCCAACAACCAGGTCAAAAAAGCCAAAAACCAGAAAAATGTGTATTTTCACAAAAATCAAGCCAAAAATGATATTTTTGAAAAAAATGTGTTTAAAGTGTTATTTCTACCAAAAACTAGCCATAAATACAAGTTTTGAACAAAATGGGGACTAAGGTGTTATTTTTACTAAGATTGGGCCTTAATTGTAAATTTTTGGCTTATTGGGCAAAGAACGTCATTTTTACAAAAGTGGGCCTTTTATGCTATTTTAGTGAATACTTGAACCAAAACCAACAATAAACTAACAAACGGATTAATTTTGATCATTTTTAGGTTATTGGGCCTTAATGGCCCATTTATATGTTTGATAGGTCATGTATACTATTTGCGTGCTATTTGGGCCTATAATTACCTTACATGTGAGATGGGCCTTAGTTGTCCTTTTACATATATTTTTGGCCCATATTATATAATCTCATTCATATTAGGTTTTGAAATGACTCACATGTTTAGCGATGCCCTAGTGGCTCACTTACATGGTTCGTTGGGCCTGGAATGAGTTTTATACGTTTATCTTCACATAAATTCGATTAAGGATTTAGTGAGTTTTGTCGGTTGACACCTACTAAGTGTTCGATCGTAGCCTGTAGTTATAATCATAGTCTCTTTGAGGGAGAGCGGGGTTTTGTATATAGATCTATACGAGGATGACACCCCACACCTGAGCTGTTCGCTACAGTTAGACTACATTGGTCTAGGGTGACTATAACCTTATTCTATTTTTCAGTCGGCGTTCACAAACGCCAAGACAGGCAAAATTGTCATTATTTAGTATGGTTATGACGGCTCACTTAGAGGAATTAACGTTATGAAGTTTGCGGAAGACTATTTTCTTTTATGTTGGATTACTCGGAAACTTACTAACACTGGTACTCAACCTCGGTGTTGGTACGACAACATTATCTATTCTTCTTTTTCGGGCAACATCGGGTTGTCTGGGGGCATTCTATTTACATTTTCTTCTATCACTTTTGGCATTCTATTAAACAATAACACACATGCATTAATACAAGATCGGACATAAACATACCAAACTACTTTAAGAAAATACAGGATTTTCTTGTGATTACAAAATTATACAAATCATTTTCTCAAATATACTTATGAACTCACCAACATTTTTATGTTGACCTTTTTAAATTAACTTGTATTCTCAGGAAACCTTTGAAGCAGGTTGAGCGAAACAAACTAATGGATATTCTGTTATATTTTGTTTCAACATACTCTGACTATTCTGACATGTAATATTCAATAAAATACTCAATGTAAACAATGAATGTTGTTATATTACATGGTGATGATGATGTTATGTTTCATTTATATTCACTGTAATGATATTTCAAGATGAAGTCACGCACCAGCCCCCAGACGTTTCCGTCGTCTGGTTCGGGGGTGTGACAGAAATGGGTTAGGGTTTCGAGATAGAGCTTAAAGGGGCAATGGAAGCTGGTAATGAGATAACTTTGGGGAATAAGGTTGTTTAAATAGGGTCCAAACCCAAAAACCAAGGGTGTGTCCAAATCCCTCAAACCAAGGCTCTGATACCAACTTGTAACATCCCAATTTTCAAGGCCAAAAATTTCATTTTGAAATTAAGTACCTCATGAAATAGTGTACCAAAACATTGTCAAGGTTACATCAACTTATAAAAACCATAACGTCATGTTTCGAAATTACAATATCAAGAGTTATGAACATCAGAGTACAATCCCAGAAACTTCATGCGGAAATCATGTGTGTGTGATGCGCTGCTACACCGCCGGCTCCTTCCCCTTGGACGAAGAGGTGCCTGAAACCAAAACTAAAACTGTAAGCACAAAGCTTAGTGAGTTCCCCCATCATACCACATACCAAAACCACATACATAATGCCGGGCAATTCTGGAGTGCCCGACCTACCCATGTCAAGCCAGTCTGGGGTGTTGACCTTCCCATGTCAAGCCATTATAGGGTGTTGACCTACCCATGTCAGGCTATTCTGGGGTGCCGACCTACCCTCCGATCTATCTCAACCGAATACGAGGACTATTTCACCCCCATACCTCTAGCATATAATATCATATCATAATCATGTTGTCAGACATATCTGGGGTGTCCGACCTACCCATTGGTCCTAGCGACTGAATCGGGGACTAGTCCCCTCCTACTGATACTATCTCACATAACATAGCATACTAGCATACACATATATCAAGCACAAGCAACCCAAATGATTATCACAAAGACAATCATCTCAACTAAATAATTACCAGTGGGCCTCCCTTGGTGCCTTAGACCCACTTCTATTGGAAGGTAACTCGCCTCGATGTCGTGTAGTGTCTGAAATGTCCTCGGTGTGAAAGTCGACTCCCCTCGACTCCTCAATCCCTACACGGCAACCCTTCTAAGTTATCAAATCGAACATGCAACTCAAACCAGGGTCAACTCAATTCAGTCAAAGTCCACATTGGTCAAAGTCAACATCCATTTGACCTGACTCGCCGAGTTGGTCTACCAACTCGTCGAGTCCATACTCCTCTAACTCGAACCAACCCCCGTCTCTACTCGTCGAGTCTAGCAAGAACTCGACGGGTTCTCCTTCAATCATACCATCGGGACCATCTTCATCCGACTCGCCGAGTTCATCCTTGAACTCGTCGAGTTCATCTTCCTTATAAGAATGTGTCCATTCTATGACTCGCCGAGTTGTATGAACAACTTGTCGAGTCCATCTTCAAAGATTGGGAGATTGCCTTGGACTCGCCGAGTTTGCTCAACCACTCTTCGAGTCCCGTGATTCCTAGGTCCTTTATGATCCTAAACAACTGAGGGACTTTCCACCCTATCATCTGATCCCTCTACAGAAAAGGATTTGGTGGTCATTACACCTTGACTCGTCGAGTCCCAAGAACGACTTGTCGAGTTCATCCTTGACCATTACTATACAATCGATTTAAATGGGTCTTAACACATCAAAACCATAGATCTGGCCTCCTAATGTCCATTTTACACGTAAAGTTCCAAACTTGATGCACATGCATGGGGTCCTTGGCCCAAAAATCCATAAAAGGTGGTCTACTAGGTGCATGGGGTGTTTATGGCAACAAGGTGGGCACCTTTATGCCATAAAAACCCTCAATAGCCCTAGATATGAAGCACAAACTCATTCGTTACACTAAATCCCGAATACATCCTCACTAGGGCTTAGAAAATGGAGGAAAATGGACCAAAATCAAGATCTACACAAAGAATAGATAAGGTTCAGCTTTATACCTCCAATAAGTTGGAAATGTGCCCAAAGCTCTGGATCTTCCTGATTCCCCCTTGATCTTACAAGCCTCCTCCCTCTTTTCAAGCTTCAAACACACAAAGTAACACCTCAAGGCTCAAAAGCACACTAATAACGGCTAGGGTTTCGAGATAATGCCTTCTGGGAGCAATAGGGACGATGGAGGCTGAGATAAGTTGTTTAAATAGGGTGCAAACCCTCAAATTTAGGGTTTCACTCAACAGCTCCTACTCGCCGAGTCGGTCCCCCGACTCGTCGAGTAGGCCACTTAAACTTCCCGCGGATCACGACTCTACTCGATGAGTTGGGCCACCAACTCGTCGAGTCCCAGAGGATATACATGAAATTCTTAAATACGTACCAGGAATCGGGTGCTACAAATCTCCCCCACTTATTTTAGACTTCGTCCTCGAAGTCTGCTGCTGAATCTGGAAAAAGCTCGGGGTAGTGCTCCCTCATCTCTTCTTCTGGCTCCCAAGTCCATTCCGACCCCTTGCGGTGCTGCCATTGCACCTTCACCAGTTCCACCCTCTTGTTCCTCAGATCCTTCGACTTCCTGTCGACGATCGCCACTGTCCGCTCGATGTAGTTCAGGCTGTCATCCACCTGAATATCCTCCAAGGGCACCACTGCCGAGTCGTCTAACAGACACTTCCGCAACTGGGAGACGTGAAAGGTGCTATGAATCTGACTGAGTTCGGCGGGTAGATCCAGGCTATATGCCATCTTGACCACCCGGGCTACAACCCTGAAGGGTCCAATATACCTGGGGCCCAGCTTGCCCCGCTTACTGAATCGAATGACGCCCTTCCAAGGCGACACTTTCAGGAGCACCATATCCCCGACCTGGAACTCCAGGTCCGATCGACGCTTGTCGGCATAACTTTTCTGCCGACTCTGAGCAGTCTGAAGCCTGCTCCGAACCTGTTGGATCCTCTCTGTAGTCTTGAGTACCACCTCGGTACTCCCCATGACCCTCTGCCCAACCTCACCCCAGCATATTGGGGTCCTGCACTTCCTCCCATACAACATCTCGAAAGGAGGACGGTCGATACTCGCATGATAGCTATTATTATAAGAGAACTCCGCCAACGGAAGGTAAGTATCCCAACTACCTCCAAAATCTAAAACACACGCCCGCAGCATGTCCTCCAGAGTCTGGATGGTCCGCTCGCTCTGACCATCCGTTTGCGGGTGAAAGGCGGTGCTAAAGTGCAGACGAGTACCCAGCTCGTCATGAAACTTCTTCCAAAACCTCGAAGTGAACCGCACGTCCCTGTCGGAAATCACTGAAACTGGCACCCCGTGCCGCGCCACTACCTCCCTGATGTAGATGTCGGCCAACTTTTCGGCCGAAATGCTCTCCTGAATCAGAATGAAATGGGCGCTCTTGGTCAATCGATCAACGATGACCCAAATCGAATCTACCCTCGCGCGGTCCTGGGAAGCTTTGTGATGAAATCCATAGTAATATCTTCCCATTTCCACATAGGGATATCCAATGGTTGCATCTTGCCGTGAGGCCTCTGGTGCTCGGCCTTGACCTTCCTACAGGTTAGGCATCTCTCAACGTACCAGGCTACATCCCGCTTCATGCAGGGCCACAAATAATCGGGGCGAAGATCTCTGTACATCTTCGTCGTTCCGGGATAAATCGAGAATCGAGACTTGTGCGCCTCCTCCATCAGAACCTGGCGCACACCCCCGTGGTATGGAACCCACACCCTGCGGTTTAGCGTCAATAACCCACGGCTATCATCGTCGAAGGAGGAAACCTGTCCCACAATACACTCGCTCTTCCGATGTTCCTCCTTCATAGCCTCCTGCTGGGCCTCTCAGATCTGCTCCAAAAGAGGAGTCACCACCGTCATCCTCATGCATATGTCTCTGATCGGCGCTGCCTTGCGGCTAAGCGCATCGGCCATGACATTGGCCTTCCCCGGGTGGTAGAGGATCTCACAATCGTAATCCTTCACCACATCTAACCACCGACGCTGCCTCATATTCAGATTCGGCTGATCCATGAGGTACCTCAAACTCTTGTGGTCCGTGTAGATGGTACAACGGACCCCATAGAGGTAGTGTCGCCAAATCTTGAGGGCGAAGACGACCGCCCCCAACTCCAAATCATGTGTCGGTTAGTTCGCTTCGTGAGGCTTCAGCTGCCTTGAAGCGTAAGCGATAACGTGCCCCCTCTGCATCAATACCGCGCCCAACCCTGAGATGGACGCATCGCAATATACCACAAAATCATCCACGCCCTCGGGCAGGGTGAGGATCGGCGCCTCGCACAGTCTCTGTCTCAATGCCTCAAACGCTGCCTGCTGCTCAGGCCCCCAGCAAAAAACAACGCCTTTCTTTGTCAGTCGGGTCAAGGGTACGACTATCTTGGAGAAGTCCTGAATAAATCTCCGATAATAGCCTACCAGTCCGAGGAAACTCCGAATCTCAGATGGAGACTTCGGAACCTCCCATCTCATCACGGCCTCCACCTTGGCCGGATCAACCAATATCCCGTTCTGGTTGACAAGGTGCCCAAGAAACTGTACCTCGCGCAACCAGAACTCGCACTTGGAGAACTTGGCATACAAGCTCTCCCTCCTCAGGGTATCTAACACCTCTCGTAAGTGCTCCTCATGCTGCTCCTGCGTCTTGGAATAAACCAAGATATCGTCAATGAAAACTATCACGGACCGATCCAACATCGGCCTGCACACGCGGTTCATGAGATCCATGAACGTGGTAGGAGCGTTGGTGAGCCCGAAGGGCATCACCACGAACTCGTAATGGCCATACCGAGTCCGAAAAGCAGTCTTCTGCACATCCTCCTCTCTGACCCTCATCTGGTGATATCCTGACCGCAAGTCTATCTTGGAAAACCAAGACGCTCCCTGAAGCTGGTCGAACAAATCATCTATCCTCGGGAGTGGGTAACGGTTCTTCACCGTTACCTTATTCAGCTCCCGATAATCTATACACATCCGATGCGACCCGTCCTTCTTCTTCACAAATAAAATCGGGGCTCCCCAGGGCGAACTGCCCGGTCTAATGAATCCTTTGTCTAACAGCTCCTGCAGCTGTGTAGACAACTCCTGCATCTCAGGAGGAGCCAACCGATACGATGCCTTGGCTATCGGAGCCGCACCAGGGACTAGGTCGATCCTGAACTCTACTTGTCTCTCCGGAGGTATCCCAGGCAGCTCCTCAGGAAATACATCCGCGAACTCTCGTACTACTGGCACATCGCCCACCGTCGCCTTACCGGCCTCCCGGGTATCCATAACGTAGGCGACATATCCTGCGCAACCCTGCTGAAGGTAGTGCCTAGCCCTCGCTGCTGAACATAAAGCTGGCCCTCGCTGTGACCCCTCGCCCTGAATCACCAGCTCTCCCCCACTTGGGGTCCTGATCCGCACCAACTGCTGCGCGCAGTCGATCACCGCCCCATTGGGGCTTAGCCAATCCATACCTATAATAACCTTGTTCCCCCGCAAAGGTATGGGAACCAAGTCTACCAGGTAGCGCTCCTCGAACAGTCTCAAAACACAGTCTCTAAAAACTTCTGATACTCGTACTGACCGGTCATCTGCAATCTCGACCTCTAGAGGGCAATCCAACATGCCCGAGGACTTAGAAAACTTCTTGCTCAACGCAAGAGAGACAAATGATCGGGTAGCGCCCGAATCAAACAACACCTGAACTAGGATACCGTTCACATGGAACAATCCTAAATAGAGCATACATTTAACATATCAAAATCACAGCGACATAAAATAAGAACATAAGGAAGAAATCATACCCATCACCACATCGGGTGCGGTGCATGCCTCCTCGGCTGTCAACTGAAATGCTCGGCTCTGCACCACTGGAGCCTCTGCCTTGACCTTCCAGCCATCCGCAACTCGTGCTGTCGCTGGAGTCGGCGCCACCACTGGCGCTGCTGCTGATACTGCTGACAATCTAGGGCAGTTGGCCTTTTTATGGCCCCTCTGATTGCAATGAAAGCAAATCAGGTCTGATGTCTGAACTGTGGGGGTGGGGGCAGTACAATCCCTGCTAAAGTGCCCCGTCTTGCCGCACTTGTAGCAGCCTGACGATCCCGCTCTACAAGCTCCCTCATGCGGCCTGCCGCATTTCCTGCAGCGGCTCTGGCCCGGCTGGCCCTTCGACCTAATGTCGGATCCCTTGGGTTTCTTCCCCGAAACCCTTGTAACCTGCTCAGTCTCTGCCTTCCTCTTCCTGAGATGCTCCAAATCAATCTCCCTCTCCCGCGCCCTGGCAATCATGGACTCCAAGGTCGGGCAGGCTAAATAGCTGACATGCTCCCGGATATCAGCCCTCAACATATCATGGTAGCGGGTCTTCCGCATCTCCTCATCCCCCGCATATTGAGGTACCAACAAGGCCCTCTCCCTGAACTTGGCGGTGATCTCCGCCACTGTCTCGGCCGTCTGTCTCATATCAAGAAACTCTCTGGCCAGCTGCTGAAGCTCCACAACTGGCGCAAACTCAGTCCCGAACCTGGTCACAAAATCTGACCAAGTCATAGCCTCGATGGCTGGGGCTCCGAACAAGTCACCAACTGACTCCCACCATTCTATAGCTCTAACCCTCAAACATCCCGTAGCAAAGCGGACCTTCGACCCCTCCGGGCAGAAGCTCGTCAACTGCGCAGACTCAATGTCTGCGATCCATCTCCTGGCAGCAATGGGGTCCTTCACCCCGTGAAAGTCCAACGCACCATTCCTCCTGAAGTCCTTGAAGGACAATGTGTGCGTACCCGACTGGCTGGATGCCGAGTCATTCCTTAACCCTTGGAGGCGATCCTCCATCAACTCAATAATCCCCTCCTTGATCGACCTGAAAATGATAGGGGTCGACTCAAGGATACCTCTAGTGATCTTAGATGCGATGAACTCGCGTAGTCCGTCATCGACCTGCTCGGACCCTGCACCCGAGCCTGATCCTGATCCAGATCCCGAACCTCCTGCTCCATGCCATGTGACCACCATACTGAAAATAAACACGTAAACGTCAGGATCATACATACTCCCGAGAGGTCTCACACTCCCCAAGTTTCCTGGTTCCATCTCGGCTCTCCCTGACTCGAGTACGGATCCTCTGCTTTCAGTAGTACGCGCCCATACTACCTTCCACATCTATCCGTACTTTCCTCAAGGATTGCCTCAACTCCACCAAGTCCCTTAACCAATATCCCTTTCCAACTAATCTCATCCTAGGCCTTCCTAGGGCACCCTCCGACCTACTCTCTGCCATCAGTTGCATTAGGAGTCCCTACCACCTTACCCTAAATAGCTTGCGAATACTATTACATATTCGCTTACTAGTTAGTTAAAGTTAGCCAGAACCCCTATAGCACAAAGCAAGCAGCATTCATGCATTGAGTAACCAATCCAAGCATAACCTAATCAAGCTATCTCACTGCTACCTAACAGCTCTAACATACGGCTCAATGAGCTCCTATAGCAGGCATATAAGGCATCCTTCCTAGATCCTTAGCCCTATTCTAGCATGCAGTTTTCATAAACACATAACAGGCATACAAGGCATCCTTCCTAGATCCTTAGCTCTAATCTAGCATGCAGTTCTCATACTCATTTCATATGACATAACATAAAACGTATGGGTATCTTGGGGAAAACTTACTTGAGCTCGGCCGGTCGCACGCATCACACACCTCGCTCTTTCTCAAAACTCTTTAATTTTGATTTTAGAAAAACTATTTCTTTGTAAACATATTTCAAGCCCTCGGTTTGAGTTCAGACACCCCCGAGGGTGTGTCCGAATCCCTCAAACCAAGGCTCTGATACCAACTTGTAACATCCCAATTTTCAAGGCTAAAATTTTCATTTTTAAATTAAGTACCTCATGAAATAGTGTACCAAAACATTGTCAAGGTTACATCAACTTATAAAAACCATAACGTCATGTTTCGAAATTACAATATCAAGAGTTATGAAAATCAAGAGTACAATCCCAGAAACTTCATGCGGTAATCATGTGTGTGTATGATGCGCTGCTACACTGCCGGCTCCTTCCCCTTGGATGAAGAGGTACCTGAAACCAAAACTAAAACTGTAAGCACAAAGCTTAGTGAGTTCCCCCATCATACCACATAACAAAACCACATACATAATGCCAGGCAATTCTGGGGTGCCCGACCTACCCATGTCAAGCCATTCTAGGGTGCTGACCTACCCATGTCAAGCCATTCTGGGGTGTTGACCTACCCATGTCAGGCTATTCTGGGGTGCCGACCTACCCTCCGGTCTATCTTAACCGAATACGGGGACTATTTCACCCCCTACCGCTAGCATATAATATCATATCATAATCATGCTGTCAGACATATCTGGGGTGTCCGACCTACCCATTGGTCCTAGCGACCGAATCGGGGACTAGTCCCCTCCTACTGATACTATCTCACATAACATAGCATACTAGCATACACATATATCAAGCACAAGCAAACTAGATGATTATCACAAAGACAATCATCTCAACTAAATAATTACCAGTGGGCCGCCCTTGGTGCCTTAGACCCACTTCTACTGGAAGGTAACTCACCTCGATGTCGTGTAGTGTCTGAAATGTCCTCGGCGTGAAAGTCGACTCCCCTCGACTCCTCAATCCCTACACGACAACCCTTCTAAGTTATCAAATCGAACATGCAACTCAAACCAGGGTCAACTCAATTCAGTCAAAGTCCACATTGGTCAAAGTCAACATCCATTTGACCTGACTCGCCGAGTTGGTCTACCAACTCGTCGAGTCCATACTCCTCTAACTCGAACCAACCCCCGTCTCTACTCGCCGAGTCTAGCAAGAACTCGACGGGTTCTCCTTCAATCATACCATCAGGACCATCTTCATCCGACTCGCCGAGTTCATCGCCCTCATAAGAAGGTGACCATTCTATGACTCGCTGAGTTGTATGAACAACTTGTCGAGTCCATCTTCAAAGATTGGGAGATTGCCTTGGACTCGTCGAGTTTGCTTAACCACTCGTCGAGTCCCATGATTCCCAGGTCCTTTATGAGCCTAAACAACTGAGGGACTTTCCACCCTATCATCTGATCCCTCTACAGAAAATGATTTGGTGGTCATTACACCTTGACTCGTCGAGTCCCAAGAACAACTCGTCGAGTTCATCCTTGACCATTACTATACAATCGATTTAAATGGGTCTTAACACATCAAAACCATAGATCTGGCCTCCTAATGTCCATTTTACACGTAAAGTTCCAAACTTGATGCACATGCATGGGGTCCTTGGCCCAAAAAGCCATAAAAGGTGGTCTACTAGGTGCATGGGGTGTTTATGGCAACAAGGTGGGCGCCTTTATGCCATAAAAACCCTCAATAGCCCTAGATATGAAGCACAAACTCATTCCTTACACTAAATCCCGAATACATCCTCACTAGGGCTTAGAAAATGGAGGACAATGGACCAAAATCAAGATCTACACAAATAATAGATAAGGTTAAGCTTTATACCTCCAATAAGCTGGAAATGTGCCTAAAGCTTTGGATCTTCCTGATTCCCCCTTGATCTCACAAGCCTCCTCCTTCTTTTCAAGCTTCAAACACACAAAGTAACACCTCAAGGCTCAAAAGCACACTAATAACGGCTAGGGTTTCGAGATAATGCCTTCTGGGAGCAATAGGGATGATGGAGGCTGAGATAAGTTGTTTAAATATGGTGCAAACCCTCAAATTTAGGGTTTCACTCAACAGCTCCTACTCACCGAGTCGGTCCCCTGACTCGTCGAGTAGGCCACTTAAACTTCCCGCGGATCACGACTCTACTCGACGAGTTGGGCCACCAACTCGTCGAGTCCAAGAGGAAATACATGAAATTCTTAAATACGTACCAGGAATCGGGTGTCCACACCCTTCTATTTCAAGCTCACCTGCCCCCACCTATTGGGTTGAAGCCCTTCATATGGCCACTCACCTTCTCAACCTCACTCCATCCACCTCTATTAATAATGACATACCATTTTCCAATCTTTTTAACAAACCACCCTTTTATGATCACTTGTAAGTCTTTGGATGTCTTTGTTACCCACATATATCTCCTCCTCATAAACTTACACTTTGCTCAACCTCGTATGTTTTTCTTGGGTACCCCTCCTAGCATCGGAATACCGATGTCTTGACCTTTCCTCTCGAAGGATCATTATTTCCCGTCATGCATTTTTTATGAGTCTTCTTTTCCTTTCAAATCCATGTCTCCATACAAACCCCCACCTTATACTTTTTTGGGTCACCCTGACGATATGTCACCTATCTCTAGATCCTTCCTTGAAAACAACATCACCTATTATGCTCCTAACTCTACCACCAACTCCGGTCCTACTAGTCAAACTCCTCCTCATGACTCTCCCCATGTCGACGCACCATCCCCACCCTTATCTCTAGACCCCCTATCTCTCGATCCTTCCTTGAAAACAACACCCCCTTTTTGGGTCACCCTGACGATATGTCACATTCCTCCTTTTCAACCCATGATTACAAGGTCTCAAAGCGATATCTCAAAACCTATTTCTCGTCTCAACCTTCACGTATCCAATGACTTCTGAATTCCTAAGTCTCATCTCCATGCCCTTCATGACCATAACTGGACCATTCCCATGCAAGATGAATTTGATGCTCTTATTTCTAACAAAATGTGGGTTCTTGTTCCGCGACCTCTCGATGCTAATGTGGTTCGTTCAATGTGGTTATTTAAAAAGAAATACCAAGCAGATGACTCTCTTGATAGGTACAAAGCCCGTTTGGTTGCAAACGGAAAGAGTCAACTCCCCAAGATTGACTACGACGAGACTTTTATCCCGATTGTCAAACCGTCACCATTAGATCAGTTCTCATCATTTCCGCCTCTCGTTATTGGTCGATTTATTAGTTGGATGTGAAGAATACCTTTCTTCATGACCAACTTAGTGAGATTGCTTATATGCATCAGCCTCCGGGTTTCTATGACCCAGATCACTCGGATTACGTTTGTCATCTTCAAAAGTCTCTATACGGCCTCAAACACCCCCCAGAGAATGGTTCCACAAATTCACTGCAATTGTCACCATGATCGTCTTTGTGCATAGCAAATATGACTCATCTTTATTTATTCTTCAGTCATGGACTGATGCCACTTATCTATTGATGTACATTGATGGTGTTATTTTGACGACCACCACCATAATGCTTCTCCAGCGTATTATCTCCATGCTCTCCTTGGAGTTTGCTATGACAGATTTGGGAGGCTTATCTTATTTTTCCTAGGCATATTTGCTACACGACACAAGTCAAGATGCTTTTGGAACTTTTGGATCATGCTAATATATCATCATGTAACCCTTACCTTACCCAAGTTGAATCTCAGTTAAAGATGGCCCATGAGAGTGCTCCGGTTGCCGATCCTACTCTCTATCGCAGTCTGGCAGGTGAACTGCAATATTTGACTTTCACTCAATCGGACATCTCCTTCGCACTTCAATGGATTTTTCTATACATGTATGACCCCAGAGAGCCTCATCTCCATGCTCTCAAGCACATTCTACGCCATAGACTGGATACCCTGGATTATGATCTTCATATTCACCCATCCTCTACCAGATGTTTGATTGCTTATTCTGATGCAGAATGGGGAGGTTGTCCTATTTCTTGCCGATCGACATATTGTGTATATCTGGGTGATAATCTCATTTCCTGGTCGTCCAAACGCCAAGCTACAATTTATAGGTCCAGTGCCGAAGCCGAGTATCGAGGCGTCGCCAACGTCGTTGCTAAAACCTATTGGATTTAGAACCTCTTACGAGAACTGCATTTCCCTCCTCGAATGCCACTATTGTCTCAGTACAATTGATCTCTCGACTAATCCCGTTTAACACCAACGTACGAAGCACATTGAGATTGATATTCACTTTGTTTGGGACAGAGTCGCCACTGGACAAGTTAGGGTGCTTCATGTCCCTTCTAGCCTTCAATACACTGATATCTTCACTAAGGGACCCCTTAAACTGCGGGGGTGTATTGGTGTATGTATATGTCTCGTGTATTGTATATGTTGCATGTATTAGATTAGCCCATCCCGATATATCCCATTGTATCTTGTACTATGTATATATTGTTCTATTAATGCAATTTGACAATTATTGAAAAATATATAAATAATAGAAATAGCATTATAGTTTATAAGTTGTTTATGGTCGTCGAGCCTTTTAACAAATTGATGAAGGGACATTTTAAGAAATATAATTAGAGAAATAGTTGGAGTACTAAAAATGTCTTTTAGCATCAGTTGAGGGGAAGTTTAGTAACTGACGCTAAAGTAAAATGTTTTAATATTCATAGACTTTTTCCACCCCTTCCACCTTCCCCTGGTTTGTTGAGCTGGATTTAATGTTCGTTTTGAGTCCGAAGCAGAGAGAGATTCAGACCGAGAGCATGCGTGTGTGTCTGTGATATATATTTGTTTCGAGGTCTGACCTAAATTTCCCTTTATTCTTTCTGATCTGCTTCTTCAATCTTCCATTCCACCTGTTTGTAGAAAGTTCTATGAGAAAATCTTCTTAAAATTATCAGACCTAACATATCATCTTCAAGGGTTTCAAGGTCTACTTTTCTCCCAAAGGTAAGATCTCTAATCTGCCATCATATTTTGGTTATATTACATGTAATTCTCATCTGCCCTAATTTCGCCTTTTGAAGTAAAAAGTAAAGTGTTTTACTTTTAAGTGATGTCTGAAGATACTTCCAGGATCTAGTGTTTGATTTTCTCGAATCACTTAACACGAAATTACAAAAAAAAACATAATTTTTCATCATTTATATTTCTTACATCTCCATTTATGCTCTTTCTGATTTCAAAATGCAAATTAGCAGCTTCAATTTGATGGTATTTTCGACATGGGTTTTGCAGATCTTGATTGGGGCTAATACAGTTCAGATTTGATGGAATCTTAGCTTTTTTTCAGTGGGAAAAAGAAATCGTGCTTTGGTTTGCAATTAATGTCTTTCAGAAGCATAGTTCGCGATGTGAGGGATGGAATTGGGAGTTTATCGAGGCGCGGTTTTGAAGTGAGGCTTTCGGGGCATAACAGAGGGAAATCACAGGGTTCGGTTAATGATTTGAGTGATAATAATCATTCGGCTCTTGTGATTCAAAACAGTCGATGGGCTAATCTCCCACCTGAGCTTCTTTTTGATGTGATTAAAAGATTGGAAGAGAGTGAAAGCAGTTGGCCTGCTAGAAAACATGTGGTTGCTTGTGCGGCTGTTTGTAGATCTTGGAGGAGTATGTGTAAGGAGATCGTTAGAACTCCGGAATCATGTGGGAAGATTACTTTTCCGGTTTCCCTGAAACAGGTTTGTGAGATGCTTTTGTTGATGTAACGATTTTAAGTATTTTTTTTTTCTCTATAATTTCCAACAATTTTTTCGTTTCACTTTCAGCCGGGATCTCGCGATGGCACTATTCAATGTTTCATCAAAAGGGATAAATCCAACTTGACATATCATCTTTACCTTTGTCTTAGTCCAGGTAAACATTGACATATAATATTTAAAATAAAAAATTACACATTTTTTATAAAGTTAACACAAAATGTCTCATTGGTTATACAGCTGCTTTGCTTGTTGAAAATGGAAAGTTCTTGCTATCTGCAAAAAGAACACGAAGAACTACATGCACAGAGTATGTCATATCCATGGATCCTGATAACATTTCAAGATCAAGCAGCACTTACATAGGAAAGCTAAGGTAAATACAAGAAATAATAGCAAGATACTTTCATTTCTTTCTTTATTAAATCATTTTACTTTAATTTTTTTTCAAAGTACAACATTTTTATATCGTTGTTAATATTTCAGATCAAATTTCCTTGGGACAAAGTTCATAATATACGACACACAACCACCACATTTCAACACCAATACACAACCGCCACCTGGCAGATCAAGCCGAAGATTCCACTCCAAAAAAGTCTCCCCAAAAGTGCCAAGTGGCAGCTACAACATCGCCCATATCACCTACGAGCTCAACGTGTTAGGAACGCGGGGCCCACGGAGGATGCACTGCATCATGCAGTCAATCCCCGCCTCATCACTCGACCCGGGCGGCTCAGTCCCCGGTCAACCGGAGCTCCTCCTTCCTTCCTCCTCCTCCTTAGAAGACTCCTTCCGGTCAATTTCCTTCTCAAAATCCCTTGACCGGTCAACCGAATTCAGCTCTTCAAGATTCTCCGAGATCATCGGAGCCGCCACATCATCTGATGTCCCCGAGAGTGAAAAGTCGAAAATGCCCTTGGTGTTAAAAAACAAAGCGCCTAGGTGGCACGAACAGTTGCAGTGCTGGTGTTTGAATTTCAGGGGACGGGTGACAATTGCTTCCGTCAAGAACTTTCAACTCATCGCCGCCCAACCGCCGCCAGTGCCGCCGCCACCGGCAGCGGCAGCGGGTGGTTCGGGTTCTCATCCGGAGCATGATAAAGTAATCTTGCAGTTTGGGAAAGTTGGTAAAGATATGTTCACTATGGATTATCGGTACCCTTTATCTGCATTTCAAGCATTTGCAATATGTTTAAGCAGCTTTGATACCAAATTAGCTTGTGAATAAAAAAAGACGAAAAGAACCCTGAAAAGTTTTAACATTTTCTTTGTGTACCCTTGGATGATAACGGTTGTCCGGACATATGCGTATGTGAACTTAGGTGTTCTTGTTTGTTATCCAAAGCTTGAAAGTATGTTGCCTATTTTTGTAAGTTTCATTTTTTGGGTGCAGCCATGGACGAGTTCCTGATGCTATTTTGGACTCTGTTTTAAATGATCTTTATGAGGTATTATATGATTTAGTCTAATGTTGTCGGCTTATATGCAATTATGTTCTGGATTTTGTCTCTTTATTTGGTTCGATATTGAAATTGTCGTAAATGAAGCCAAAACGGTAAAAAGTAATATTAATTTTGCATTTTTTAATAAAATTGACAACTTTTTTTAAACAAAGTTGTATCAAATCTTCTAGTGCAACATTTTTGCTCGGTCAGACCTTTGTAGTCAAATGTAGTCAAATGCACCTGTTGTGAAAAGGTCCTATTAGGACTCGTTTTGAGGTAGTAACATGTCAATATAATTTATTTTTTATAAGTTGGTTGCACCATAATTATTATTGATGATCATAACTTGAATTATAATAAAAGATAACCATTAGGTTGGAATGTTTTTTATTATTTGAATTTATTTTTAATACACTTCCTGCTAGTATAACAAAAGATAACATTTATATTGTAATGTTTTATTTTTAATACATTTCGTGCTAGTAGTAGTAGTTTCTAAAAGCAAACTACCATTGCTTTTATTTCGTTTAAGTGACTGATCTTAATTTTGAACAACTTTGGTATGATTTGTTAATTTGTTTCCACGAGGACATGAACCTTACTTTCATCGTATTAATCCTTAGTGTGTCTAAGTTGGTTTTTCTTTTATCATATTTTGATAATTTATTTTGTTGGATTCGACACCAAACAACCGCATAATATCCATTGGTGACACATCCTCCTTCAAGTAGCACATAAGCAACACATCAACACTCTATAGTTCATCAGGACCACCTAGATGGTGCATCATGGCCATAAGGTGGAACACCTTATCCAACAATGGTGCACCTTGTGCCGCTAATGGCTCACCTTGATCCTTGGTGGCTCACCTTGATCCTTGGTGGCGCATCTTGATGCATGACGCATCTTCTGACGCTCTACTCTTCTGCCAGATGCTCCATCCCAAATTCCAAATGCTCTATCATGATTCCTGATGTTCCATGTAGGGATGAGCGTAGACGGGTACCCGCCTTAATTATCTGGAACCGGAACCGGAACCGGCGGGTAGCGGTTTCAATAACGGGTACTCAGTTCGTTAAATTTGTTGAATTTTTAAAACATTTAAAACTATATCTATGAGTTAGCATTCAAAGAATTGAAGTCATAGCTAAACAAATATTTCTATGAGTTAGAATTTAACATGAAACTAACAGTAATTTATGTCTATTATCTATAAATTCATTTTAAAAACAGATAGTTTAATTTCAAAGTGAAAATTATATATGGACATTTAAAGGTTCAAAACAAACTATTTAAAATTCTATAATTTTAACTGATGTTATTTAGGAGGATACTGTATAACGTATGTGATTGTGATATATATATATATATATATATATATATATATATATATATATATATATATATATATATATATATATCGATTCCGACGGGTACATAGCGGGTAGCGGTTCCGTAAAAATGAAAACCGGAACCGGAACCACTTAAGGCGATTCCGATAGGCGGTTCCGGTTCCGAAAGCGAGTACCCAGTTTCGCTGCTCATCCCTAGTTACATGTGCCTTCAAATGCTCCATTAGAATTCCTGATGCTCTATGTGCATCCAAGTGTTCCATTAGGATTCTTGATGTTTCATGTGTCTCCAAGTGCTCAATTAGGATTTGTGATGTTTCATATGCCTCTAAGTGCTCCATTAGGATGATCAAACACATTTGATCAAGTCTTCACACCCTTACAACAACGATATGAGAGCGCACCTCTATATCTCCGTCCCAAAATTATTGTCCACAGACAAAAAACACACAGATTAATGAAACATTAATTACCACTGACTTTATACAATAAAATGACAGTTTTGTCCTTATTTTGCATTTAATGTTCTATTAAATACTTAGTTGGTTAAGTAATAATGAGGGGGTATTTTGGTAAAAATATTATTTATTTTTAGAAGTGGATTATTATTTTGAGACAAACCAAAAATGAAAGATGAACTATAATTTTGGGACGGAAGGAGTAGATAAGAGGAGGAAGACATGTATTTACCTTCTTCAATCAATATTGTACTAATATTGTCAATTTGGTTTAAAAGAGTAAGAAAAGGTGTTATCTGCGGCCTATAGCATAACAACATCGTGTATATGTAGACCTGTCAATGGGGCGGGTTTTGACCCTGATTCGCTCCAAACCCGTAAGAATTTTACGGGTTTGGATTGTAATTTTCGATTCGTTTACCCGTTTACGATCCATACCCATTTACCCTTTTAATAAATGGGTCGGGTATGGATCATTGTCGATCCGCTCCACTTATAACCCGCACCATTATATATATATATATATATATATATATATATATATATATATATATATATATATATATATATATATATATATATATATATGACAACAAAATATACCATTCGATGTCTAAGTAAAATATGATTTTTATTGTATTGGACTTTGAGTATTAGTTAATGTACATCTTGTTTAAGTAGACATTTTATCTTTTTGAGAAATATTACTTTGTGGAACACATAAAAATTATGAAAAATTAATATTATAAAAGGGTCGGGTTAATGGGTCGGGTATTCGTTGATTCGTTGGATACGGGTATGGATTCGACTATTCAAGACCCTGAGGGTTATTGGAGCGGGACGGGTCATGTTTTTATTTTTTTAAACGGGTTTGGATCAAGGGTGATTCGCTCCAAACCCGCCCCATTGACAGGTCTATGTATATGTTAGCAATTTTCTTTTTGAACGGTATAAATTATTGAACCGGCCCAGCAAGTACCTCAACAAACAAACAATACATAAGGAAAAAGAAAGGGTAAGGCATTGCATCCAACCTGTCGTTTTAGCTTCTTGCTCCTGTTATACACCCAAAAAATCGACTTATCAAACTTCATGGAACAAATTACTCTTCTTTTTTTTCTTTTTTTTTTTTCTTTTATTATTATTATTATTTTTACGGAACAAGTCCCTGTTATCACCAAATGACCCACGAAGTAGTGAGACAAATAGTTTCTAAAATATCTTTGATAAACCTTAACGTCATGAACCAAAACCTTTCAATAAAAAAATGAGACAATAGGGACTTGTAAATTGCACCAAAAACCCACCTTGCTCCGAATTATCGTTGTTAAGTCGCAAGAAAAAAATAGATGATTAGAAGATTCATTCATATTTGTTAGAAATTAATTAGGTTAAAAACAACTGTCACATAGAATGTAGATGGCAAATAAGCAAGTACATGCAATATTTAGTTATAACAGTATCCTTTAAACAAACAAATTTAGTTTGAGGAATTGTGTTGTACATGCAATATTTAGTCACATAGAATGTAGATGCCAAATGAGCTTCTACCACCACCTCTCCACCCCACCGAAAACTCTCTAAACCACCATTTACTTCCGACCATCCGTCACCACTTCTCTACTCCTCCAGAAACCTCTCAAAGCCACCATTGATCACCGTTCTACACACTAAAGCCCTCGTCTTTGTGGGGGTTTACCACAAATTGATCAGATTAGGTTAAAAAAACAAAACATTCGTTTTCAGTGGGAGATTTTATTCGGGGGCTTGATTCCAATGAGGGCTTTTAGTGGGTGATTCATATTTGCAATTATTGTGTGCGATTATGATTCACAGCAACCCTTTTTTCTGATGCAAATTCCTTTTCTAAACTTATGAATTTCTTTGGATTGATCTTGTTTATTTCCATTTAAGAACAGGAGCAAGCTGATTTGGGGGCTGAAGAAAGAACTGAGGGAGATGCTGCATATTATTGTGTTCAAGGAGAGCTTTTCTGTAACTGATACCATGTGAGTCTTGTGCTTCATTTTTTTACGATATAAATAGAGGTAGGTTAATGGTGGGGTTGTGGTGTGAAGAAGATGATGGATTCTGGTGGTTATGTGTGGTAAAGGTGGGTTAAGGGTGGTGAAGGGTTGCTGTGATGGAGGGATAAGGATGGCGTTGGGTGGCAATGGATGACAGGAAATGGTTGTGACGGTTTGTATGTGGTAGATGGTGGTGCTGGTGTGTGCCAGATGGTGGTGGTGATGGCAGAGCGTGGTGGTGGTGGTGATGTGCAACTTTGTGTTAAAGAAGAATACCATGGGCGCTACCGGCCATAGAAGGTAAAATTAGTGTAAATGACAAAATTGAACAAAGTTTTCGGTATTTGAGGCATCTGTGGCAAAAAAAAAAAAAAAAAAAAAAAAAAAAAAAAAAAAAAACCGACTGTGGGCATAACCGGTTTTTTGTTTAAAATTGAAGGGTTTTATGTCAAAAACCCTTAAACAAACAAATTTAGTTTGAGGAATTGTGTTTACAAAAAGGAAAGTAACAAAATATATACATGGAAAACAGTTGAATGTCCTTTGAAGTCATTAACTCATTCCAAACAAGAGATACAACCATAAACATATGTGTTAGACATATATATTTATATATTGTATTTTAATTGTCGTGAAGCCCATTGTGTTAGTTGCCCATGCGTCCGTAGCCTATGTCTATATTTGTATTATTATATATTGATGTTGATGAATATTTGACATGATGGGAAAATAGTTTACCGGTATCAAACCATTTTTCTAAACCCTACTCCTGCCGGTCCTTTTGTTTTTCTCTTCTGGTCGACATCTCCCTGTGTTTCTCATCTACTATTATTTTCTTCTTCTTTTTCCATGACCAATGACAATATATATGGAATCACCAATATCAAATCCTATGTCCCTCTCATTTTGGATTTAAATTGGTTGAATTACAACTCTTAGAGAGAGCTTTTTTCAAAACCCACTGCATTAGGTATTCCGTCTTTGATCATCTAGACGACACTAATCACAAATCCGCTGATAAAAAATGGTGCAAAGTGAACTCTATTGTCAACCAATGGTTATACGGTAGGTTATCTCAAACCCTTCTCCAAAAACGACTCTACTGCTAAAACCATTGAATATCTTTTCTGGGAAAATAAAGAAGCAAAAGTGTTGGAACTTGATAACGAACTTCACAATATCGTTATCAGTGACTATCATGGTATATTGTTCTCGCATCAAAGCTATTTTCCAACTTGCTCACTAACATCAGGGCCCCCATTACAGAAAGAAATCTTGTCACTTATGCTGTCAACAGATTGTCCCCTAAGCATGTGATTGCATTACTCTTCTCCAACGATCTCCATTCTCGTAGTTTATAGAGATGCGCTCCATCCTTACACTTGAAGAAGAACACATGATTCAAAATCAAAACCGATTGGTTCAAGTTCCTCACTCTGACTCCTCTTCTTCCCCAACGTTCTCAATGCAAATCATAATTTCCAGGATCAAAATTCAAATCTTGGAAATTTTAATTCTCATACTGGCCAAAATAGTGGGAGAAGAGGCGGACGACCAGGCGGCAGATTTGGTGGTAGGGGTGGCGGTCGATAGCAACGTGGTAGAGGTGCTTTTCCTTCGAAGATTAATGACAATAGATGGGGAAGTTGGTCCTTCTAGGTAGGGATGAGAATTTGGCCAGAAAACTCGAACCAAACCGCACCGAACCGAATTACGCTCGAATAAGCAATTCGATTCGGGTTTCAGGTATATATATTATGCTTATTCGGTTTGGGTTACCCAAATAAGAGCTTATTCGGTTCTAAATACCCGACCCGAATACACATTCCTCCTCCCTTTTCTCTAGTCGACAGAAATCAAAATCACGATTCGCGTTTTGTCCTCGTCGTTCATAACAGAAAAAAACCCTATGCTCGTTCTCGTCATTTCAAAATTGACCAATCTTCTCATCTATTTCCAAACTCGTAATAATTTCTATCGATCCTTTCTCTTGTTTCAAACATTCAAAAATCAACCCTTCTTACCGTCTCTAAGGATTCACGAATTCCTACTTTGTTTAGTCATGGAACATTGGGCTCCAACTCAAGAAACTCAAGTAAGAAATTAATTCTCATTATGTTAATCTACTATGCAAATGTTATTCTTTCAATGTCTTATTGTGTTATGTTAGTATTTGAATGTTTTATGTTGATGTATAAAAGTACATTGTTATTCTATTATTCGTGTCATAGAATTCTAATACGGTTTATTCGGGTTTTTCAGTTATATTAGGTCCTTAATCATCTTGTACATGTTATTTGGGTAATAACCGAACCTAACCGATTAATACTCGAACCGAACCAAACCCATATTGGTTAATCGATTCGGTTTTCGGTTCATACAATTACCCTTATTCGGTTTTCAGGTTATTCGGGTTCGGTCCGGTTCCGACTCGAATAACATCCGTACTTCTAGGCGACGTCATTCCCTCTTTCGTTTCTATATAAGCGCGCAAATAATCATGATAGTCTTCATCCAATGCCAAGTGAAACAACGTGATGACCTAGTCAAACTCAACAACATGACGCCTCATCATCCTTGGGATTTTCCTGTTCCAACAGCCCAACAACCTTTTTCTGTCCCACCGGCCCAACAACAACAAACATTGTTCATTGGACAGCCCACTGCTTCGCAGTGGTTCAATTTCATGTTACAACCGATCAAGCTGCGACTCTTCCACAAAATTTTAGCACCATGAATATCGAAGACCTGGTCAATGTTGATCAATGCATGGACACCGACGCAACCGCACATCTTCATGTTGAGTCATGTATACTTAAGTCTTTTATCGATAAGTGCAATACATTTTTATTTTTAGTAGGAAATGGATGTCGTATTTCTGCCACTCACACGTGTAACACCACTCTTAGCCAAAATCCTTTTCACACCTTATCCTTAAAAAATGTTCTCATTACGCCTCAGATTATTAAAAACCTTACTTTTGTGCGACAATTTACCCATGATAATAAGTGTACTATTGGGTTTGATGAATTTGGTTGTTTTGTGAATGATTACCGGACTCGTCAAATCCTCCTTCGATGTAACAACATGGACGATCTTTATTCGGTCACAGTCTCGTCTCCTCAATTTTTCATCTCTGTTAGCTCATCCACCCGACATCTAAGAATCGGTCACCTCGGTCAACAAGTCTTCAAGCATTTAGTTTCCCGAAAATTTATTTCATGTAATAAAAAGGATTCTCATTTAGTGTGTCATGTACGTCAACTTGGCAAGCACGTTTGTTTTTCTTTTGACTTATCTCAAACTCATGCTAGTTCTCCATTTCATTTTATTCATTTGGATGTTTGAACCTCTCCCTTGCAAAGTAATAATAACATAAATTTTATGTTATGTTCCTTGATTAATTTTCTCATTTTGTTTGGGTGTATCCGTTACGACAAAAATCCAAGGTATTCTCCAAATTCCTACAATTTCGTGCCTATGTAAAAATCTCAATTCAAAACCGAAGTCAAAATTTTCCAATACGATAATGGTAAAGAATTTGACAACTAACGATTTCCTAAATTATATGATACTAACGATATTCACATGTGTTTTTCATGTCCATACATTTATCAACAAAATGGAAAATCTGAACGCATGCTTCAAACCATTAACAATATGGTTTACACCCTATTGTTTCAAGCCCACCTTCCTCCAACATATTGGGTGGAAGCCATCCACATGGCCTCTCACTTTCTAAACATATTGGGTAGAAGCCATCCACATGGTCACTCACTTGCTCAATATATTTACATCATGATACACCTTTTCACAAACTGTTTCGCAAACACATGTCATACTCTCATCCTCACGTTTTCGGTTGTCTTTGCTATCCATATCTTAACACTTCTCACAAGCTTCAACCCATTTCCACTCCTTGCATATTCCTTAGTCACCCTTCCAATCATAAAGGATATCATTGCCTCAATCTCCACACCAAGTAAATCATTATCTCTATACATGTCATATTTGACGAGTCCATCTTCCCGTTTGGTTCCATGAATCGAAACCTTGCACCCAATTATGAATTTCTCCATATTGATAATGACCAAAACATGTTCAATGAACCTAACTACCCATCTTACCCTCTTGAGTCAACTCCTCCGTATGTCGATACTAATTCAGACACCACCGTCAATACAGACGTCTCCATCTCCACCCCTCGGTCACCCTCTCCCAACCCCAATACATATACCACCCCCTCTATGATTCTATCCACATCCACATCCATTATTACAACCTAAACATCTCACTCGGCAATGAAATCTTCTCCCATTCCTCCTACAAACACTCACCATATGGCTACCCCTGCTAGACATGACATCTCTAAACCTATTCAAAAACTAAATCTTCACATTGAATCCTTTTCATAGTCTCTTCCCCGAAACTGATTTCAAGCCTTTTGAGATCCTAATTGTTATCAGGTTATGACTGAAGAATACAATGTATTTATTTCTAATGGAACTTGGGTACTTATGCTTCCACCTCCTAATGATAATGTTGTTAACTGTATTTGCTTATTCAAACAGAAATATAATGAATATGGGTCTTTATCTCAGTACAAAGCACGCCAGGTCGCAAGCGGTCGTAGCCAACGACCTGATATTGATTGTGACAAGACTTTTAGCCCGATTGTCAAACCGGTTACTATTCATATTATTCTCAACTTGGATATCTCTCACCACTAGCCTATTCATCAGTTAAGTGTGAAGAATTCGTTTCTTCACGAACACGTTCATGAGACTGTTTACATGCATCAACCTCTAGGTTTTCACAACTGCTCATTTCCATATCATGTATGCCTTCTTCAGAGATCTCTTTATGTCCTTAAGCATGCCCTTTGGGCATGGTACCATATATTTGCTCAGTTCGTAACTAACTTTGAATTTATAGATAACAAATCATATTCTTCTCTCTTTTGTTTACAAACAAGGTACCCACATTGCTTATGTTGCTATATGTAGATGATATTGTCTTTACTGCCTCATTCACCAGTCTCCTTTGGCAGGACGTTACCATTCTATATTCAGAGTTTGCCATGTATGATCTGGGATCTCTGAAGTACTTCCTTGGCATTGTGGTTACTAGAGATAGTCATGATATGTTTTTATCTCAACAAAACTATGTTACAGAGATTCTTGAGTATGCCAAGATTCTTAACTACAAACTCAATCGCACTCCAACTAACACCTCCGCTAAGTTTGATGGCACCAGACCTCCAGTTTATGACTCGAATCTTTATAGGAGTCTTGTTGGTGCATTATACTACTTGACCTTCACTAGACCTGACATTACATATATTGCTCAGCATGTGTGTTTATTCATGCATGATCCGAGAGAGCCTCATTACACGTATCTCAACTGTATTTTGAGATATCTTCGTCGTAAATTTGACCAAGATTTACAACTATATGTCACACTATCTTGTGGTGTGGTTGCTTACGCTGATGCTCACTGGGAAGGCTGTCCATCTAATAAATGATCTACTAATGGGTAATGTGTTTTTCTTGGCCAAAATCTTCTCTCTTGGTCATCTAAGCGACAATGGACTATCTATCGATGAAGCGATAAAGCTGAGTATCGAGGTGTTACGAATGTTGTGGTTGAGACTTGTTGGCTTCACAATTTATTACATGACCTCTAGTATCCACCAATTCCCGCTACTCACTGTGATAATGTTAGTGCAATTTACTTATCCAAAAATCTGGTTCAACATCAACACACTAAACATATAGATTATGACATTCACTTTATGTGAGAAAAGGTCACTATGGGTAATATCTGTGTGCTTCACATCCCTTCATTATATTAGTGTGTTGATATCCTCACTAAAGGGCTTTCTTCATATGTAACAACCCATTTTTTTTATCACAGCCGAATCGTCAGTAAATCGTAAAATTGAGTGTGCCAAAACATATATATATATATATATATATATATATATATATAATATAATATTATATTATATTATATTATATTATATTTGAAAGTATACGTCGAAGTGATCCCGAAAATATAAATTTCGTAGAAATCCGAATTCATATGAAGGAGATATGCATTTTATAAGATATAAAAATCATCCGCGTAATAAAAACTTACTAACATTAAAAGGTATGAAGAGAATGGTTGACTTTTGGGTAAAGTCACCAAAATGAAAATCATAGTACTCTTTAAGATAAGAATTTTGGTAAATGGAACATCAAAATCGGAGTTCGTACGAGAAAGTTATGATTTCTGAAAAGTCATTAAATCATATAAAAATAAGGGCTAAAAATAAAGTCAGAATTAGCCGATGGAGCCTAAAGGAAAGTTGCAGTACTCGTTGAGAGATATGCATGGAAAAAGAACGTCAAAAACGGAGTCCGTATGAAGAAGTTATGGAATTTACAAAATCTGTGTTTGTGCCGCACGTGGTGTCCGACGCACGCTTGTAGAAGGTGAAAAGGCGGACCACAGAGAGCCTGACACGTGGCACAAAAATGGATGGGAGACGTTGCCTTAAAATCACCCCAAAAACGAATATAAACAGGAGGCCAAAACTCATTCTTTCTCCCACAACTTTCCAAACACTCCCTCTCGATTTCTTTCAGTTCTAGCACATTTTGTCTTAGTTTAAGCCCTTTTCCCTCTGTTTTTGGCCTGTGGAGAAGCCATATGACACCCCTGAGTTGTCATATAGTTGTCATATTTAAGTAGGAGTTCCCGAGTCAGTGTTCTGCCCGCTTAGATCCCGGTTCTCATCAATTGTAATTTGTAAGTGGGCTACACTTACTCTGCCTCGGTGTAATTTATAATTATAGTTAGAAATCGTTACTAGGAATCTATAATTAAGATTTCTCAGTAATTCCAAGTCGTTATACTTATTGATCTACTTATGGGAGAGGTGACTAGAATTGTTATGTTGGCTTGGTTGTTGGATTTCAGAAAGGCTATACGCCGAAATGGTCCTGCATCCCAACTGTCCGGCCTGGCTGCTCCTTATTTGATATAACTACCCGTATTCATTGGGATTAGTGATAGGTCTAACCCACATTTCCATATTTCCCTAGTATCTAATAAGCGATAGTATTATAGGCTAATACTCGTCGGGTACGTTACCATCAGTTGGATCGTCAGTAGATTTTTGTTAGTTGTCAGAGAAACTGTCCAGGTGAGTTCATCTCACTATATTATGTATCCCAGTATATATCCGTGTATGTTAGGATATAGGAATCAGTAGAGTAGAGCCCATAATATAGTTTTCTATGTGCTTGTAGAGTTGAATATGTAGTATCTATGTGTGTGATTGTTGATATGCTTATAATTTATTGCGAATTAGTTAGGGGATGATGGCAAAATGACAAAGAGGTCGGGAGCCTACATGCCCACGTGTTAACGAAATGGCATGTAAGCCATAACTACACATAGAATCGTATTACGAAATGGAATGAAGGCCGTAAGTATAAGTAGACTCGTGTTTAAGACGTAATGACGTGTAGGCCGTAAGTCTAAAATACAACCATTATTTGTATGTATGTATGTGTGTTGTGGTATATGGTATATTGGGGGAACTCACTAAGCCTAGCGCTTACCCAGTCGATATTAAATGTTTTAAGGTACTCCATCATATAATAAGAAGGGAGAGGTTCGACTTTACATACGCATTGGCAACCTGTTTCCGCATATACTCTGCAATAAGATAAATGACTTTTGAATGTAAAACAATGGTATTTCTCACAAATGAATAAAATGTTGTTTTATAAAAAGAAAAATTTTCCTTAAAATTTCAGGACGTTACATAATATCTATTTTTTGATCTGGTTCAACATCTACACACTAAATATATACATATTTACATTCACTTTATGCGAGAAATGGTTGTTATGGGTCAGATCCATGTGCTTCACGTCCCTACCTTTTAATATCCCAAAATAATGATATTTTTTTTTATTTTTAAGCCATCAAATTCATACATCATTTGTATCAACATCAAACATAATATAAATATATCTCAAATATCAGAGTATAACAAAAATCATCAATGCGGAAAATCATAGGGGGAAACGCTGTGCAGTCAAGCCGGGTCCTTCCCTTTAGAACTAGAAGTACCTGAAAATGTTAAAGCACTAAACTATAAGCATAAAGCTTAGTTTGTTCCCCAAAATACCACATACCATACAAATGGGCCCATCCCAATATACATTTAAATGGGCCCAACCAAATCATGAAAATGGGCCCAACCCAACATACATATAAATGGGCCCAGCCCAATCATGTTAATGAATGGGCCCAATCCAACATACATCTAAATGAGCCCAACCCAACATACATATGCAAGATTCACAAAGACAGTTAGCATCTTACACAGTATAATGAGAAGACTCACCTCAATCTGAAGACAGACAAATCACACCCGATCTGCCGACACTGGAACTCCCCACACTACTTTAGGGTAAAAGACCATTTTACCCTTCCAAGACTAGAACCCACTCCACTTGACCAATAATACATTTCACCAACATGCTCTATGTCCCACATAGAGCCTCTGATGGAAAACGGGGACACTTCAGGCTACGCTAAGTGTAGCCAAAATTATGCCCAACATAGCACGCTGCTTTTCCAACTTAATACGATGCTCTTTATACACAAAGACCAACCATCCAATCATCATATATGGACCTAAAGCAAGTCCTAAGGGTAAAGTGTCTGACTTGATTCCTTTTCATGGCTAAAAAGGGCATAAGAGAAAACCCTAAGTCCAAACAACCTTCAAATCCTCAAGATCTCATGCATGGATCGATGGGAGTGACCAGGCTCCCATGTTTATGACTCTATGTTGAGTATTTTGTGTTGCGTCTTTTGGGCTTTTTAGTTAGTCTTTTGTGTATCCGGGATGGGTTTGTACACCCGTGATTAATGATTAGCGTTTTACTATTTAAGGTGAATGCATGCACCGTGTTTTTACGGATCGTGTTATTGTAAACCCTACATAGCCTCTACTGTAGCAATTCTAAATCGAGCTCTTCTGAGGCTGTGACTTATAATCATTCGACACATTCTTGATTCATATTCTGTGTTTGATTGTTTTTACTTGTTTGAATCTATTCGATCATTAGAGTTTTCACCTCAACAATTGTTATCAGAGCAGGAGACTGTGTAATCTATACGCATCTCTTTTTTTGAAAGAGTTTTTAGGGTTTCCGCTATTATTGGATCTGATTCAGCCGTCATCTTTGTTATTGACGCCGATCTTTGTTCTTGATATTACCCAAAAACAGTTTTAGTTTACACATCTAATTCATACAGGTTATAATCGATCTTTAAACATGTCAGACGATTCTCTCGTTAACTCAATAAATCTTTCAAGCAACATTAGATCTACAACCAGAATCCCTATTCTTTTTCCCAGTGATTATGAAGTGTGGTCGTTGCACTTTGAAGATTACATCCTAGGGCTTGAAGACCATGGCTATCTGATATGAGAAGCTATTACTGTTCAGACGTTTACTCATATAGGAACAAGAAGAGAAATCAAAACTCAAGCTGACTATAACAAATTTCTGCTTGATGTAAAAGATGTATCACAAGATGAGAAGGATAGGCTGCTAAGCAATGTTAAAGCAATGAGGATCATCAGGTTTGCCTTGCCACCAGACACTTTTCATTTGGTTAGTTCATGCGACACAACAAAAGGCATTTGGGATAGGCTTAAGGAACTGTATTCAACTGATGCTGATCTTGAGCATTCTACTCAAACTCTACTGCTTTCATAGTTTGGAGCATTTGTACAAAATCCTGAAGAGAGTCTAGATCAAACTTTCAATCACTATAATCATCTTCGCAGTAGGATGATGAAGCACAAGATTGGATGTGAAGTGATCGAGCAAAATGTCACGTTCATGAATGGGCTAAGATCTGAGTGGAAGGCTGTAGTTTCCATCGTAAAAGCACATGAGCGGTTCAAGAACTACACATTGGGAAAGCTAGTTGGAATACTAAGGTCACATGTAGATGAAGTGACGAAAGAAGGGAAGATAGTTTTTGGGATGGGATCACTGGCTCTCGTTGTGAAAGGTAAAAAGGCAGTAGATGATGATGGTTTGGAGTATGATCTCTCTGATTGTGAACTTTCCAAGGAAGAATATGCATTCATGGTGTCCAATCCAAGGAAGTTTGCAAAAAAGAACTTCAGTCGCAACAAAAACCGAAACTGGCAGGGCAGTTATAGCTCTGAAAAGGTAAAAGACAAGAGTGCAAATAACTCTCAAAAATAAGAAGCGAAGAAGGATAAAAAGCTTATGGGGGACTCTGGCTATGATTGTAATTACTGTCATGGAAAAAACCATCTGGCCAAGGAATGCATGCTGCGAAGATTGAACGAGAAGAAGGAGGGAGAAGATGACGAAACATATTATCTCCGAAAGCTGGAGGAGATCAAAAAGAAGAAGAACACTGATAACACCATGCCTGCTTTGATTATGTAGGGAAACGAAGCTGAAGATGAATTTGGCAGAGTCGAGGTCTGGTCAACTGACTCTGAAGATGAGGAGGTTCACAAACCTACTCATGGAAGGAGGTTCGTAGCGAAGGATGATGAAGTTTCGCAGCTCCATGGAAGGTGTTTGATGGTTACAAGTGAAGTGTCAGAGATGAGAGGCTGTGCAACTGATGGTGGGCATGGTGTCGATAGTTGTTTCGCTGCAAAACCAGTTCCTGAGCAAATAAGCGAGTGAGAGCAGGTGATCAACAAGGTAAACTCCATTCTCGAATCTTTGAATATACCTGTGTCTAGATATGAAACTGAATTGAACGACTTAAAATACACATTTTCAAGTTTAAGTGATAGTTTAGAACAAACTCGCTTAACAAATTCTAAATTAACCGATCAACTCGGCAGGGTTTCGTCAAAAAGCGAAGAGAGACGCATATGGATTAAAAAGTTGGAGTCAAATTTGTCTAAGTCTAGGGATGAGTCTATTTATTTGTAGAGAGATAATTTAGGTCTTTTAAAACAACGTAACATTTTTTGTTTGATTGCCAAAAGACTTTATTTTAATATTACTCAGTTGCATCTAAATTGTGAGATTGGAAAGAAAATTCACAAGATGATTTGTTCCTTTCTTGAGTTGAAAGAGGACGAAATCGACGCAGAGTGTTACAGGTGCGAATCCATCGTCTCATCAGACGAAACCTCAGATGCATACCGAGTAGGACTAGACAAAATCAAATCTTTCATAAAGTCCAACGATCATAAAAACATGCTAAAACAGCTTTTGGATGAAAAAGACATAGAGCAAATTAAATCCGAAATTGTATAGAAGTTTGACTATTAAGCACCAAGTTAAATTCAAAAAATAAACTTGATATTGAAAACGTTTCTGAATTCGACGATGAAAGTGATATGAGTGAAATCTCTGTGGAGGATGAAGTTGACTGCTCTGAGTTTTTTAAAAACGAACCTGTACCTGCGAAAGTACTAATTTCTTAATATTCAGTTGAGTTCGCACATGTTTCTGAGAACAAATCTAAAGTTTTAAAAGCTAAAGCAACTGTTTTCCCAAAATTTCAAACTGTTCCGAACCAAGTTTTTTACAACTAAAGGACTGAAAAAAAATCAATCAGTTGAATTAACGTCCATGGTCGAGGATGATAACAAAGATGGCTGTGATGAGTTCTTCTGGTCTGCTCCAATCGATAATGCAGACGAAACCAAGGGTTTATCTAAAATGACCTCCTTGAAAACTAAGGGCCGATACGTTGCAGAACCTCTAAACAAAGTCAATTCAAGCTACGAGAAAGGAAGTCCAAGTGGAACTAAGAACGTTCCAAGTGAGACATCGTCAGTTCAGACCGAAACCCCTACCAGAAAGCCAAAACCTAGGGCTAGTATTCACAAATCCTCTGAGTAGTTCGCAGCTCAAAAATGCCAAAGGAATGATAGATACAACAAAAATCTCAAGGAAAGAAAGCAGTTCTGGCAATCTAAGAATCCCAACTTTGTTCATAAAGAAAAATTTAATCCCAATACGAAAGTCTCTTCAACTGCGAAAACTAAAAATTTCCAAAGAAATCAATCTCCACAGGTTGCGAAACAAAAAGTTTTTCAAAAACCATCCTTTTCAACTCATGCGAAACCTGTGAAGAGAACCAAGTCTCACTTTTCTGCTAACACGTATGTTTCACACTCAGCCAAGACATTGCAATATTTTAAAGGCAAAGGAAAGATAGTTTCGGAGCCTAAAGTTCCTCCCAAAAGATCCAAAACTAATCCCAAGATGGTTGAAAAGAAAATTGTCAAACAACAAATCCAAAATAAACAAAAGAAACTATCCACCAAGGATACAAACTCAAAATACAATAGGATTACTGTTTTTCGAATCACAAAGAAAGATAAAACAACCTTAATAAAAAAAAACTTAATAGGTTGATCCTGCTATTTCTTTTCCTGTATCTGTGAAAATCTCGTGAGGGCCCAAACAACTTTGGGTTCCTAAATATGTTTAACTTTCGCAGGTAATACGTGACGAGCAGTTCGATTCGGAATGGTACATCGACAGTGGCTGCTCATGTCACATGACAGGGAGGAAGGAAGAACTACGAGAGTTTAGAGCACTGAAGGATGGAGGAAGAGTGAAGTACGACAACAATTCACTTGGTGAAATAAAGGGTTATGGGATGATAACAAATGGAGAGTTTTCGATTCGCAAAGTTGCGTATGTGGAAGGACTGCAACACAACCTCATTAGTGTTTCGCAGCTAGTAGTTAGTACATGACTGAAAGTATCATTTGATGATGAAGGATCAGAGATAGACGAAAAGAAGTTCAAGACAGTGCTCCTGAAGTAAAAAAAAGGCGAAATGTATCCGGTGAATCTGAATCCCATCAAAGGGAAGCCTGCAATCTGCTTACTTGCGAAAGCTTCTACTGATGATAGCTGGTTATGTCACAGGAGACTCTTGCATCTCAATTTCAAAGACATCAACAAGCTTGTTCTTGGTGATTACGTGCGAGGGTTACCACTCTTGAAATTTGACAGAGAACATTTGTGTGCAGCCTGCGAAATGGGGAAGCAGAGCAGAAAGAGTCATCCATCTATTGTGAACACGAAAGTCATTGAACCACTCGAACTTTTCCACGTCGACCTTTGTGGTCCGTCTGCAATTGAAAGCATCGGTGGTAATAAATATATTCTCGTAATTGTAGATGATTTTTCTAGATTCACTTGGGTGCATTTTCTTAAGCAGAAATCAGAAGCCACTCCCAAGCTCAAGGACTTCATAAAGCAAATAGAACTACAACTGCGAAAGATGGTTCGTAACATTCGTAATGACAACGGTCTGGAATTCAAAATCAAGCGTTTGAAGAATTCCTGACTGCGAAAGGAGTAACTCATAATTTCTCAGCTCCTTATACTCCTCAACAAAACGGAGTAGTCGAAAGACGAAACCGTTTGTTGTGAGAAGCTGCAAGAACCATGCTGTCATTTGCGAATCTGCCACTTTACTTCTGGGCGGATGCGATAGGAACTGCTTGTTTCACCGAAAATCGCTCAATCCTGAATAAGTGATTCTCTGTCACCCCATATGAAATCATAAATAATCAAAAACTTAATGTCAAGTTTTTCCATGCTTTTGGTTCCAGGTGCTTTATCTTCAACTCAAAGGAGCAACGAAACAAATTCCATGTGAAGGCTGACGAAGGTATTTTCTTGGGGTATTCTTTAACTTCTAAAGCATATAGGGTTCTCAACAAAAGGTTCAAAAAGATAGAAGAAACCTACTATGTCACTTTCGATGATAATTACTTGAAGAAGTTTCAGAAGAATGACAGCTCATCACAAGAGATCTTTCCTAAAACGAATCCTGCTACCATACCTCTCTCCAATGTCTACGAGGAGTTCATAAACTTATTTGATGAACCAAAAAAGGCAATCTCCTCAGAGTCCAAAGCAGCAGACAACAAGGAAGACGAACTCAAGAAAATCATCGACGATGCTGCGAAAGATATGGAACACGAGCACCCCACTACGAAGGACCCGAAATCTTCGTCTCAATCACCAGGTGCGAATGCTGCACCGCAGTGGGAGGGTTCTACATCAACTTCCACATCGGATTCGCCTTTACAAGGGGAGCACTCAACTCCATCAGAGACCCACGAAAGTCCTCTCCATGGGGAGAATCCCATTCTGACTGAAGAAGTAGAATATACATCATTCGAGGGGGAGAATGAAAATGTGAATGATGATTCAGATGTGCAGTCAGAGTTTGAAGAAGCGAATGCCGAATTAGATCCAACACATGATCCAAATTACCCTCCACTAACCAAATGGACCAAAGATCATCCAAAAATTCAAGTCATAGGAGATTCGTCTTCAGGAGTTCTTACGAGAGCACATCAAAATGCGAAGCGAACTGTATTGTTCTCTAAAGTGGAATATTGCATGTTCAATTCATTTATCTCCAAAATGGAACCCAAAAACGTTCAGATTGATCTTGATTATTCTGATTGGGTGCTAGCTATGCAGGATGAGCTCAATGAATTCGAACGAAACAAGGTCTGGAGACTTATTCCCACTCCAAAGGATGCATCTGTTGTTGGTCTTAAATAGGTTTTTCGCAACAAGATGGATAAAGAGGGAAATGTGATAAGAAACAAGGCCCGACTCATGGTTAAGGGATATTGTCAGGAAGAAGGTATTAACTACGAAGAAACCTTCACACCCGTTGCAAGGTTGGAATCCGTTCGTATCTTTCTGCCATACGCAGCACACAAGAACTTTGAAGTTTATCAGATGGATTTTAAATGTGCGTTCTTAAATGGGGAACTTGAAGAAACAGTGTATGTGGAACATCCACCAGGGTTCATATATGAAAAGTATCCGAACCACTGTTACATTCTGGACAAGGCAGTTTACGGTCTGAAGCAAGCTCCAAGAGCCTGGTACGAAACTCTTACCGTTTTTTAAAACAGGCTAAATTTAAACAGGGACCGGTCGACCCAACCTTCTTTCGCAAGAAAGATGGTGACCACTTGATGATCATCTAAATTTATGTTGATGACATCATTTTCGGATCAACTAACCCCAACTTAATAGTTGAATTCCGAAAGTTGATGGAAACTAAGTTTGAGATGAGCTGTTATGGGTCCGATTAACTTTTTCCTTTGCTTGAATATAAGACAGAGTAAGGAAGATATTTTCATCAATCAGGAGGCTTATACAAAGACCTTACTCTCCAAATTTGGAATGGTGGGGGATCCAAAAGTGAAGATTCCAATGGCATTCGAAACGAAACTAACTTCATCTCTGGACAAGCCGGCTGCTGATATGACACTCTATCGTCAAATGATAGGTTCATTGATGTATCTGACTGCTAGTCTTCTAGATATCATGTTTTTGGTTTGCTATTGTGCCAGGTTTCAAGCGAATCCTCGCGAACCTCACATGACCATTGTTAAGAACATCTTCAGGTATCTCAAACGAACATCCTCACTAGGAATATGGTACCCTTCAAGTTCAGGTTTCTTTGTCCAAGCCTTTTCGGATGCTGATCTTGGAGGTTGTGGTCTAGATCGAAAGAGTACAACGGGAGGATGCCAATTCCTTGATGGCAAACTCGTAAGTTGGCAATCTAAAAAGCAAACATGCGTCTCCCTTTCAATTGCTGAAGCAGAGTACATAGCCGTTGCCTCTTGTACTTCACAAGTAATCTGGATCCAAAGTCAGCTTCGTGACTATGGCATCAACATGAAACAAATCCCCTTATATTGTGATTCAGAAAGCGCCATTCGCATTTGTCACAACCCAGTGTAACACTCCAAGACAAAACACGTCACACTGAGGTATCACTTTATCAAAGATCATGTGGAAGATGAAAATGTTGAGATACACTTTGTAAGATCCGCTGATCAATTAGTTGACATCTTCACAAAAGCCTTACCTGAACAATAATTCAATCGCATTCTTCAAGGCTTAGGAATGATAGAGGCTGAGTCCGTTCCGAAACCACCTTCGCAGTCATAAGTTTTTAATAGGCCTGCGAATTGGTGCGAACGCTCGCAGTGACTCGCAGTCATCTTTTCACACTGCGAATTGGTGCGAATGCTTGCAGTGACTCACATTCATCTTTTCACACTGCGAATTGGTGCGAACGCTCACAGTGACTCGCAACCAACTGTTCACACTGCGAATTGGTGCGAACACTCGCAGTGACTCGTAGTCAACTATTCTCGTTGCGAACCAGTGCCGATGTTTGTTGTCCACTGTTCATTCGTGGTTAAGAACTTCATGTATCCTTTGTATATTTTCTCTATTTCTTGTTATTTCTTTCTGTTTTTATTTCTTTTTCATAAAACAAAAATCCAAAAATATTTTTATGTCTTTTCAGAAAAATCAAAAATTCAAAAGTATTTTATTTCTTTCTGTTTTTATTTCTTTTTCAGAAAAACAAAAATACAAAAATATTTTATTAATTTTCATCACAATTATAAAATACCAAAAATATTGGCTAATTGAGCAGGTTTCAAAGTACACATCTTGGTGATCTCAATTGTGAATGATGGGGCAGGTATAAATTCTGAAACTTTGCACTAGTTAAGTGTCCCTAGAAGCATGATGCTGCATGTCGACCAAAGACTCAAAGACTTCCTATGTTGAAGCCTTAATGATTCGATAACACCAATCGTTTCTTCCCAATTAGGCTGATTATTCACATAAGTCATGAGCTACCTTACTCTTCTCACATTGAGTTAAGACTTAACTGCTTGGTCACTTTCGCATAACAGAGGTATTCCATTTCTTTGGAACCACCTCTTACCAATTCTCCATCACTTTCGCATTCACAAATGTAACCCTTGAGACTCTCTGAAGTTACCACTGAGGTTTATGGTTACAACCAATTCTGTGTTCATGATCTTAAATTCGTTATCACCACGAATTGAGTGAAACCCAAAATCCAACACACATATATGTATTGACGGTGAACAATATACATGTTCTAGATATTTCACCTTGGAATTAACGAATGTCCACTTTCGTGGTCAGTACCAAGAAATCTCTTTTTCTTTTTGTGTGATCTTAATGAGATGTTCTACTCCTAAGACGTTTCTTCCCAAGAGATCCGGTTTTTATTTTTCATGAGATTTCTATACTTATCCTTGTCACTTAAAATAATTCCAAAGCATACTTGTTTTTAAGGATACACCGGTCAGACAAGTACTTCAAATGAACATTTGGACTTATATCAAGTTTCGTAGTTTGGTTGAAGATAAAACCACCCTTAAAAGCCTAATGAAAAGATGCCTTTCACTATTTCTCAACAAACATGTGATCGTAATTCAACGGGAAACCACACAGACACTTTAGAGTCTTTCTTGACTCCGAAGGAAGCGATCATTGCCCGGGATCCATCTGTTTCATGTCCTAACAAGACATCACTAGAATCTCTTAGAATAATATTGATTTATTTATTTCTCTTTAGCACACTCTCGCACGAAGATCCTTGTGATTTTCCAAAGTTTGGTTCGTGGTCATCGTATTTACTTTCAGGTTCGCAGACAGATTGATGGATATTCATTGCGAATGTTCATCAAAGAATCAACTGAGAAAGCACGTAACTGACGCGGCATTTTAAAGGATAAGATTGGGTGCGAGAATTTGAAACGACGCTGATTTGACACCGCCTGACATACGTCATAGCAGTCAGTCATGCCTTTTTAGGCGCCTTTCAGTAACCGATGCAACCAATCGACGGTTATCTCTCACCTACTACTCCGTATAAAAGGATTTCGACGCTTCATTAATTATTTACAACTCTCAAAAAGCAAACAAATCCGCCGGCGATTATTCACTACTGTTCATCGTCTTCTTCATCAAGCTTCAGTGGCAGCTTCTTCAGAGACACCTTCAGAAAACGTGGTCCATTCCTCAATCCTCAACCTGAAAGCCAATCAAAACATGATCCTCGATCTTGACCCAACGGAATATGATGTGTTTCTCCAACCAATCATCGAGTGCCTGAAGTACTCCCCACTCGTCATCGCGCTCACCAAGTCTGAAATTGTTCCTCTGGTGCATCTCTCAAAGGCTTACTCCACTGCCAGTTATACCAAAGGGGAAGAACATATCACGTTCCAGATCTTCAACAAAAAGACCCAAATTAAAAAGTCAAGGTTCTGTCAACTCCTAGGGATTCAACAAGGTCGTGACCTAATTTCCCCTTAGAGCATCTCCAACTCAGCAATTCTGGAGATGTTCTACCAGATGGGATACAAGGAAACATTGATCGCAGTTTCTAAGTTCAAGAAACCTAATTTGCCGTCGATGTGGAACGATCTCTTCACGATGATCTTTAAGAGCTTCTCAGAAAGGGTTACAGGCTCGGACTGTGCAAGCAAGCTGTTCATGACTGTAATGTACGACATCTACTCTGGCATCAACTTGGATTACGGGTCTATTCTCTGGGCTCAGCTGGTTCAAAGCACTCTTTCTACCTCTCGACACAGTGAAATCTCATGTGCTCGTTTCTGGACCATCATTGTTCAATGGGCGATTAGCAAACTCAACGTTCCTGTCTTGGAAGGGTCTTGTATGGCTTCGATCCAAATTTTCCACACAACGAACATCATACTCGCTGATAACTCAAAGTTCAGCTTTATTGGTTCCATTCCTGAAGCAATGCTTTGTGATGTTCCTGCTGCGAGCGAAGTACTGCAAGCCTATCACACTCAACCCCTCTCAGGCTTTCGCTCTATTTATGAAAAATTTCAAAAGATACTTGACGAAGCTGACCAACCCAAGAAAGGAGGCAAGAAAAAGGGTGTGAAAGTCGGTCCGTCTGAAACCGATCAATCACCAAAGAAGGGTAGCAAACGAAAGTCCAATGAAGGACCCTCCGAACCCCCTCAAGCTCCTAAAAAGAAGAAGATCAAGAAAGTGGCTCACAAACCAAGAAGTCCAACACCGAGTGACCATGAAGATTCGCAGTCACACACGGTTTCAGAGATTCATGTTCTGGAGGAGGTTCACAACGAAAATAATGCAAAAGCTACATCTCAACCAAAGGTTTCACAAGCTATCTCTACGAATCCAGAGGTAACCTTTGAGATCCCAACCTCTGTTCCAATAACATATGACTTTTTTCAAGAATTTTCTGTCCCTTCTCCAACTGCCACTATTTCCACTCCCATTATAATTGCCTCATGCCCACCGGTTTCCTTGGGTGTTTCGCAAGTCCAAACCCCATTCGTTTCTGATTCCACGGCCACTACCACTAACTCCACTATTGATCCTCCAGTAACTGTCAACACATCTGATGTGGGGATAGGTGCTTCAGGATTCACAGTTGGTCATTCCACTCCACCCCTTTCTCTTTTCCACCAGGATGAGACTTGTGACTCTATGATCACGATCTCAGTCTGGAAGCATCTGTCTGAGAAATTAAAGCCGATGTTTGCAATGCTGAACCAAATTCAGGGTGTTTCGTAGTCGAGCACAATTCCGAAACAAGGGGGAGAAAATGTGAAGCTGATTCAAAAGGAAAAACCCAAGCCAAAGTCTGACAAAAAACCGAAGGGTAATGTAGCTTCGGATTCTAAAGACAAAGAGAAGCTGATCAGTGAAGAACCAATAACTGATAATAGCGAAGAGGAAGAGCCAGACGAACACGAGCTAAAAAGAAGAAGAGATCGTGAAGCTCAGATGGATGAGCATCAAAGAATTGTTCGCGAGGCTGAAGAGTAGGAAAAAGGTGAACGTGAAGCTCAGGTCATGCTAGAAAGCCGAAAGCTCTTATTCCCAACATGGACTTTGAAGCAAATTCTGAGTGAAGCTGTGGATATGCCGAGTCTTTATTGGTTGGAACCAGTTGTGTCTTTTGATCTTCAAAATACACAAGATTCGCAACTGGATCTTCCGATCACTCCGAAAGCCTTCAAGTTTCGCAGTTTCGCTAAAGTTGCGAATGTCCCAGCAACAGACAACAGTGCATATCACTTACTATTTTTGTTATACCTAAAGCACATAAAGCCGCAGTACGAAACGTGGGATGCGAGAAAAATTACAGCTGTGAAGGTCACGGGTCCTATTGAAACCGATAGCTTCCCAAATGCGAAGTTTAAGGTTGCTAGAGGTTCGTCGAGTCAGGTCTATGAGTTCACACTTGCTGATCTGCCATGCCTAAACCTGTATGACTGGATAGTGCCATACAACTTGCTGCTAAGTGATGAACAAAAATTTGAGCCCGTTGTTGTTCATCTCAAACATATGTTAATCTCGTACATTCAAGATGTTGGCAAGATGGATGTTGAGATTGCCACTGTGTTGCGAAGGAAGCCAAGTGTACCCCCAAAGGAAGTCCCTGAAGGTTTCGACAAAATGAAACTTGTAAAGATACAAAAGTATGGATGGTGTGTGGATTTTCAACAAAAGGAGAGGACTGATGCAAACTTTCACAAAGCTTGTTTCTTTCTCAATGAAAAACATATTTTCTCCACTTCGAGCCTAGAATTTATCTTGGAAATGGTGTGCAAACACAAAGGGAACAATAAAAGCGATAAGAAGTGCTTTTCAGAAATGATTCAGTGGTACATCCAAGTTCGCAAGGTTCTGCTAAGCATCATTCCGAAAGTTTTTGAAGTGCAGAAGCGAACTCAACAGTGAAGGACCCTCGCCTCAATCGACGCAAAGGGGGAGATTGTTGAGTATTTAGTGTTGCGTCTTTTGGGTTTTTAGTTAGTCTTTTGTGTATCCGGGATGGGCCTGTCCACTCGTGATTAATGATTAGGGTTTTACTATTTAAGGTGCATGCATGCATCGTATTTTTACTAATCGTGTTATTGTAAACCCTACATATCCTCTACAGTAGCAGTTCGTAATCGAGCTGTTCTGAGGTTGTGACTTATAATCATTCGACACATTCTTGATTCATATTCTGTGTTTGATTGTTTTTACTTGTTTGAATATATTCGATCATTATAGTTTTCAACTCAACACTCTACAATCTCATAAACATCTAGAAATGACACTCATAAGGTCTAGATTAGCTCATACCCATAAAGACCAAGGTTAAGGGAAAAAAAGTGTAAATACCCATGAGTTTATTAGATCTGTCATAAGGAGCATGAAGGTGCAAGCTTTATAACTACTGGAGAATATCGATGAAGTGCAAAGTCTGTATCTACATAGCTTGGGACTCCTAAGTGCTTCTTCAACGGACTCTTTCTTCACAATGCACCAGAAAACCACACTAAGCCTTCAAAACTCTCACAAGATGGATAGGATTTTGAGATAACTAAAAATGGGGGTCGAGGTTGAGCATTGGGAGGCCCTCAAGGATTTAGATTCTTTAAATAGGGCTCACAACCCCTCAATTGGGGTTTAGATCCTACGCTCCTTTGCCCAACGTAAACATATCTACGCCCAACGTAGGGAACTAATCCCTCGATGGAATCATTCACCTACGCCCAACGTAGGTGGTTATCCTACACCCAGCATAGGGAAACCAAAATGTACAAATGGGAAAAATTAAATATTAAGAAGCATACATGAGGATACGGGTGTTACAACTCTCCCCCACTTGAATTAGAGTTCGTTCTCGAAGTCCACTGTTGCAAAAAGATCTGTTTAATGTTCTCACGTCTCCTCTTCGGGCTCCCATGTCCACTCTCAACCCTTCCGATGCAGCCATTACACATTAACCAAACCCACCACCTTGTTGTGCAAGGTCTTCGTCTTCTTATCAAGGATCGTGATTGGTATCTCCACATACTTCATGGGTTCATCAACCTGAATATCCGTGACATCCCCAAATTCTACGACCATTTTAAAACTTTTTTTTGCTTATTTTAAATTAGAGTGATCATTGTAAATGCAGAATTTTTCCCATAAAAAGTATTTACAAAGAAAATGTTTTTCATTGATTTATCAAAAACTTGAGATGCCATAACTAATACAAAACATAAGCATAAACAGGCTTTACATCAATATTATAGCAGCCTACAAACTCCTCTAATCTCTCAGCAGATAAATACATTATGTACCAGTATCTTCATATCGCTACATATGATACAAAGAAACAGAGTGGGTCAGGTTGGGAAACTTAGTGACTACATAGGGATTTCAATCCCACAATTTTATAATATATATATATATATATATATATATATATATATATATATATATATATATATATATATATATATATATATATATATATATCTTAATATTGCAAAACCAACTGTTACCAAACAATATATAGATGTGTCTCTGACTTGGATATCTGTAAACCCTCATACCTAAACATACCCACCCCAATCAACCCTAATAGATCCTAGTCTACGATTGTCTTGAAGGATTATCCTGCCTAATGAATCGTTAGAATGAAAAAGAAATTTTCATCTGGAAGATGACTAGATATACCTTTGCAGTTGTCTGATCTGGACCAACCATTTCTGGTTATCCAAAAGAATATGCAGACATACCATTAAAGTTGCCTGAGCTGTACCCACCATTCCTGGTCATCCAAAAAGGAATACGATTTGTACTCTGGTACGTATCTCGTACCATTAACACCTGAAAGTGTCATGGAATAGAACTCTACTTTCCATTCCTAACTTACACACACATATTCCGAATGAGACTACCCGATATCAAACTTAATTGAACTAGGTATCAATAATAAGTTTTATCTTTATTAACGGACATAACTACTAAAATCCCAATACAAACTCTATCTAGACAACACTATCCTATCTTGGTGTATATATTTAGCACAAAGTATTTAGGCATTAATATACTTTTATTATTTTCCCTAATAATATTTCTATTATTGTTATCGTGTGATAATAGATATATATCTTTTAACATATATAGAACCATATCTGGTTTGCATACAGTATATCCTCAAATACATTTAAACACATAAACCAGGCAATGAGCTTATAGTTCACATATAAACTTTCTAACATATATTTAATACTTTAATTAATACTTATATTAAAATCATGTTCATGAACGGTACTATGTACTCACCTAATAAAAGTGGACGACTAGCGATTTCGGTAACACTTTTCTTCATACTTTAAAAAGACTTAGACACATAAAGTACAAAGCCTTAGTCTAGTTTCATAATCATGGTGACTATTATAGTCTAGATTCCTTACTGATCCCAATATTTACATCAAGATCTATCAAGTAATAAATAACCAGGTAGGATCATATCGGAGGTAGGGTATGTTTGGTATACACAATATACTATTTGGAAATCCCACTGTAACACCCTTTTCCGAGTTGTTTCGGGGCCATGACCCAAATATCAAGTATCATAAGACCTCGAGTTTTAGGGAAAGAGAGATTTAGACCCAGTTGGAAGTGGGTAATGCAGATTATGTGACCCAAGAGTTCGGATTGTGCTTTGGAGCCCAAGGGTATAATAGTAAAGTGATGGTTCAAGCCTTTTATGAATTTAGGATTTAAGTTTGGAAGGTTTTATGGAAAAGGAGAGTTTATAGGATTGTAGAGCTTCTCATTACCTTTCCGTGGATATATGGATCGTTGAAATCGGAGTTAGGAAGAAAACTTTATGGCATTTGGAAGTTAGGAGGTTTTTGGGCTTAAGCCTAATATGCTGGGCTTACAGGATATACGTCAGGCGTACTAGCTCGGATTGATCGCAAATGCTTAACCTATTACGTTGGGCGTACTAGGATTACGCATGGCGTACGCACTCAGGTGCCAAACCCTAATTTGAGGGTTTTGAACCCTATTTAAGCTCCTTAACTCCCTCAAACCCTTTCTATTCTCAACCTCCACCCCTTCAACGTCCTCCCTTGAAACCCTAACCCTAGTTTGAGACTTGTGTGCAAAAGAAGGTGTTTTTGAGTGCCTTTCAAGGAAGAAGAAGGTGGTGATTGTGCTTAGAAGCTTGAAGCAACCTTGGATCTGAAAGTTCTCCTCCCTCATTCATCTCTAGAAGGTATAAAGTTTGTACCTTTATGCATGCATTGATAGATCTAGTTAAATGGTCATAGTTATGTCCTTTTTGTCCCATGAATTGGTCAATTTGAGTGTGGATTGATCCTGTTCTTGTGAGGTTCATTTCTAGGTGTATAAGAGGGTGTGAAGTCATACAAATATGATCTTGGACTTGTTCTTCTATTCATGCATGTGTTATGAAGCTTATATTATTATGATAAGTTAGAGTTTTGGATTTGGACCCTTTCTATCCATGCAACATCATAAAGTTGGAAACTTTATGATTTAGAGCATCATTTAGACTTAGATCTGAGCTCTGGACAAAAGGAATTAAGGGATAAAGTGCTTAATGGAAAGGTTGGAACCAGATCGCGTACATTAGGCATAATTTTCATACGTTGGATGAACTAAGCCAGCCCACGTATGTTGGGCGTAAGTTGAGTACGCAGGGCGTACTCAACCAGCCTTGAACTTTAACTTTTGTTGACTGCTTTGACCGTTGAGTTTTTGACCAAGTTTGACTTTAGGTCAAACTTGAGGGTTTTGACTGGTGATTAAGATTTTATATGGTTCTGGTGTTAGTGGATCCACTGGAGCCAGTATTGATGAAAAGGGATTGTATCGCAGTGTTTCAGAGCTCTTCAATTCAGGTGAATTTCACCTCATTGTACCATGGGTTGAAGGCACCAATGTTGTCCCACTAGTTTTGGTTATCTGTTAGTAGAGGGATACCTTATGGACTGTATATAGTCATGTAGGATACACTGAGGACTCTTGATCTAGGCTTTCTTACTTGTTCCTTGTTTGGTTGTGGCTCTAGAGTAGGATCACCTGTCCGGGTGTCTATATCACCTCTGAGTATGTACGATTATGCATCCCTTACATTGTTGGTATATAGTTTGTTTCTATGCTGTAGTGATCTGCTAGATCTGTATCCTGGTATATAGGATGTTGCCATGTTGTAGTGATCTTTTAGATATGTATCCTGGTATATAGGATGTTGATATGTTGTAGTGATCTGTTAGATCTGTATCCTGGTATATTGGATGTTGATATGCTATAGTGATTTGTTAGATTTGTATCATGGTATATAGGATGTTGCTATGTGGTAGTGATCTGTAGATCTGTATGTTTACCTATAATTGTTGGTTATCATCTATTGGAATGCCCTAGGGATTGTATGTGGTCATGTAGGATAGCCTGAGAACTCTTGATCTAGGCTTTCTTTCCTGTTCCTTGTTTGTTTGTGGCTCTAGAGTAGGATCATCTGTTCGGGTGGCTATCTCACCTTTGGTTACTTTTGGTTACACATTTCATGGAGGTTAAATGGTAGCGGGACAGTATGATGTGAGAGCACCAGTAGGCGTTAGTGAGCTGTTTGATTACTATTTGCATGTAATATGTGTCTGATTGATCCTTGATTATTTATATGTCGACATATGGTGGTAGTGGGTTGAGGCGGTCCTGCTTTGTGTTGTAGGCCAAGATACCCGGTTCGGGCCGACTGTAAGCCTAAACCACGAAGGCTGGGTAGGAGCGGTTGGGTTGAGGCGGTAGACCAACAAACCCTTGACATTCCAATCCAAGGACTGATTGGGCCTGAGCATTCCAACCGGGAGGTTGTGGTCCGTTATGCATGCTTGTATGTTTATCATATGGGGTACTTTGGGGGAAACTCACCAAGCTTTGTGCTTACCTAGTTGTTTATTGTTTCAAGTATAATCGGTTATCATGGTAAGGCGTAGGCATGAGTTCTTGTTCCTTGTTTGGTTATATGCGTTGAGTTCTTGATTTTGTTGATATGTGAACTGTTAGAAAAGCATGCTAGTGGATAAGGTTCTTTTAGAAACTGTTGAATAGGAGTGCCTGAGTTCAGTATTGCCTTATGATATAGGGAGTTGCTTGTTATATTACTTGATTGTGTGATTGCTACGTGTATGTTGATTAGTTGCATATGGTCGGTATTGAATAGCCCTAGAATGACCGACTTGGCCTTACTTCTTGTTCCTTGTTTGGTTGTGGATTTAGGGCAGAGTTGATTATTCCGCAGTCTATCTGACCCCGTATTGTGTACAAAAAGCATGAACAAATGCAAGCAGTGGTGTGGGAGCGAGGATAATCCTAGGAAGAGTGCCTAGGAAGTTGGTTGTAGATCGTAGGAGAAGTGGGTGTTACCACACCTAGGAGTAGTCTAGTACAGTGACTTAGGACATTGGGATGAATTCTGAATCGACTAGGGATAGGTGTGGAAGGTAGTATGGGCCCGTGCTACTGAAAGCACAGGATCCGTATGAGATTCAGGAGGAATTTCGAGGCTAATAAGGAACTAATAGGAGTAGCTGCTGGTGTGTTGTGCATTGTGTTGTGATGTCTGATCTTTCCTTGGTATATTTTCAATATGGCGGCTATTGAAGGTTTAGGATTAGGAGCTGGCAGCATTGGGAGGCAGGTTTGAGTGAGGAGGAGATTTGTAGGATCATTGTTGCAGGAGTGGCTGAGGCGATCAGAGAGGCTACTCCGGAGTTGTTTGGGTTGGTCAAGACCGCCATGATTGATCTATTCGATGATTGTTATGCTGCACTTTCTAATACTGATTTCGGTGCAGTTACCGTGGTTGTCGCTACCGTAAGGATTCAAGGAGAGAGAGCTTTCCAGTATTGGGACTTCGTCAATGCGAAACCCCCGAAGTTTGATGGGGCCGAGGATCCGATTGTGGCGATGAGATGGATGTCTGATGTGGAGGGTTGTTTCTTCACATGTTCTTTTCCGGATAACTAGAAGGTCAAGTGCGCCCTAAACCTTCTTAGTTTGGGGGCGAAGGATTGGTGGAGATTGGTGACTAGTTCTTACACTTCTGAGCAGAGGGTTGCAGTGACTTGGGACCGGTTCTTGGAGATGTTCTGTACGAGATATGTTCCCCTGGTGGAGAGGGAGAGACTGGCCCAGGAGTACCTGGGTCTGAGGAAGACGACCGAGTCAGTGACGGAGATCACCAAGATGTTCACTGAGAGGGATTTGTCGTGCAGTAGTGAGTGCACGCTTGGATGGCGCCAACTGTTGTGATAAGTCTCCGACTCCTTGAGGGGTGAAAAAAGTAAGCCTGAGAATCACAACAAAGAAAACGAGATCATCAGACATCCTCCGGGAGGTGATCCCGGAACGAGGCTCTGACGGTCAAGTTAGTGAGTTCCCTTGAGAGAAGGTATTATGTCAAGAGTATAAGACAGGGATTTTAGAGTCGATCCCTTCTCTTGGGGGAGAAGGGACCTTTTTATACCTATGGCCAGGGGGACAAATCCCGATAGTATCTTCTACTTTTTCAGGCATGGCAGGACGAGGCGACCTTCAGTTGGTAGATCGTGCCCCGCAGGAGGCGATATGGCTGAAGAACTTCATTGGAGACCTTGGAGTTGTACCAGCTATAAAGGAGCCTATGGAGATTTTTTGTGACAGCAATACTGCAGTTGCCTTAGCCAAGGAACCGAGAGATCTTGGCAGATCCAGACACATTGCCAGAAAATATCACTTCATAGGACACAAGATAGAAGGAGGACTCCTCGTGGCAAAGAGGGTATCGTCAGAAAAGAACCCATCAGATCCCCTCACGAAGGGACTGACTAGGGTTAAGCATTTGCAGCATACGAGGTGCATCGGGCTGAAGGACGATATTAGTTTTACTGATTAGATAACTATTTCTGAAACTTGTAAAATGTAATTGACATTTGATGATTAAATAAAAGTTGTTATTTGTTTATGAGTAATGTGTTACTATCTTGTGTCAATCGTTTACTATTGTTTCAACTTTGCATGTTTGACTTCCAGAATAATTACTTTATTCAAACTCTCCATAGTCAAATATACTTTGGAAGTAGGTATGAATCAAGACTGTCATGAATTGGGCTTGTAGATGTCTAAAGTGTTTAGACATAGAAAAAGTTGCTGCAACATTCATAAGTGCTCATAAGTTCTGAGTATTGGATTAAACCCACGCTCACTTGTATCACTTCATTGAATTTATCTCGAGTGATCGTGAGACAGTAATATCATATAAGTCTTCAAACCTAGAGATATGAGTTGTTGACTATGAGTTGGTTGTACATTGACTGTACGAAAACGCATCAGTAACTTGATGTTATAAAACGTACCTTTGTGTATGATTCAACAAGTAGTTAGTACAAGCATATGAGTCGAAGTTTATCTGTTCCTTTTAGTCCTTGGAGGATTAGAAGCGATATATGGGCCCCTCGATGACTTTGTTTTGACCTATGTGTCGGGCCAGGTCAGAACCAAATTGATGTGTTCAGTTTAGTTCTATGTCAAACAAATCAGAAATCGGGAAACAAACTGCTGGACAATAAGTATGACGTTGTTCCATGTATTTGTCCAGCTGATATCTTCAGAACAGAGGATTATATGATCACTTATCTAAAATGGCACTTCATAGTTCAACAGAGTTTTAAGAGCTACGATTGCTGGTCGATTCCTAAAGTCATACTTGCAACTATAGTTATCAGACTTATCCAAGTGGGAGACTGTTGGATAAGGTGTCTAAGTCCATAACTATATTTTCTATGTACTTGACCCGACCCGACATGGTCCATTTGGGTTGCACTTCACTGGAACAATTTGTATGGATAGTCTTTTGAGAATAGTATATTTATGATTTATTAATATATTATAAGTTATAATATATTAATATGAAATCATATTATTTAATTAGTATTGATCAAGAATTAATTTGAAATTAATTTAGTGATAAAAAAGAAACTAATTAAATATGGACTCTTATATATATAGAATGGGCCAATGTTCATTTAGGATGGGCTAAGCTTGCATGGAAGTCCATGGAGCTTTTAACCCATGGATCCTATGGAAATGAAAGGTCATGGGTATTAGGGTTTTCATGGATGTAACTCTAATCCACCATACTATATAAAGAGGTCTTTGGCACTTGAAATGACACTAGTATGTGAGATAACAAGGGTGGGCCGATTTCAAGAGTGCATCATATTCTCTCAAAGTATTCCAAGTTGTTTAGCTGATTTGTGACTCCACTTGAGGCATTCACATTATTGGTGCTAGGCTCTTAAAGCTCCAAGCAATCAATCACAAGAAAAGGTATGTCATCCTTCTAGTTTTATGTTACATGTACTCCAATCACATGCTAGTTAGGATGAAACCTTGGAAAAGAAAGTTTGCATGTATAATAGAGAAAACATAGATCCAAGGTTTCTAGGGTTGCATGCACACCATAGGAGTATTAGAATGCTCAAAACCCTTCAGTGGTATCAGAGACTAGGCTTGTTTTTAATTATACTTGATGCTACATGTTTTTCCAAAGTTGAAATTCTGCCATTTTTGCATCTGACTGCTCACCACGATGTGGCAGTATTTACCACGATGTGGTGATGCATCTGTGTGCAGAATTTCGGGTTTTTTGCTTGCTATTGGATGAGGATCTTTACCCTAAATTGTTTTTGAACCTAGAAACCTGTTTTTCAAGAGGGTAATGTTCTTGTTTGTCCAATTGAAAGGTGATTGTCAAAATTTTATACTTTGTATTAGTTTATATGGTTAATCTAAATTACATGGAATTTGTTTGATTTGAATTACCTTAATCATATGAGTTGAACCTAGAACTTGAACATTCTTGTTAGTTGGATTGTTGTTCTTGATGATTTTAATGGACTCCATAACTTGTCCTCAAGTCATGGAATTCCAAAAGTTTTCTCTTAAATGGATCATTAAAAGTCATAGGTTATAAAAATGAAGAGTCTCATTTTCAAGAACCATTAAACTGATATGTTATGAAGTTGAAAGGTTTTGAATAGTTTCAAAACTTGCCCTCATGTTTTGGAATTATGTAAAGTCTGACACACATTAATACTTTAATTCCAATCCCTAGAATTTTAAAGTTTAAAATTCAACCCTTTTATGTATAGTATTATAAGTTAATAATATATATATATATATATATATATATATATATATATATATATATATAAGATCAAGTCAGTCTTACCGTTAGTAGGCCTCATTCACGAAGTCGGTCTATAAGAGGGGTATAAGGTTGTTACCTATAAAATGGTAGCTTAATGGGTGTGCACTCTCACGCACCGCTTCCTTGACTGGTGGAGGGTCGTTAGCCGAACGGGTAGGACAAGGACTATAATTCTCATTAAAAGTATAATGATAAATATAAAGTAACTAAACCTTTTATAAATTCCCAATCTTAGTTACTTTAGGAAAATGTGAATTTGGTGCTAACCCATGAAATTACACTTTGTACCTTACCAAGTCGTTAGTGGAGCGTGTGTGGTTAACCGGCACACTAACATGGACTAGTAAGAGTGGCAAAGGGTAACTTAATGTTCATCATAGATTGGTGGAGCGTGTGTGGTTAACCGGCACATAGATTAGGTGATAAAATTAAGGGTACCAAGTTAATTTGCATGGTTATTCACACCTTGTTTTGTGATCCTCGGCATCCCAGTCACAAACTTGAAGGGCACAATCGAGATTTAAACATGCCATTGAAAAGTTCAATGAATCTCAAAAGAATCTAGAAATTTCAATTCATTAAAACTTAATAATTTATTTCGTTTTTCGTGGTGGAAATTGGTGAATCGTCATTCACCTACCTTCAAATATTTTGTAGCTTAGATTACGACATCCCTCTTCCAAGTTATAATATATTGTGTTGGGTCCTTGCCTTAATATTACATTTGGGTGTCTTATTAAGGATTCTTTATCTAATCTAAACTTGTCTTTCTTCTTTTCAGATGTCTTCCAACAATGCTTCTGGCTCAAACCCTACCGGCTCCTTCTCTCTCATGAATCTTTGTGGGAGATTCATCTTTGATGGTTGCAACTTTAATGATTGGATCAGGAACATCAGGATGGTCACACGTTACGAGGACAAGGAATATGTCCTCGACAAGGAGCTGAAGGAAATTGATGAGTCTTCTGCTACTCCACAGGAGATCGCTGACTTTAGGACCCATGAGAGAGATGCCACCAAGGTGGCATGTATCATGTTGGCCACAATGACAGCTGAGCTCCAAAAGTCCTATGAGGACTTTTACCCTTTTGAGATGCACATGGACCTGATGGATAGATACCATCAGAGTGCTCGTTAAGAGAGGTATGAAATCATCTCTTCCATGATAACAACCCGAATGAAGGATGGTGAAACCATCACGGGCCACATGCAGAAAATGCAAAGGTTTGTGGACCGTTTACTGAAGTTGAATGTGAACTTCCCCGAGGATCTGGCTATTGATATCATACTGCACTCCTTACCTCCATGTTATGATCAGTTCTGAATGACCTATCATATGAACAAGGAGGAGGTCACACTCAGCAAGCTTCAAGGACTTTTGAAGGCCGCCGAAAGTGGTCCCAAACGTAAGTCGGTTGTTACCACTCCTACTCCTACCACCGCCCATGTTCTGGCAATCGGGCAAGGTAAAGAGAAGAAGAGGAAGACCCCTTCAAAGGGTCACAAGAGAAAGTCTCTTGATGGTTCCTCTTCAAGTGGAACCAAATGTGGTCCTGCTACTCCCTCTGCCAACCCTAAAGAAGTTGAATGCTTCTATTGTCATGATAAGGGGCACTGGAAGCGAAGCTGCCCAAAGTACTTGCAGGATGGGAAAGTAAAACCCACCCATGCAGGTATTTACTCTATATTGTCTAAAGACTCACCACATACTAATTATTGGGTCCTTGATACAGGTTGTGGAATTCACATATGTTCTGATTTGCAGGGCCTAAAAAGAAGTGAGGATGTGGAGCACGAGAAGATAAACTTAATCATGGGGAATAGGAAAGCTTCACCTGTCACCAAGATTGGAGTTTATTCTTTATTGCTGAGTAGTAGGTTAATGTTAGATTTGAATAAATGTTGTTACTCGTCTGAAATGGCGAGAAATATTATTTCTTTTCACGGTTTGTACAAGCAAGGATTTACTTTTTCATTTGATAATGAATGTGGTGGTATTAATGCTTTTTATAATGGTGTTTTTTATTTTAAAGCATTACCTTGTGATGGTGTATATGAAACTATGTCGGTTGTAGACAACTTAGGAAATAATGTATTGCATATTGATTCTTCCACTAGTTTGGACAAAGCATCCTTGTGGAATTGTCGCCTTGGACATGTTAACAAGAAGCGCATGGGCCAACTCCAAAAGGATGGAGTCTTGGAATCATTTGACTTAAAGTCGGATGATAGTTGTGAGTCTTGCTTACTTGGTAAAATGACAAAGTCACCCTTCACTGGTACTTGTGCTAGGGGTGAAGGTTTGTTGGACCTCATACACACAGATGTGTGTGGACCTTTCAAAACCGCCACAAGGGATGCTAACCGCTTCTATGTGACTTTTACTGATGATTACAGTAGATATGACTATATTTACTTAATCAAGCATAAGTCAGAAACCTTTGAAAAGTTCAAAGAGTTTAAACAGGAAGTGGAGAATCAGATGGGCAGGAACATTAAGATGCTTCGATCCGATCGAGGTGGAGAGTATCTTAGTACATAGTTCCTTGACTATCTTAAGGAATGTGGAATTGTTTCACAATTGACACCTCCCAAGATACCACAGCTTAATGGTGTGGCTGAGAGGCGCAATCGAACCTTGTTGGACATGGTTCGTTCCATGATGAGTCGAACTTCGTTACAAATCTCATTTTGGAGGTATGCCTTAGAGACTGCCGCCCATATCCTTAATCTAGTCCCAACTAAAAAGGTTTCCAAAACACCTCACGATATGTGGACTGGGAAAGCTCCCATATTAGACCACATCAAGATTTGGGGTTGCGTGGCTTTCGTGAGGCGCGAGACTCATGATAAGGAACGGATAAACTTCGACCCAAATGCTCGCTTGTACTCACTCATCAAATTATATACAACGATATGTTTTATAACATCCAAGTTACTGGTGCGTTTACATATGTGAATGTGCAACCGACTCGCAACTACAACTCACACGTCTTCGTTTGAAGAATATAAGATATTATCGTCTCATGATCACTCGTGATAAAATCCATGAAGTGATTCAAATGAGCGTGGGTTTAATCCAATACTCGAATCTTATTCCAGGAGCACTCATGAATACTGCAGCTATGTCTAAAACATCTAGACATATTACAGACCCGTTCATGACAGTCTTGCCTCAATACCTACTTCCAAAGTATGATCGACTGTGGATGGTTTGAATAACCTAGTTATTCTGGAAGTCAAAAAATGCAAAGTGAAACACAATAATAATACTAACCCTATATGGACCAAACACTTTTGAGTCATATTGATTACTCGTTATTCATTGTATAATGTTTCGATTTATCAACTTAATACTTGAATTAAAACAATAGTTATGCCATGCTCCAAGCATGCACAATATGTTTGTCTATGGTCTTTACTTTGTGAAATAGATCAATTGAAAACATTTCAATGATGCTCATTTCACAATTCCAAATCCTTATGATAAATGTAAGAATACAAGATTCTTTGTCATTTACTAAAATCTGTTAAATTTTAAACTTATATGCAATGATCCTCTTGTAATGACTATGCACAAAAGTCACAAAGACTTGGCAACAGACATTACAAAGTATTCCAATGGAAAGCAATTCCATGGAAACGAAGTCTCACATTCAAAGTACATTCCTTTGAACATCCTTCTTGCATTAAGTTTTCTAATCTTACACAGATTTAATGAATAACTTCCACTTATGGAAACATTTCCATATTCCCATTTTGACTATCATTTCTGAACAAGAGTTGCCTCCTTTAAGAATATGTCAATATGGTCTTTCCAAAATTAACACTATACTTCCAACTGTCCATGAGCAACCAATCTTTGGTAAGCCTCAGATTGTCCTCGACAATTGCTTAATCATTTCAGTCATATACAGTTCTGGTCCTTTTTCCCTCTTAATGCCCTAGGCATTTGGAAAATTCAGAACACATAGATATATTATAGCATATGGGATACGATTCATAATGTCTCACATAAAGACATGATACTAGACCAGTCTTTTGCTATAATTTTTTTCCTATTAACCATGTTCTCATAATTTGAATTATGAAAATGGATGCCGTAATCATAATCGAATTTTAGAACGCAAATTATATTACAATATACAAAATTTCCTTATGTTGAACCATTCCAACATAACATTCATATATATATATATATATATATATATATATATATATATATATATATATATATATATATATATATATATATATATATATACTTGACTAAATTTGATTAAAATCTCAATCTAAGCTTGTAGAATTGAAATGAAGTATGAATTCCTCTCCCTTAATTATAGCAAAACAACTTTTCAACCCCTGCAACTTTGCAAATTGAAACTTTTGTTTTCTATAATTAACATTGCTAACTTGCAAAACTTACCATGATGATCATGCTCCCACTAACATGATAATTATTATTAGCATAACACTTATGTTCCCACTAGCTTTGACATGTATCCAGAAATTAGCTGGACTTCCAGAAATCAATACTTATTGACTTTCTTACTAAAGTTCATATTTCTGATACGAGATGCTTTGATAAGACTTTATCAAAATCATACACATTTCCTTAGATAGCTCACATGTGTGTCTAAACAATTACGAAGAGGGATGCCGTAATCATAATGTTTAGACCTTTTGCGATTCTCACTAGTCCATGTTAGTGTGGCGGTTAACCACACACGCTCCACTAACGATTTTGAGAATGCAAATGTCACAATTGATATCTACTTAAAATCTACTTAGTGAAAGCGTTTCCTCACCATCATTTTCATGAATCGGAGAGAAACCTTATGACACTTAGATTTCTATGGTGTATGTGTTCCTATCCATGTAAATTTGTCATAACCATAATCACAAGACAAGGTTAGTGACAAATCCAAACCCATATGGACTGAACTTGTTTAATCTTAGTTTTCTTCCCACTCGGCAGCACAAGGGCCTACCATTGCTTCGAGGTTGTTATGCAAACAACTGAGAACTCATATAACTCACATGCATATTCAACTTTAACTGGAATGGGCACAGAAACAAGAATATGTCAACACGATAGGCTATAAACCTCAAGTCGTGTGCTAGTGATAAATAACAGGTTTTATTCTTGATTAGTTCTTGAGACTTTTCAAGATCTTTAAGACTCCCACTGACCTCTTGACATATAAGATTCTCTTGTCAAGAACCATTCCTTGACAAACCAAATATTCAAGAGTTAATGCGGATTCTTATCAAGAAAAAACACTTCACACAATTGGTCTTAGTTGGTGTCTGTCTTATCCAAGACATCACAACTTACCAATTTCAAATGTACAAGAGTAGAAAACATTTTACTCTACATTTGACAAGTGTTTTAAACCTTTCTTAAGATTATGTCAGTCGAGTTACAATCTTGGAGTATTACTCTAAGACTCAATTTTGGGACGAAGTATGATTCATCTTTTGACTTAACCATTTCAACAATTCACGATTCCTCTTCTTAGTCAAACAAATGCACTAAGATTTCCTTAGAGGATCAATTGTGATATGGTTTTTCTTAATCATTAGGATGATCATAAAACATGATACTGAAGTACTCTCCTATTTTTTTCATATTGGAGAAACTTTTATCTTTCTGCCTAATTTGATTCTTCTCATTCGTCCTGCCATACATTGAAACTTTTCCAATGTTTCAGAATTATACTTCAACTTGTAAGCACAACCATATTTACTAAACTTTAGTAAATCATGACGAATAGCCTTATCGTTCTTTGTGGTGGACCTGATCAGCGAACAACCAAGTGTACCCGATCTCCTAGTCCTTCACTTGACTCACATATACATGTGAACAAGGAATTAGTCTTAATTTCCCAAAGATGAAAATTCTCATTCATCATACAAGTTGCATGATTCCAAGTTTCTATCCAACTGAAACTTGGTTGATGAGAATCTTTCCTTATTTGGTAAATTATGACACTACCACAAACGAAAGAATCAAATCCATTTTCCAATATTGCTATCAATGGAATCATGTAAACAATAATTTTCACAAATCCCGCTGTAAGGATACTTAAAATAAATAAAATTAAAAAAAAATTCTTTTATTTTAAAATTGCGGAAAAAACTTATCCTTAAAATACAAATACTAGTGAAAATATGTTGTTATCTATTCCCAAGCAATCTATCATAACTCTTAAGCAGCAGCTCAAGATTCTGATCTTCGAATCATGCGATCGAAATCCATCTTCGCGATCAGATTCAGCATACTCTTCTTCTAAGCTTCCTCTCCTTTTTCGATTCTACAAAACATCAAAATGTGATCTAGTCACATCATGTAATAAGAATCTCCAAATAGGAACTTAATAGAGTTAGATAGTGGACTTTACCTGAAGCATAGTCAAAATTTTGAATTTTACCATCCTAGTGAACTTTCAGGTAAATAAGGCAGCTTCGCAACCAATTCCCCTTCCTTTGGCAATAGAAACATATGGACTCTTTAGTAATGGTCCATGGGACTATCTCAGACTTAGCCGTTCTCTTTACCATTTGGTCAACCGGGTTGACTATGGCCGATCCCTTTCCATTGGGAAGAGAAGACTTTTTTGGACTTCCAATGTTTGCATTGTCAATGTCCATGAAAGTTTGGGAAGTAGATCTTCCGATCAAATTTTCTTTACCAGTGCTCCAAATCATTTTTGATTCAGCAGCAACAAGAAAATAGGTAAGATCGATAAGGGTCATGTCGTGGTCTGTCACATAGTAGTCCTTTAAAGAACCCGCTATAGGACTTAGAAAGTGACTGAAGAACCCAGTCAATAGCCAACTTCCTTAAGGCTTCGACACCCAACTCTCCCAACTTGTCAATATGTGACTTCATCTCCAAGATGTGAGAACATATGGACATTGCTTGCCAATAGGGATTGAGTGACCTTGAAATTTTTCAAGAACTTGTGGGTTAGGGAGAATAATTGGAGGAGGTGGAGGAAGTGAAGTATGATTTCTATTCCCATTAATGCATAACAAAGGGATTAATCTTTCACCTTGATCGCCATTTGGGATATCATCTTCATTAGGATAGCTTTATCCAAAAGGATAAGGAAGACCATAGTTGTCATAACTAGACATCTATGTGGGAGAAATTCTAGTTTAGTTGATTTAAGCCCTTAATATAACACCCAATATGAAATATTAAGGCTAGGACCCAACACAATTTTTATAGCTTGTAAGAGGGATGCCGTAATCCAAGCTACAAAATATTTGAAGGTAGGTAAATGACGATTTACCAATTTCCACCATGAAAAATGAAATTTTAACATTAGGTTTTAAATGAATTGAAACTCCTAGATCTTTTGAGATTCATTGAACTATTCAATGGCATGTTTAAATCTCGATTGTTCCCTTCAAGTTTGTTACTGGGATGCCGAGGATCACAAACAAGGAGTGAATAACCATGCAAATTAACTTGGTACACTTAATGTTAAAACCACCTAATCAATGTGCCGGTTAACCACACACGCTCCATTGATCTATGATTAACATCAAGCTACCCTTTGCCACACATTGTCAGTCCCAGATTAGTGTGTCGGTTAACCACACACGCTCCACTAACGACTTAACAGGGTGCAAAGTGTAATTTCATGGGTTAGCACCAAATTCACATTTTCCTAAGTAACTAAGATTGAGAATTTATAAGTGTTTAGTTACTTAGTATTTATCATTATACTTTTAATGAAGGGAGAATTAATGTCCTGTCCTACCCGTTCGGCTAACGACCCTCCACCATTCAAGGAGGCGGTGGGTGAGAGTGGACACCCATTAAACTGCCATTTTATAGGCAGTAACCTTATACCCCCCTTATAGACCGGCTTCGTGAATGAGGCCTACTAACGGTAAGACTGACTTACTCTTATACATATATATAAATATTAAACCTATAATATTATAATAGTATAAGGGTTGAATTTTAAACTATTAAAATTCTAAGGGTTGGAATTAAAGTATACATGGGGGGGGTGACTTTACAAATTCCAAAACTTGAGGGCAAGTTTTGAACAATTCAAAAAGTTTTGGAATCCATAACATATGAGTTTAATATAGGTTTTAAAGACTTTAATGAAGAAACTTTTGAAAATCCATAACTTGAGGACAAGTTATGGAGGTCATAAAACCATTTATAGGAAAAAGACTCTTCAAGTTTATAACCTATGGCTTTAATGATTCTTTTAAAAGGAAAAACTTTTGGTTTTCCATAACTTGAGGACAAGTTATGGAGTCCATTAAAAAATCATTAAGATCACCAATTAAACTAACAAACATGTCAAGAAAAACTATGATCTAGATTAAACTCATATGAACAAGACAATTCAAATCAAACATTTTTCATGTAATTAGCCTAACCATTAAACTAATACAAAAAATGAAACTTTTGACAATTATCTTTTGGATTGGATTAGTATGATCATTACCACATCAAAAACAGGTTTATAAGTTCAAAAACAGCTTAGGGTAATGATCATAGTCCAATTCTGGCCAAAAACCTCGAAAATCTGCATTCTGGAGCACCAACTCGTCGAGTGTATGAACAAACTAGACGAGCTGGTCAGTTTTTGCCTTGGACTCGACGAGTCCACAGTCCATAACAACAAAAAATCAATTTTTAAGGCATTTCCAAACAAGTAGCATCAAGTATAATTGAAAACAACCCATGGCTCTGATACCACTGTTGGGTTTTAGTATACTACAACATCCTATGGTGCACATACAACCCTAAATACCTTGGATCTATGTTTTCACTAATTATACATGCAATGATGTTTCCAAGGTATTAAGCCTATAACTAGCATGCAACTGACATATACCATACAAGATACTAGTTAGGGTAACATACCTTTTGTGTAGCTTGAAATCTTGATGTATTTGGCCTTAAGAGCTTAGCCCCAATAGTGTGGAAGCCTCAAATGAAGTCACAACACACCATGGACAAAGGTGGCTCTTGAGAGAGAATCTCCATGCACCAAAAACACCTCCATGAACTCCAAGAACATGTGTAGGCATTTTTGGCTATGAATGGACATATTTATATGTAGGATTCCAATGGTCATGGGTATAACCCAAATCCATACCCATGGGTGTTATGATCCATGGTTCATGTGGCCCAACTCTGTATGTATCGATACATAAACTTGGTCCAACATGGATCATAAGCCCAACACATATAAATATAACTAATTACTATAATTAGTCCCTATAGATTTAATTAGTCTCATTTGATCACTAAATTAATTCCAAATTAATTCTTGATCAATACTAATTAAAACATATTATTTCATATTAATATATTATAACTTATAATATATTAATAAATCATATATAACCTTCTCTCAAGAGTCCATCCTAACAAATTGTCCTGATGATATGCAACCCAAATGGACCATGCTACTCTCGGGTCAAGTACATACCAATAATAGTTATGGGCTTAGACATCTAATCAGAAACCTCCTCCCACCAATCTCAAGCTTTGTCTTTCAGAAGACAGGAAGCAAATCTGACCTTCGACCCCTCGGGGCAGAAACTTGTCCGAAAAGCGTTCACCATATCCGTTAACCACCTCCTACTAGCAATTGGGGCCTTCTCCCCAAAGAACTCGACAGCTCCACAAGCACAAAACTCGCGGAAGGAAAGAGTGCGAGCTCCTACAATATCCTTAATCTCAGTGCGGATGCCCAGATGCTCATCCAAAATCTCGATCCCCTCTTTGATCGAACCGAAGATCACAGGAGTCTGCTGCAAAGTACCATGGGTGATCTCCTACGAGATGAACTCCCGTATCTACTCATCAATCGGATCAGTGCCAGCACCCGAGCCCGAACCAGATCCTCCACCACGAGTGCTCATCAACATACTGAAAAGCAACCATACAATAATCAAAACATACCCAACGATCCTCATCCACAGGCTTCCAAGATTCTCCATGACTCCCCTCAATTCGAGTACGGATCCTATGCTTTCAGTAGTATGGGCCCAATACTACCTTCCACACATATCCATACTTTCCTCAAGTGTTATCCTGAATCCTCTAATCACCTTCTAAAATCAGTACTCCAAGTACCTGCTAATCAGTGCAACCAAACCCACTAAAGCACTTCCTAGGCACTCCAAGGTTCCGACCTCACCCTGCCATCAACTACTGAAGAACTCCCAGTAGTGACAGTTAACTACTTCATGAATACAATCACATGCAACACAGCTTAGATAATCCTTTGAGTAAAAGACTCATCCCTACAACGGTTAGACTTAGACAAGAGCTGCACAATAGAGTCAAATCAGTCACTCTGAGATTATTTAACCTATGAAACATGTGACTTAACATATTCACTTAATAGTTAACTCACATCACTAAGAGTTCCACAAAGCACAAAGCAAGCAACATTTGTGCAGTAACACAAGAAGCTACAGAACAAACAAAGGACATCCCAAGCTCACTTACCACTATCCATGCTAGGAACCTCCACTCTCACTACCGGTTGCCTTATGCATGCAAATTATACATAATACAAGTAAATAGATTGTTGAATAAAAGACTCTACCCTAGGACCACAACCAAACAAGGAATAGGAAATATGGCCAAATCATTCATTCTAGGGCTATATGATCCTAATCGTATACAACTTTTAAAGCATACACTTAGAAATTATTGTTACCAATACATATTCCTAATCATAGCTTCCAATGGTTCCTAGGCTACAAGGCATCACATATCAGGCCAATCTATCATGTAATTCCTGATGGTATCCCTACCCTTATCCTAGCATGCGAACATTCATATCGTATAACATATCAACATGTACGGGTATTCTGGGAATCACTTACTTGAGCTCGGCCGATTGCACGCATCATACCCCCTTTTTCTCTACAAAATTCTTTTTAGAAGTCTGTTTTCTTTTAAAAGATTATCAACTCCTCAGTTTGAGTTCAAGCACACCCGAGGGTGTGCCCGAATCCCTCAAACCAAGGCTCTGATACCAACTTGTAACGTCCCAAAAATTATAAGGTAAAAATTTTATTTTTTAATTCAACCAAAAACACCATTTATCCATTTCGATCATATAAAAGTATATTAGAGTAAAATAGTTATTAGAGTACAATTTCAAAATTATAAGATCGGGGAAACATGGTTGGATGTGTTGCGATCAAGTCGGGCCCTTCCCTTTCGAACCGGAAGTACCTGAAACCATAAACATAAAACCATAAGCACAAAGCTTAGTGACTTACCCAAAATACCACATACCATACATATTATTGGTCCTAGCCCACATATTGGGCCCAACTCACCATAATGGGCCTAGCTCTTTTCAAACCAATGGGCCCAGCCCAACATATAACTGCGAGAGTCACAGAGACAGCTAGCATCCTACATAACATACAATAGGCCTAGCACTTCCTGATCAATGGGCCCAACCCAACATACAAATGGGCCTAGTCCGTCATACAGTGGGCCTAGCCCAACATACCATGCAAGAGTCACAAAGACAACTAGCATAACAGATCCTAGTAGGCCGGCATTGGTGCCTTCGACCCACGGGTACATTGAGGAGACTCACCTGAGTTCAAGATAACCGAAACACACGCGCTCCTGCAACCGACATCTTCACACTAAACACAACCAAATTACCCCCAGTCAATAATTAAGACAATTCCCCAAAATCCAAGGTCCACACCAATATCCTATCCTTCTAATGAGTAAAAGACCATTTTACCCTTCCTATATCTGACCTAACATCTCATGTCCCAGATTGGTACGCCCCGCGTATTACCTGATGTTGCACAAGGTACAACACGCTGAAGCTTACAAACGGAGACTCCATGCATTACGCTAAGCGTATGCATACGTACGCCCAACGTACTCACCAAGTGACCAAAACTTCACATTAAGCACTTAATGCTTAAGACCAAAACGTCGAAACTCATATCTAACCTTTAAACAAGGTCTTAAACCATAAACTTGACAACTTTACTCCTTTTCATGTCTTAATGGGACCCAAACCCGTTTTTATCCATCTAAACCCATAATATGAACACCAACTTTAGCATGATTCATCAAAACCCATCGAATATGACATTTTTATGCACCAACAACCTCAGAAATGCTAAGATCTAACATTCTAAGCTCCTGGAGTAGCTCATACTCACAATAATGACTCCATGGACCATAATAAACCCAAAACAAGCCCAGACTAGATCTAATACATAGAGTCATCAAGTTAGAAACTTTATACCTCTTGGAAGTTGATGAAGATCATTAGAGCTTGGATCTACAATCTCCAAGCCAAGCAATGCTTCTTACAATATCTCTTCTTCTCCAAAGTCCAACAAAAACCACACTAAGGCTTGAAATTAACGCAAGAGAGGCTAGGGTTTCGAATTTAGGGTTAAGGGTGATGGAGGATGAAGATAAAAGGGTTTAAGAATGAGTTAAGGCCTTTAAATAGGGTCCAAGACCCTAAATTAGAATTTGCATCTGAATGGAGTATGCCTTGTGTACTCCAGGTATGCCTAGCGTACTCCAAGAAATGTGCGATCAATCTAAGCTAGTATGCCTAACGTACTCCCTGTATGCCCAACGTACTAGGCTTAGCCCAAAAACCTACTAACTTCCTAAGGCCATAACTTCTTCGTTCAAACTCCGATTTCGACGATCCTTATATCCACGGAAAGGTAAAGAGAAGCTCTACAAACCTATCAACTCTCCTTTGAATTAAAACCTTCTAAACTTAAATCCTAAATTCATGAAAGGCCCACACCGTGACTTTACTAATACACCCTTGGGCTCCAAAACACAAACCGAACTCTCGGATCACCTAATATACACTATCCACGTCCAAAGGGATCTAAACCTCTCTTTCCCCAAGGCCCAGACTCTTCTGATAATTGATCTTCGGGTCACGGCCCTAAATTATAAAACGATTCGAAACAGGGTGTTACACTCTGATGGAAAAATGGGGACACTTTAGGCTACGCTAAGCGTAGCCAAAATTACGCCCATCATAGCATACTGTTTTGCCAACTTATGAAGAAGCTCTTTGTGCACAAAGAGCAACCATCCAATCATCAGATCTGGACGTAAAGAACATCCTAAGGGGTAAAGTCTCTGACTTTACACCTTTACATCACCAAAAAGGGCATAAGACCAAACCCTAAGTCCATAAAACCTTCAAATGCTCAAGAGCTCATGCATGGATGGATAGGAGTGACCAAGTGTAACAGCCCAAGATTTCAATTAAAATTTTTCATTTAAATATTAACAATCCATGTTTAATAATTAGAAATTCCCATCATAAATTGTTTCCAAAAATCCAATACATCAACATATTATTCAGACAGATCAGAGTGTCCATAATAACGAGTGGGGAAAAATGTTGGAGAGTGCACGTTGCGCCATCAAGCCGGGCCCTTTCCCTTAGAGCTAGAAGTACCTGAAACATCCAACAAACTGTAAGCACACGCTTAGTGAGTTTCCCAAAACACATGAAACGTATAATCACATAATACCATGCACACGTACATATAAGTTTGCCATGGAATCCCTTCATGGTCTTCATTTGGAATGCCATGGGCTACCCCCATGGTCTTATATCCCCAAACCATGGGATCCTCCCATGGTCATGCCAAGTGCCATGGGCTCCTCCCATGGTCTTCACATAATTCACATATAGATCAAATAGCAACCATTACATATTCAATGACTAAACATTTCATATCAATTAATGGGCCGGCCTTGGTGCCTCCGACCCATGAGTGTAGTGAGAAGACTCACCTCGAATACTGAATGATAGATGACTAGGTCCCGGCTCCGAATATTAGCTCTACTCAACCCCTAAACAGAAGCAATTCCTTAAATACAACTCAAAATGCTCCAAAACCCCCTTATAGGTCAAACTTGGTCAAAGATTAAAGTCAAAGTCAACGGTCCGAGTTGACCCAACTCGCCGAGTTTCTCCATTAACTGCACAGATCGGGAAAAATCTTATCAACTCACCGAGTTCACTAATGAACTCGCCGAGTTAGCCAGAAATCCAACAGCTTAATGCATTAAGTTGTTTCCATCGAATCTAGGAACTCCAATTCTCAGATCTCCTTCAAAATGATGTCTAGAAGGGTAAAGTTTCCAACTTTGCCCTTAGGAACCATCAAAATGAGTCAAACCTAAACCCTAGACTCATTAGGGAGAGGCTTGACCCATTAAGACTTTAAACTCCAAAGACAAAGTCCCAAAATACAGATCTGGCATCCAAAGGCTGGAAAATCACGTAAAGTTTCCAACTTTACGTCCATACATGGTAAAAAGAAACCCTAGGGCTCAATATAGGCTTAATAAAGGACTTATTGCAAAAATGGGACCTAGGACCTAGTAAAGCTTGCAACTTTAAGCCAAATGAGGCCATAAAATGGCTAGATCTAACATGACAACCCCTGGAACACTCAACTTCTTGGACAACTCAACCATGAGCCCAAAATCAAGATAATACCCCAAAATAAAGAGATTTAAACAATAATAAAGCAAGTTATAAAATTGATACCTCCAAAAGACTACAATGAGTAGGGAGATTCTGGATCTAAGTCTTCCCTCCAAGCTATGCACCTTCAACTTCAAAGCTTCTCCAAAAGTGTGCAAAAATATCAACACTTAAGGCCCTCCACAAGCTCACATACTCACAAGGACGATGATACACTCTTTTAGGGTTTTCTAGACAGAGGAGGCTGGTAAGGAGACCAGCTAAGAGACTTAAGGCCTTTAAATAGGGTGCAACACCCTAAAAATTAGGGATTCCTTCCCAGCTGCCAACTCGCGGAGTTGGTTCATTAATTCCCTCAGTCAAAGTCCACTCGACACGCCGTGCCGAAGCTTTCAACTCGCCGAGTCCAACAAGAAAATCAACAATTTAGGGGAATAAGTTCATACCGAAACCAAGCGTTACAAATCTCCCCCACTTGAATCAGACTTCGTCCTCGAAGTTCGCTGCCTCAAACAATCCCGGATAATGTTCCCTCATCTCCTCCTCGGGCTCCCACGTCCATTCTGAGCCCTGCTGGTGCTACCACTGCACCTTTACTAGCTTCACTTCTTTGTTCCGTAGGGATTTTGTTTTTCTGTCCAGAATCGCAATGGGCTTCTCCACGTAATTCAAGCTCCCATCAACCTAAATATCATCCAAGGAAATGATTGCGGTCTCATCAGCAACACACTTCTGAAGCTGAGACACGTAGAAGATGTTGTGGATCTAACTGGGCTTATCCGGTAGATCCGACCGATAAGCAACCCTGCCAACTCGGGCATAAATCCTGAACGAACCAATAATTCGGGGCCCCAGCTTGCCCCTCTTCCGAAACCGAATGATACCCTTCCATGGTGACACCTTCAGCAAAACAAAATCCCCCACCTGAAACTCGAGATCCGAATGACGCCAATCAGCATAACTTTTCTGATGGCTCTGCACGACTCGCAGCCTGTCACGTACCCGCTAAATCAACTTGGTGGTCATAAGCACCACCTCGGTGCTTCCGATAACTCGATGCCCAACCTCCCCCAACAAACTGGAGTCCTACACCTCCGACCATACAACATCTCAAATGGGGGTCGGTTAATACTAGCATGATAACTATTGTTATATGAGAACTCTGCTAGAGGAAGGCAAGTATCCCAAATCCCTATAAAATCCAATACACATGCCCGGAGCATATCCTCGAGCGTCTGGATCTTCCGCTCGCTCTAACCATCAGTCCGGGGGTGGTAAGCAGTGCTGAAATGCAATTAAGTTCCCAACTCCTCATGGAACTTCCTCCAGAACCTGGAGGTGAAACGAACATCACGGTCCGAAACCACCGATACCGGCACCCCGTGCTTGACCACTACCTCCCGCACATAAATACTTGCTAATTTTTCGGCGGAGATACTCTCGGAGATCGGGACAAAATGCGCACTCTTAGTCAACCTGTCTACAATAACCCAAATAGAATCCACCCCGCGCGCGGTCTTGGTAAGCTTCGTAATAAAATCCATCGTGATGTCTTCCCATTTCCAAACAGGAATCTCCAACGGCTGCATCTTGCCGTGAGGTCGATGATGCTCGGCCTTGACTTTGCTGCAAGTCAAGCACCGTTCCACAAACCACGCAACCTCCCGCTTCATGCAGGGACACCAATAGCTCAATCTCAGGTCTCGGTACATCTTTGTGGCCCCCGGATGAATAGAAAACTTGGACTTGTGTGCCTCCTCTAAGATCTTTTGCCTCACACCCCGAATGCCGGAACCCACACTCTGCCACATTGTGTCAATAAACCCCGACTATCTCAAAAAAACAATGGAATCTGACCCCGAATCCGCTCAATCTTCCAGTTCTCCATTTTTAAACCCTCCACATGAGCCTCCTTGATCATATCCAACAAAGGTGAAATCACCGTCATCCTCAAGCAGACATCTCGGATCGGAGCACTTGCCGCCTTACGACTCAAAGCATCGGCCACCACATTGGCCTTTCCGGGATGATACAAAATCTATCAATCATAATCTTTTACTACATCCAGCCATCTCCTCTGTTGCATATTCAAATTATGTTGATCCATCAAATACTTCAAACTCTTGTGATCAGTAAAAATGGTGCATCAGACCCCATATAAATAATGCCTCCAAATCTTGAGGGCAAACACCACCGCCCCCAATTCCAAGTCATGAGTGGGGTAATTCACCTCATGAGGTTTCAGCTGCCTCGAAGCATAAGCAATCATATGGCCCCACTGCATCAGAACAACTCCTAATCCTGAAATAGAAGCGTCACAATACACTACAAAATCATCCAATCCCTCGATTAGTGCTAGAATCGGGGCCTCGCATAATCTCTACCTCAAGGTCTCGAAAGCCAATTGCTGATCTGGACCCCACCAAAAGGTCACACCTTTCTTGGTTAAACGAGTCCATGGTACGAAGATCTTGGAGAAATCCTGAATAAATCTCCGATAGTACCCTGCTAGGCCTAAGAAACTCCAGATCTCGTATGCGTTCTTCGGAACCTCCCAACGCATTACCGCCTCAATCTTGGCTGGATCAACCAAAATACCCTCTTGATTGATGATGTGCCCCAAAAACTGCACCTTACGCAACCAAAAATCACACTTCGAGAATTTGACAAAAACCCCTCCCTCCTCAGGGTCTCCAATCCTCCCTCAAATTCTGCTCATGCTGCTCCTTGGTCTTAGAATAGACCAAGATATCATCAATAAAACAATCACAGAACGATCCAACATCAGTCTGCAAACCCGGTTCATGAGATCCATGAACGCTGCCAGAGCATTAGTGAGCCCAAATGGCATCACCACAAACTCGTAATGACCATAACGAGTCCTGAAAGCCATCTTCGGTATATCCTCATCCCTAATCCTTATCTGATGATACCCCGACCGAAGATCAATCTTGGAGAACCAAGTGGCACCCTGAAGCTGATCGAATAAATCATCAATCATCGGAAGTGGATAACGATTCTTCACTGTCAACTTGTTCAGCTCCTGATAATCAATACACATCTTGTGTGACCCATCCTTCTTTTTCATGAACATGATAGGTGCTCCTCACGGGGAACTGCTTAGACGAATGAATCCTCGGTCTAGCAGCTCCTGGAGCTGCGTAGACAACTCACGCATCTCAGGCGGAGCTAGACGATACGACGCTTTGGATATAGGAGCCACGCCAGGCACTAAATAAATAAGGAACTCTACTTGCCTCTCGGGAGGCAACCCAGGTAACTCCTCTGGAAATACATCAGGAAAATCTCGCACAATCGGTACCCAGCTCATATCTGGCGTGGCCTCCACCCTCGTATGCGAAACATAAGCCAAAAACCGAGAACAACCCTGCTGAAGGAGTCTCCTAGCTCTCGCAGCCGACCAGAGAGCTGGCCCATGCGAGGCTCTCTCTCCATGAATAACCAGTTCTCCCCCACTTGGGGTTCGAACTCTCACCAGCTGACGCTCGCAATCTATCATGGCCCCATTGGGCCCCAACCAATCCATCCCGATGATCACCTTTAATCCTTGCAAGGGAATCAGAACCAAATTGATAGGAAACCTCTCCCCGAACATATTCAGAACACTCCCCCTAAATACCCTCGCAGTACTCACGGTGCGATCATCCGCAATCTCCACCTTGAGTGGGGAATCCAAAGTCCCCGGAGCATCTCAGAACTTCTTGCTGAGCGTAAGAGATACAAATGATCGGGTAGCCCCCGAATCAAAAAGAATATAAGCCGACAGACCATTAACCAAAAAGGTCCCTTAACAAAATCATAACCATATAAGCATAAGCAATAACAAAAATAAGAGAGGAATAGATCACATACCAGTCACGACGTCTGGCGCTGCTCGGGCCTCCTCTGAAGTCAACTGAAATGCGCGAATCTTCACCGCAGGAGCTTCCGCCTTGATCGGGCGGCCATCAGTAATCCTCATCGTGGCGGGCGCATGCGCCGCCACCGCTCCTCCTCCTCTAACCAACCTCGGACAATCGGCCTTTTTATGACCGGTCTGGTTGTAGTGGAAACAAATCAAGCCCTTCTTGGGTCAATCCCGACTCATGTGACCCGGCTGGTCACATGCATAACACACCGAGCCTGCTGCTCGACTGGCTCCACTGTGTGGCTTACAACACTTGGCACACCGGTCATGACCCTGTTGGCCCCTACTGGGAGGATCGGAGGTCTTAGGCTTCTTGGCCTGACCTACTGCTGCCTAAACCTGCTCCGACTTCCGCTTGGTCTGGAGCTCCAACTCAATTTCCAGCTCTCGGGCCTTCTCCACCATGTCATTTAGGGTCTTGCACCTCGAAAAGCTCACAAACTCCCGAATTTCATCCCTCATCATGGAATGATACCTCGTCTTCTTCATCTCCTCATCCGCAGCGTATTGCAGAACCAATAATGCCCTATCCCGAAACTTGGCGGTGATCTCCGCCACAGTCTCGGTAGTCTGCTGTAAATCCTGGAACTCTCTCACTAATCGCTACATCTCGATGGATGGTGCAAACTCCTGATCAAACCTCCTCACAAACTCCTCCCAAGTCATCTCAGCCACACCTGCTGATCCCACCTCGCAGGTAACCTCCTCCCACCAGTCTCGTGCTCGATCCCTCAACATACAAGATGCGAACCCCAACTTTGCCGCCTCGGGGCAAAAGCTCGTGCGTTGGGCATTCTCCATGTCTGCCACTCAGCGTCGACTGGTGATGGGATCCATGACCCCAAAGAACTCAGACGCTCCACAGGCCTTAAACTCCCTAAACGAGGGAGCTCGGGCCGCAATCTAGCATGCAGCAATCTCGGCTTGGAAATATCTAAGTCGCTCCTCCATGATCTCCATGATGCCCTCCTTGACAGTACCAAAGATCACCGGGGTAGCGTCAAGTATGCCGCGAGTAACCTCGGTTGCGGTAAGATCGCGCAGCCTCTCATCAATGGGCTCTACACTAGAGCCTGAACCCGATCCTGATCCTGAACCCGAACCTCGCATGATCATCACCATCCTCAACTAAAAATATCACAAATAACAATGATAAAGAATTCGAAAAGGATTCCTCCTCACCGGACTCCTAAGAGCTATCGGGTCTGTCATTGATTTGGGTACAGGTCTTGTGCTTTCAGTAGTACATGCCCAATACTACTTTCACACCTACCTGTACCTTCCCCAAGGCCATACCTGATATCCCTAATTCACCCAATCATAAATCATGACTCATAAGCACAACACTAACTCATATCCTAGACTATTCTAGGATTCCATAATCCTCATCAACCCAGAAACTCGAACTAATCATAGCATGTTGCCCTATGCATGCAAGTTATACACAAGGAGAATCACATAGACTGTCAAATAAAGCTTCTACCATAAACCACAACCAGACAAGGAACAGGAATAAGGCAGATTTCCTCATTCTAGGGATTTGCAATCCTAAGCATGTACAACTTTGAAAGCATACACTTAGCAAATAATCCATTCAACATCAATTTCCATATATATCATAGCATGGCTAAAACATTGGGAACACTTACTTGAGCTCGGCCGATTACATGCATTGCACTCTCCTCTTTTACTTACAAAAATCGACTTCAAGAAAATTTTAACTTTTGATTTCTTTTTGAAAAACAATTTTACCATTTCCTCAGTTTGAGTTCTGACACACCCAAGAGTGTGCCCAAATCTCTCAAACCAAGGCTCTGATACCAACTTGTAACAGCCCAAGATTTCAAGTAAAATTTTTCATTTAAATATTAACAATCCATGTTTAATAATTAGAAATTCCCATCATAAATTGTTTCCAAAAATCCAATGCATCAATATATTATTCAGAAAGATCAGAGTGTCCATAATAACTAATGGGGAAAAATGATGGAGAGTGCACGCTGCGCCATCAAGCCGGGCCCTTGCCCTTAGAGCTACAAGTACCTGAAACATCCAACAAACTGTAAGCACACGCTTAGTGAGTTTCCCAAAACACACGAAACATATAATCACATAATACCATGCACACGTACATATAAGTTTGCCATGGACTCCCTTCATGGTCTTCATTTGGAATGTCATGGGCTACCCCCATGGTCTTATATCCCCAAGCCATGGGCTCCTCCTATGGTCTTGCCAAGTGCCATGGGCTCCTCCCATTGTCTTCACATAATTCACATATAGATCAAATAGCAACCATTACATATTCCATGACTAAACATTTCATATCAATTAATGGGCCGACCTTGGTGCCTTCGACCCATGAGTGTAGTGAGAAGACCCACCTCGAATATTGAACGATAGATGACTAGGTCCCGGCTCCGAATATCAGCTCTACTCAACCCCTAAACAGAAGCAATTCCTTAAATACAACTCAAAATGCCCCAAAACCCCCTTATAGGTTAAAATTGGTCAAAGATTGAAGTCAAAGTCAAAGTCAACTGTCCGAGTTGACCCAACTTGTCGAGTTGTCCTTCAACTCGTCGAGTTTCTCCATTAACTGCACAGATCGGGAAAAATCTTATCAACTCACCGAGTTCACTAATAAACTCGCCGAGTTAGCCAGAAATCCAACAACTTAATGCATTAAGTTGTTTCCATCGAATCTAGGAACTCCAATTCTCAGATCTCCTTCAAAATGATGTCTAGAAGGGTAAAGTTTCTAACGTTACCCTTAGGAACCATCAAAATGAGTCAAACCCAAACCCTAGACTCATTAGGGAGAGGCTTGACCCATTAAGCCTTTAAACTCCAAAGACAAAGTCCCAAAATGCAGATCTGGCCTCCAAAGGCTGGAAAATCACGTAAAGTTTCCAACTTTACGTTCATGCATGCTAAAAAGAAATCCTAGGACTCAATATAGGCTTAATAAAGGACTTATTGCAAAAATGGGACCTAGGACCTAGTAAAGCTTGCAACCTTAAGCCAAATGAGGCCATAAAATTGCTAGATCTAACATAACAACCCCTGGAACACTCAACTTCTTGGACAACTCAACCATGAGCCCAAAATCAATTTAAAACCCCAAAACAAAGAGATCTAAACAATAACAAAGCAAGGTATAAACTTGATACCTCCAAAAGACTGCAATGAGTGGGGAGATTTTGGATCTAAGTCTTCCCTCCAAGCTATGCACCTTCAGCTTCAAAGCTTCTCCAAAAGTGTGCAAAAATATCAACACTTAAGGCCCTCTACAAGCTCACACACTCACAAGGACGATGATACACTCTTTTAGGGTTTTCTGGACAGAGGAGGCTGGTAAGGAGGCCAACCAAGAGACTTAAGGCCTTTAAATAGGGTGCAACACCCTAAAAATTAGGGTTTCCTTCCCAGCTGCCAACTCGCCGAGTTGAGGCACCTTAACTCGCCGAGTTGGTTCATTAATTCCCGCGGTCAAAGTCCACTCGACACGCCGAGTTGAAGCTTTCAACTCGCCGAGTCCAACAGGAAAAATAAACAATCTAGGGGAATAAGTTCATACCGGAACCAAGCGTTACACCAAGCTCACATTTTTTTATGACTCTACAAGCTCAGAAACATCTATAAATGAACCTTATAAGGTTTGGAGTAGCTCATACCAATAAAGACCAAGGTTAAAGGACAAAAGGCATAAAACCCTATGAGCTAATTTGATCTATCATAAGGAACATCAAGGTGCAAGCTTTATACCTCCTGGAAAATGTTGGTGAAGTGCAAAGTCTGGATCTACAAAGCTTGGGACTCCCAAGTGTTTCTTTAATGGACTCCTTCACAATGCACCAAAAAAAAACCCACACTAAGGCTTCAAAACTCTCACAAAATGGCTAGGCTTTCGATATGACTGAAAATAAGGGTGGAGGTTGAGCATGGGTTGGCCCTCAAGGAGTTAGAGCCTTTAAATAGGGCTCACAACCCCTCAATTAGGGTTTAGATCCTGTGTTGTTACGCTCAACGCAGACAACTCTACACCCAATGTAGGGAATTAATGCCTTTTTGGAATCTTTCACCTACGCCCAACGTAGGAGGCCATCCTACACCCAGTGTAGGGCACCCAAGATGCACAAATGGAAAAAATTAAATATTTAGAAGAATACATGAGGATAGGGTATTACAACTCTCCCAACTTTGACATCTCTACGCCCAACGTAGGGCATTAATCCCTAGATGGAATCTTTCACCTACGCTCGTCATAGGAGGCCATCCTACGCCAAGCGTAGGGCGCCCAAATGTACAAATGACAAAAATTAAATATTAAGAAGCATACCTGAGGATACGGGTGTTATACTCCTCGTCTCAGAGTGCTGATATCTTCACCAAAGGGCTTTCTTCATATCTATTTCTTGATTTCAGATCCAATATGAACATTTGTTCACGGTCTACTATTCCGCCTGCAAAGGATGTTAGCCGTATATATTTATATATTGTATTTTAGTTGTCGTGTGGCTCTTTGTATTAGTTGTCCACGCTTCCTTAGCCCATGTCTATATTTTGTATTATATATTATATATTTGGCATGATGGGAAAATAGTTTACCAACGATATGCAATTGTCAGTAAGAATGGTGTTTAATGAAGAGATTAAGTCACTTTGATGATACATATAGTCTAAAGAAAAAGAAGCCCAACTGCCCAAGTATGTATATAAGAAACAATTCGCTTACCTTTTAAATTCGCTAGCCATTTTCCAATAGGCTATGATTTATTTATTTTAGTTGGACTACTGTTCAGGGAATTAAATTTATATTTGGGTTTTTCTTTATATACACGCAGTGCAAAAAAATAAAGATAAAAATTATGTACGTGTAACCCAATTTTTTTTTAAGTTAATGATGTCATATGTTTTGAAATTTATTTAATACTTTGAAGTATATGAATAAACATATTTAAATAACATTTCGCTAAAATTGTCCAAGTATTGAATGCTTGACGATCGACTTCTAACTCCTTGGGGTTGGGCCACTTCCCAAATTACAAGACACTACCCGAATTCTCGCGTGTTGCGCAACATAGTAGCTACTAAAATATGTTAGAATTTATGATTTACATACATATTTATGTCATTTTACATATCTTTATCAAAGACTTTTATAAACACGTCTATGTCAACGAAACTGACTAAACAATATTTTAATTAATTTTTTAAGATAAGATATATATATATATATATATATATATATATATATATATATATATATATATGAGAAAAGTGAATATATATTACAGCCCTATTCCTATATATATATATATATATATATATATATATATATATATATATATATATATATATATGATCATAAAAAACGACGAATGTACTATATTAATATTATGGTGAATATTTTAAAATTAGTATTTTTTATCGAGAATATATGCCCAAAAATTACTCTATAACAAAGTAAAAAATGACATTCTAAGAAAAAAAATTGTTGAATATGTCATTTGTTTATGTTTGATTGCAATAGAAAGTTATATTTGAAGGTTGATAAAACTTAAAGGGTGTTAACAGTTTATTTTGATACACCAAACTTTATATATTGAAAGTTATGATATAAAAATGAGTTAAGTTGTTCAAATTATAAAATGGTAATTATAAATGAAAAAAATAAGAAAATTAATATAAACAAATAATATATATATATATATATATATATATATATATATATATATATATATATAAACCAATTAAGTGTCATAACTACCTACTAAATATCATAAGTTAAAACTTTTGAGTTGCAGTGTTTAATTGGTAAAAATCACTTTTGAGTTGCAGTAATTATTAAATAAGTTGAAAAGTTTTGTAGATTTCAAGTGAATTAAATGTCATAAATAACAATTAAACATCATTAGTTAAAAACTCTTGAGTTGTAGAGTTTTTAATTGGTTAAAAATATTTTTGAGTTGTAATAGTTATTAAATAAGTTGAAAATTTTTATAGGTTTCAAATGAATATGATGCTAACAACATGACCTTTATTACAATATATATATATATATATATATATATATATATATATATATATATATATATATATATATATATATATATGGAAAAGTTCAATAGACAACCATAATTATTGGTTCTTCAAGAAACCAAATCTTTTTTTTCAATTTCTAGAGCTTATTTTTTATCGAAAAAAAAATCTAAATTCATATATTAACATTGTGAATGTGAAAAATATTTTTCGGATTCACCGTGTGAATCCGGATTCACGTTGTGAATTTTCAAAGATTCACATTGTGAATTTGATGTTAAAAAAAAGAAAAAAAAATTCGAATTTGATATCATTGGAAAAAGGATAAAAAGTTATAAATTTCTCTATTTTTAGTTTTTTTTTTGATAAAAAATATGTTCTAAAAGTTGAAAAAAAGATTGGTTCCTTGGGTCCTTGGTTAATTATGGTTCTCTATTGAACCTCACCCTATATATATATATATATATATATATATATATATATATATATATATATATATATATATATATAGGAGTAGGATCAAATGAGAACACCTAAAAGGTTAAGAACGCGAGAACAGATCATAACCTTCTAAATAATTAGATCTAGGGCTATTAATAATCGGGTCATTTATGTAAATTATAAAACTGACAGGTTAAATATATAACTTTGAAATGGTGATAAGGGTATAATAGGAAATCCAAATAATAGAAATAAATGGCAATTTCTATGATTTAGGTATAATATTAAATTGGATCGTTGTTTCTCTCAATTTCAATACATACTAAACCCTAATCTATTTGATTTTTTTATTTCCGGCCGCACACCCCCATCTTTTTCACATTATGCCGCCATTGCCATCGATGTTCATATCTCACCACCGCCTGCCTTCATCCTTTTTTTCCAGCCTTCATCATTGATCGGAGGAGAATAGATTTTGAAACAAAAAAAGAAGCAGGAAAACAATCACCACCATTTATGTGTGCCGTCATCATCACTCGCTGCCACTACCACTAACCACCTTTGAACAACCACCACCACCCAAGACGTATCCATTCACCTCCGCCGCACCTATGGTTTGCCTTCTCTACCTCCCCGATCGATCTTCAAAATCATCACCGAATTCCCCTTTGTTCTTGATGCTTAAATCTTAGTTTTGACAAAGTTTCGTGATGTGAATAAGTTGCAGATTGGATTCACGGTAATCAGATTCACGTTCTTGATGCTTAAATCGTAGTTTTGACAAGCGCCCCAAAAAGTCTCCCCGGTTCGCCACTTTCATTTTAACTTGCCTTGTTCTTCATTTTTCTAGGTGAATTGCAGACCATTATTCTTCATTTACACATCAACCCTATATTTCTTTGTTTAAATTCATCTCATACCAACCCTTATAATTGATGGAAGAGATAGCCATGCGAAGCTGTAATCAGATTCAAAGTAAAAAAGTTGTGCACAGAAGCCGTTTGATGAAATGTGTGAGAGAGGTATTCATTTGTGAATACCAGGGTATTCATTTTGTTAATAGAAATGTATTCATTTGCGAATAGAAGTGAGATCATGTGTGAATGAGTGTATTTAGATCATATGTGAATGAGTGTATTTAGTTATGATTAGAGGTATTCTTTTATTCATTTGTGAAACATGGTATTCATTTGTTAATAGCAATGTATTCGTTTGTGAATAGCAGTGTAATCACGTGTGAATGTGTGCATTTATTTATGAATAGAGATATTCTTTTATGAATAAATGATAATTTTTACACTCATTTTATTTCAGTTTATTAGAAAAAGGAATTTGATTACTTGTAAATTGATGTGCATTTATTTGTGATTAGAGTAGTATCAGGTTTTTTGAAAAAAAAATCATTTATGAATACAAATGTAATGATTTCGGGTTTGATTTCTAGTAATTTTTTGAAAAAAAAACATGAAATCGGAGAATTTTTATTTTGAAGAAAAAAATTTTAATTTTTTTTTAGTTTTAAATTTTTTCTTGATAAAAATGTTTTCTATATTCTATTAATATGAAAAGTAAAAAAATCAAATATTTATTTCTTTTTTGGTAACTGATCCTAAATTTAAGGGAATCTGATTGATTTTTTTTATTTTAATTTAATTAAAATATACAATTACTAATATGCCCTTATATATTGATTGGTCCAAATTTGTTCTCGCGTTCTCAACCTTTTAGGTGTTCTCATTTGATCATTCCCCTATATATATATATATATATATATATATATATATATATATATATATATATATATATATATATATATATATATATATATATATATATATATATATTGCTTTAGATTAGCATATTAATAGAGATTTTATATTTTTTTATAGACGAAAATACTTGATAACTACAAATGAGTTCTTTTTAATGTAGGTTGTTATACATATACATCGATTGTTTTATTTTCATTGATCTTAAGATTTTTTTTTGGTGTTGTTTTATATATGTTTTGAACATTGTAGTCAAATCATATTTTCCCACATTTATATGAATCTCATCATTAATATATAGATGTATCATATGTATCCATTAGTTTAAACTTCTTAGAACGTAACAAAAAACACAAAATAATAAGGATGATTTTATAATTAAAACTAGGCAAATGTCAATACGTTACGCATGTATAAAATTACCTAGTTAAAATATAAAACGGTTATATTAAAAATAAATATATCATTTTTATTAACAATTAGATAAGAATTTTATAATAACTCTAAAAAATAATTTTAAATATTATCATTATGTTGAACTATATAATAAAAGACAAAATTAAAACTTGGAGTTGTTTTGCATATACAAAGTGATGTAGTTAAAATAGAAATAAATGTACGTTGTTAAAAATAACTAAGTCGTTAGTGTTATCTATTAAATAATAATTTTCTACTAAATTCAGAAGTTTATCTTAAATACTATCATTATGTAGAACAAATGATAAGATATTCATCTTTTATAAGACTGTAAACTCGACCAACTAAGCCAGATACTCGACCAACTAAGCCAAATACTCGGCAGGTTACTCAGACTCGACCTCCAACCAAGGCGAGTTTGGCCAACTCGGCCAAATTAAGACTCGGATATTAATCAAACTCAATCCAAATCGGTTAAACTCAAATCGATTCAAATCAATATACCCAACAACATAATTTTTTTTACTTAAAATGCGGTTTGAACCAGAAACAATTCAGTTCAAAACCATTTTAAAAAATCTAAAACTTAACTAGACACTTTTCAACAAAGATTGTCTCACCAAAGAATACAATCAACGTCTTACAAACACAGACGCAAATAAGTTTTCATGGCTTAGTCCTTTTGAAACATTTCACAGTCTTTTCTATTTATAGAGGAAGAGAAATTATCTTGTTTACTCTCACCATCAATGTTAGCTAAATAAAATAAATAAATAAATGTTATCCAAAAAAAATATTGTTCAATAATTCCATTTTTTTTCTATAATCCCGTAAGTTGTTATCTAAAAAAGCAAATTTTTATCGAATAACTTTTTGTTAAATCCCAAAATCATAAATTTCGTAAGGCTACACAATAAAAAAAGTTTATTTATATGTATTTTCATGATTCAAAAATTCCTTATAAAATGAATTCATCTATAAAATATAATTGAGTATACATTTTGTGCTTATAAATGAAAGGGATATTCCAAACAGTTATAATTGTATGGTTAGGTAGATGTTTTTTTATTTATTTAACTAATTTATAATATTATTAGAAAGAAATTAAAAAGTAATGAGAGTTTTAAATGAATGTGGTAAAAGAGAAAATGCTTCATTTTTAGTATAGTATGATATATTTTTGTTTCTTTATGATTTCTTTTAATTACATTAGAATTGAACACCTTATCATGTTGTCAAACATATATATTTGAGTGAAATATTTGTGAATAATTAGATTTTTCTAATTATTAAATAGTAAATATTTACACTTACAAATATGTTGTTTATAATAAGCAAGTCACTATATTATTAAATTCTTAGGATTCCAATGTATTAAAATAATTATATTATTTTTAAACCAAATAAAAACTTTCTAAGAAATATAACATTTAATATAACCAATTAAGTTTATTATCTAACTTGAAATAAAGATCTTTTATATATATATATATATATATATATATATATATATATATATATATATATATATAAACAAATTAAATGTCATAAATACCAACTAAATATTATAAGTTAAAAAAAAACTCTTGAGTTGTAGTATCATAAATGAAAAAGTTTTTTCAAATTGCAGTAATTAAATAAGATAACTTCAAGAGTTTTAGTGGTTTCAAATGAATATGGTTCAAGATAAGAGAGTTATCTTGAACCATATTTATTTAGATTAATTCTTTTATAAAAATTATATAATTTGACATTATAATTTAGCATTTACATTTAACAATATATTTTATAAATTGCTAAATATTTTGAAAATAGTCATTTTTTTGTAACTTTTATTGACATTTTGGTTTAAGGTTTATATTTAACTCTCATTTAAATTAAAAAAATTAAGTATGTTATATTAATAGTTCAAAAAGTTGTTACATTAGAACGATAACAGTTTACATAAAACAATATATTTAAACTAATAAATATTTTATCATAAAATATAAACAATTATCTTTTAAAAATAGATTAATAAAGAAGTTTAATTCATTAAAAACCTAAATGAATGTGGTATAATATATTTGATTTATCTAAGAAACAAAATGAAAAAAACAAATACAACTTCTATATCTTTTTTAAGAAGCAATACATACATGATACAAGAACTAAGAAAATACATATATGCAATAAAGGGAATAATCAAACTCTAAATAGATCATTTTCATACATTCAAACTCTAAATAACCAAACAAAAAACATAAGATATTACAAAATTAAAAGCATATATATCTTTAATAATTATAACAAACAAATCTCTCTCTCTCTCTCTCTCTATATATATATATATATATATATATATATATATATATATATATATATATATATATATATATATATGAATTAAAATTGAGAAAATCACCAAAATAGCTTTTAGGTTTTCAAAACGTTGATTATCATATTCACCTCTAGTTTTCCCCAACATATTTTATCATTCACCTATTTCGTTCAATGTAAAAGCCAAGCATGAAATAATCTTCTTATATAGGCAAACATTTCAATTAACCAAATAATTAATTAGCATAAGCAGGAGTGGAACCAAAATTTTACGCTAGGGGTAGCATAATCTTTTTCTTATTCTATTGTTTCTATGAAAGAGTCTATAATGCTACTTGAATAAAAGTGAGCAAGTCGTTTTAAATAGTATAAAATCAAGTTTGACATGTAAAAGTTTCTGAAAACAAAAATCAAATGTTTTGGCAACACACAAAATGAGCTAATTAACCATGCTAAAAAAAATAAATGTGTTTGCAGCAAACAACATGAGCTAATTAACCATCAGTACCCAAAACTCATCTAAAGATTTTACCGGTCAAAAGAAAATTCGACTTGCATATCAATCTTGTTTCATCGTCTTAGTCAGAAGAAAATTAAACCAAAAACTTCCCAAATACAAAACCAAAACGAACAATTAAAAAGCAAGGAATGGAGTCACCAAACTTACTAGAAAGACATATTAGTCAATAACCTACCCAATAATCAAACTTAATTTACACCTGAAATTAACGTTCCATTGTGAAACTAGTATATGCACTCTTACCATCTATGAGATAAGTTTGTCAATCTTGTTACAAGACTACCACCTGGGCAAACGAATGCTAACCTATAAAAAGAAACTACAAAGATTGTTGTTTTGGATCATTATGCTAGTAATATAAACAAATCTAGTTCTTTACTAGTTTAGACATACACTTGTTACTGTCACATACGTAAGATTATAAACTTACACCCTCTAACTTTAAGACAATTCATTTAGACATTTCAACGAACAGTTAATATTCATAAACTTGTTCAAGAAAGTCAACTTGTATATATGAACTTAAAATTGGGAGTTGAAAATCAAATAATGAAGCAATTATGAAAAGAAACGATTACATACCTTTCACATGATAGACAGTTCACTTTGTTTTTAAATACTCCGACTCCAAGAATGATGAACTCGTCAACAAATCTTCTTCCACTATTGAAATTGATTAAAAAAAATTGATTGCTTCTAATATGGGAATCGATTCAATGACAAACCTGAAAGCTAAAACACAATTTCGTTTCATTGAAATTAATTGTCAATCTATTTCAAATAGTTGGTTATATTGCAATCTAAATAGATTTTGCTGATATGGGGATTTTTAACGATTCAAAGAATTCATAAAAGGGCAAAATGGGTAACTATCATTCCTTGGAGGACAGGAATGGAAAACATGGGGTTAACAAGAATATTCAGAGGGAATGATATTTCATCAAGAATACATGTTTCTTTTCTAGCCACCAACCAAACATCCAGTTTTTCATACATTTTGAATACGATAGTCATTTCCTAATTCTATTACTGCATACCAAACAAGGGATTAAGGTTTCTATGAGTTCTTGAGTTGCACAATTCCTTTGAGGAGTAGCAGCTTGGCATACATACGAATGAATACGATTCATCTTCCTTCTCTTACCTTCTTCTCCATAATTTTTGAGGGGTAGCACAGGCTACCCCTACCAACTAACTAGTTCCGCCCTTGAGCATAAGTTGAAAAGTTAAGAGTTTCAATTGAATATGTCTCAAGATATATGATTTATCTTGAATCATATTGATTTGAATGATGTCCTTTTTAAGAAGAAATTACTCAAGCAATGTACACGTTTATAATCTTTATAACAAGAATGGATTAGAAGAAGGAATTACTTAAGCAATGCACACGTTTATAACCGCAAACGTCAGGTACACCTTGAAGAACACACACATACGTCACTCTAGCCAACATCTTACTCTGACACATTCTGACACTATATATAGGACACGACCAACCACAAACGGGTTCACGGCCGTGAACATCTTCACGGCCGTGAACACCTTACAACCGTGAACTAACTGGCCGCAAACACCAAACACATGACCAAACCCTAGCATGATCTATACATATTGATGCCTAGCCCAAACCACTAAATTATGACCTAACATTCTCCCCCTTGGTTTGAGCTAGCATATCTTCATTCCTTCTCAATCAGCATCACATCAGATCTTCCCATAGCCCCAAGCCACATTTTCTTCTGAATGATTGTGGCGATCATACTTGTAAATTCTTTGGCAGCCTACTCCATAAGCTTCGTCTTGCAGACAATTTGATGTCGAGACAAAGTGTGAATATCTCGATCCCCGAACTTCAGAAGATCTCTTGCCATAACAAGGCGATGAGTACCCGTTGGAAATTTGATCACGGCAGTGGCCGCGGCTTCATCGAACACCCAAAATTCCATATTTTCCAGTGATCCATCATGAAAGTGTTGGAAAATAGTGTTGGATTAATGTCTAAGTCCATAACTATATTTGGTATGTACTTGACCCGACCCGGCATGGTCCATTTGGGTTGCACTTCACCGGCACAATTTATATGGATAGTCTTTTGAGAATAGTATATTTATGATTTATATTAATATATTATAAGTTCTAATATATTAATATGGAATCATATTATCTAGTTAGTATTGATCAAGAATTAATTTAGAATTAATTAAGTGATCAAAAAGAACTAATTAAATATGGACTCTTATATATATGGAATGGGCCAAGTTCATTTAGGTTGGGCTAAGCTTTCATGGATGGTCCATGGAGCTTTTAACCCATGGATCCTATGTAAATGAAAGGTCATGGGTATTAGGGTTTACATGGATGTAACCCTAATCCTCCATAATATATAAAGGGGTCCTTGGCTCACAAAATTGGAACAAGTGTGTGAAAATAAGAGTGGGCCGATTTTAGTGTGCATACATATTCTCTCAAGTTCTTCCAAGGTGTTTTGTGATTCCATTTGAGGCTTCCACACTATTGGGGCTAAGCTCTTAAAGCTTGAAGACATCAAGCTACATCAAAAGGTATGTCATCTAACTAGAACTTTGTAGTATAGGTGCTTCATAATATGCTAGTTAGGATGAAACCTTGGAATAGTTAATATTTGCATGTATAATAGAGAAAACATAGATCCAAGGTTTATAGGGTTGCATGTACACCATAGGAGTGTTAGAATGCTCAAAACCCATCAAATAGGAATCTCTTTCAGTTTCTTCGTGGGAGGCCACATCACAAACTTCATCGGCTCGTTGGTATTAGGATCAATCACATCTTTGCTGCTCCTTATAAATGATTATGCAGTCTTCATTTTGTCAAAATTCCTCTTGACTTAATTTTCCAAGAATAGTTGAAAATCAGTAGCCTGAGGGTCTTGAGACGGTTTATGAAATTGAGCTTTGGAGAGTTCAGTAAGGTCGACTTTTGTCCAAGAACAAAATTCATGTTTGTCTTTATAGTACTCCGGCTCACCAATTTTTCTTTTCAACACCCAGAGATTTAGCTTGTCGTGAAATCCCCACATCAGGATTCTTGATCTGTTGCCAAATTTGTCACCGAACCTCCTCTTTTCAAGATCAGTCACCGTAAATTTTGGCTGGTCCGCACGACGATTCTCGTCGGAATTCTTCATGATGAGCCATTTATTTTTCTTCTTAGGAGAAGACGGTTTCTGAGCTCTTTTCAGTGTTACCCTTAGAGGAGCTTGAGCTGGTTCATGTTCGAATCAATCAACAACCCTTGTGGTGTTTACAGGTGGTGGATTTACAAGTTAATCTGGCTGAGTAAAATGGGAAGGGGTCTCAGCTCCGCCTGGTTCTCCGACTGATGATTTGAATTTGTCACAAAATTCTTCAGCAAGTTTGTTCTTTAAGTCGAAGTAACAGGCAGTTAAGGCTCCAAGGTGAGTCTGTAGATCAGAGATTTGTGTTGTCTTCAGAGTATTATCTGCTTTAAGCTCCGAGACTTGGGTTTCAAGGTTCTTAATCAAAACATATTTTTCTATAAGTCTCTGATTCATCACACCAATTTCTTCTTTTAGCTCTGTCACAGATGGGTCTGCATCTCCTGAACTTCCTTCACCTATTGATATTCCTTTGCCACGAGGTGAAGGGTCTGTACCATGTTGTGCAAGAAACATGGCGAGCCTTTCAGAATCAGCATCGTGCACAGGTCTTGGAGGAGAACCCCCAGGAGATGAAGAGCTCCCGGCTTTAAACGAAGATCTGACATCACATGGTCCTTCTTGGGTTGGCATGGTTGGTGTAGCAGCTATTGTTGTGGCTGGCTGTGTTGGTGGGGACTGTTCTCTAATAAGCACTCCCGGCCTCGAGTCAGCTCGTCTTCTTTTCAGCGGAGGCTGGGAGGCAAGTGTCAATTCAAGATCACTTTCAGACGGCATAGACATTGGAGTGACAACCGGAAGGGGAGGATTCCTTATGGTTACATCTGTATGAACTGTAGCACCAGCCATCTGAACTGAAGTAGGAGGCATTGCTTTGTTCACATCAACAACTCTCTCTGTCTCTGTTGCCAGTTGTGCAACTACATTGACATTGTTAAAGAAAGAGTTAAGATCCTCAGCACTTGGGACAAAATCGTTATTCTCAAAATCGAACGAAATCTCGTCACCATCAAAACCGGATAGATCAATTCCTCGATACAAGTCATCTTATTCATCATCACCCTCTTCATCATTATCATCATCATCATCATCATCATCATTCGCAGCATCACCTTCATTGTGATCACTTTGAACCTCCACATTTTTAATTTGATCATGTTCTTCTACCACGATTGCAACAGGAGGAACTCGTTCTTCTTTCTCAGAAGCTTCCTTTCTAGAAGCAGTGATCACTTCATCTTCAGTTTCTATAAACTCGGAGGAGCTTTCAGTTGTAGATGAATCACTGACTTCCGCGAATTTGCCGAATTTCACAAGAGGATATTTCCCTTCAAACATAAACTTCCCCTTTCTATTCTGCTTCATAAGCCCAAATGTGCTAGAGCCGAGGGACTTCAGATCGATTGTTTCTCCTCTCTTCTCAAGTTCCGAGTATTTCTTGTTAAAGATTATCTGAAGGAACCTCGGAAACATGAGGAATTTGTCTTTTCCTTTGCCTTCAATGTTTCCCACCATGTCATTCAGGATGAACTTTGAAAAATTGAAGTCTAGACTGGCAGCCAAAGCAGAAATTGCTCCCGTGTTGTGCAACGAGACCTCGTCAGCCCCAAATCTTCTTCCCGAAATGCAACTCACAAAGACGTGGACCAAGAACCTCCAGTAGGGTGGCAGTAATTTCTTGATAGTTGGAGGAAATACACCCTCATAGCCCATGCGAACGACAATTTCATTGGTATGGTCCATTGTAATTTCAGTTGGAAAAACCGGCTGGTCATCGATCTGGAGAACTTCACAAATGACTTGCTCGGTTACTGAGACTTTCCTTCCATTTACAGTAGCATCCACGGAGACAACTTCACCATCTTCTTTGAGCACAGCAGCAATGTTCCAAAATTGTTTCACAAGCTCTTGGTAGATGATAGGACTAGCTGTGAGAGCATACGCCAAGCAGCATTTCTTTAGTCCATGGATCATGGACTTGAAATCGCTGTGAGTAGCTGGTGGATCCATCAGAAAAGCAGCAACATTGTGGTTGTTAGTGTTGGGTTATGAGCATTCTAACACTCCTAAGTGTACATGCAACCTAAATACCTTGGATCTATGTTTTCTCTATTATACATACAATTATGAACATCCAAGGTATTATCCTAATCTAGCATACAAAATAATAAATATAACAAGATAGAATACATACCTCTTTGATGTAGAATGTCTTCATGAAGCTTGAGTGCCTAGTGCCCCAAGTGTGACACCTCAAATGGTTCACACAACACCAAATACACTTGGAATAACTTGAGAGAAACTTGAACACTCCTTGAAATCGTCTAGCCCTCACACTCACACATTAGTGCACGATTTCTTGAGCCATGGGATTCTTTTATATGGTGGCTATTAGGGTTACACCATGTAACTCATAACTTTATCCATTCCTTATGCTCCATGGATTTTAACCTCCATGGAGTATCCATGGGTCACCCCATGGACTTAGTCCAACATAAGGAATCTTGGATCACAAGCCCACATATATAAGAATGAATGATTTACACAATCAACCCATATATTTAATTAGTCTCCTTTTGATCACTTAACTAATTCCAAATTAATTCTTGATCAATACTAATTAAATAACCTTCTTAATATATTAGAACTTATAATATATTAACCAACCTTAAGTGTTATTTCTCTCATTATAGTCTATCCAAATGCATGATGCCATGCAACCCAAATGGACCATGCCGGGTCGGGTCAAGTCTTACCAATTATAGTTATGGACTTAGACATTAATCCAACAGTCTCCCTTATGACACTTAGATTTAATAGTGTATGTGTTCTTATCCATGTGAATTTGTCAAAACCATAATCACAAGACAAGGTTAGTGACAAATCCAAACTCATATTGATTAAACTTGTGCAATCTTAAATTCTTGCCATTTGGCAGCTCAGGTGCCTGCCATTGCTTCCAAGTAGTTGTGCAACCAATTGAGAACTCTCAGAACTCCTATGCAAAGCCAACTTGAATAGGCACAAAAATTTCAACACGATAGGTTATAAACCTCAAGTCGTGTGCTAGTGAAGGACTTTAGGTTTTATTCTTGATTAAGTCTTGAAACTTTCAAGAGCTTTAAGACTCCCACTGTCCTCTTGACATATAAGACTCCCTTGTCAAATATTCAAGAGATAGTGCGGATTCTTTATCAAGACTAACACTTTACACAATTGGCCTAAGTTGGTCTCTGTTTTATCCAAAACATCACAACTTACCAATTTCAAATGTACAAGAGTAGATAACCTTTTACTCTTACATTTGACTAGTGTTAACAAACCCTCTTTAAGATATGTCACTCAAGTTACAATCTTGGAGTATGACTCTAAGAATTGTTTTGGAACGAAGTATGACTCATCTTTTTGATTTAACCATTTCAACAATTCATGACTCCTCTTCTTAGTCATAAGAGATGACTTTAGAGGACCAATTGTGATATGGTATCTTAATCATTAAGATGATCATAAACATGATACTAAAGTACTCTCCCATCTTTTCAGATTTGAGAAACTTTTATCTTTCTGCCATACTTTGATTCTTCTTATTCGTTCTGTCTCACATTGAAACTTCTCCAATGCTACAGACTTATACTTAAACTTATAAGTATAACCATATTTACTGAACTTAAGTAAATCATGACGAATAGTCTTCTTGATCTTTTGTGGTGGACTTGACCAGTGCACAAGAATGTGTATTCGATCCCTGTCCTTTCCTTATTCACATAAGGAATTAGTCTTAATTTTCCAAGCTGAAAGTTCTCATTCATCATACTATACAACTTGCATGATTCCAAGTTTCGGTCCAATTGAACCTTGGGTGATGAGAATCTTTCCTTATTTGGTAATATTAGACACTACCACAACCGAAAGAATCAAATCCATTTTTCCAATATTGCTATCAATGGAATCTTATAAGCAACAACTTTTCACAAATGCCATTGTAAGGATACTTAAAATAAATAAAATCAAAACCTTTTTCTTTTATTTTAAAACTTTGCGGAAAAACTTATCCTTACAATCCATATGAAAACCTTGTTGTTATCTATTCCTAAGCAATATAAATATCATAACTCTTAAGTAATAGCCCAAAATTCTGATCACCGAACCATGCGATTGAAATCCATCTTCGCGATCAGAATCAACATGTACTTAATAGAGTTAGACAATGGACTTTACCTGAAGTAGAGCCAAACTTATTGACTTTAACATCCTTAGGTAAATTTGGCAGCTTCGTAACCAATGCCCCTTCCTTTGGCAATAGTTACCTATGGACCCTTGATAATGGGACTATCTCAAAATTCGCCTCTCTCTTTACCATTGGGTCAACTGAGTTGACTATGGCCGATCCCTTTCCATTGGGAAGAGAGAGCTTTACTGGATATCCAATGTCATCATTGTCAATGTCCATAGCGTTTTAGGAAGTTGATCTTAGCAAATAGATAAGATCATTAAGGGTTTTGTCTTAGTCTGTTTCGTAGGATTCCCAAAAGAACTCACTATGTGACTTAGAAAGTAGTTGAGCCACCAACTTTCTCAAGACTTTGACACCCAACTCTCCCGGCTTGTCAATATGTAACTACATCTCCAAGATGTGATCACACCTAGACCTTGCCTTGCCAATAGGGCTTGAGTGACCTTAAATTTTTTAGGAACTTGTGGGTTAGGGAGAATAATTGGAGGAGGTGAAAGAAGTATGATATCCATGAGACATCATCTTCATTTAGGAAAGCTTGTTTCAAGAGATTTGGGAAGATCATAAATGTCTAGACCAGACATCTTTTTGGGAGATATTCAAGATAGTTGATTTAAAGTCCTTAATATGACACCCAATATGAAATATTAAGGCTAGGACCCAACAAACTATTTTATAACTTAGAAGAGGGATGCCGTAATCCAAGCTATAAAATATTTGAAGGTAGGTGAATGACGATTCACTAATTTCCACCATGAAAAACGAAATAATTTATTAGGTTTTAATTGGATTTGAAAGTCCTAGATCTTTGAGATTCATTGAACTGTTCAAAGGCATGTTTCAATCTCGAGTGTGCCCTTCAGGTTTTGTGACTGGGATGCCGAGGATCACAAAACAAGGTGTGAATAACCATGCAAATATACTTGGTACCCTTAATATTTACCCCTTAATCAGTGTGCCGGTTAACCACACACGCTCCACCGATACTATGATAAATATTAAGTTACCCTTTGCCTACCTTGTTAAGTCCAGGTTAGTGTGCCGGTTAACCACACACGCTCCACTAACGACTTAAGCAAAGTGCAAAGTGTAATTTCATGGGTTAGCACCAAATTCACATTTTCCTAAGTAACTAAGATTGGGTATTAATAAGAGTTTAGTTACTTAGTATTTATCATTAATACTTTTAATGAAAGGAGAATTATAGTCCTTGTCCTACCCGTTCGGCTAACGACCCTCCACCAGTCAGGGAAGCGGTGGGTGAGAGTGGACACCCATTAAACTGCCATTTTATAGGCAGTAACCTTATACCCCCCTTATAGACCGGCTTCCTGAATGAGGCCTACTAATGGTAAGACGACTTGCTCTTATACATATATATAAATATTATTAACTTATAATATTATAAAGTATAAGGGTTGAATTTTAACTTTTAAAATTCTAAGGGCTTAACTTGGAATTAAAGTATTCATGGGAAAACTTTACAAAATCCAAAACTTGAGGGCAAGTTTTTGAAACTATTAAAATTTTTTCATTTCATAACTTATGAGTTTAATGGTTCATTAAAATGAAGACTCTTCATTTTTTATGTAACCTCTTATTCTTTAATAACATTTTTAAAGAAGTGACTCTTAAACATCCATAACTTGAGGACAAGTTATGGAGTCATAATACTATTTAATGAAAAAGACTCTTCATTTTTTTTTATGTAACCTATGACACTTTTATGAGTTTTAAGATTCATAAATGTGACCTTTTATGTAACTTGAGGACAAGTTACAAAAACACATTTTATGAACTACCTCTAGATTAATTAGGATTGAAAACAACTAAAACACAATTTTTTTTTTCATTAATCTAAACTAACTCATAAATCAAGGAAACACAAAAAAAATAACTTTTGGATTCCATAACTTATGGAGTTTAATGTTTTGTTTTATGATGAAACTATTCAAAACTAATTAATTCCATAACTTATGAGTTTAAAGTAGTTTTAATTAAAAAAAAAACTTTTCAAGTTCCATAACTTGAGGACAAGTTATGGAAGACTTTAAACTAATTAATAAAAAAAATAACTTTTTTTTATTGTAACTTATGGACCTAATTAAGGTTACATTTTTTTTTAATTTAATGAAGAGACTCTTGAACCTCCATAACTTGAGGACAAGTTATGGAGTCATAAAACCATTTAATTAGAACTAGACTCTTCATTTTGTAACATTTGCCAACTTTTATGAGTTTTATGATTCTTAAATGTGACTTTTCATATAACTTGAGGAAAAGTTACAAAAACACACTTTGGAATCAACTCTTAGATTAAAATGGATTGAAAACAACTATTTCACACAACTTTTCTATTAATCTAAGAACCTCATAAGAACAAGATAATTCAAATCATCAATCTTCAAGAAATTAGCATGAACATACAAACTAATGCAAATCTTGAAATTATGACAATTATCTTAGAAATTGGATTAGCATGAACATTACCACATCAAAAACAAGTTTATAAGTCCAAAAACATCTTAGGGTAATGTTCCTAGTCCAATTCCAGCCAAAACAATCGAATATATGCATCCAACTCGATTTTTCAGCTACTTTTGCAAGTATAACAAGAAAACAAGCCTAGGCTCTGATACCACTGTTGGGTTATGAGCATTCTAACACTCCTAAGTGTACATGCAACCCTAAATACCTTGGATCTATGTTTTCTCTATTATACATACAATTATGAACATCCAAGGTATTATCCTAATCTAGCATACAAAATAATAAATATAACAAGATAGAATACATACCTCTTTGATGTAGAATGTCTTCATGAAGCTTGAGTGCCTAGTGCCCCAAGTGTGACACCTCAAATGGTTCACACAACACCAAATACACCTGGAATAACTTGAGAGAAACTTGAACACTCCTTGAAATCGTCTAGCCCTCACACTCACACATTAGTGCACGATTTCTTGAGCCATGGGATTCTTTTATATGGTGGCTATTAGGGTTACACCATGTAACTCATAACTTTACCCATTCCTTATGCTCCATGGATTTTAACCTCCATGGAGTATCCATGGGTCACCCCATGGACTTAGTCCAACATAAGGAATCTTGGATCACAAGCCCACATATATAAGAATGAATGATTTACACAATCAACCCATATATTTAATTAGTCTCCTTTTGATCACTTAATTAATTCCAAATTAATTCTTGATCAATACTAATTAAATAACCTTATTAATATATTAGAACTTATAATATATTAACTAACCTTAAGTGTTATTTCTCTCATTATAGTCTATCCAAATGCATGATGCCATGCAACCCAAATGGACCATGCCGGGTCGGGTCAAGTCTTACCAATTATAGTTATGGACTTAGACATTAATCCAACATTTAGAGATCTTCAAAGCAGCCATTTTGCACCAACCAAGCCAGGTAAGAAAACAATTTATTTAAAGAATTAAGTTTAGGTTTTCTCATTAAACAATTTAATAGGCTTTATATTGAATTAAACGATTGGAAAAATTGAGTTCAAGTCCAAAATTGGGGTTCACGGTCAAAATGGGTGTTCACGGTCGAAGAAGGTTCACGGCCGTGAACGCTTCAAGGGTCGTGAACCGTTCATCGGCCGTGAACGATTCAACGGAGTCATGAACGCCGAAAAACTCAATTTCCTTCAATAAACCCTCAATTCACGGTCGCTTTTCAGTAATTTTAGCATGGTAGTATCACCTTGAGCATACCTACGAGAAGCAACAAGTAATTTCGGGTGAAAAACACTATGAGATGACGAATCGAAATCAACTATAGAGAGAGTATTTGTTCGGGGTTCACGGCCGTGATCAATCAAATGGGTGTGAAAGGGGTCACAGCTGTGAATCCCACCATATATATCTTGGATCCCATACCCGGTCTATCACTTATGGGCTGCAAACCCAAGATGCTTCAAATCCAAGCCCAATAAATCCAATTTATTTAAAAATAATACATTTTGAAGACTTTAAAATTAAAATGAAATAAAAAAAATAAAATAAAATCTAAAAATTGAAAAAAATAAAATTGAATTTAAAATGAATTACACTAATTTCTCTTTCACCAATGCTAATAATATTTTTGTGATTTTGGGATCAAAGTTTTTTGACAGCCTTAATCTGTTTATCGGTACCTCCCCTTCATGAATAGATCTGGTCAATCGCCGGTATTGTGGTCCACTTAAACACGAAAGATTGTGACAAATTTAGGACATACTACAAGTGACAAGACATTGTGACCCTATGTTCCTAGATAAAATTCCTAAGGACCATTCAGCTGACGACGACCAAGGATATTGTTGTCCACCTAAATTGAGAAGCAAGATCTACAGACAAACTATTAATTGTTCAATTTTAGATGTACTAGAACATGTTTCCCGCTTCCTGATATACCCCGATAATCAGGGACTTCCAAAATACTACTTACTTTAGGTGAGCAGACAATTATTAAGGGAGAAGTCAGATATAGAATGCATATGTTGTACACCCAGGTCGGATCTCTTCCAATCTCGCAGAGGGTGAAACATATGACTAACCAGATTTAGAAGGATTGAGAAGTAGAATGGTGCATATGTTGTGTACCAGGTCGGATAAGTTAATCACGCAAAGGAGACATAATATGGCTAACAGACAGGAAGAATTGCATAGATAGGAGATGCAGAGAGATAGAATTGCATATGTTGCATTCCAGGTCGGATCTTTCGATCACACAGAGGAGGCAACATATGACTGACAGAAAGAAAGCAAGAAAATAACCTTCTACAGACCTAATTTATCGGAATTCCTCAGTCGCCCCGTCAATACCGGAATTAAGGACAGAGTCCGCACATCGAGGAAAACTTAAACCATGGTTCTAGATATAGATTATTTAGTGTAATCCGCAGGTTCTCATGTATATCTCCCTGCTCAACCTACCCAAGCGTCGTATTGTCAGGCTAAACAGAACTATCTAAGTCAAGATTTGTCAAGTCTCTAGATTCCTTAAGTTCATCTATGCCTAGTCAAGTCTAATTAAACCTTTCATGCCTACCATCGCATTGAACACAGAGCCTAGACAATTCAACTTTGGTACCATACGCAGATTCAAATTGCATGTTATCACATATTGATATCACTTCCCAACACATCACCTGCAACCACACTCCATCAACAACATATTTTTGGTTTTTCTGATTTTCTATTTTTTTTTATTTTCTCATCTTTTTGGATTTTTAAAAATTTTCCAATTTTTTGTTTTGTTTTATTTCTCCTCCTAAATTTGTGCATAGGAGAGAAAAGAAAAATAAATGCGCAAATTTAAACTTCCTAAAAACAAAAACCAGTCTTCAAAACGAATCATTTTCAGAAAACCAACCAACACATCGAATCGAGCTTTCTTAAACGGTTTTGTGAACAGATCCACCACATTATGAGCAGTGGGAACCTGTTCCAACCGAATGAGCGAACGCTCATAACAATCTCTGATAAAATTCACTTTGATGTCGATGTGCTTGGTTTTTGAGTGCTGGACTGGATTCTTAGTAATTTGGATTGCTGCTTCGTTATCGCAAAATATGGGGGTTTCAAGATAGTTCAAATCGAAATCCATTAATTGATGTTGAATACATATGACTTGAGAGCAACATGCAGAAGCAGCAACATATTCCGCCTCCGCCGTTGAGGTTGACACTGTATATTGTTTCTTGCACTGCCAGGACACCAGACGGTCACCTAGAAATTGACATCCACTGGAAGTTGATTTCCTGTCAAGTTCACAACCTCCATAATTGTTGTCAGCAAATGCATATAAATCAAAATCAGAGTTTTTCGGGTACCAAAGACCAAATTTGGGGCTGCCTTTGAGATACCGAAAAATTCTTTTGACTGCAATTAAATGGGAGAGTTTAGGATTAGCCTAATATTGTGCACATTGACAAACTGCGAACATGATGTCCGACCTGCTTGCAGTTAGATACATCAGCGATCCGATCATCGATCTGTATGCGGTCTGATCTACGGATTCGCCTTCCGTATCTGGATTCAACAGGGGTCGTTTAACCATCGGCGTCAAGGCAGGCTTTGCATCTTTAAAACCGAACTTCTCAAGCATATCATCAACATATTTTCCTTGGTGGAGCAGGATTCCGGTTGAACTTTGACGTACTTGCAAACCCAAAACATCGTCATCTCTCCCAAGGAACTCATCTCGAACCGCTTCTTCATCACAGTCTCGAATTCCTTGCAAAGCTTTGGACACGTCGACTCGAATATGATGTCGTCGACATAGATTTGCACCAAAATGAGATCGGCATCAACATGCTTTATGAACAGGGTTTGATCAATCATTCCCCGCGTATAGCCGTGCGCGAGCAAGTGCTCTGTAAGGGTTGCATACCAGGCTCTGGGAGCTTGATGTAACCCGTAAAGAGTCTTGTCCAGCTTGTAGACGTGATTCGGAAACTTGGAGTCGACAAAACCAAGAGGTTGATCAACATAGATTTCTTCATTCACCGCGCCATACAAGAAGGCGGTCTTGACATCCATTTGGTAAACCGTGAAGTTCATGTAGGAAGCATACGCAAGGAAAATGCGAATGGCCTCCAAGCGATCAAATGGAGCATAAACCTCAGTGTAGTCTAGACCCTCTATCTGTCGGAATCCACGGACGACTAATCTTGCCTTGTTGCGCACAATAACCCGTGAATCATCTTGCTTGTTCCGAAAGACCCAACGTGTGTCAAGAGACTTCTTGCCCTTTGGCAACTCAACCAACTGCCAAGCCCTGAGTTTCTCGAACTGATTTAACTCCTCATGCATCGCATCAACCCAGTTGGGTTCATTCAATGCGATTTGGACGTTCTTCGGCTCGATATGAGAGATAAAGCAGGAGTAGAGACATGTGTTGACGTCTCCACTCTGACTTCTGGTTTTGACACCGTCTCCCAGTGGCCCAATGACGTTCTCGATCGGATGATCACGTTGAAGGCTTGAGGGGATCTCATGGCTGATATCATTGAACAAGACAGGTGGGTTGTGGATGTTTACAAATCCGTCATTTGCTGAATGATCCGCCTCAGACAATCTGGGACCATCAGAGGGGCTTTCCACATACTCGTTCGCTATCGGTTCAGGAAAGAGAAGTTCCATGAAAGTTTGAGTTACAGCGGAAGTATCTCTGGTTATGAACTCTCTTTCTGCAGGAGTGAGCAGAGTGGCATCAGCATCTAGATTGATTTGTTGACTCGGAGAATCTAATGGAGAACATGGAACAGCTGCATCCACCGTAGGAGTCGTATGAGGCACCACCAGTGGTCTGTAGATAACATCCTCCTCTTCATCTTCAAGCACAACCTTCGTACCTGAGGAAGTACCTGAAACAACATCCGAAAACACATCAAATGATTTAAATAGAGAAGCGTAATTGAATAACCAGCCAGGACCGACTCGGACATTAGTCTCGTTCTCCTCCAGCCAGCGCACGTCATAGGATTCCAAAATTTGCTTTGTTTTCTTGTTGTAGACCCTGTATGCTGTACGTGCAGCGTATCCCTCGAAGTAGCAGTCATCGGCCTTCGAGCTGAACTTCGGGTTTGAATCTAAGTGAAGGAGGGTGCAAGGACGTCCAAAGATACGGAAGTGAGCAACCGATGACTTGTGACTGTATAGAATTTCATACGGGGTCTTCATCTGAGCTTTGTTGATCAAGACCCGGTTCTGAACATAGCAGGCAGTGTTGATCGCCTCGGCCCAAAAGAAGACCGGAAGTTTGGAGTCACAAAGCATCGTCCTTGCAGCGTCTTTTAACGTTCGGTTCCGCCGTTCAGCAACACCATTTTGCTGCGGTGTGTGAACAACACTATATTGGCGCATGATCCCCTTTTCAGCACAAAAATGATCTAGAACGACATTCTTGAATTCCGTCCCATTATCAGTTCTTAGCGCCTTCAACTTTTCGTTGGTTTGGTTCTCAATCATCACCACAAACTTCTTGATTAGGTCAGCGACCCCAGACTTGTTGGACAAGAAGAAAACCCACGTGAACCGTGAGAAATCGTCTATCACAACCAAACAGTATGAACTTTTGTTGATGCTGAGGACGTTCACTGGACCAAATAAGTGCATGTGCAACAATTGGAGAACTTTGCTGATCGAATTGATTTGCTTTGGCAGGTGTGGCTTCCGGTGATGTTTGCCTTGAGCGCAAGCCACACATTTTTAAAATGTAATGAAGTCTTTGACTGGGAGTCCACGTACGATCTCGTTCTTTGCAAGACGATTCAGGTTCTTTGTGTCCGCATGTCCGAGCCGACGGTGCCATAGCATAGCATTGTGCTCGGAGACTTTGGAGAAGAGGCAAGTGACTTGTTCCGGAAGACTATGATTCATGTCTATGATGTAAGCGTTCCCGTCTCTTTTTGACTTTACTAGGATCCATTCTTCAGGTATGACGATGCCCGACTTCAAAATCAGACATTCTTTATCAGTAAAGTGAGTAGAATAACCCTTGTCACAGATTTGAGAAACGCTCAACAAGCTATGCTTTAACTCAGGAGCATAGTTGACGTTTTCAAAGCTCAGCACTCCATTGGTAACGGTTCCTCTCTGCGTGATCTTTCCTCCATCTCCTCCCGCGAAGGAGACATATCCCCCATTAAATGTTTGAATGTCGTGCAATTGAGCGATGTCTCCGGTCATATGCCTGGAACAACCGCTGTCGACATACCAGGGTCTGACGACATTCCTCCGCAGCTGTTCCTGCATAATGCGCGGGATTAATGAGATTTCGGGACCCAGGTCATTACAACACTGGGTTTACCCTTGACATTCACAGATTTTTCTTTTTGATTTTTTGAATTTATTTTACTATCAGATGCACACTCAGAAGATGAGGATGATTGGACAATTCTAGATTTGGGCACCCACTGGTAATTAGGTTTTGAAATATTCACAGGTGATTTTGAATTATTTTTCATTTGTTTTGAGCGTTTAGATTTTCGGCTAGGATGAGTCGAAGATCCAGACGCTGCCTTTGACGAAATCGATCTTGGCTTAGCCGCATTCGATCTTGTCAAAACACTTGTGCCTTTTTGATCAAAAACATGTTTATTCTTTTTAAGATCAGCCCTTTTCTTGTCCTTATGAACATTCCAATCATCATCTCGAAGATGAGATCTCGAGGACTTTCTCGTTAGAGACCTTCCTCGAGACTCATTTTCTCTTCTTGGTGTAGATAAATGTACAAATTCCCTATTAGGACAATTGCGAGCAATGTGCCCGGCAGTTCCACAGTTAAAACATATTTGTGTTTTTATCATGAAAACTGGTACCGGCTTTTTCTGTTTTCGTGCTTTTATTGGATTCAACCCGCGCTCATTTGAATCACTTCATGGATTTTATCACGAGTGATCATGAGACGATAATATCTTATATTCTTCAAACCTAGAGATATGAGTTGTTACTATGAGTTGGTTATACATTGATTGCATGAAAACGCATTTGGTAACTCGATGTTATAAAACGTGCCTTTGTGTATGATTCAACAAGTAGTAGAACAAGCCATATGAGTCGAAGTTTATCCATTCCTTTTACCTTCGGGATAAAAGCGATATCTGTGGGCCCCTCGATGATTTAGTGATGACACATGTGAATGCTTGGCCAAGCCAGGACTGATTTGATTTGTTCAATCAGTCAGTCATCATAAATCGAAAATCGGGAAACAACAAATGGACAGAGAAAATGATTATAATCCATGTCTCAGTCCATATGATATCTAGAATGAAGGAATATATGATCCCTTATCTAATGGACAAGTCATTGACAAGGTCAGAGTTCGACAGCGGCTTTAAGAGCTACGATTGCCAGTTAGGTTTTGAAGTCATACTCAATAATAGTTTTAGACTTATCCAAGTGGGAGACTGTTGGATTAATGTCTAAGTCCATAACTATATTTGGTATGTACTTGACCCGACCCGGCATGGTCCATTTGGGTTGCACTTCACCGGCACAATTTATATGGATAGTCTTTTGAGAATAGTATATTTATGATTTATATTAATATATTATAAGTTCTAATATATTAATATGGAATCATATTATTTAATTAGTATTGATCAAAAATTAATTTAGAATTAATTAAGTGATCAAAAAGAACTAATTAAATATGGACTCTTATATATATGGAATGGGCCAAGTTCATTTAGGTTGGGCTAAGCTTTCATGGATGGTCCATGGAGCTTTTAACCCATGGATCCTATGTAAATGAAAGGTCATGGGTATTAGGGTTTACATGGATGTAACCCTAATCCTCCATAATATATAAAGGGATCCTTGTCTCACAAAATTGGAACAAGTGTGTGAAAATAAGAGTGGGCCGATTTTAGTGTGCATACATATTCTCTCAAGTTCTTCCAAGGTGTTTTGGTGATTTGTGATTCCATTTGAGGCTTCCACACTATTAGGGATAAGCTCTTAAAGCTTGAAGACATCAAGCTACATCAAAAGGTATGTCATCTAACTAGAACTTTGTAGTATAGGTGCTTCATAATATGCTAGTTAGGATGAAACCTTGGAATAGTTAATATTTGCATGTATAATAGAGAAAACATAGATCCAAGGTTTATAGGGTTGCATGTACACCATAAGAGTGTTAGAATGCTCAAAACCCAACAGTGGTATCAGAGCCATGGGTTGTTTTCTGTTATATTGATGCAAATGTTTTATTTTCAAGTTGAAAAAAAAAGGAAAAAAAAACATGACGTTTGTCAAATTTTAAGATAATTACTTGTTTTTGTGAAAAACTAATTATTTGTAAAATTTGAATCATTTGCTATATGAGTTGAATTAGGTCAAATTTAGTAAAAGATAAAATGATATGATTATTTTATTAGTTTTAAAAGTTTGATCTAAAGAGTTTTTTGAAACCTCCATAAGTTATGGATATGAAAAGGTTTAAAAAAAATTGATTCAAAATTTTTTATGGAGTTACAAAACTTGGTCTTAATGTTTTAAAGAATTCCATAACGTGTTCTTAAGTTATGGAACATGAAAAGTTTCATCATAAAACAAAACATTAAACTCCATAAGTTATGGAATCCAAAAGTTATTTTTTTTGTGTTTCCTTGATTTATGAGTTAGTTTAGATTAATGAAAAAAATTTTGTGTTTTAGTTGTTTTCAATCCTAATTAATCTAGAGGTAGTTCATAAAATGTGTTTTTGTAACTTGTCCTCAAGTTACATAAAAGGTCACATTTATGAATCTTAAAACTCATAAAAGTGTCATAGGTTACATAAAAAAAATGAAGAGACTTTTTCATTAAATAGTATTATGACTCCATAACTTGTCCTCAAGTTATGGATGTTTAAGAGTCACTTCTTTAAAAGTGTTATTAAAGAATAAGAGGTTACATAAAAAACGAAGAGTCTTCATTTTAATGAACCATTAAACTCATAAGTTATGAAATGAAAAAATTTTAATAGTTTCAAAAACTTGCCCTCAAGTTTTGGATTTTGTAAAGTTTTCCCATGAATACTTTAATTCCAAGTTAAGCCCTTAGAATTTTAAAAGTTAAAATTCAACCCTTATACTTTATAATATTATAAGTTAATAATATTTATATATATGTATAAGAGCAAGTCGTCTTACCATTAGTAGGCCTCATTCACGAAGCCGGTCTATAAGGGGGGTATAAGGTTACTGCCTATAAAATGGCAGTTTAATGGGTGTCCACTCTCACCCACCGCTTCCTTGACTGGTGGAGGGTCGTTAGCCGAACAGGTAGGACAAGGACTATAATTCTCCCTTCATTAAAAGTATTAATGATAAATACTAAGTAACTAAACTTTTTATAAATTCTCAATCTTAGTTACTTAGGAAAATGTGAATAAGGTGCTAATCCATGAAATTACACTTTGCACTTTGTTTAAGCTGTTAGTGGAGCGTGTGTGGTTAACCGGCACACTAACCTGGAGTTAACAAGGTAGGCAAAGGGTAACTTAATGTTTATCATAGTATCGTTGGAGCGTGTGTGGTTAACCGGCACATCGATTGAGGGGTAAATATTAAGGGTACCAAGTATATTTGCATGGTTACTTCACACCTTGTTTTGTGATCCTCGACATCCCAGTCACAAAACCTGAAGGGCACACTCGAGATTGAAACATGCCATTGAAAAGTTCAATGAATCTCAAAAGAATCTAGGAGTTTCAAAACCAATTAAAACCTAATAATACATTTCGTTTATCTTGGTGGAAATTGGTGAATCGTCATTCACCTACCTTCAAATATTTTATAGCTTGGATTACGGCATCCCTCTTCCAAGTTATAAAATAGTTTGTTGGGTCCTAGCCTTAATATATCATATTGGGTGTTATATTAAGGACTTAAATCAACTTTACGTGAATTTCTCCCATTGTTGATGTCTGGTTTAGACAACAATGATCTTCCGAAACCAAGCTTTCCTAATGAATATGACTTCCCGAGTTTGGCTCATGGAAGTCATACTTCTCTTCCTCCACCTCCTCCAATTATTCTCCCTAACCTACAAGTTCAAGGTCACTCAAGCCCTATTGGCAAGCAAGGTCTATGTGCGATCACATCTTGGAGATGAAGTCACATATTGACAAGCCGGGAGAGTTGGGTGTCAAAGTCTTAAGAAAGTTGGATGTTGAATCACTTTATAAGTCACATAGTGAGTTCCTTTAGGACCACTATGAAACAGACTATGACAAGACCCTTAATGATCTTACCTATTTGCTTGGTGCTGCTGAATCAGAAATGATTTGGAATACCGGTAAAGCAAATTTGGTTGGAAGATCGACTTCCCAAACTTCCATGGACATTGACAATGGTAACATTGGAAATCTAGAAACAACTTTCTCTTCTCAATGGAAAGGGATCGGCCATAGTCAACTCGGTTGACCAAATGGTAAAGAGAAAGGCTAAGTCTGAGATAGTCCTGTGTGCCATTTCCAAAGGGTCCATATGTTTCTGTTGCCAAAGGAAGGGGCATTGGTTGCGAAGCTGCCTTAACTACCTGAAAGATCTGAGAGAAGGTCTAGTAAATTTTTTTTTTTGACTCTGCTTCAGGTAAGTCCACTATCTATCTCTATTAGGTTCCTATTTGGAGATTCTTATTACATGATGTGACTGGGTCACATGTTGAAGTTTTAAGAATCGAAGAAAAGAAGCTTAAAGGAAGTATATGCTGATTCTGGTCGCGAAGATGGATTTCGATCGCATGGTTCGGTGATCAGAATTTTGAGCAGTTGCTTAAGAGTTATGATATATTACTTAGGAATAGATAACAACAAGTTTTTCATATGCATTTGCATTGTAAGGATAATTTTTTCCTCAAGTTTTAAAATAAATAAAAAACAGTTTTGATTTATTTATTTTAAGTATCCTTACAATGGCATTTGTGAAAAATTATTGTTTACATGTTTCCATTGATAGCAATATTGGAAAATGGATTTGATTCCTTCATTTGTGGTAGTGTCATAATTTACCAAATAAGGAAAGATTCTCATCACCCAAGTTTCAGTTGGATAGAAACTTGAAATCATGCAAGTTGTATTGTGTGATGAATGAGAATTTTCATCTTTGGGAACTTAAGACTAAGTCCTTGTTCACATAGTGTAGGACTAAGGGATCAAGTACACATTCTTGTGCACTAGTTAAAGTACACCACAAAAGATCAATAAGACTATTCGTCATGATTTACTAAAGTTTAGTAAATATGGTTATACTTATAAGCTTAAGTATAATTCTGAGACATTGGAAAAGTTTCAATGTATGGCAGAGCGAATGAGAAGAATCAAATTTGGCAAAAGGATAAAAGTGTCTCAAATCTGAAAAGATGGGAGAGCACTTTAAGTATCATGTTTTATGATCATCTTAATGATAATGAAACCATATCACAATTGATTCTCTAAGGACACCTTAGTGCATTTGTTTGACTAAGGAGATGAATCATGAATTGTTGAAATGGTTAAATCAAAAGATAAATCGTACTTCGTTCCAAAATCAAATCTTAGATTCATACTCTAAGATTGTAACTTGAGTGACATAATCTTAAGAAAGGTTTAAAACACTTGTCAAATGTGGAGTAAAATGTTTTCTTACTCTAGTATATTTGAAATTGGTAAGTTGTGATGTTTTGGATAAGACAAAGACCAACTAAGACCAATTGTGAGAAGTGTTTAACTTGATAAGAATCCACACTAAGTCTTGAATATTTGTTTTGTCAAGGAATGGTTCTTGACAAAAAGAATCTTATATGTCAAGAGGACAGTGGGAGTCTTAAAGATCTTGAATAGTTTCAAGAACTAATCAAGAGTAAACCTATTGTTAATCACTAGCACACAACTTGAGGTTTGTAACCTATTGAGTTGACATATTCTTGTGATTAAGGTTATGACAAATTCACATTGATAGGAACACTTACACCATAAAAATCTAAGCGTCATAAGGTTTCTCTCCGATTCATGAAAATGATGGTGAGGAAACGCTTTCACTAAGTAGATTTTAAGTAGATAGCAATTGTGATCTTTGCATTCTCAAAGTCGTTAGTGGAGTGTGCGTGGTTAACCGGCACACTAACATTGACTTATAACAAATGGCAAAGGTCTAAACAATTAAGACTATGATTACGGCATCCCTTTTCATAGTTCTGAAATTGTTTAGACACACATGCATGCTATCTAAGGAAAGGTGTATGATTTTGATAAAGTCTTATCAAGGCAATCTCGTCTCAGAAATCTGAACTTTGGTAAAAAAGTCAGTAAAGTATTGACTTCTAGAAGTCCAGCTGATTTCTGACTATGTGTCAAAGCTAGTGGGAGCATAAGTGTTATGCTAATCATCATCATGTTAGTGGAAGCATGATAATTATTGTTAGTGTTGCAAGTTAGCAATGTTAATTATAGAAAACAAAAGTTTCAATTCGTGAAGTTGCAGGGGTTGAAAAAGTTGTTTTGCTATAATTAAGGGAGAGGATATACTTCATTTCAGTTCTAAAGGCTTATATTGAGATTTTAATCACCTTTAGTCAAGAATATATATGAATTTCATGTTGGATTGGTTCAACTTAAGAAAATTCTATATATTGCGTTCTCAAAATTTGATTATGATTATGGCATCCCTTTTCATAGTCAAATTTTGAGAATATGGCAAACAAAAAATTATTATGGCAAAAGACTGGTCTAGAACCATGTCTTTATGTGAAACATCATGAATCGTGTCTCATTTACTTTGGGTACAAGATCGATTACATGTGCTATAATATTTATCCTTTCTGAATTTTCCAAATGCCTTGGGGAATTAAGGGGAACAATGTCTAGAATTGGATATGACTAAAGTGATTAAGCAATTGTCGAGGACAATCTAAGGTTTACCAAAGATTGGTTGCTCAAGGACAGTTGGAAGTATACTGTTAATATTGGAAGGACCATATTGACATATTCTGAAAAGAGGCATCTCTTATTCAGAAGTGATAGTCAAAATAAGAATATGGAGTTGTCTCCATAGGTGGAAGTTATCTGTGTAAGATTAGAAAACTTAATGCAAGAAGCATGTCCAAAGCAATGTACTTTGAATATGAGACTTAGTTTCCATGGAGTTGATCTCCATTGGAATACCTTATAATGACTGTTGACAAGTCTTTGTGACTTTGTACATATTCATTACAGGAGGGTCAGTGCATATAAGTTTAAAATCTAAACAGATTTCGATAAATGATAGGAATTTGAAATTCTCATATTTTTCGATAAGGATTTGGGAGTGTGAAATTAGAATCATTGAAATTATTTTCAATTGGTTTATTTCACAAAGTAAGGATCATAGACAAACATAGAGTGCATACTTGGTGTATGGAAAAGCTATTGTTTAAGAAAAACATAGTGTACATGCTTGGAGCATGGGACAACTAGTGTTTTTAATTCAAGTATAAAGTTGATAAAACCGAAACAATGAATAATGAGTAATCAGTATGGTGATAAATAAAAGTGTTTATTTATATTCATATGGTTTGATACCATATTTGATTCATTTATTCTTGTGTTTCACTTTGCATGTTTTGACTTCCAGAATAACTAAGTCGCTCTTCCTGAATGATTAAGTTATTCAAACCATCCACAGTCGGTCATATGTTGGAAGTAGATATGAATCAAGACTGTCATGGGTTGGTTTGTAGAGGTCTAAGTTGGTGGACAAAGTGGTGCTACAACACTCATGAGTGCTCATAAGTTCTGAGTATTGGATTCAACTCGCGCTCATTTGAATCACTTCATGGATTTTATCACGAGTGATCATGAGACGATAATATCTTATATTCTTCAAACCTAGAGATATGAGTTGTTACTATGAGTTGGTTATACATTGATTGCACGAAAACACATTTGGTAACTCGATGTTATAAAACGTGCCTTTGTGTATGATTCAACAAGTAGTAGAACAAGCCATATGAGTCGAAGTTTATCCATTCCTTTTACCTTCGGGATAAAAGCGATATATGTGGGCCCCTCGATGATTTAGTGATGACACATGTGAATGCTTGGCCAAGCCAGGACTGATTTGATTTGTTCAATCAGTCAGTCATCATAAATCGAAAATCGGGAAACAACAAATGGACAGAGAGAATGATTATAATCCATGTCTCAGTCCATATGATATCTAGAATGGAGGAATATATGATCCCTTATCTAATGGACAAGTCATTGACAAGGTCAGAGTTCGACAACGGCTTTAAGAGCTACGATTGCCAGTTAGGTTTTGAAGTCATACTCAATAATAGTTTTAGACTTATCCAAGTGGGAGACTGTTGGATTAATGTCTAAGTCCATAACTATATTTGGTATGTACTTGACCCGACCCGGCATGGTCCATTTGGGTTGCACTTCACCGACACAATTTATATGGATAGTCTTTTGAGAATAGTATATTTATGATTTATATTAATATATTATAAGTTCTAATATATTAATATGGAATCATATTATTTAATTAGTATTGATCAAAAATTAATTTAGAATTAATTAAGTGATCAAAAAGAACTAATTAAATATGGACTCTTATATATATGGAATGGGCCAAGTTCATTTAGGTTGGGCTAAGCTTTCATGGATGGTCCATGGAGCTTTTAACCCATGGATCCTATGTAAATGAAAGGTCATGGGTATTAGGGTTTACATGGATGTAACCCTAATCCTCCATAATATATAAAGGGGTCCTTGGCTCACAAAATTGGAACAAGTGTGTGAAAATAAGAGTGGGCTGATTTTAGTGTGCATACATATTCTCTCAAGTTCTTCCAAGGTGTTTTGGTGATTTGTGATTCCATTTGAGGCTTCCACACTATTAGGGATAAGCTCTTAAAGCTTGAAGACATCAAGCTACATCAAAAGGTATGTCATCTAACTAGAACTTTGTAGTATAGGTGCTTCATAATATGCTAGTTAGGATGAAACCTTGGAATAGTTAATATTTGCATGTATAATAGAGAAAACATAGATCCAAGGTTTATAGGGTTGCATGTACACCATAGGAGTGTTAGAATGCTCAAAACCCAACATGTTTGTCATGAAGATCACATGCCTTGATGATTGCCATTGTTTCTGCTAGACTTAGAAGATTGAGATCCTTGGTCTTTTTGATGACTAAGACATTCATATCCCAAGATTTTGGGAGAGAATTCAACAGCTTCTTGTTGATTTCAGATCTTGTAACCAAAATTCCGGCAGAACTCATCTTTGTAGTAAGAGTGATGAACCTTTGCAATTGAGCTTCGAGTGACTCTCCAAGAATTTGGTTGAACAAATTAAACTTCTGCCTAAGCATGTCCTGAAGACTATGCTTCATATCCTCGTTTCCTTCGTATACCTCAATCAGTGCTTCCCACAAAGCTTTTGTTGAAGTGTATTCTCTGAAACCCTGTGCAATCTCTGGGGATAGGGCCATTGTGAGTGTAGCCAGTGCTTTCTCTTGCTGTTCAACCTTTTCAAAGTCTTCTTCGGTGTAGTTATCAATTTCCTTGTCAATGACTTCTCCATTCTCGAGTGTTGTGGTGATCCGGACAGGTCCTTTCAAGATGCTTCTCCAGATTTTGAATTCTTTCATTTTGATATACTTTTCCATGCGGTATTTCCATTCCGGGAAACCTTCAGCAGACAGTAAGCGAGGAATTCGAGTAGAGGTTCCCATGATAGCGTCCAATTCTTGATGAACTATTGAGTTTTGTGAACCCATTTTGTTTTTGGTTTTTCTGAATTGATTAAACAAACAAACTAACAAGGAAAGTACAATAGCAAACGGAAAGAATTCAATGACCAAATGAGTTCATGGCCATATAGTGTTCACGGCTGTACACTTGATCACGGCCGTACACACAAGTTAATTCACAGTCCAAGAGTTGAACACGGTCAATGAATGGATCACGGTCACGAGATGAACACGGTCAAATGGGATGAATGGTTCACGACCGTATATCTTGTTCACGACCGTAATCACTTCAATAGAATGAACCGTAAACACTAAAAACAACAGTTTTCGAGCAAAATCTGATCCTTTTAGCCTTGAATACTTGAACAAATGCAGATATCCAGCAATCAAACACGAATCAACCACAGAAATGAAGAGAAGAATCCAGCCGTAAACACAAACTTGAGCAAGTTTGACATCGGATTGGCTCTGATACCAATTGTAAAGTCCCAAATCCAGGAACCAAACCAGTGATCAAACAATGAATAATCAAACAATAACAAGAATGGAGTACAAGAAGGAATTACTCAAGCAATGCACACGTTTATAACCGCAAAAGTCATGTACACCTTGAAGAACACACACATACGTCACTCTAGCCAACGTCTTACTCTGACACATTCTGACACTATATATAGGACACGACCAACCGCAAACGGATTCATGTCCGTAAACACCTTACAACCGTGAACTAACTGGCCGCAAACACCAAACACATGACCAAACCCTAACATGATCTATACATATTGATGGCTAGCCCAAACCACTAAATTATGATATATATATATATATATATATATATATATATATATATTCTAAAACCCAAAGTCCGTAGAGTTATCCACTAGCCTTGTCTACCTATATTTTTTCACATTCTTTTCAATAAAATAGCATTTTGAACCTTTTTATTTTTTAAAATTTCATTTTTACTCTTTAATTTTAAACTTTTTAAAATGTCACTTTCATCCATTACATTTCCCCCCTCTAATTTTTAAAATATTGTTTTTACATTTCAATTTTGAACTTTCTAAAATGTCATTTTCACCATTCCGTTTTTAAAAACTTTCGTGTTTATCCCTTTAATGTATATATTTAATCTGATTCTTCTACATTTACTACCCATCGACTTTGTGAAATGTCAATTTTTATCACTCGGCTTTAAACTTTGTATAATTTGTTTGTTATAAAAAAATTATTATGTGTTTATTTTTAGAAATTCCATCCATTAATTAAAAAAAACTACTTGCTTTTTCTTCGTATGTGTAGGTATAAATATAAGTTTGTTTATGTTTCAACGTAACTTTTTTTTTTTTTTTTTACATTTTCATGCTTCGATTTTGTCTACGTTTCAATGTAATTTTTTTTAAATATTTTTGTGCTTATTTTTAAGCATTTTGCTTACATGACTTTGGTCCATGACTTTTGTTCTTTGGCACCTTAAGTCTTCTTAAGTTTCTATATATAAATTTGGTCTCTGACTTTTATAATTTGGCAACTTAAGTCCTCCTAAGTTTCAATTGCTATTAAATAAGTTTCTCTTTTTAAATCCGTTAATGCCGTCGTAATGCGCGACATGTAAAATCTTAGTTCATATTGAAAGTGTTATAGATATAAACCATAATAAGAAAATATCAATTTATTTATTCGATAAGTTTCTCCTTTTAACAAGTTATCCGGTTATCCGGTTACCAATAGATCATCGATACGTGGCTTGAAAACATAAGGGTAAAAATTGAATATTTTTTTAAAAACTTTAGGGATTTTATGATATTAGTCCAAAAATATATAAAATTATTTTTATATGTACTTAAACGCATATATTTTTTATATACATTTAAATGTATTTTAAAATATTTATCATATTTATATGATTACAATATGTATAAAAAATTATTATAATAATTTAAATATCATATAGGCGCTCATTGAACTAACGTTGATGTGTTTCCTTTAAATGTATTTAGGGAGAAGTATGTGAGCCCGAAGGCTCGAAATCACACGGCCACTACTAGAGGAAGCCAACTCCCCTACCAATACAACGACATGCATTTTTGGTTTTTACCTTCTATATAAAAAATATATATTGTATTTGTATAAATACGTCTAGAAATATATAAAAACATTTTTATATGTATTTCAACATTTTATATATATATATATATATATATATATACATATAAAAACATACTTTTAAAGATATAAATACATTTTAAATGTAAAAAATATTTATAAGTAAATTTAAATATGTATAAAAAAAATTTAATACGTATTTATACGTATAAAAATATATAAAAACATTTTTATACGCGTAAAAACATATTTAAAGTTTAAACATATTTATATATACACAATTACGTATAAAAATACTTTTATATATATATATATATATATATAATTATATATATAAAGGTATAAAAACCTATTTTTAAAGCTATAAATATATTTAAAATGTATAAAAAGTGTACTTTATGCAGTTAAATTTATCTATAAGTATTTTATACATTTAAAACATATTCATATTTTTAAAAATATATTTTAATATGAAAAGATACGGTTTTATATGTTTAAATTCATATAATAACGTTTTATACGTATTGTAAATCTAAATATATGATAAATACTTTTAAATACATTTAAGTATATAAAGATATGGTTTTTTACATTTAAATATGTATAAAAACGTTTTTATATGTTTTTGGACTAATGTCACAAAAGCCTTGAAGTTTCTTAAAAATATTTGGTTTTACCTTTAAGTTTTCAAGCCAATAGTAAACAACATGTTGGTAACCGGATAACCGATAACCTGCTAAAAGGGAAAAAATGAAATTTTGTGCAAAGTCCTAGCTTTAGTGAACCCAAAAGATGGTAAAGGGTAAACTAATTATTTTTTGAAAACTTAGGGTTTTTATGACATTAATCCAAAAATAAATTTATATTTAAAAAGGAAAAACATAAATTATAAAGTTGTGTTATTGTCGGAAGTGTCAAGTGTGAATAGTGAATCGAACAATCCATATATTCTTGTTTACGAACTCTCAAAGACAATTTCATTTTGATGTTTGAGAAGTTAACATCAATATTATTATTATTATTATATATCATAATTAAAACCACAACACACGATTCTCCAAAAGCATCGAAAGTAGATAACGTAACATGTACTTTTCTCTTAAACAACTACAATATTTGAATTAAGATATTGGTTTCTGAAATATTTGGACAAACAAATCCATGCAATACATACATATCTCTTGTGCATGATTCAAGCAAACTTTATTCTAGTCAATGAGCTTGACCCCTAAAAAGTTACAAACACATAAAACTTGCATGTTAGATGTATAACACAAGTTTCTAAGTCTTAAGAAAACAAATTACACTACATAAATAGCCAAAATAAGGTTGTAAACCCAACCCTTAATTAAGTCTTACAACAAATTTCTAAGTCTTACCCATCAAATCAGTTTATTCTAAAACAAAATAAAGAGTTGAAAATGGGAAGACTAAAGGTGAACAAATGGCATAAACTTGTAAAAAGTTGGGTTCCCTTTGTAAGTGTGAATCGGATAACCCATATTCGTGGTTCTATACTTTTCAAAATGACAATTTAAGTATGATGTTTGACATAATATACGTATAAATCGTTTAGAATAATAATTAGAAAGTATTGTATGATACAAGTTAAATCTTATAAATTTATAACGAAATATGTTATTATATACAACTATTCACTAAAATAACCACAACTATCGTAAACAATTTCCTATGCAACTTTTAATGTACTTTTTTCAAAAATTAAGCAACAATGTTAAACAGTTATGTTTAGCGAGAAATATTTATAATAGAGTAAAAAAGTTAAGAGTAATAATTTTTTGTTTATTTCAAATTCAACATATCAATAAGACACACTAGCCAATAGTTTAATCTTTTTTTTTTAAACGGCAAACTATCTAAACATACTCCTAAATACCACATATGTCTCTTAAGAGACTTGAACTTATGACCTCTCATTTGAGAGGATTACTCCTTACCGTTAGACCAAATGTCTTTTGGTTAATAATTTAATCAATTGGAGAGAAAGTGTAGAAAACATATATTAAATATCAAATAAAAAATAACAAAATGAATAAACAAAATATCACAAATTGAAAGGTTTTCTTGGTGCAACATTTAACCCAAAATAAACAGCATCATTATGGCATATATTAGTTTCATCATTTAAATAGACAAGAAATGTGAAGTTTTTTTAATAATAGAATGTCTACTTAGTTGTTAGGAATTAGTATTCCTAAGTCAGTAGAATTCTCCGATATCAAAATTAAAATCCGAGACCTCTAATCAAATAGACAAAACCTCTACCAAATAAACAAGTATCACGTTAACACATGAAATGAACCATAAAATAATGATAAGGAAATCCACTAGGGAGAAATGGAGCAAGAACATTTCGTCGTATTTTTTGGATGATAATCAAGTTTTTGAAATTTACAAATCAACCTTCTTACTTTGACAAAATTAATGAAATGCCCAACCTAAAATTTTCAAGAGATAAAAGTAGTTTCAAATGTCCTCCTAACCAGACGTTTCTATCCATGAAACCATGAATTCGTTGGTCCTAGACTTATCCAAATAATTTTTTATATATAAGCAACTAGGGGTGAACAGTTGGACTAGACCGGTTTGACAGAAATTGGTGGACCTTGGACCGGACCAGTTAAAACCGGTCCAAGTCCGGGTTTTCCGGTTCTTGTACCCGTTAGACCGGTTAGGGGTGTATATGGGGCGATTTGGTTGAGTTTTTAGCTAAAATCGAACCATAACCATTATAAATGGATTTGGTTAACGGTTTTTTTCGGTTAATGATTATGGTTAATAGTTAATATTAGTTGATCATAATGGTCGAAAATGAGATAAAAATAAAAAACACTCTGCTTTAAAAACTGAAAAACATAAAATACATTATTATAAAAAAGTGAACAATTCAGTGTTTATAATCTTCATAATATATTGAAGATTAGGTATCTCATTTAATCTACCTCTTCTAATAAACACATCCTAAACATGCCACATGTCATCTTCTGAACCTATATTTTGCCACGTGTCCACTCATGGTTCTTCTGCCTTTTATTTTTCTACTCAACATTTCTACCAAAGAATTTATTTCCGTTCCTAATTGTAACACCCTGTTCCGAATCGTTTCCTAATACGGGGTGGTGACCCGAAGACCGAGTATCATCAGACTTAGGGCCTTTGAGGAAAAGAGATTTATACCCATTTGGGTGTGGGTAATGTAATTTGGATGATCCGGGAGTTCGGTTTGTGTTTTGGAGCCAATGGGTATTTCAGTAAAGTGTTAGTTCGGGCTTTTAGGGAAAATTGGATTTTTGATTGGGGAGTTTTAAGGAAAGTATGAGTCGATAGAAGTCTAGAGCTTCTCGCTACCTCTTCGTGGATATAAGGATCGTCAGAAACGGACTTACAACGAAGAAGTTATGGCCTTCGGAAGATTCATGGTTTTAGGGTTAAAGCAAGTACGCGAGGCGTACAGATATGTACGCATGGCGTACTAGTGCTAAGGCAGTACGCGGGGCGTACCATGGTATACGTTGGGCGTACTAAGCAGTTTGGTCATGAATGTTCTTTGGAGTACGCATGGCGTACTCCAGTCAGACCCAAACCCTATTTTAGGGTCTTGGACCCTATTTAAGCTCCTTATCTCATCACCTAACCCTCATATCTTCAGCCTGCATCCACCTAAACCCTAGAATCAAAACCCTAACCCCCATTTGAGTGGTTTTTTAACTTTTAGCGGTATTTCCTGCTTTTTGGTGTTCATAGAAGAAGAAGGAACTTCTTGGAGAAGTGTGGGATTGCTTGAAGCTTTTGGATCCAAGGTTGTTGCATCTTGATCTACATTTTGGAGGTATAAAATTCTATCTTGATGATATTATATGTTAGATCTAGTTCATGAAGTATTTTGTGCATTTTGGAGTCTTTTGTGATAAAGATGGGTTTTTGATCTACTCTAGAAGCAATGAGTGCTAGATATTAGCTCCATTCAGTCCCAAGGTTCATAAAAATGCAAGCTTTATGGTGTATTTTGGTCCATGCAAGCATTAAGACCTTTGTTAAGTCCTTATTGAGCTTTCGAGTCCCTTTTTGCCATGCAAGCACGTAAAGTTGTAAACTTTACGTGTTAAGTAGTCTTATAGAATAAGATCTGAGAGTTTGGAACTTTGTCTTAACCGGTTAAGGGCTTATTGTAGTGAAAAGGTGGCTGGAGGAGTACGTGGGGCGTACTGAAGAGTACGATCAGCATAATGTTGAGTTTGTGCATTATGGACTTGTACAGTATGCTTCGAGGGCAAGTACGCGGGGCGTACTCCCTAGTTTGCATTTTAGGCTTTTGAAGATTTGGGCCTTGTTGGGCCATTGGACTTTTGTTTTTAGGCCATGGTTAGGCTGAGGACTTTCTTGGTATTGGTCTCATGAGAATTTTTAGTCCCAATTAGGAAATTGGGCCATATTGGGCTTGGGTTTCCATCTTGGGCTTTTTGTGCATTTTAGGTTGGGCCTTGATTATGGAACAAGTAAGAAAATGGTAAAATGGTCTTTTACCTTTTAGGGAGTTGGTTTATGGAGTGGGCCTCGGATTTTGGGTTATCGAGTTGATTATTGATTGAGATTATATTTATTGTTAGTTGGCTCGAGGTTGTCCGGTTCAGTGGTCCGAGCAGTTATTTGATTATGAGCAGATTGAGGTGAGTCTTCTCACCATATCCATGGATCAAAGGCACCGATGCCGACCCATTACTCGTTATGTGGAATGCTAGTTGTCTTTGTGATACTTGCTTCGAAAACCTCAGGGGTAGCCCGTGGCATTTGTATGGGAGACCATGGGGGTAACCCATGGCGCTTGGATGTCAGTGTTGGATAAGGTGTCTAAGTCCATAACTTATTTGGTATATACTTGACCCGACCCGGCATGGTCCATTTGGGTTACACTTCACCCGAACTATTTATATGGATAACATTATGAGAAGAGTATATTTAGGGCCTACTAATATATTATAAGTTATAATATATTAATATGAAATTGTATTATTTAATTAGTATTGATCTTAAATTAATTATGAATTAATTTAGTGATCATAAGGTGACTAATTAAATAATGGGCTATTGTACTTATATAGTGTGGGCTAACACTCATTAGGGAATGGGCTAAGCTTAAATGGGAGTCCATGGATGATCCATGGAGCTTTTAACCCATGGATCCTTGGAATAGGAAAAGACATGGGTTATTAGGGTTTGCATGGTTCATAACCCTAATCATCTACACTATATAAAGATGCTTATGGTGCTTGAAAAGACACTATGTGTGTGTGCATAAGAGTGGCCGAATTTCTAGAGTGATTGGATACTCTCTCATAAGTTTTCCAAGTTTGTGGTGATTTGTGATTTCCATTTGAGGCATTCACATTATTGGTGCTTGGCTCTCAAACTCTCAAGGAATCAACTCACTAACAAAGGTATGTAATTCTTCTAACATCTTTTATGTTTAAAAGTACCCCATGTATGCTAGATAGGTGATGAACCTTGGAAAATTATTTTGCATGTATTTTAGACAAACATAGATCCAAGGTTTCTAGGGTTGCATGAACACCTTAGGAGTGTTAGTTTGCTCAAAACCCAACAGTGGTATCAGAGACTAGGCTTTTTTGTTTGATACTTGATACAAACTTGTTGAAAAACTCAAGTTTTCTGCATTCTGCAGCATGAACTCGCCGAGTCCATGGGGAGACTCGCCGAGTCCATGAGTAAATTCATCCTACTCGTCGAGTAGGTTCGTGCACTCGACGAATAGGAGCCTCAGAATGCATATTTTCGAGTTTTGCTGCTGGAAATGGACTAGAAACATTACCCTAAACTGTTTTGGTGTAATAAAACATGTTTTAGATGGTGTAATGTTTATGCTAATCCATTTACAATGGCTTATATCAAAATTGCATGATAATATGTGTTCATATGTTCTTGGAATTTTTGATATGATGTTCATGTTCTTATGAATTATTGTTAGATCATAGGAATTATTTGCTAAATTGTTTATTGATAATTCTTGATCATTTATGTGTTTTAATGGAGTCCATAATTTGTCCTCAAGTTATGGCTTTCCAAAGGTCACTTTCTTTTAGGCACACTTAAAACACATAAGTTACATGAAAATGATGAGTCTTCATTTTATGAACCTTTAATTCATAAGTTATGAAATGGAAAGTTTTGAATAGTTTCAAAACTTGTCCTCAAGTTTTGGAATTTGTAAAGTTACACACACTTTAATATACTTTAATTCCAAACCCTTAGAGTTTTAAAAGTTAAAATTCAACCCTTATACTATTTATAACATTAATGGTTAATTATTATATATATGTATAAGATTAAGTCGTTTTACCGTTAGTAGGCCTCATTCACGAAGCCGGTCTATAAGGGCGGTATAAGGTTGTTGCCTATAAAATGGCAACTTAATGGGTGTCCATTCTCACCCACCGCTTCCTTGATCGGTGGAGGGTCGTTAGCCGAACGGGTAGGACAATGACTTTAAATTCTCATTAAAAGTATGATGAATATTATAAAGTAACTAAACCTTTAATAAATTCCCAATCTTAGTTACTTTAGGAAAATGTGAATATGGTGCTAACCCATGAAATTCACACTTTGTACCTTACCAAGTCGTTGGTGGAGCGTGTGTGGTTAACCGGCACACTAACTTGGACTAGTAAGGATCACGAAGGGTGACTTAATGTTTATCATAGATCGGTGGAGCGTGTGTGGTTAACCGGCACATTGATTAGGTGATAATATTAAGGGTACCAAGTTAATTTGCATGGTTATTCACACCTTGTTTTGTGATCCTCGGCATCCCAGTCACAAAACTTGAAGGGCACAATCGAGATTGAAACATGCCATTGAAAAGTTCAATGAATCTCAAAAGAATCTAGGAATTTCAAAACCAATTAAACCTAATAATTCATTTCGTTTTCATGGTGGAAATTGGTGAATCGTCATTCACCTACCTTCAAATATGTTATAGCTTAGATTACGGCATCCCTCTTCTAAGTTATAATATATTGTGTTGGATCCTAGCCTTAATATTACATTTGGGTGTATTATTAAGGATTCGATATATCTAATCTAAACTTGTTTTCTTCTTTTTAGATGTCTTCCAACAACAATGCTCCGGGCTCTAACCCTACTGGCTCCTATTCCCTCATGAACCTTTGTGGGAGGGTCATCTTTGATGGTTCCAACTTCATGGATTGGATCCGGAACATCAGGATGGTCACTAGTTACGAGGACAAGGAATATGTCCTTGACAAGGAGCTAAAGGAGCTTGATGAGTCCACTGCTACTCCTGAGGAGGTCGTTGAGTATCAGGTACATGAAAGAGATGCCACCAAGGTGGCATGCATCATGATGGCCACCATGACAGCTGAACTCCAAAAGTCCTATGAGGACTATTACCCTTTTGAGATGCATCAGGATCTGATGGAAAGGTACCATCAGAGTGCTCGTCAAGAGCGGTATGAAATAATCTCCTCCATGATCACTACCCGTATGAAGGATAGCGAACAAATCACGAGCCACATGCAGAAAATGCAAAGGTATGTGGACCGTCTAATGAAACTGAATGTGAACTTCCATGAGGAGTTAGCAATTGATATCATTTTGCACTCCTTGCCCTCGTGTTATGATCAATTTCGTATGACATACCACATGAACAAGGAGGAAGTCACACTCAGTAAGCTTCAAGGACTTCTGAAGACTGCCGAAAGTGGTCTTAAGAGTAAGTCGGTTACTACTCCTACTCCTACTACTACCCCTGTTTTGGCTATCGGGCAAGGCAAAGGGAAGAAGAGGAAGCACCCTTCGAAGGGTACCAAGGGAAAGTCCCTTGAAGGCTCCTCATCTGGAACCAAAGGTGGTTCTATCACTCCTTCTGCCATCCCTAAGGATGCTGAATGCTTCTACTGTCAAAATAAGGGGCACTGGAAGCGAAACTGCCCAAAGTACTTGCATGATGTCAAGGATGGGAAAGTGAAACCATCCCATGCAGGTATTTACACTATATTGTCTAATAACTCACCATATTCTCATTCTTGGGTTCTTGACACAGGTTGTGGTATTCACATCTGTTGTGACTTGCAGGGCCTAAGAAGAAGTGAGGATCTGGAGCACGGAAAGATAAACTTAATAATGGGGAACAAGAAGGTTACATCTGTTGCCAAGATTGGAGTTTATACTTTGTTGCTAGATAGTGGGTTAAAGTTAGATTTGAATAAATGTGTGTACTCGTCTGAAATGGCGAGGAATATTATTTCCTTTCATGCTTTGTACAAACAAGGTTTTACCTTTTCTTTTGATAATGAAATTGGTAGTATTAATGCTTTCTTTAATAATGTTCTTTATTTTAAAGCATTACCTTGTGATGGTGTCTATGAAGCTATATCGGTTGTAGATAATTTAGGAAATAATGTATTATGTATTGATTCTTCTACTAGCTTGGATAAAGCATCTTTGTGGCATTGTCGTCTTGGACATGTAAGCAAGAAACGCATAGGCCAGCTCCAAAAGGATGGAGTCTTGGAGTCGTTCGACCTCAAGTCGGATGATAGTTGTGAGTCTTGTCTACTTGGAAAAATGACAAAATCACCCTTCACTAGTACTTGTGCAAGGGGTGAGGGTTTGTTGGACCTTATACATACTGATGTATGTGGACCATTCAAAACCGCCACAAGGGATGCTAATCGCTATTATGTGACTTTTATTGACGATTTTAGTAGATATGGTTATGTCTACTTAATCAAACATAATCAGAAACTTTTGAAAGGTTTAAAGAGTTTAAACAGGAAGTAGAAAATCAATTGGGCAGGAACATTAAGATGCTTCGATCCGATCGAGGTGGTGAGTATCTTAGTACTGAGTTCCTCGACTATCTTAAGGAGTGTGGGATTGTCTCACAATTGACACCTCCCAGGACACCACAGCTGAATGGTGTAGCTGAGAGGTGTAATCGAACTTTGTTGGACATGGTTCGCTCTATGATGAGTCAAGCTTCGCTACCAATCTCTTTTTGGGGGTATGCCTTAGAGACTGCCGCCCACATCCTTAATCTAGTCCCTACAAAGAAGGTTGCCAAAACACCTCATGAAATGTGGACTGGGAAAGTTCCCAATTTGGACCATATCAAGATTTGGGGTTGCGAGGCTTTCGTGAGGCGCGAGACTCATGACAAGCTCGAACCTCGGAGTGAAAGGTGTATTTTCATCGGCTACCCACAAAAATCCTTTGGTTACCTCTTCTACAGACCCAGTGAGAATGTGGTCTTTGTGGCAAGGAGAGGGGTCTTTCGAGAGAGAGAGAGAATTCATAAACCAAGGAGACAGTGGGAGGCAAATTGACCTTGAAGAAATTCAAGACTCAATTGGTGAAGGAACCTCAGACACTAGCAATCAACTTGAGGAGGAAATCCCTATTGATCCAGCTGACGAGTCTATACTTCCGAGGCGTTCCACAAGGGTTAGGAACACACCTGAGTTTTATTATGAATTTCATATTACTATGGAAGGTGATACATTTATCAGTGACAGTACACTGGTAAATCTGGATGAACCTAACAGTGTTAAGGAAGCCATGGCAGGCCCAGAGTCTGCTAAATGGAAGGAGGCTATGGACAGCGAGATACAGTCCATGTATGACAATCAAGTTTGGAACTTGGTTGACAATGTACCAGGCCGTAAGACAGTCGGGTGTAAATGGATCTTTAAGAAGAAGACCGACGTGGATGGGAAAGTGCACACTTATAAGGCTCGACTGGTTGCGAAGGGTTTTACTCAGACTCAGGGTATTAATTATGATGAAACCTTTTCACTAGTAGCAAAGATTAAGTCTATTAGGGTTATGCTAGCCATTGCTGCATTTCATGATTATGAAATATGGCAAATGGATGTCAAAACCGCTTTCCTTAACGGAAATTTGGCTGAGGATGTTTACATGAATCAGCCAGAAGGTTTTATTAGTGCCGAGTACCCCAATAGAGTGTGCAAGCTTGAGAAATCCATTTATGGATTGAAACAAGCATCTCGAAGTTGGAATCTTTGTTTCGATGAGAAGGTCAAAGAGTTTGGTTTCTCAAGAAGTGAAGATGAGTCCTACGTGTATGTCAGAGCTAGTGGGAGTATAGTTAGCTTTTTGGTACTGTATGTGGATGACATACTACTCATAGGAAATGACATCCCAACCTTGCAGGAGGTTAAGTCCTGGCTTGGGAAGTGCTTTGCTATGAAGGACCTTGGAGAAGCTGCCTATATCCTAGGGATAAGGATATTAAGAGAAAGGAGTAAAAGACTAATTGGACTTAGTCAGAGTATCTACTTGGATAAGGTGTTGAAAAAGTTCAACATGCATAATTCCAAGAAAGGAGAATTACCGATCCAAAGCAATGCCAAACTGAGCAAGGCTCAGAGCCCGAGTACAGAAGATGAGATAGCTGAGATGAGTCGATTACCTTATGCTTCCGTTGTTGGCTCGATCATGTATGCTATGACTTGTACCCGTCCTGATGTGGCCTTCGCTTTGAGCATAGTCAGCAGATATCAGGGGAACCCTGGCAAGGCTCATTGGACTGCGGTAAAGAATATTCTCCAGTACCTGCGGAGGACTAAGGATTGGATCCTTACCCTTGGTGGGAGTGATGACTTGAGAGTAGTAGGGTACAGTGATACTAGCTTTCAGACTGATAGGGATAACTTCCGCTCTCAGTCGGGCTGGGTCTTTACCTTAAATGGAGGGGCAATCACTTGGAAGAGTTCCAAATAGGAGACTGTAGCTGATTCGACTTGTGAATCAGAGTACATAGCAGCGAGTGAAGCGGCAAAGGAGGCGATATGGCTGAGGAACTTCATCGGAGACCTTGGAGTTGTACCAGCTATTAAGGAGCCTATGGAGATTTTCTGTGACAGCAATAGTGCGGTTGCCTTAGCCAAGGAACCAAGAGATCATGGCAGATCCCGACACATTGACAGAAAATATCACTTCATAAGACACAAGATAGAAGAGGGACTCCTCGTGGCAAAGAGGGTATCGTCGGATGAGAACCCTGCGGATCCCCTTACGAAGGGACTGACGAGGGTGAAGCATTTGCAGCATGCGAGACGCATCGGGCTGAGGGACGATATTAGTTTTACAGATTAGATAGTTATTACTGAAACTTGTAAAATGTAATCGACGTTTGATGATGAATAAAAGTTGTGATTTATTCATGAGTAAGGTGTTGCTATCATTGTCAATTATTTACTATTGTTTCAGCTTTGCATGTTTTGACTTCCAGAATAATAAGTTTATTCAAACTCTCCACAGTCAGTCATATGTCGGAAGTAGGTATGAATCAAGACTGTCATGAATTGGGATTGTAGATGACTAAAAGTGTTTAGCTATAGAAATGGTTGCTACAACATTCATGAGTACTCATAAGTTATGAGTATTGGAATAAACCTACGCTCACTTGTATCACTTCATGGAATTTATCTCGAGTGATCGTGAGACGATAATATCATATAAGTCTTCAAACCTAGAGATATGAGTTGTTACCTATGAGTTGGTTGTGCATTGATTGCACGTAAACGCATCAGTAACTTGATGTTATAAAACGTGCCTTTGTGTGCAATTCAATGAGTAGTAGAACAAGCATATGAGTCGAAGTTTATCTGTTCCTTCTAGAAATAGAAGCGATATCTGGGCCCCCCGATGATTTTGTTTTGACCTATGTACCGGGCCCGGTCAGAACTAAATTGATGTGTTCGATTAAGTTCTTTGTCAAACAAATCGGAAATCGGGAAACAAACTGCTGGACAATAAGTAAGACATTGTTCCATGTATTTGTCCGGCTGATATCATGAGAGCAGAGGATTATGTGATCACTTATCTAAAAAGGCGCTTCATAGTTCAACAGAGTTTTCGAGAGCTACGATTGTCGGTTGGTTCCTGAAGCTATATAGGCAAATACAGTTATCAGACTTATCCAAGTGGGAGACTGTTGGATAAGGTGTCTAAGTCCATAACTTATTTGGTATATACTTGACCCGACCCGGCATGGTCCATTTGGGTTGCACTTCACCCGAACTATTTATATGGATAACATTATGAGAAGAGTATATTTACGGCCTACTAATATATTATAAGTTATAATATATTAATATGAAATTGTATTATTTAATTAGTATTGATCTTAAATTAATTATGAATTAATTTAGTGATCATAAGGTGACTAATTAAATAATGGGCTATTGTACTTATATAGTGTGGGCTAACACTCATTAGGGAATGGGCTAAGCTTAAATGGGAGTCCATGGATGATCCATGGAGCTTTTAACCCATGGATCCTTGGAATAGGAAAAGACATGGGTTATTAGGGTTTGCATGGTTCATAACCCTAATCATCTACACTATATAAAGAGGTTTATGGTGCTTGAAAAGACACTATGTGTGTGTGCATAAGAGTGGCCGAATTTCTAGAGTGATTGGATACTCTCTCATAAGTTTTCCAAGTTTGTGGTGATTTGTGATTTCCATTTGAGGCATTCACATTATTGGTGCTTGGCACTCAAACTCTCAAGGAATCAACTCACTAACAAAGGTATGTAATTCTTCTAGTATCTTTTATGTTTAAAAGTACCCCATGTATGCTAGATAGGTTATGAACCTTGGAAAATTATTTTGCATGTATTTTAGACAAACATAGATCCAAGGTTTCTAGGGTTGCATGAACACCTTAGGAGTGTTAGTTTGCTCAAAACCCAACAGTCAGACCATGGGGGCAGCCCATGACATTTCAAGGAAAGACCATGGGGGTAGCCCATGACACTTGGACGTCAGACCATGGGAGTAGCCCATGGCATTTCAGGGAAAAGACCACGGGGGTAACCCATGACAAATGTATGTATGGTATGTGGTATTTGGGGAACTCACTAAGCTTTGTGCTTACGATTTTTATGGTTATGGTTTCAGGTACTTCCGGTTCGAAAGGGAAAGGCCCAGCTTGATCACAGCGCATACACCCATGTTTCCACATCATGATGATTTTGAGATTGTACTCTGATAACTGTTTTCTTATAAAAGTACTTCTGAGTATTTGGATAAGCAATTATTGAATGTTGACTTAAAGATAATTAATGCTTTGGTTGAATTAAAAATAATTTTTTTACCTTAAAATTTTAGGATGTTACACTAATTTTTCTTTTCACAATTCATCAATTTTGAATCATAAATTATCTTCAATAATTCATCACCCTGATCTCAAAAAATCAGGAAGGAAATCTCATTTGACTTTCACTCATATACGCCTACAATATCGTTAAGATTGATAGATCAATTCTCCCTATTAAATTTGATGCATTCTCTCTCCGATGGCAACACTTATGGAGGAATATCGAGAAATTGTTTTTTTGTGCTTACATCCACGCCTTTCAATCTGTGTGACTGTGTTAGTTTCCTTTCTTCGTATTTCTCTTTAAAAATCGGTTGCAAACAGTCGATGGGAAGACATAAACCAATTGTAAACCCTAAAATTTATGACGAAGATCTTGAAGCCAAATCTATGCTGATTTGAAACAAAATGGTATCTCTTCGTGGTTGATTTTGTAATGGAATTAAAGTTGATGCCGATTTTCGAACAAGTTCAATTTTTTCAACTTGAGTTTGGATTTTTGTATGCATTCAGATATTGCCTAAAAATATGTATAAATATGACAATATCAAAATACCCCACAATTATCTTTTGCTTGCCCTCAAGCAAAACTAATCAATTTTAAATTAAACTTTCATCACCAATATCACATAAAACAATCTATTTTGAACTCAGCCATTATACAAAGACCTCAATGCGCATATTTGTGTCTAGGGTTCCTAAAAACTTCCCAATCCTAAATACTCACAATCCTTATGAACCTTCACCCCTTAGCTTCTACGACACTCATTTCTGCAACCCTTCGAATCCATCCTTAGAAATCTTTATTAACATCAAGGTATTTTTGGTTAAGCTACCCAAGCATACATAATCTAGAAAAAAAAATTACAACTTTGATACCACAATGGAGCTCTTGGAATTCTTCACTTCTTCGATATTTGCTCTTTGATTTCTTTGAATTCACCACCTTTTGTTTGATTTTTGGTATCTTCAACTTTTTGATTCTTCAGAATTTTGATCTTTTGATCTTCATACTTTGAAAGCTCCAAAATTCTTACAACTTTTTGGTAATTTTCTCTCTTTTTTTATATAACTCATTTTTTCGCTCAAATCCTACATGCTTACACAAGGGAGCTTAACTTCAACCTTTATTGATTAGAGGTATTAGTCTAATTGCAATGACTACATAAGCTCTCTTGGATAGATTTCAAGTACAGGCTGCAAAACTTATTACGCCATATAAACTACCAGATTATCTTTCATATCTCATGGATTTTCACTAAAACTTAGGAAACCACAAATATACTATAACATATGTTGACTCAATTAAACATTTGAGCTCGCATTGGATCATCCCACGCAACACTAGCAACTTAAGTTTTAATTATCATTAGATTCAATTTTTAGATTATTATTTCAAATCTATTAGAAATTTTTTAAAATTTTCTAGCAATTTCCTTTTTCGACCCCCTGCCCCACACTTATTTCATACAATGCCCTCATTGTATGTATAAAATAATTTAAAAGCAATAAAGGGGAGAAAAAGGAAGTAACTCCCCTGGGGTAGTAGTGGTGAGATCGATTTCTGCATGCGTGTGGAAAACTTGAACACCTTCAGTATGTAACTGGAACTTGGATCTTTTGAGGCATGTGAATGAGTCGGCCAAATGTGAATCAGAAACTTGCATCTTCAAAAAAAATGTGGTGCATACGATCTTCAAAGCATAGCATCTCAATGTGGGAAAGCATACGCCACATTATAAGGATGAAATAGTAGAAAAAAATGCCATTTTTACTAAATCACGACGTGTTAAGAATGGGCACGACGTGGTGTCGAAATAAATCGAATTTTGAATCTTAATGGGATCCAGCTCACGACGTGAGGATTAAAGGCTCACGTCGTGAGAACTAGGTCTTCACAGAAAACAGTTTTGCAAAAATTCTTCCATTCAAGTGATGTGCAAATGACCTTCTTAATGGATTAAGACTCTTCTCAAAACTCTTATGTTCCTGGAACCTCTCTTTCTCTAATCTCTTTTCTCTCACGATATTCTAATAATTCTGCAACAAAACAAACTTATGGTGGACAATAGAAAACAACCATCACACAATTCGGTTAGAAGATTTTAAAACATACCAAATAAACATAAAAACTCACAAACAAAAATACACCAAAAATAACAAAGAAAATAAAAATGACTAAAAGTAAAAGGATAGATGTCAATAATCATCATCGTCATCTTTCGCACCACTTGTCCCGAGTCCATCTCCCTGTCTTGCCCATAGTTCCTACCATGTCGGAATATAAGGGTAATGAGGCGGCATGGTCAGTGGTCGCTCAACGTTAAGGTGTGAAAATAAAACATTGATTGCTTGATTATGATAATTGACACCCCCACGAAGATTATCCAAATAAGTACCAACGCGACTTTGGAATGGATCGGTTGGTACCCCACCCTCAAATTATTGAGGCGGTTGATGTTGTTGACCCCTTTCCCCACGAGCTCTAACATTCCTTCTTCCTCTTGGACGCGGCTGCTGCTCGGGTTGTCCAAATTGCTCCCCATCATTATCATCAGGAATACTCCAATGTGAGCCCATATTAACAATGACATACATGGACTCCAAATATCCCAAAGAAAGATCGTTGCCTGCCTTGCATGTCAATGTACGAGTCAAACGAGGCGTTAAAAGACCATAAGACCTTTCCAAGCGAATAACAAAATGTCCTCCCGCGATATGGCTCCCGACTCATAATATTTGTAACACCCCGAATTCAGAAGACCTAGAAAAAAAAAGGAAAATCTCAAGTCAAGAAGTCTACTCACTGAGTCCAGAGGGATGACTCGACGAGTAGGAGTGAGTTTTTGTGACGCGGGTTAAGTGACCTACTCGGCGAGTAGGAGGACCAACTCGACGAGTTGGTCTGGGTTTGGGAAACCCTAAATTCGGGCTTTTGTCCCCTATTTAAGCATCTTATTCTCCATCTTTCAACCCCATTCTCAGCCCCCCACTGTCCAAATCCTAATCCACGAAACCCTAGTGCCTTCCATGAGCTTGTGAGCCATTTATGAGTATTTTTGAGTGCTTTGAAGCTAGAAGAAGAAGAAGGAGTTTGAAGGTTCAAGGAGAAGTTTGTAGATCCAGCAACACCATCTCATTTCCATCGTTCTCTTGTAATCAAGTCTTCATCTTGGCTTATAGTTTCTTAGATCTATTTATGTCCCTTTCATGAGAGTTTTGGTCCATGGAGCTTGATCTATGGGACAAGGACATCCCAAGCAAGATTTTTTCAGATCTGGAATCCCTGAGGGTGGTTAAGGCATAAAGATGCAAGCTTTATGCTATTAGAAAACCCCCATGCAAGCTTTAAGGAGTTGTTATGGACTTTTGAGCCAAATACCCCATGCATGAACGTCAAGTTTGTAACTTTACGTGTATTATGAACCCTAGGAGGCCACATCTATGTTTTGGATGTGTTAAACCCGACTGAAATCAACTGTATGGACATGGACCTTGGGGGACTCGCCGAGTTGTTCTTGGGACTCGACGAGTCGGGGTATGGTTCCCTAACCCTTTTCTGCTTGGATCAAACTGGTTGATTTTAGAAGAGGACTCAACAAGATAAATGTGAAACTGGATCTGGAAATCATTGAACTCGGCGAGTTCAAGGCAAGTCCCAACTGCGTGAAGACGTACTCGACGAGTTCATAAGGAACTCGGCGAGTCCAGGGCTAAATGTGTCTTCTTGCATGAAGAAGGACTCGACGAGTTCAAGGATGAACTCGGCGAGTCAGATGAAGAAGGCTCGACTTTGCATGAAGGAGAACTTGGCAAGTGCGTGCAATACTCGGCGTGTAAGATTGAGGTTCTAGTGTTTTGAGGATTTGGGGACTCGACGAGTTGAGTCAACCAGACGTTGACTTTGACCCAGAGTTGACTTTGACCAAGGTTGACCTAGTTGACTTACGAAGGAATTTTGACAAGAGTATGTGAGGGGTGGAATGGTCTTCTATCCTAGTAAGGAATTACTATTAAGTTATAAGAATCCCGGACTTAATTAAGTTGTATGATGTTCGGTAGCTCGGGGAGTCGAGAGACCAGCAGTTCAGGGATCGGCCAGCTAGTAGCTAGGGGTTTATTCGCGGGATTCAGCAGTCAGCTTGTGAGGTGAGTCTCCTCACTGTTTGTATGGGTCTACGGCCACAATGTTGGCCCATTTAGTTTATGTATGGTAGGAAGACCCGGGGGTTAGCCCTAGGCATTATGTAGGAAAGACCAGGAGGAGGCTCCTGGCACTCAATATGGTATTATGTATGATAGGAAGACCTGGGGGTTAGCCCTAGGCACTATGTATGAAAGACCAAGGGGTGGCTTCTGGCACACAGTATGCTATTATGTATGAAAGGAAGACCCGGGGGTTAGCCCTAGGAAATATGCATGAAAGACTAGGTGGTGGCTCCTAGCACACTGTATGCTCATTAGCTAAGTAGAGTAGTATGTATGCTAGTTGTCTTTGTGATACTTGCATGGAAGACCAGGAGGCGGCTCTTGGCACTTGTCTGTAAGACCCAGGGGGTGGCCCCCGGCTTGGCAAGAAATACCACGTGGCGGCCCGTGGCATAACAACAAGACTATGTGCGGCACATAGCACCTTATTTGATATATGATTGATATGCCTGGCTCACAGTATGTATGGCATGTATGGTCCAATTGATATGTATGGTATGTGGTATTTGGGGAACTCACTAAGCTTCGTGCTTACGGTTTACATTTTTGGTTTCAGGTATCTTCAGTTTTCAAGAAAAGGAGCTCAGGACGATCGCAGCGCATTTACCCATTTTATTCCACATTATGTGATCTTTGGGATTAGACTCTGATATTTATTTTAAATGAAATGTTTTCAATGTTTGGGACAAAGTTATTAAGTGTTTTCTTACATTAAAAATGAAATTTTTTGCCTTGAATTTTGGGATGTTACAAGTTGGTATTAGAGCCTTGGTTTAAGGGATTCGGACATACTTTCGGGTGTGTCTGAACTCAAACAGAGGACTCGATATGAAAATTTTCAAAAGAAGAATCATTTTTATAAAAAGGGTTTTAAAAAGAGAAAAAGGGGGTGATACGTGTAATCGACCGAGCTCAAGTAAGTGGTTCCCAAAATACCAATACATGGTTAATATGTGATATGATATGATTATGTGATTCACATGCTAGATTAAAGATAAGGATCTAAGAAAGATTCCTTTGTATGTTTATATGATCTTGTAGAATTGCATGCTAGAACTGATCAGCAAGTGGTAGGATAGCCTGTTTAGGTTACGCCTGATTGTATGAGCCTTGAATTACATGCTAGTATAGACTCCTGATAAGAGGATAGAATGGTTTGATTCGAGTATGATGGTTAGATTTACCATTGTCTGAATGTTGCTTTCTTTGTGCTTTGTGGGACTCTTAGTGATGTGAGTTAGCTACTAAGTGAATATGCTAAGTGACATGGGACACAGGCCGGATAATCTCAGAGTGATGGACTTGACCCTATTGCGCAGCTCTTGTATGAGTCCAACCGTTCTAGGGATGAGTCTTTTACTCGAAGGATTATCTGATCTCTGTTGCATATGGATATATTCATGAGGTAGCTAGTTGACATTACTGGGAATCTTTCAACAGCTGAGGACTGGGTGGGTTCGGGAACCTAAGAAAGCCTAGGATATGTTTCAGTGAGCCTAGCGGTGCGGTATAGCGAGTTTTGGTGTTTGTGTTGAGAAGGTGACTTAGAGGATTCGGTATGATTGTTGAGGAAAGTATGGATAGGTGTGGCAGGTATTATTGGGCCCGTACTACTGAAAGCACATGATCCATACTCGAATCGGTGAAAGTCTTGGAGAATCTAAGAAGATTATGGGGAAAGGACCCATGGTTATGTTTTGACTTTTGGATTGTCGTATTTCAGTTGGAGATAAGCTCTCAGGGAGATGGTCCAGGATCGGGTTCTAGCTCAGGTGCATATGCCGAGGCGATTAGCGAGCAGTTGCGAGAGTTCATTTCATCAGAGATTTCTCGCTGTGTTTCAAAGATAGTGGATGAGCGCTTGGGCGCATTTCGTACGACGGTTATGGCTATCATTGGAGCTCGCACACTGACTTTCTGAGAGTTCTGTGCTTGTGGAGCTTCTGCGTTTCATGGGGAGAGGGATCCCATTATCAGTAGGAGGTGGTTAGCGGATATGGCTAACGCATTCAGGACGAGTTTCTGCCCCGAGGAGGAAAATGTCAGATATGCTTCCTGCCTGTTGAAGGATCGGGCACGTGATTGGTGGGAAGAGGTCGGTAGTGAGTTAGGTGATGATGCGGTCGATGCTATGTCGTGGGATGACTTCTCGACCAGATTTCAAGCTGAGTTTGCACCAGCGATTGAGGTACAACAGTTGGCACGAGAGTTTCTGGATCTCTGCCAAACTACAGAGACTGTGGCAGAGATCACTACCAAGTTCCGGGAGAGGGATTTATTGGTACCGCAGTATGTGGCAGATGAGGAGATGATGAAAGTGAGGTATCACGACATGCTCCGGGATGACATTAGGAAGTTCGTAAGTATTTCAGGGTGCGAGACCCTGAATGATATGATCTCTAGAGTCCGAGAGCGAGATATTGACTTGGAGCACATTAAGAAGAGGAAGTCAGATCAGGTGTATACTATGGAGGGTCCCGGGAAGAGGCCCAAGACTTCATATCAGTGATTGGTAGGCCGGCAGGGCCGAAGTCAGTGCAACACATGTGGGAAACTGCACGAGGGAGTTTGTCGTTCCAAGGGTTCAGGCTGCTACAAGTGTGGCAGGGATGGTCACGTCATCAGGGACTGCCCGCATGGGGCAAGCCCATTATGTTTTCACTGCGATCAGGTGGGCTACAAGAAGGCCGACTATCTGACGATGAGAGGAGGGGTAGTAAGCACGTTTACTCCGGACACTTTGAGGATCACTGATAGACGAGAGGGAAGGACAGGAGCCCCAACAGAGAGGATTCGGACTTTGCAGTGGCATACAGGAGAGATCCGGATTACAGCAGGCAATATTGCAGGTATGTATCAATTGCTCTTTCGATTCTATCTGTATTTTGGTTGTGCTTGCCTCGGTATCGAGTAAGAGTATGTATTAGTTATCTCCCTGCTTGTATTCGGATTTTATTTGTGGAAAATGTCATATGCCAATTGCATACCGAGAATTTTTAGTAGCTAGTGTAAGGTCATGTCCCTCTTCTGATTCGAAGTGTTCAATGTTATCTCGGTTACGGCCGAGGTCAGTTCAGGAGTCTCATGAGAAAATCTATGGTCAGGGTTCAGTAGGGTGGTTATTCACCATCGTCAGGATTCGGTGAAGTTCGGTCTTTGTGCTAGTAATAGCTTTTGGAAGCATCAAGAGTAGCAATCTATTGCTAAAGAGGTTGCTCGGAGCATCGGCTAATTGGACTTTAAGGTTGAGAGGGACATCATGTTAAGCTTTTGGGGTCATTAGTATTGGGATTTCAGAAAGCATTCATCTAGTCTTCAGTAATTGTGCGATCTTTAGAATGGGCTAGTAATGGATTGCTAGAAAGGTTAGGCGTTGGTGGTCAGCGTGTCTATCGTTTAAGGAAGGAAGGAATGGGAATCCTCCAACGCTTGCGTGCTGGGAAGACTTAGTCGAATCTAAGTGGGGGAGAAACAATCATGTTACGGGAGCAGCAGAGGTTTTGAAACAGGGATAACTTTCGCATTCAGATTAGGAAGAAAGGTGGCCCAAGCGGCTGTGTGGCGTAAGGATAGTGTAAGTTGGGAGTTCGGAAAGCTTTCCAACATTGAGGTCGTGTTCTCGTGACGATTGATAGCAGGTCTCAAGAAATCAGGAAGGGGATTTCAATCAGGACATGAGTTCAGCTTGGGATAGTAGATCGTGCATGTATGCTCGATTATGGGTATGTTCGGATTAGTAGTCAGCGAAAGACCATGGTCAGCGGTTGAGTAGTGGAAAGTGTTGTAAGATTGCGGTTTAGCCGTAGCATCTACTAGCAGTCAGTCAGTGTGGAAGGTGTTGTCAGACTACGGGATAGTCGTAGCATTCACCAGTGGTCAGATAGTATGAGAAGTGTGGTAAGACTGCGGGGGTCGCCCGTAGCATTAGTTGGCAGATAGTGTAGAAGTGTTGTAAGACTATGGGGTGACCTGTAGCGTTCACTAGATGGCAGATAGAGTAGGAACTTTGTAAGACTACGGGGTGGCCCGTAGCATTCGTATATTGGTATAGTAAGACTGCGGGGTGGCCCGTAGCATGCATTAGTGGTCAGATAGTATGGGGGCGTAAGACTGCGGGGTGGCCCGTAGCATTCGTCGGTCCCTATTCGGCAGTGAGAATGTATTAGAGGAGTGATCCACTTGTGGATTCCATCAGATGGTTTAGACCAGGGCAGGACAGCCCACGCGGATGTGGGTAGGTCACAGTGTGATCGGATTCGGGAAGCGGTAGGTCGTTGGAGACCAGGAGTGATGTAATGCTACAACAGTTCTAGTAGCATTCATATCTTGTAGTAGGTTCGGTGGAAACGGGTAGTTGGACGGTGTAATCGGGAGGATCAACATGAATAATGGAGCCATGAGTGGCAAAGTGGATAGAGTAGTTTTCAATAGCAGAAGTTGCTTCGGAAGTCGCTGGAAGCAACTGAGAAAGTATTCTTTAGTTCAGTAACCAGTGAGAGTCCGGTATTCCAGATAATAACAAATCAGAAGGGACCAGGGTGGTCTCGGTTCATCCGAAAAGCGGATAAGAGACAGCAGGATCTTCGGCAGGAAGTGATAAGAAAACTCTGGAGTAGAGTAGCTAGTTGATTCGGGAGATGCAAAGTCGTTCACAGCAAGATTAAATAATCTCAGAGGGAATGATTTGACTCTGTTGTGCAGCTCTCGTATGAGTCTAACCGTTGCAGAGATGAATCTTTTAATTGAAGGATTATCTGACCCATTCGCTGGGAGGGGTGTTCGGCACCGGAATATAGTAGGAGGAAGCACTCAATAGGTAACAGTGAAGGGACCAGCACTGGGAGTGGCTGGAGATTTAGTTGCAGCGAAGGGTTTGTTACCTATGGAAAGTTACCTTGGGAAGGCCAGCAACTGCGCAGGGTGAAGGGGTGAACCCCTTGGATATCCAGCGTCAGTACCCGGGGAGTACCGGAAGGATTGCCGATTAAGTAAGAGCGATGTACTCAAGGTTATGGTGATTGGACTGTTCACAGGATGACACCTTCGAGGATTAGCATTTCGCTCAGGAGGGCAGGGCGGAAGGCCAATAGAAGCGGTCCTTCGAGGATTAGACCGAGCAGGCAAGGTATGCATCGTATAGGAATGTTGTGAGAGGTTGTAGGGTAGTTGGCCATAATGGACTTCGAGGACGAAGTCTAGTTTAAGTGGGGGAGAGTTGTAACACCCCGAATTCAGAAGACCTAGCAAAGAAAGGAAAACCTCAAGTCAAGAAGTCTACTGGCCGAGTCCAGAGGGATGACTCGACGAGTAGGAGTGAGTTTTTATGACGCGGGTTAAGTGACCTACTCGGCGAGTAGGAGGAGCAACTCGGCGAGTTGTTCTGGGTTTGGGAAACCCTAAATTTGGGCTTTTGTCCTCTATTTAAGCATCTTTTTCTCCATCTTTCAGCCCCATTCTCAGCCCCCACTGTCCAAACCCTAATCCACGAAACCCTAGTGCCTTCCATGAGCTTGTGAGCCATTTATGAGTATTTTTGAGTGCTTTGAAGCTAGAAGAAGAAGAAGGAGTTTGAAGGTTCAAGGAGAAGTTTGTAGATCCAGCAACACCATCTCATTTCCATCATTATCTGGTAATCAAGTCTTCATCTTGGCTTATAGTTTCTTAGATCTATTTATGTCCCTTTCATGAGAGTTTTGGTCCATGGAGCTTTATCTATGGGACAAGGACGTCCCAAGCAAGATCCTTTCAGATCTGGAATCCCTAAGGGTGGTTAAGGCATAAAGGTGCAAGCTTTATGCCATTAGAAAACCCCCATGCAAGCTTTAAGGAGTTGTTATGGCATTTTGAGCCAAATACCCCATGCATTAACGTCAAGTTTGTAACTTTACGTGTATTATGAACCCTAGGAGGCCAGATCTACGTTTTGGATGTGTTAAACCCGACTGAAATCAACTGTATGGACATAGACCTTGGGGGACTCGCCGAGTTGTTCTTGGGACTCGACGATTCGGGGTATGGTTCCCCAACCCTTTTCTGCTTGGATCGAACTAGTTGAGTTTAGAAGAGGACTCAACAAGATACATGTGAAAATGGATCCGGAAATCATTGAACTCGTCGAGTCAAGGCAAGTCCCAACTGCATGAAGACGTACTCGATGAGTTCATAAGGAACTCGGCGAGTCCAGGGCTAAATGTGTCTTCTTGCATGAAGAAGGACTCGACGAGTTCAAGGATGAACTCGACGAGTCAGATGAAGAAGGTCTCGAATTTGCATGAAGGAGAACTCGGTGAGTGCGTGCAATACTCGGCGAGTTGGTGGGTCAACTCGACGAGTTGAGTCAACCAGACGTTGACTTTGACCCAGAGTTGACTTTAACCAAGGTTGTCCTAGTTGACTTATGAAGGTATTTGGATAAGAGTATGTGAGGGGTGGAATGGTCTTCTACCCCAGTGAGGACTTACTATTAAGTTATAAGAATCCCGGACCTTAATTAAGTTGTATGATGATCGGTAGCTCGGGGAGTCGAGAGACCAACAGTTCAGGGATCGGCCAGCTAGCAGCGAGGGGTTTATTCACGGGATTTAGCAGTCAGCTAGTGAGGTGAGTCTCCTCACTGTTTGTATGGGTCTACGGCCACAATGTCGGCCCATTTAGTTTATGTATGGTAGGAAGACACGGGGGTTAGCCCTAGGCATTATGCAGGAAAGACCAGGAGGAGGCTCCTGACACTCAGTATGGTATTATGTATGATAGGAAGACCCGAGGATTAGCCCTAGGCACTATGTATGAAAGACCAGGAGGTGGCTCCTGGCACACAATATGCTATTATGTATGAAAGGAAGACCTGGGGATTAGCCCTAGGCAATATGCATGAAAGACTAGAAGGTGGATCCTAGCACACTGTATGCTCATTAGCTAAGTTGAGTAGTATGTATGCTAGTTATCTTTGTGATACTTGCATGGAAGACCAGGAGGCGTCTCTTGGCACTTGTTTGTAAGACCCAGGGGTGGCCCCTGGCTTGGCAAGAAATACCACGTGGCGGCCCGTGGCATAACAGCAAGACTATGTGCGGCACATAACACCTTATTTGATATATGATTGATATGTCTGGCTACAGTATGTATGACATGTATGGCCCAATTGATATGTATGGTATATGGTATTTGGGGAACTCACTAAGCTTCGTGCTTACGGTTTACAGTTTTGGTTTCAGGTATCTTCAGTTTATAAGAAAAGGAGCTCGGGACGATCGGAGCACATTTACCCATTTTATTCCGCATTATGTGATCTTTGGGATTAGACTCTGCTATTTATTTTAAATGAAATGTTTTCAGTGTTTGGGACAAAGTTATTAAGTGTTTTCTTATATTAAAAATGAAATTTTTGGCCTTGAATTTTGGGATGTTACAATATTACCACCTTGTTACCCAATTAACTAGCAAGATGGTATGGAATATTGTACAAAACCGCCGGTGCAATAATAGACCACAAAAAGAACAAGTTTAAACTTGTAACTTTGTCTTCGTGCTTCTTATGGTTGATGGAAAAGGTAACCAATTGATGAAGGAGTCGATGAATCGGTGACCAGATATGGATCTCTTGCGAGACACCCGAATGGAATGCCCCGTTCGCAATGGTAGTCCAAAAATCATAACCACTCACCCCCTGTAAATATTCTCGAGCAGCTGACCTCAAAAAGATATCAAAAACTGGAGATCTTGTTTCATTCTCGTCAAAAATACCCATCCTCCATGAAAATTCCGCTAAACTGCATTCCCGATATTCGCACCAAGGCGAAAAACTAAAGCTCGTGCAAATTATGGATCCACCGTGGCGTCCTCGAATGATACCGACCCGAAAAACTCAACATATAATTCTTTAAAAACAGGCTCGCTAATAGCAAATACATTCTTCCACACATTATAAGTGAAAGAAACATGTCCCCAGTAAATGTCTTCGTTAAATATGGTGCCATCCTTTCCGTGAGTCCGAGTTCTCCTAATTCGACCCAATCAAATCGAGGAGAAATAGCGAATTCTCTGTTATATAACCATCCCATCTTGTTTTTGAAGTTTGTCACCACACTTTGAGGCATGTTGACCGGAAGTTGGTACAATGGGTGAAGGTCAAAAACATTCCCGAAAAATTGCTCATTTGTTCTCCTTGAGGCCATTTTCTGCAAAATAGACAAGAAACAAACCCAAAGGAAACAACAAAGATCAAACAATCAGCAGAAAAATCACAGAATTCAGTTTGAACCGAGCTCATGTCGTGAGCTCGAAATCCATGTCGTCAGCCGTCAACGCAGATGTAGTCGGTCCATAATCAAGCATCACAAATCCAAAAATTTTCCAAGGGTTTTGTATAACAACATTCTAATGTTCGAAAATCACACATGCAATAGCTATTTCACTAAAAATCGACTTCGATTTCGGTATTTTCCATTATGAACAAACCCTAGCCTAAAATGCATAAAATTAGCAACATTAAGAAGATTAGAGAGTGAGATCTTACCGAAATTGAAGACAAACACTAAATCGAGAGAAGTTTGAGGAAAAACGGCTGAAAATCTTAGCCAAAATCGAGTGTAGGGACCGAAACCTTGCTGTGCGTTCGTGCGTGAGTGGTAATAGTTTAAAGTAATAGTCAAATGTTTGAAGTCAGGTATATAATGGTTCCCCCATGTTTTTTATAGCTCACATCGTGAGGGGTAAACCTCACGTAGTGAGTTTTAAAATGAGTGAATTTGCCGGGCTAAATTAATTTACCACGTCGTGGGGCTTAATCCAACGTCGTGGTGTCAATGTTTTTATTTTGACCAAAAATTTCATTTTTCTAAAACATTCAACCACTCTATAATTTTAACCCCACACTTGATTTTTTTCCTGTTTCCAAAAATTAAGATGACTTTGATGGTGATTTATCCTAAAACTTAATAGAAATGCAAAAATTAAAAATGCAAAAACTAAAAGAAAAAAGAAAAGAAAAACGCAAACCGAGCTCGGGTTGCCTTCCGAGAAGCGCTTCTTTTGATGGAGTCATGAACTGGACTCCGTTTGCTGCCCTACGTTGTATTGCTTGGAGATACGATCACCATTGGCACCTTCTATTCCCTCCATCTTTTCTTGTACGCTTGCACCCTTCTTAGATATGCTTCCTTAGAATTTTCCTTTTTCACTTTAGAATCTCCGTCCTCGAGCTTTAGTTTCACCCCTTTATTCTTCACAACATGTTCAGGTCCTCAGTTTTCTTTTTGTAGCTCCTTAGCTTCGACATCATCTTTATCCAAAGTTGGCTTGCTCACGTCTTGTGTAATTTCTTCTTCTTCATCACTTGACCCCAAACTTTCTTCACTTATTAGAGACATTGGAGTTTTATAAGCAAAGACCTGAAAAACCATTGGAATTGATGGTCTAGGCTTAGTACGCTTGACTTGTTCTATTATTTGAATTTCTTCTTCCATCAAGTTCTCCAACTCCTCAAGCTCGTTTTCTTCATCCATAAAAATACTTCATTTTGAGCACAGTCTGTCTTGAATCCGTCTTCCACTCCAAAAGTCATTTCATCATCTCCCACTCGTAAGGTAAGCTTTGACTTGCGAATATCCACCAAGGCTCTTGTGGTATTGAGTAAAGGGCGTCCAAGGATAATTGGGACATCTTTATCCACCTTCATATCTAACACTACAAAATCTATTGGAAAAATAAATTTCCCAATTTTTACCAATATGTCCTCAACTATGCCTCGAGGATGAGTCGCTGAACGGTAGGCCATATGAATCGTCATTATAGTGGCCTTCAATTCTGTAAGGTTGAACTTTTGATAAAATGAATAGGGCATCAAATTTATACTTGCTCCAAAATCGGCTAAAGCATATGTCTTCATGCTATTTCCGAATTCAAATGGAAGTGTAAGGCGTCCAGGATCTCCCATCTTCCTTGGTATGTCCTCCATAATGACCATAGAACTCTACTCACTAAGTACTTCCTTGGAGGTCTTTTCCAGTTGTTGGCTAGTGTCAAGTAGGTCTTGCAAAAACGTTGCATATTCTAGAACTTTTGCCAAAGATTCAATAAAAGGAGTATTGATAGGAATACCCTTTACTTGCTTCATTAATTTGATATGCTCTTGCTCTAACGGGTGAACTCTAGCTCGAGAAGGAAATGGTAAAGGAGTTTGATAAACTTGAGCACCAGAAAAAAAATTTGGCCCAGACTGGGCCCACATTGTGAGGAATGAATCCTCACGTCGTGAGGTCGGTAATTCAGCAAAATTATTTTCTTCGACTTTCATTCGTTTTGGCTGTGATTTGGGCTAGTTTGTATGTTCTTCCAAGGCCTCTAAGAACTCGGAAATAGTGTCTTCTTTAGTATTGATGGCCATGAAATGTGGTTGCGGTTTAATATCGAGATTTTTGGGAGGTAACCGCTCGTTAACCATTGTAGTTAATTGCCCGAGTTGAGCTTCAATATTCTTGATGGATGCTTGATGATTTCTCATGGTAGCATCAGCTGCATCGTGGCGTTTTTCAGAAGCTTCCATAAATCTATGAAGCATGGACTCCAAGTCTTCTTTTTTCTCGGGTTGAGGTTGTTCCTTTTTATAAAGGTTCCGACCTGTTTGCCTATACTTCTCTTCTTTTTGCTTTTTATACTCATAACAAGGTAACCATTCATTCTTCGACTTCCTCCAATCTTCATCGTAGCGGTCTCCACTTGAGTAGTAAACTTGAGCCTTCCTATTCCCGTTCTCGTCCAAATGGCAATCTTTCGTCAAATGTGGACCATTGAAATTTTCACAACCCACACATATCGTGTGTATGGATTGGTCAATCTTGGTGATTCTTATATCCATGCTACTTAACATTTCCAATACCGCCACCATATCTTCCGAAGCACCATTCCTGATCCCCCTAGCTCCATCATTACGATGGTTGTGATATTCTCGTGAATACTTTGAAAATTCTTTGATTAATTATTTAATTTCAGAGGAATTCTTCTTAGTTAAAGGTCCTTGAGAATCAAGGAGTTGCCTCGTCGTGACGTTCACCCCATCGTAGAAGATTGAGATTTCTTGTTGCTCGTTTAGATCATTTTGGGGACAATTTCTTATTAACCCTTTGTATCGCTCCCAACCCTCGTATAAAGACTCCCCAACTTGTTGCTCAAAGTTAGATAAGGCCTTTTTGAGTTTAGAAACTTTAGATGGTGGGCAAAATTGTTGGAGGAATTCTTCACGCATCTGTGCCCAAGTGGTGATTGAATCTGGTGAAAGTGACTTTAACCAATATTTAGCTGCTTCTTTAAAAGTAACCGGAAGCATTCGTAACAAGACAGTCTCTCGAGGAACATTAGGAATGTTGAAACATTCGGCTATGTCATTGATTTCATTGAGGTGCTTGTAGGCATCTTCATGGTCTTTTCCAGAAAATGGAATATCCTTTAGTGCGGTAAGGATATGTCCCTTAAGCTCAAAGGTAGCAGTAGCAGGAATTGCGGGTTGCACACGTCCTGGACCGGTGTCCTCTCATATTCTTTTCTTGTAGGCCTCCATCGTCATGTCAAAAATGTCCGTCATGATGCTTTTTGGCTCGCTTTCGGGTTCACTACTTTTGTCGGTTTCTGAGTCGGGCTCGTAACTGGTTTCCTTTTTGGTAGGAGTCTTCTCAAAGAATTCGATTTTTCTCTCTTCTTTCGGAATTATGCTTGATCCTCCTATGTTCTTGTCTTTCTTTTTATTAAAAGCTGACTCGGGATCTTCAAGTGGTGGTGTCAATGGTGTGTTCGATACACGACTCATATACTACTGCAACAAAAACAAAAATAAAAACGTAAAAATAAACTAAAACTAATTAAAAATTCCTAATGAACGATTACCACGACATGGTAATGATACAACCTCGTGGTGAAGCAGATAAACTAAACATGTAACACTCTAAATTTTCAATTTTAATTCTCAAAATATTACTCATAAATCCAAGTCATCACACAAATTGTAAGTTATTATCAAAACAACATCAAAGTATCCCAAAATGCTCAAATCTCTATAAGCCGACGGATGTGTACAATCAAGCCTTCGCCTTCCCGAAATCTATAGAAGTACCTGAAACACATATCACAAAACACTGTAAGCACGAAGCTTAGTGAGTTCCCCAAAATACCATGCACAAATAACTAGCCTCTCATGGCTATATCTCGATAAGGACCCTCCGGTCATGTGTCTCAGTGAAGACCCTCCGGTCTCAAAGCTCGGGTCGGACCCTCCAGTCCGATATCTCAGTGAAGACCCTCCGGTCTCACAACTCGGTTTGGACCCTCCGGTCCTAACTCAATAAAGCACATAAATAATATACAACATAAATCACAAAGACAAAATGCAAGATAACACATAACTCAGTATAAGCACATAAGACCCTTCATTCAGTAACTCAAATAAGACCCTACGGTCAATAACTCAAATAAGACCCTCCGGTCACACAGTATTACCATTCAGGTAAGTATAGTGAGAAGACTCACCTCGCAGAGTAAAGCAATATATCCCACACTCAAACTGTTGATCTAGACTCCGCCCCTCCACAGCCTCCAAAATCCACAGCTTGACCAAAACCCTAAAGTCCACGTAAGTCAACAGTCAAAACTGGCCCAACTCGTCGAGTGCAACTCATTTATTCGTCGAGTTCCTCAGAACCCAATAAATCACGAAAACCCGATTCAACGCGTTGAGCTGCTAACCAACTCGTTGATTCCATGCAGAGTCCAGAAGATCTGGGAAAAGCCCTAGCCACTCGTCGAGTTGTCCCACCAACTTGTCGAGTTCACCCTGAGTCCAAAAACGGGAAAACCCAACTCAACTCGTCAAGTTGGATGCCCAACTTGTCGAGTTCTTCATCCATTACTCATTAATCTCATTCCAGTCGATTCCAATGCCCCAAACTCCAGATCTGACCTCCTAGGATGAAGTTACCACGTAAAGTTGCTAACTTTACGATCATGTAAGGCCTCACAAGGCCAAAACACCCAAAACTAAGCTCAAGAAGGGGTTTAGGACTTGAAGACGGGTCAAAGCTTCATGAAGCTTAAGGCTTTAGTCCTAAAGGGCCTAGTAGTGTCCAGATCTGAAACCAAGTCCTTGTGACAAGCTCAAACCCGAGAGTGACTCCATAATGTACCAAAATGGTCATAAACACTCCCAATAGAAGATCTAAGTAACAAGAAGTCAAGGTATTAACTTTATACCTCAGATTGATCGTCAATACACAGTAGATGATGGATCTACAGCCCTCTCCTTGATCCAAGCTTCTCAATCTTCAAGTCTCCTTCCAAAGCTCCTTAAAAGTCACATTTTAAGCTCTCAAACACATACAAGAAGGTGCAAGCTTGATCTAGGGTTTTCTCTGGTTGTAGTGACGATGAGGGAGGCTACCGTGGGTTGTAGCTTCTTTAAATAGGGTGCAAAACCCCGGAAATTAGGGTTTTCACCAAACAGCCTCAACTCCTCGAGTTGGCCCCTCCAACTCGTCGAGTAGGCTTCATAATCTGCGCGTCCTGATCAACTCCTACACGACGAGTTGGGGCCAACCAACTCATCGAGTAGGCCCTTCAACTTGCACTAAATCCTCAAGTTCCACATCCAGGAATCGGGGTGTAACAAAACAGTAAGCAAAAACAAAAAATGTGAAAGAACTGAGTTCACGTCGTGAGCTTTAAGAGCTCACGTCGTGAGTTCAGTAATTCAGAAAAAAAATCTAATGCTAAAAATTAACCTTTTGCAGGTTTAACCCCACAAAAATGATCGATTAACCTAAAGAAATTAAATTAAAAACTAAAATAGTCGTTCCCGGCAACGGAACCAAAAACTTGATATTGGTACAGACTATACCTATCTAGTTTTAAATTTATATCCTAACTACTTATCTACTATTGCACCTATATGCAGTGTACCTAGTCGGATTATAGTATAGTAAAGTAAGTTGGGGTCGAACTCAGGGAACGGATTTAATTAACTAAGATAATTACTAAAAATTAACCTAGAACAAGAAAAAGTTAAAGAGGGTTTTTATCTGATTTTTCAAGTTCAGACAAACTTACACACTTAACTAATGATTTTAATCAATATTCTAAAAACACTTTCATTTAGTTCGAATCCACTTTTCCTCTATGGTTAGTTACTAATTATAAATTATTAAAGTTGGTTACCAGTTATTATGTAATTAGCAATTCCAGTCCAAATTTACTAATATTTTCACCAATTCATGATCTACCTTTTATGGTCATAAACAAGCATAACACATAATTAGTTAATAATTATACATGGGCTATGTAAGATTTATCTAAACAAACACAATTATGGTCACAATTTATGTTCTCCAGCACAGTTAAAATTGTTACTTTTATTACTAATCTAAGATTTGGTCAATCCTAGCTCTAGTAATTTAGTGGTCATTAAATCACTAGGTAATCAAGTTCATACAATTTAATGGTCACTAAACTACACTTAACTTGACTTAAAGCAACAAAGATCACAACTTTAACATGATAGGTAATGAAAATCAAGCAAAAGCACAAAACCAACTATTAAAATCCATAAATTAATAAACTAAACCATAGAGTAAAAGTATCATCTAGCTAAACGAAAGCAACTAAGTTCAGATACTCTTGGATGAAAACGAAAACATAAGTTCAACATGATTAAAGTAAATCAAAACGATGTGATGTTGTGTTCTTTAATCTCTTAATCTCCAAGCAAATTCTCCTTCAAATGAATGTTTTGTGCACTTTTCTAAACTCTAAATCGGATATCTCAGAATACATGTACTCCCAAAAGCCTCCTTAAATCGTAAGAGTGAAGGAATATTTATAGTTTTGGAAAAGACGTTGCTCACGCCGTGAGAATTGGTGTCTCACGTCATGAGCTCAGTAGTTATCCGTATTGGGCGTGGATTCTGACTTCCCGCATGCTAATCTTATAGAATACCCTCCTCACGTCGTGAGGTTGATTGCCACGTCGTGAGTTGGGTTTTTCGCTGGATTTTCTTCTTTTAATCTTCAATCCTCCAAATTCCAATGCTTGTCAATTCCGATCCATATTCTTCAAGAGTGTTCCATTTGGCTGCAAAATACAATTTAATTCAATAAGTACCAAATATCTTTGCAATTAACCAAAATATTACTTAAAATGTATTAAGATATTGCCTAAAAATATGTATAAATATGGCAATATCACATTCCTAGCAGATTTTGAAATGTAATAGATTTTCGACAAAAGCATCTAATAATGGGTTCATTTTATAATTATTTGTGCTTCTTTTGCCATCACAATCGTTTGATTATGCTGACATTTGTTAGCTAATAGACAATTTTTTTATAAATATTATAATCAGACATAAAGCAACATCCTGTGCAAGAGCAACATCCTTTCTTTCTCATTGGTGTAGCTAATATTGATTTTGTTCCTTTTTAATATTTTCTGATGGATAGGGTTCTTATATGATGCTGTTGTGAATTAAGTTTCTTATTGCTGCGATAGACTATTAGTTTTTAAAATCCATATATGACCATGAAGGAACATGTAAATCTCAACTTAAATGGCTAAACACATACATGTTATCCCTTTAAGGTGAAAGTCTAAACATAGAAGGTCAAATAAATGGTTAAATATGGGAACTTTATTTGACCCACAACAACACCAAATTGCAGCTTTATTGGTTTATGTATTAGAAAGTAACACCAAATTGCAACTTTATTGGTTTATGTATTAGAAAGTGTGGTGATGTTTTCTTGGCATAACCAAGAACATCTCAATCAAGATTAGCATTTACTTTTCAATCTATAATCTTTTAATTTAACAAATAACCAACTAAAAAATAGTTACAATATGCTGTTGTTTGTTAAAAAAATGTAGTATTCGTTGACTATTGTGTCAATATATATGTACTAAAATAGCAATGTACTTTGGTCATACTATTAATAGGGGAAATAGAGAAAAAATAAGGGATAAATACAACAATTACCAATCATCTTTTCGTTTATTTAATCTTATTATTGGAATATACTTTTGTTTATTCTTAGTATAGCATTGTATTTTCATTTAAATTTTATTACATCACTGTATATTGAAAAGTCTATCAATCTTGACCATGATTTTTGTTACTTTTATTTTAACACTAATATCATATTTTCTATCGATTATTGTTAGGTGCATTTCATGTACCCATTTTGTAGCTTTATTTCATAAAAGTACATTGCATATAGGCTTAAACTCACGCATTTTGCATGTTTTTCGGGATTTTTCATGAGGCAATTTCATTCAAATACTTTTGTGATATTTCAGGGACTTTTGGAGGTAGGATATTGATGGAGGAGGTAAATAAAAGTTGCGGACAAAATTCAGGACTTGCGGAGCACCGAGGAGCAAGATATCATAGAAATGAAGATTTTGGCTTTACAAAGATTTACACGGCCGTGTAAATGCAAGCCTTGCGTTTACGCGGGCCGTGTAAACGTAGATTTCTGCACAGTATATTTTTGCGTTTACGCGGGCCGTGTAAATGACAGTGTTAATTTACGCTGGCCGTGTAAACGTAAATGCGGGTTTTAAAGCAGTTTTTCACCATTTTTAAAGGGGGGAACCGACTTTTTACTTTGGGGGGTCGACTTTTGGAGTAGAGAAGGCGATTTTCTTGAGGATTTTGAAGTTGATTAACACTTGGGAACATTTGATTTCATTTTGTAAGAACTTTAATTTCATTTTCTAGATTTGTGATCTTGTTCTAGTCATGAGTGGCTAGAACCCTAGTTTCTCCAACTTTATGTCTTGACTTCTAGTTGTGATTTCAATCATATGACTTGATGTTTTCTTTTAATTTTCTATCTAGTGAATTTGATTTTGTTTCAATCGAATGTTTGATTCTAATTGTGATTCTTATTGGCCATTTGAATTAGGGTTAGATCATTCAAGTTATCTAATTGCAAAATCCGTAATTGTTTTGTAAATTGGACTAGGTAACAAGCACTAAACTGATTTCTATTGAATGAATTTAGTGTAAATCTTATTCACACATTCTTATGCTCCCGAGCTTATGAGGAGTATTGAGTGTTGTTGGGAACATTCACATAAAGTTTAATGCAATCTTTCAACCTAATTCTAAGAGTTTGTTTAGATTAGATTGGTAAGGTTAGGATTAATCAAAGAGCTTGTTTTGGTTAATTATTGTGGTGAATGGGAAGTGTTAGAGCTTGTTAACACTTTCAAGTACCAACTTAGATAGAATTAAACAAATATTTTGTCATCCATGGAATCACATTGCTAATTTGTCTTGCATAGAGTTGGAGTACTTACAAATCTTGAACTTATTTCACTTAATCAATCATTTACTTATTGCTTTATTCTATAGTTTAAATCATTGCTTATAAATTCCCCCCATTCTGTGACCATTTTTGTACCTTACGCAAAAAGGTATAAACACTTGTCCCGTGTCTCTGTGGATCGACCCTATTTACTTTGTACTACGTTTTTAGTGCATAGTAGTAGTGTTTAAGGAGTCATTTGTACCCTTTATTTGTTGGGTTTGACACCCCCTAACAAATTGGCGCCGTTGCCGGGGATACGGTGTTACTAATTGTTTATGCCAGGCATTTTGTGAGCAGGTGCTTTCAAAAAAAAAAAAGAAAAAAGAAAAAAAAAGTCAGGTAGAAGATAAGTTTTCAATTGAAGGAAGTGGCGAGAAGGTTAATGTATTGTAAAGGCCTACCTACTTAGAACAAAGCACATTCAGGGGCCAAGTCGAGCCAACGACTTAAAACAAGGGCAGCTAACCGGGAGGCAACCCGGGGTTATTTGTTTCCTTTCTTTTAAAACTTTTTAGTCTTTGGTAAATTTCAATTTTTTTTAATGTCCCAAATGGTTTTAAACTTATTTTTTATGCCTAGAAAATGAATCTCCGGCTCCAAAAGTACTTCACGGATAGCTTGGGGAGGATGAAGAGGAGGTTCACACCACAATTGTGAGGCACCAAGAAAGATTTGGTAAATTCTTTCCATATCTTTAATCGTTCATATTTTACTTAAAATTCAATTGGTGTGCATTTGTGAATGTTTTAGACCCATTCCCAAATCAGCTACCATCCTCCACCATCCGACTCTTAATAGGCCGACTATGCCTCTCTCCAAGCATCGAGGACGATGCTATATTTTAAGCTTGGGGAGGGGCATCCATCCATGCATAAATTCCGTTGCATGTAGGTTGCATTAATTTTGTACATATTGCATTAATTTTTATTTTCTTGTTCATTTTTCTGCATAGAAAATTTTTCAAAAACCAAAAAGATTTTCTTTCTATTCTAATTTTTATTATTTTCTTTGCATTTTGTTTGCATCCAAATTTTTGCATTGCATTCTTTGAAAAAAAAACAATTGATCCAATCTCAAGCAACCGAATCTTTTCGAAACAGTTGAGCTGGTAAATGAGTCATGCGCCTTGAGATTAGACTTGCTCTTTTTATTGAAAATCTAAAAGCAAGTTAATCGCACACGAACACACCTCCCGAAGCTACTTGTGCAAAACAGAAAGTGAGAAGATTGTGAACATTTGAGCATAACAGCAGGTATGAGTCGATTCTTTGGGACATATGACTGGTCTTATGAGTAGTAAGTGCTCAATTGAACTTAAAATGCCAAATAAAAAAAAAGAATGCAAAATTTCAATATCCCGAGCCTTCCAGCGCTCTAAAAAGTCCTTTCTACTCATTCCCTTTTATATACCCTGCTTGGGGACATAGCTTTCAACTATACTTACGGGTCTTTGCATGTTAACCTTTAGTCCCCTGAAAAATGTCTTAGAAGTCCTCACGGTAATAGACCGTGAGATGTCCCACAATAGAAAAGTCAAGGACGAAAATATAAAGAAATTGGCCAAATAAATTAATTAATTAATAAGAGTGTTATGTGTTAACTTAGTTATTTGTATTTGTGTTACTTTAAAAAAAAAAAAAAAAAAAAAAAAAAAAAAAAAAAAACTATTATTAAGTTAATCTGTGACCTTTGGGATTCGAACAAGTAAACTCTGAGGGGTGTTTTACATCTAATCGCCTAAAGCTAAATTGTTTGGGACTGATTGAGTTGAAAATTCGTTACATGGGTTTCATAGAAAGTCATGAACTTAATAATAGCAAATAAAGCTAATCTGTGGCCTTTGAGGTTCGGGCAAGTAAACCCGAGGGATCTCTTTAAATCTAGCACACTAAGGTCATTTGATTTGGATGTGTTGGTTGGAAGCCCGTTACACGGATTTCAAAGAAAGCCATGAGCTTTATTTGTAAAAAATATAATTAAGAAGTTTGTATATAATTGTGTTTATAGTTTAATTGAATATTGTGTTTAGGAAAAATATTTGGCTGTCAAAAGATTCCCTTGGACTTGGATTTGAACTTATGACATTGGACTGAATGTTAATTACTTTGACTGGTGTAAGTGGTTTGAAGTTTGTAACTAATCTGGATAAATATTAGGGAATTTTTAGAAAAGATTTTTTAGAAAAAGATTGTTGTTGATCAACAAATAGCTGGAATCGGGCATTGTTATATTTTATGAAACAAAGATGGTTGAACATGTTTTGTCACATATAATTTCACGAGAGTAAGACCATAATTTGTTCCAAGAATTGACTTGATGATATTGAAAGGGAATTAGTGTTGTGATCTTTGATTCTGTTGAGTTATATTAGGGAGTGGCCAAAGTCTTATTTCTATTATCATATAATATTTTGAGACTAAAGCCAAGTTGACTCAAGGCATGACAGGTACATTCTCAACTATGGTACAAAACAGGGTTAATTGGGTTGGATATATTTTTTCATGTTTGTTTTGATTTCTTGCCTCAAGTTTCAAAAAAAAAAAGTTTAACTTTGATTTTCTTTTCTTCTCTTTTATTTTATTTTCTCCGGATTAAATTTTCTTGTTCTTTCTTGAGGACAAGAAAGGTTTAAGCTTGGGGAGATTTGTTAGGTGCATTTCATGTACCCATTTTGTAGCTTTATTTCATAAAAGTACATTGCATATAGGCTTAAACTCATGCATTTTGCATGTTTTTCGGGATTTTTCATGAGGCAATTTCATTCAAATACTTTTGTGATATTTCAGGGACTTTTGGAGGTAGGATATTGATGGAGGAGGTAAATAAAAGTTGCGGACAAAATTTCAAGACTTGCGGAGCACCGAGGAGCAAGATATCAAAGAAATGAAGATTTTGGCTTTACAGAGATTTACACGGCCGTGTAAATGCAAGCCTTGCGTTTACGCGGGCCGTGTAAACGTAGATTTCTGCACAGTATATTTTTGCGTTTACGCGGGCCGTGTAAATGACAGTGTTAATTTACGCTGGCCGTGTAAACGTAAATGCGGGCTTTAAAGCAGTTTTTCACCATTTTTAAAGGGGGGAACCGACTTTTTACTTTGGGGGTCGACTTTTGGAGTAGAGAAGGCGATTTTCTTGAGGATTTTGAAGTTGATTAACACTTGGGAACATTTGATTTCATTTTGTAAGAACTTTAATTTCATTTTCTAGATTTGTGATCTTGTTCTAGTCATGAGTGGCTAGAACCCTAGATTCTCCAACTTTATGTCTTGACTTCTAGTTGTGATTTCAATCATATGACTTGATGTTTTCTTTCAATTTTCTATCTAGTGAATTTGATTTTGTTTCAATCGAATGTTTGATTCTAATTGTGATTCTTATTGGCCATTTGAATTAGGGTTAGATCATTCAAGTTATCTAATTGCAAAATCCGTAATTGTTTTGTAAATTGGACTAGGTAACAAGCACTAAACTGATTTCTATTGAATGAATTTAGTGTAAATCTTATTCACACATTCTTATGCTCCCGAGCTTATGAGGAGTATTGAGTGTTGTTGGGAACATTCACATAAAGTTTAATGCAATCTTTCAACCTAATTCTAAGAATTTGTTTAGATTAGATTGGTAAGGTTAGGATTAATCAAAGAGCTTGTTTTGGTTAATTATTGTGGTGAATGGGAAGTGTTAGAGCTTGTTAACACTTTCAAGTACCAACTTAGATAGAATTAAACAAATATCTTGTCATCCATGGAATCACATTGCTAATTTATCTTGCATAGAGTTGGAGTACTTACAAATCTTGAACTTATTTCACTTAATCAATCATTTACTTATTGCTTTATTCTATAGTTTAAATCATTGCTTATAAATTCCCCCCATTCTGTGACCATTTTTGTACCTTACGCAAAAAGGTATAAAACACTTGTCCCGTGTCTCTGTGGATCGACCCTATTTACCTTGTACTACGTTTTTAGTGCATTGTAGTAGTGTTTAAGGAGTCATTTGTACCCTTTATTTGTTGGGTTTGACACCCCCTTACAATTATGATTGAGTAAAGGATATGACTTCCATATAATTAGACAAAAATAGTTAAACAACGTGAAACAAAACAAAATTTTCAAGCTCAATTTCCTATATAAACCAAAATGTTGTATGATAACAGAACATTGAAGCTCTACATTTCTATCGAAATCTTACAAATTTGCATTTAAAAGACCATATTTAGTTCCAAAGTCACTTTTTCAAAAAAGAAGAGATGTTTAATTTGAGGTTTTAAGGGGGCAAATTTATAACTCTTGAGGATCATCAAACATGAAAACATATTAATTTTGTTATCTTAAATTATGAACCCGTGTATTTTTGTTATTTTAAGTTGTTAACCCGTGTATCACGTTGTTAACGCATCAAAAAATTTAAATAAATTAATGATTTGCAAATCAATGATTAATGATTATTATTTTTATAGCATATATAATATTTTTACTTTATAGTCTGTGGTTTCTACGGGTTATAACCTAGTTCCTAATAGTTTCCTTTTAATTTTTCAATTCCAAATATAATTACATACCATATATTTAATATTATATTATATTAAAAACATTTATTACTATTATTGGTTCGGTTCGGTTTTTAGTGGTTCAGTTTTGGATGAAATCCATAACCGAACCGTAAGTATTTGGTTAATCAAAAATAGAAACCGAACCACCTTTTTTAGTAATGGTTCGGTTAAAATGGTTTGGTCATTTCGGTTAATTTGGTTTTCGTTCGGTTTTTCGGTTAATATGCTCACCCGTAGGACTGGTACAACTTTAGGTGCATATGATACAGCTCATTGAATCCTACCGAAGGTTAGTTTATCTATTACGATTGTAGAGGTGAGTTTTTGGACCAAAATGGACTGGCTCTTGGACCAAACCGGTTTTGGAGAAATTGGTGGATCTTGGACCGGACCGATTAAGGTCGGTCCAAGTCCGGATTTTCTGGTTCTTGTACCCGTTGGACCGGTACAACTTTAGATGCACATAGTTCAATTTGTTGAAGCCTATTAAAAATTAGTTTATCTATTACGATTTTAGGGTGAGTATTTGGACCGAACCAGACCAAACCAGTTTATAGAAATTAGTGGACCTTGGACCGGACCTGTTGAGACCAATCTAGGTTCGGTTCAGGTCTAATTCCCGATCTAATCTGGTCTAGAGTTCCAAATGCCCACCCTTATGTGCAACCCAATAAAATACCTAGACTTACCTAAAAATAAATCAAAAATAGGGAAATACGGGCAAAAATAGACATTTTATGCATGGTAAATGATTTAAGGGACAAAGCGTGCAATTTTTAACAATATAACGGATGATCTGAGTTAATTTTTGAAAATATGGACTAAACGTGCAATTTGACACTTGAAAAAAAAGGACGAACCATGCTATTTACTCTAAATTTTTATATATATGACAACCCATTAAATTACATAGTAATTAGAAGTGGTAATGACAATGACAAGGCATAATCGTTGAGTCATAAAGGTATCACACTTAGTTGTAATACCTAAGAGTTTATCACTTGAGGATTTTATTTTATTTTTATTGTTTAAGTTGTAGTTAAGATAATATTAAATGTTATAATTTGATCTTAGTAAATACCGGAACCATTTTGGTTATGTACTATCTTTTGAAAATTGGGTGTTACAACTGATTTATATGATCTTGGCAATGTGATTCTTGATTTCTTTCAAATTCCTTGATCATATTTGTTATGATCTATATTTGATTGTGTTTTTATACAACACATGGCTATGATGTTTCCAATTGACACCTCATTGTTGGTGTCCAATTGTCCTAGTCAACATTACTCTATATGTTTAAGAAGAATGCTAACAGAGAAGAAGACATACATGCATCTTATGATGATATCAGAACAAGAATGACAAAAAGGAAAAAAAGAAGGCCAATCGAAATTAACTATCAATCTATATTTTGTAGTTAAAGAAAAATGAATAATAACGAATTACAATATATGACATAATAGAAGGTCAAAAATAAAAGTATGATATACGTTTTAATAGAGGTATCATATATGTTTGACATGTTAAACAAAGTACAAAATTGATCAAATGTGAATCAGATAACTTATATTCTTGGTTTCGTACTTTTCAAAATGATGGTTTTTTGTTTGATGCATGTTTGATATGTTATGAATACATATAAGTCGTTTAAAATAATAATAAAATTTTGTATGATTTTAGTTTATTAACTTTTAAAAGTGTGTAACGTATTATTATTATATTTATCTTTATAAATCTTATAAAAAAGACCATTCAAATGAATATAATTGAAGATATGTCAAATACTTACACCACATTTATTTGAAACCTCAAAAACTTTTCAACTTTCAACCAATTTAATTACGTACAACCATTCAAGAGTTTTTTTAACTTATGTCATATAGTTACTAAGTATTCAAATTAATGTAATATAATTTATGCATTTTGGATATTCAATAGGCTTTAACTAATAGCATGCATATCGTGCATCTCTTGGCCGTTATGACATTTTGCAACGTGAGAATAGGCCAATTAAATCATTTTTCTCCCCCCCCCCACCCCTTCTATCTCTCTCTACATCTTAACATGTTATAACATAGGAACACCATTTCCTATATGGTGTTAAGGTTGAGGTGATATGTGAAGTGGTGTTATAGCATTGACCTATACCTGATGCTCTAAATGAATTTTCATGTTCTAAAAATTAATAACATTTACCAATGACTATTTAGTTTCCCAGAAAATTACTAAACTAGATTAAAACACTAATTACTTACTCATTTTTAGCCAAAAATTAGCAATTATCCCAAAATAGCCACCAAAACAATAAACAATTAGGGTCGCCTACTCTTTCGCTCTAAAACCTACAGTTTCAGTTTAAGCATAATTTTTTTTTTATTTTTGAAATCAAGACCGTAGGTTTTTAGAAACCTACTATATTCCTTGATGGCCTACGGTTTCCCAAACCATAGGTATATAAACAAATACGGTTTCGTATGAAGCTTACAGTTTCATATTTTTTCGTTTTTCTTTAAAAAAAACTCTATGTATAAAACCTAGTAATAATCAACAGTACGATAAAATCACAACAAAAATCAACACATACCTGAGTGTTCTTTGAAGGCTCAATTGAGAGAAAAGAGTAGGAAAAACCAAGGAAAAAGTAGGAGAAATGACATAACCTGAAAAATATATTTTTATATATTATGGGCCGATGGGCCCTAAAAGAGTAGACGGGCCACGAAAGAGTAGCCCACTACCCCAAAAGGGTAGCCAATTTACTTTTTTTTTCATTGACCGTAGTTAAATGGCTGCTGACCGTAGACGATCCTAATCGTCTATGGTTTCAGTGGCTACTTTGGGATAAATGATATTTTTTGGCTAAATATGGATAAGTAATTAACGTTTTTTGCTAGTTTAGTAATTTTCTCTTAATTTCCTCATGTTGTACCAATATTGGTAGTATATAAGTAAGGTTTTCTCAAAAAGACATTTATCTGTTTGAAGGGTTTATTAATTCAAAGAAGAAGAAATGATAAAATAAATTTTGTCGCATCAATGATTATTGCAATTGAATTTTCTTTCTTGCGATAATAGTGTTTGAGATGACAGGTAATACAAAAAAACTAATAACCTCAATTGTCAGGAAAAAAAGTGAGAATTTGATAATTTTCTCAATCGATCAAACATTTCCATATATTCTTTTTTTATGATTTATGAGTCTTCAATATGTTATTTAATACAAGTGTAATAATAGATGTTTTAGTGTTTTTATGTAAGTGAAAGGTATAGTATTTTTTCATAATTTTTGTAATTCATTTTATATTGAGATCAATATATGTTTGAGTTAATCGTTATATATATATATATATATATATATATATATATATATATATATATATATATATATATATATATATATATATATATATATATATATATATTGGTAGTTCATTATCAACAACTCTAAAAAGAAAACTTTGACAATGCATGTATTAATGGAACTATGGTTGCGTTGTCGTATTTTTACTACAAAAAATCATTATATTGTTTTAGTTATAATCTCAAAGTGTAAAACTAAAAATATTAAACCAAATCAACTTCATAAACTTTGATGTATATTATTTCACAACCGCTCTCATTATTTTACATACTTGTAACGTCCTAATTCAGTTATTAATTCTAGAAATGAGTTTATTAATTAATGCGAAAAATTATATAATTCAGGATAAAAAATTTTAAAGAACTATATGGGTGAATAGAACGAATAAAAGACATTAGATAAACTTTAAGTGATTAAATAAAAAATTAAATAACATAAAATAAAATATCATCCAAAGACTATAATGAAAGATATTAATGAAATAGGGGTGGGAAGTGTCAAAGGTTAAAACTGTCAAATTGAAAAGAATATTGTTTTGAGGGTAGAAAGTGTTAGTATGGGATAATTGGGGGCTAAAAATGAAAATTTGTTTAAATCACCATGGGTCTTCGCAGGGGCATAGCTACATACACCCAAGGTGGGTCCTAGGACCTACCCAAATTTTAATATTTTCTAAAAATTATATACAATTTTTTTAGGACCTACCTAGTTTTCAATGAGAGAACCATATTGTTTTTAGTTCTAGATTCACCATTAGATCGATGGTATCTTGTTTTGGGCTTATCCTTAGAGGTCGACTTCACCTTTGAGTTTGTATATCAGCCTTAGTCCAACCCTAATCGTCCATTGTTGAGTTCGTAACTTATTTTGGCGGCTAAAGAAGAAGATGAGATCGGAGGTGAAACTCAGAGGAGGGATGTAGGAGGAGAATCATTAGGAGGGAAGGGGGTGTCGGGTAGAGTGTTGCATCAGCCATCGTTACTCCCACTAGGTAACAACTCGCCTTCGTTTTCATTTTCTCTTTTCTTTTTTTCACTGAGGAGCACCACCATCACCATGGTTGGCATCCCAGGCTGTCGACATGCCTTTTTAGGCCACCACATACCACTGAAAGGTGGTTGTGGATCGGTGTGTGTGTAAGGTATTCATGTATTTATTCATAAAATGGTAGCTTTTGTAACGTCTCAAAAATCACAATAAATTTAAACTTTTTAAAACAACCCATTTACTGAAAATAAGTGTTTACATAATCATTGTTTTCAAAACATTATTCAAAACAAAGTCTCCCAAGATCCAATCAATCATAAAACCAAGGATGTGTACGGTCATGCCTTCTCCTTGCCACGGTCCTCTGAAGTACCTGAAACAAAACTAAAACTGTAAGTCAACGCTTAGTGAGTTCCCCCAAAGTACCACCACGTAAACATAACAAACAAGCATGCAAACATGAACATCCATCCTGACTGGACCGTCTCGCAGGGCCTACAGCCTATCTGGACCGCTCCACAAGCAGTCGGCCTGACTGGACCGCCTCGCAGGGCCTACAGCCTATCCGAACTGCTCTACGGGCCGCCGACCTGACTGGACCGCCTCTTAGGGACTACAGCCTATCCGGTCGTCCCCGGGTGTCTTGGCCTACAACACAAAGCAGGACCGCCTCAACCCAAACCAACATGTCGACATATGCAGCAAACAAACATGAACACAAAGCTAGCAAATATAGATAATCATACGGATGTAACAGATCATAACAACATACATCATACGGTAACCTAGATATCAATCTAATGGGTCGGCCTTGGTGCCTTTGACCCGCAAGTACAGTGAGGAAAACTCACCTCACAGTCTGACGAATATCTGATCAATACTCTGCTCCCAAATATCGGCTCAACCCAAATCCTAAATGTCAAAACATTTCCATTCTAAATTAATAACATTTCCCCCACAATTACCCTTGGTCAAAACTGGTCAAAGTCAACAAGTCATCACAGTCGAGTCAACTCAGCTGAGTTGACTCAGGCTTTGTATGCGGGGCGTACTCCGGAGGTACGTGGGGCGTACAAGTATGTCTGAGGCATCGGGGCTAGATCTACGTATGCGCAACGTACCCTGCGGTATGCCCCGCGTACGCAGCAACCCTCATCTTAGCCTATTAAGCACTTATTTCTTCGACTTAACACGTCCAATTGCAGATCCAAGGCTAATATACCATCATGAGTCATAAAGTTTCCAACTTTATGACTTTTCATGTCCATTAAGTGCTTAAAACACAAAATCTCAACATTTTAATGCATTAAGACCTTCTATAGCATGCATGGGTAAAACTAACCATCAAGACCACATTTTTGTGACTTAAGACCCCCCCCCCCATAAGGTCTGAAAGGACGACTTATTTGGTCAAGAACATTCCATGCTCAAGAATCACCATATTTGGGACCAAAAAGTTCCCTAAAGGAAGAAATGGCTAGATCTACAAGATAGAGTGATCAAGTTGTGAAATTTTTACCTCCAAGATGTTGCTAGTAAGTGAGGAATCCCAGATCAGTTGCTTCCAAGTTTCAAGGTTCTTGCACCTTCTCCTTCTTCAAGAACACCAAAAAGCCACACAAGTTTGATAGAGGGTCAAAATCTCATATGAGGGCTGATGAGAGAATGATAAGTGAGGCTATAATGGTTTTTATATATGGACCAAACCCTAAAAATTAGGGTTTGGAGTTTCTCCTCATACGCCCAGCATACTATGGTCCGCCCTAGTATGCTCGACGTACGCAACGTACGCCCAACGCACTACTCCAATGCCTAAATTACCAAAATGCCACTATGGGCCATTTTGTACTCTTTATTATACTCAGGGACCAAAATGTAATATTTAATCATACATAGGGTTACAACTGAAAATACATCAACATCAGGATGTTACAGCTTTTATGTGAGTGTGTGTGATTTTTTGACACCACCACCATGAACCACCGCCAATATCCCCTGCCACCGATGTGTGGCTCCACCTGCCAGTACATGCCACCATGGATGGGTGGCTATAGGTTCCTTTGCTTGTTGGGTGTTTGAGCCAAAGACTTAAGAAAATATGAACATATCATTTTCTTTCATACCTTTTATAGCAACATACTTTGTTTTGGTGATGGTTTGACCACCGGTGTCCACCATAACACAACCATTAAACCAGTAACAGGTGATGGTACTATGAAAGACTCAATTTTCTAGTTATGATGCCATAAAGAGCTTAAAGGGCTAAGGTGTAAGCTTAACCCTAACATATGAAAAAGTTGATGTTTCATGGCTAATCCCTAGTTTTATGTCTTCATAAAGTCATGCATTGAGTCCTTTGGGTAAAGTTAATTAATTCATATTGATAACCTCATAAGTAGCCAATTATTGTGTCTAAAGTGCTATGAATAAATCTTTATCATTAAGTCCTTAATGGTACATCAAAATTTACTTAAAAGCTATTGTGATCAATTTTCCCAAATCTATCCTCTAAATAATAAAAACCATGCAATTCAATTAGAATACCTAAAAATCATTAAACTTATTTTTATGGAAAGGTTATTGTGTCTAGTTTCTCCAAACTTGGAATCACTTTACCTAATTCTAACTCCTTTAGGGGTATACTTGGCAATCTTCTTAGGTTGGTCTGTTTTCTCATAGATTTCATGCATTGTATTCTAAAAATCGTAATAAATTCATTAAAATTCAAAATGTTAAAAAGTAAATTAATAAGTTACATATGGATGTCTAGTTTCCTCCATATCAAGGTCTTGACGAAATTCCTAGTGTATTGATGTCGTGTATTCAAAGAGTGATGAGTGGTTCGGAAAATGACTGAAACTATACATCAACTTGTGATATGCATAATCAATTCTACAAAAATTGAATTCATGTAATGCCTGAAGTTTTGGTTAGGGTATAATGTCTAATTTACCATGAATTTTTCCCAATACCTGAATTTTACGTTTCTTAAAGTAAAATTTGCCACTTTTAAGATTCGGTTCAGACAATGACAACTCAAATATGTTAACTTGTAAAATCTATATAAAATCAACCAAAAATCGTTAGAATGAGGTCTTTATATTTTAAGAAATGTAAGATACGGAAATATATAATATAATTTTATCAGAAACTATTCAAACTAAGTATGACTTTAAAGGTAAGAAATCATGTCCAGAACAGAACACTATAATCAAAGAAAAGTTAAAGTAATACAAAGATAAGTATTTTAAAGTATAGTAAGGAAGCACAAGTTAAGTAAATTTTATAATTGTTTTGTAGGTATTCAAAAAGGAGGAGGGTCATTTAGCTCTCGCAACTATAGTGTTTCAAGTTATCAAGAGAGGTAAGTTACACTAACTTGCTTATCATGTTGACTTTGCTTATGTATTTGTATGTTTTCCATGGATACCCTAGTCCGGTAGAGTGGACAAGGATATGTTCTTAACCATGATAGTCCCTTTGGGGGAAGTGGTCGAGGTTTGGATGATCATGACAGACCCTTCGGGGGAAGTGATTAGCCCCCAGTATGGTAGTGTCTGAGATAGACCCTTCAGGGGAATCAACCTGCTGATATAGAATTGGTACCAATAGTATGTGTTAGGAATGTATGTGCTATATGAATGTTATGAATATTATGTGAATGTACATGCTAATGATCAATATAATGGGTAAGTAATGTGCATGCTCAATAAGCGTTTCTCTTACCTGTTGTTATTTAATATTTTTAGGTTCGTCAAGTTTTAATAAAGAAACTAGACTGGTGTGACTACGGACGACATTCGCTTAAAGTTTTTTAAATTATAAAGATGATGTTTTGTTAGACCTGTGATATTTATTACTTCCGCTAAAATTTTAGATTATTGTTTTATGAACTATGAATAATGTTTGGAAAACTTAAAAGGAATAACGACCGACTTTATTTTGTTTTGTTTAAATTTTTTAAAAAAATTGGGCCGTTACGATACCAAATTATCATTTTCTTGTATATTATAACATAATGTTAACGACTATTAATAATAAATATCATATGTATCAACTGAGTGACATAAGTTAATAGGGTATTCTGAGTAGTAATGGTTTAATGGTAAATAACTTTTAGTCGGAAATTGATAAGTTTTTATATTAAAAAAATATTTCAATGCAATTAACCAACTATTTGATTTTTATAGTTGTTTAATAATGTTAGTAGAATGTCTAAGAGTTTAATATTAAAATAATGAATCAATCCAACTAATCAACTTTTTTACTTATGTATTTTGAGTTGTAGTTGGTTAATTTCTTTGTTTATAAATTAAAATGTTATAATATAAAAATAGTAATTCATTCCAATATACAAACTTTTTCATAAATATTTTCATTTCTTTACATTTAACATTATTTGATGAAATGTTATTGTTCCTTATTTATTATGTTATAAAATTAAAAAGATATCTATGTCTTGATTTAAAATATTTTATTAACAATAAGCTTAAATGATAATAGTTTCATTATGATCTTCATATTTCATTATTGTTTATTTATTAAGATATTTAATTATTCACCATCAATATCATTCATATTGCTTTATTTTATTTATATAAGTGTTAAAATTATGTTATACTATATAGAAATCAAATTACATGGTTTAAAAAATAGTTATTATTTTTTATAATGCTAACTAAAATTTGTTATTTATCAACTCTCATAAACTAATTATTTTTATAACTACTTGGCCCTCATTCTTATTTATTTCTAATATCAAAATAATAGTATTTTATAAGTTTATTTTTTTAAACATCATCAACTTCTACCATTATAAATATTTTATTTTTGAACTTCAACTTTACAAGATGTTTATTTATCATGTGGTTGTTTATTTGTCATATGGTTCCAACAAATAACAATATTTTACATCAACCTTTTGATTTAGTATACAAAAATTATTATGTCATAGTTAATAACAATGATTTAAATATTTTTAATAAAATATATATTTTATTATTTTAACTATATAAATATCTTTCCGTACAATACATGAGGATTTAAATATTTTCAAGCAATGACTCTTCAAGAAGTTCCTTCTTCTTCCTCAAGCACCAAAAACACACATAAATCACTTAGAAGCTCAAGAATCACTCAAAGGGAGGCTAAGGTTTCGTTCTTAGGGTTAGAGAGGATGGAGGCTGAAGGAAATGAGGGTTAGAGGTGAGTTAAGGTCTTTAAATATGGTTAAAGACCCTAAATTAGGGTTTTAATCTGGCATGACGAACGCATCGCGTTCCCAAATGCTCCTGCGTCCAAATTCCCGTGTACGCCATGCGTACCTCCCTTATACGCCATGCATACCCGGTTTGGTCCAAACCCTTCTAACTTCAAATGATCATAACTTTTGCATCCCTTATCCATTTTCGACGTTCTTTATATCCATGGAAAGATAACGAGAAGCCCTACACTTCTATAAACTTTATTTAGTCTGAAAACCAATCCGAAATTAAATCCAAAATTCATAAAAGGCCCGAACCAACGCCTTTACCGATACTCTTGGGCTCCAAAACACAAACTGAATACCCGGATCATCCAAACTACATCATTGTAACATCCGGTTTACCAGGTATATTGTTTTGAGTATTTAATTTAAGGACTTTGGAGGGACTCGACGAGTCGGTGCCTCAACTCGTCGAGTAGGGTCGCGACTTGGTGACGTGGTTAATGAATGGACTCGACGAGTCAGAGAGATGACTCGTCGAGTCAGCGCTGTTGACAGAAACCCTAATTCTCTCGGGCCTGGGCCTATTTAAAGGCTCTTAAGGCCTCCTATTGCGGCTACCTTTCAGAAGAGAGAACCCTAAACGAGTCCATAGTGTTTTGGGCAACAGAGAGAGCCATTTTGAGCTTCTTGGTGGAGGGTTTGCAAGGAAGAAGGAGGTTTCAAGCTAAAGGGGCCAGAGGAGGTTTTAGATCTGTGATTTACAACCTAGGAGCATCAGTTGGAGGTATCAATTCGGACCCCTTTTCTTCCCTAATTGTGTAGATCTTCCTTTTGAGGATTAGGGCTTGTATTATCTTCTTGGTGGGGTTTTGATTGCATCAAACCCCTCTTGTGAGCTGGTAGCATAAATCTGGACCTTGTAAGGTCCAGAAAGTCAGAAAGTAGAAAGTCATTGTTGTGCAACCATGGGGTTTGGAGGTTAGGTAGCTTTAATGGAGTCTAAATGGCATATTGAGCGAAATATGTCATGCATGGACATCAAGATTGGACCTTTACGTGACTTTTGGGTGCTAGGAGGCCAGATCTATAAGTTAGAGAAACAGATCTGACCTCAGAAGGTCGTTTGAGCATTTTCATGGAAGAAACTCGCCGAGTCCATGAGAGGACTCGACGAGTCGGATCGGGTTGCCCCGCGATTCGTGATCAGAGGTAACCCGTCGAGTGAAAGGTTAAATCGACGAGTCGAGTGAGGCCTTAGGAGGATTCAGAGGACGCGCATGGACTCGCCGAGTCACCCTAGTGCACTCGACGAGTCTGGTCAAAGTTGGACCGTTGACTGGGGTTGACTTTTAGGGTTGGGTCAACAGTTGGACATTGGACCATTGGAGGGGTAAAATGGTCTTTTCCCCTTCTGAGAGAATATAGGGAGGGACTAGTCTAGCCTTTGAGAGCCGTATTAATTAGAGATAATTACTTTATGTGACTAGGCGGAGGCTAGATCAGAGATTCGAGTTCGAGACTTTCCGAGATAACCCGAGGTGAGTCTTCTCACTATACATTACCTAGAGTGGTATCTATGTGCAGACCGGAGGGTCTTATGAGTACGTGTATGTTTGAGATTTATGTGTTTGTGTTATATGTATGCTCTGTGTTATATAGACCGGACTAGAGGGTCCAACGACTTATGAGGCCAGAGGATCCTCGATCAGACCGGACCGGAGGGTCCAACGATTTAGACCGGACCGGAGGGTCCAACGAGCTAGACCGGACCGGAGGGTCCAACGAGCTACGAGACTGGAGGGTCCCGCTGAGACACATTGACTGGAGGGTCATACCGAGTTATAGCCTCGAGTGGCTTATGTGCTGTATGTGGTATTTTGGGGAACTCACTAAGCTTCGTGCTTACCGTGTTATGCGTTATGTGTTTCAGGTTCTCATCAGGAATCGTGGGAAGGCGCCGACATGATTTGTACACACTGGCAGAAGATTATGTGTTGAGATTTTGGGGATATGTTTTTGTGATGACATTGATACATGAGATTCTGAGAATATTAAATGAGTTTTATTATGTTTGACAAATGAAAAAAAATTGTTTTAAAATTTACATCGTTACAAGTTGGTATCAGAGCCTTGGTTTGAGGGATTCGGATGCACCTTCGGGCGTATCTGAACTCAAACTGAGGATTTGAGGAAATTTTCATAAAAGAAACAATTTTTCTAAAAAGAGTAACAGATTTTTGAGAAAATCAGAACAGAGAAGTGTGTACGATCAGCCAGCGCCCGAACGGCGATTTCCCAAAATACCCTTACATTATGTGTTATGAAATATTATGTGATATGCTATGCATGCTAGAGATAGGCTAGGTATTTCATATCTTAGGACTAGAGTGGCCTGATTTGTGATGCCTTAGCCTAGGAGTTGCTGTTATATGTGATGTGCCTTCGAGTATGTGTTGAGTATGAGTATCCAGCAGGAATCCTTTTAGAGAGGGGTCTGAGTAGAGGAGCAATCTAGGAGAGATACCTAGATGAGCATTTGAGGAGTCTACTGAGAGAGTAGTCAGACGCCCGCGTGGGGTGAAGTTGCTTGAGTTCGGTGATATCCTTTGAGTGTGAGGAGAGCAAGTGAGTAATAACCTAGAGTGGTTTTACATGTTGGTAGAGATTATTCGATGCCCGAATGCTGATTGCTTCGTGCTTTGTGGAACTCTTGATGATGAGAGTCACCTACTAAGTGAATATGACGATATTCAGGAGGTAGATGGCTGGCATCATAAGGAGTTCTTCAGCAGCCGATGGCGGAGAAGTGTGAGAATCTAGGAAGAGCCTAGGAAAGGGTGAACCTAGTCAGATGAGTACGCTGACAGAGTAGAGCATTTCGCAGAGGAGCGAACACGCGTGACGAGATTGGTGATCGAGAAGGTTGAGCAGCTCCTTAGGAACTCGGGGATGGTCCGTGTAAAAAGTATGGGTAGATGTGGCAGGTAGTATGGGCCCATACTACTGAAAGCAGAGGACCCATACTCGATACATGGAACATTCCAGAGGTTTTAAGTAGCAGATCGAGAGGTGATTTCATGGTTCGAGTACCATGATTTGTAGCAGATCGCGAGGTGATTTCATGGTTCGAGTACCATGATTTGTAGCAGATCGAGAGGTGATGTCATGGTTCGAGTACCATGAGTCATAGCAGACTGAGAAGAGAGAACCTGGTTCGAGTACCATGATTCGTAACGGATTGAGAAGAGAGGACATGGTTCGAGTACCATGATTGTAGTGAATTGAGAAGAGAAAACATGGTTCGGGTACCATGATTCATAGCAGATTGAGAGGTGGCCACATGGTTCGAGTACCATGACCCATGGCAGTTAGTGTTACTAGTTCTACCAGTTATTCCGTTGTGATTGGTTAGACTGAGATCGGATGTGAAAGAGTATGGGGCCAGAGGCCATGATGAACGAGTTTTAGTGGAGCATCCCTTGAAAGGGGAATCGAGTTAGCTCCGAGGGATTTTTGGCGAGATGCCAGTTGGAGTCGCAAGACTCAGGGATGAGTAGGGATGGTGCGTCATGGGAGAATACGGTCTGGGCTGAGCGATCGGACGATAGTGGAGATGTCATTTTCTGTGACCTGAGCGCTGCTATTTCTGTTCCAGTAGGAAACCGGAGATGTATTGAGATTTTCGGTTTCCGAGGTTGGGGGTGAGCCCTGTGGGGTAGTTTTGGTTACGATCTTTCATCGGAGTATCTGGGCAGTATGTCTGCCGCGAGGTAAGGATATAGCATGAGCAGGTTGTCAGTGGGGACTGAGATGGTCAAGGACCAGGATACACCCTATTTGAGCATTATAGGCCATGTGTTAGCTGTAGCAACGGACGGTCAAGAGGAGTATATTGGAGCGGTGGCTCTTATTGTTTATGATGGGTATCGAGTGTGGAAATGAGGTCTCTGCTCTTATGATAATTCACGTGATGGGACGTCAGTTGAAGAGTCGAGGATGAGGAGCATGTTAGTTCATTATTTTCAGACCGAGGGTCAGTGTTACTACTGGACAATTGAGATGTCCGGTAGTGGGATGGTACGAGATTCTGAATGACTAGAGGCAGTCATGATGAGAAGTTTCTGAGGATTTCATCTGAGATTCGGGGTAGTTGGAGTTGTTTGATCTCCATCGGGGAGATCATCGAGCATTGTGTATCACCTTCCAAGGGTAGGTGCGATGTTACTGGTAAAAACAGTCTGTGGGATAGATTGTTGGTGAACCAACTGGTGATGGTTCGAACCCTGAGTGGGGGAGAACCGGGTACCTTTGAGGAGATCAGAGGTTGTTCAAGAGTGGTTGGAGAACTGGATATAGGGACCTGCGGTGCGCATTCCTGAGACCAGGGTTATTGGTGGTCAAGGCGAAGTGCAGAGCGAGATAGTGCATGTGGTATGTGTTAAGGAAAGGATGAGTGTCTCCACGGCAGGTGGCTGTCGATCGAAGACCGTGTGTGGCATGAAGATTAGTGGTGAATCCTGAAGGAAGGCACTGTTGTATCTGTGTATGATGCGGTAAGTAGGAGATCAGTGGTTGAGACAGGACATCATGAGGTTCTGTGATGGTGTACCGAGGTATCCGAGTATGATGTTCTAAATTTCGGACTATTTTGAGACTTGAGTTATGGGATGACGAGTGGTGTATCAGGTGTCTACGGTTCCAGTGGGAGCCCTTTCAGCTAATTGACATCAAACGAGATTATTCGAGAATGTGGATTGCAGCAGGGAAAGGTGTTTTGTTATGGCAGATGTCGTCAGAAATAGCAATGCATAATTTGGGTAAGTATGTACACCTATGGTTGGTCCGCAGTGCATGAGTTAAGGATCGCAGTGTGGCGTCGACCTGAGGATGAGATTGTGAAGTGGTAAGAGCAAGGGCGGTGATGCTACGGGGAGCCGTAGTACTCACTATTTAGTGAGAGGTTGTGGTGATGCTACGGGGAGCCATAGTACTCACTATTCAGTGAGAGGTTGTGGTGATGCTACGGGGAGCCGTAGTACTCACTATTCAGTGAGAGGTTGTTGTGATGCTGCGGGGAGCCGTAGTACTCACTATTCAGTGAGAGGTTGTTGTGATGCTGCGAGGAGCCGTAGTACTCACTATTCAGTGAAAGGTCGTTATGATACTGCGGGGAGCCGTAGTACCCACTAGTTAGCAAGAGAATATCGACGAAGTACTCTCTGATCGGAGCGTGACGCAGAGGAGTTTTGGGCTTGGGTAGCCCTAATATTTGAGTTTTATGGGAGCCTGGTGGTCGAATCAGGGGTGAGACTGGGGTCTCCATATTTGTCGGGAGTTGTTATATTCTGAACTGAGTAATGGTTGTCGCAACCAAAGGGAAGTGGATAAGTGAAGAACGCATGAGTTGCGGGTCATGAGTCATGAGTTGAGTGGTTCGTTGGGACGAGTGGTTCCAATTCTGTGTCGGATCAGACTCTCGAGTTGAGTTCGATTCTAGTGGTGTATCGAGTAGACAGAATGAGATTCCAGATTCAGAGACGCATTTCATTTGGAAGGGGGTATTATTCCATATGGTGTCTTGGACCGGAGTGGGTCAATTCGTTGGTATGAGAAACCGCGAAACGCATGGAACTAATGAGTAGTAGACGACAGAGATCGAGAGTGAGTCGAATTTCGTATTCGCTTGAGGTACAGCGAACTCTGTGACTGGTGTGTGTCACACTGGGCCGAGATAGTTGTTGTGGAAAGGAAGTAGACGAGACGTTTTGGGACATGCAATGGGTAACCTTTAGAGGTTCAGCTGCTGGGTCGGGTGAGGACCCGGTGCTTAGTTTTGAGAAGGGAGCTGAGGTTTATGTTTGTTAGATGTCGGAGGACGCTTCAGAACAAGCATGATCATTATCTGTGTTTGAGGTCAGGGTGTTGAGGATTCGTTGTTCAGATGGGTTTGATTGCAGTACAGTGGATGAGTCCCTGGTGTGATGTGATCCTTTCATTCCTTGGTATATGATCTGGGTTGTTTATCATGTCTGGGACGAGTGATCGGTAGCCAGTTTTGGGCATGGACTTGGTTTTATCGGTCCCCACCAGAGAATCAGAGGTGCAGTGAGCTATCGGGGTTTATTATTCGAGGAGCGAATAACGAGGTGACACCTGAAGAGAGCGGTGTGGCTGTGTATCGAGATACTAGAGTTTCCAGATTCTTGAGAGTTAGGAGGAGTAGTGTAGTGGCAGTGAGTCTGTCCTTTTCTAGGGAGGAGTTCCTGTTTGGATTCAGGTGCCCAGAGAGAAAGATAGTTGTGTGGTATGAGATCCTTTCGATGGTGCTGTTCGATTATTGGATTAGATCTATATGTTGTTGAGAAGCGATTTCGAGGGCGAAATCTAATTCAAGTGGGGGAGAATTGTAACATCCGTTTTACCACGTATATTGTTTTGAGTATTTAATTCAAGGACTTTGGAGGGACTCGACGAGTCGGTGCCTCAACTCGTCGAGTAGGGTCGCGACTTGGTGACGTGGTTAATGAATGGACTCGACGAGTAGGAGAGATGACTCGCCGAGTCAGTGCTGTTGACAGAAACCCAAATTCTCTCGGGCCTGGGCCTATTTAAAGGCTCTTAAGGCCTCCTATTGCGGCTACCTTTCAGAAGAGAGAACCCTAAACGAGTCCTTAGTGTTTTGGGCAACATAGAGAGCCATTTTGAGCTTCTTGGTGGAGGGTTTGCAAGGAAGAAGGAGGTTTCAAGCTAAAGGGGCCAGAGGAGGTTTTAGATCTGTGATTTACAACCTAGGAGCATCAGTTGGAGGTATCAATTCAGACCCCTTTTCTTCCCTAATTGTGTAGATCTTCCTTTTGAGGATCAGGGCTTGTATTATCTTCTTGGTGGGGTTTTGATTGCATCAAACCCCTCTTGTGAGCTGGTAGCATAGATCTGGACCTTGTAAGGTCCAGAAAGTCAGAAAGTAGAAAGCCATTGTTGTGCAACCATGGGGTTTGGAGGTTAGGAAGCTTTAATGGAGTCTAAATGGCATATTGAGCGAAATATGCCATGCATGGACATCAAGATCGGACCTTTACGTGACTTTTGGGTGCTAGGATGCCAGATCTATAAGTTAGAGAAACAGATCTGACCTCAGAAGGTTGTTTGAGCATTTTCATGGAAGAAACTCGCCGAGTCCATGAGAGGACTCGACGAGTCGGATCGGGTTGCCCCGCGATTCGTGATCAGAGGTAACCCGTCGAGTGAAAGGTTAAATCGACGAGTCGAGTGAGGCCTTAGGAGGATTCAGAGGACGCGCGTGGACTCGCCGAGTCACCCTAGTGCACTCGACGAGTCTGGTCAAAGTTGGACCGTTGACTGGGGTTGACTTTTAGGGTTGGGTCAACAGTTGGACATTGGACCATTGGAGGGGTAAAATGGTCTTTTCCCCTTCTGAGAGAATATAGGGAGGGACTAGTCTAGCCTTTGAGAGCCATATTAATTAGAGATAATTACTTTATGTGACTAGGCGGAGGCTAGATCAAAGATTCGAGTTCGAGACTTTCCGAGATAACCCGAGGTGAGTCTTCTCACTATACATTACCTAGAGTGGTATCTATGTGCAGACCGGAGGGTCTTATGAGTATGTGTATGTTTGAGATTTATGTGTTTGTTTTATATGTATGCTCTATGTTATATAGACCGGACCAGAGGGTCCAACGACTACAAAAGTGGCATGCATCATGTTGACCACCATGACAGCGGAACTCCAAAAGTCCTATGAGGACTTCTACCCTTTTGAAATGCACCAAGATCTGATGGAAAGATACCATCAAAGTGCACGACAAGAGAGGTGTGAAATCATATGCTCTATCATAACAACCATGATGAAGGACGGGGAATCCGTCACGAGCCACATGCAGAAAATGCAAAGGTATGTGGATCGGTTGCTGAAGCTTAATGTGAACTTCCCTGAGGAGCTTGCAATAGATATCATTTTGCACTCCTTACCATCGAGCTGTGATCAATTCCGCATGACATATCACATGAATAAGGAAGAGGTCACACTCAGCAAACTTCAGGGACTCCTCAAGACCGCAGAAACAGGTCTTAAGGGTAAGTCGGTTGTTAACACTCCTACTCCAAACTCCGCCCCGGTTTTGGCAATCGGGAAAGGTAGAGGGAAGAAGAGGAAGAGCTCTTCGAAGGGTACCAAGGCTAGGAACCTTGATGGCTCTTCTTCAAGTGGAACCAAGAAAGGTTTTGTCACTCCTTCTTCTGACCCTAAAGAGGCTGAATGCTTCTATTGCCATGAAAAGTCACATTGGAAGCGGAACTGCCCAAAGTACCAGCAAGATGTGAAGGATGGGAAAGTTAAACCCAACCATGCAGGTATTTACACTATCTTATCTAATAACTCACCCCATTCTAACTCTTGGGTCCTTGATACCGGTTGTGGTATTCATATCTGTTCTGATTTGCAGGGACTAAGAAAAAGTGAGAATGTGGAGCATGGAAGAATAAACTTAATCATGGGGAATAGGAAAGCTTTACCTGTCACCAAGATTGGAGTTTATACTTTATCGCTAAGTAATGGGTTTAGTTTAGATTTGAATAAATGTTGTTATTCGCCAGAAATAGCAAGAAATATTATTTCCTTTCATGCATTGTATAAACAAGGTTTCACCTTTTCATTTGATAATGAAGTTGGTTCGATTAATGCTTTCTTTAATAATGTTCTTTATTTTAAAGCATTACCTTGTGATGGTGTGTATGAAACTGTATCTGTGGTTGATAACTTAGGAAATAATGTATTGTGTATTGATTCTGTTAATGATAATAACTTGGATAAAGCATCATTATGGCATTGTCGTCTTGGACATATAAGCAAGAAACGCATAGGCCAACTCCAAAAGGATGGAGTATTGGAGTCATTTGACCTAAAGTCAGATGATAGTTGCGAATCATGGTTACTTGGAAAAATGACAAAGTCACCCTTCACAGGTTCTTGTGAGAGGGGTGAAGGTTTGTTGGATCTTATACACACGGATGTGTGTAGGCCCTTCAAACATGCCACAAGGGATGCTAATCGTTATTATTTGACTTTTACTGATGATTACAGTAGATATGGATATGTCTACTTAATCAAGCATAAGTCAGAGACTTTTGAGAGGTTTAAAGAGTTTAAACAGGAAGTCGAGAATCAATTGGGCAGGAACATTAAGATGCTTCGATCCGATCGAGGTGGTGAGTATCTTAGTTCAGAGTTCCTCGACTATCTTAGGGAATGTGGGATTGTCTCACAATTGACACCTCCCAGGACACCGCAGTTGAATGGTGTAGCTGAGAGGCGTAATCGAACCTTGTTGGATATGGTTCGTTCCATGATGAGTCGAGCTTCGCTACCAATCTCATTTTGGGGGTATGCCTTAGAGACTGCCGCCCATATCCTTAATCTAGTTCCCACAAAGAAAGTTGCCAAAACCCCTCATGAGATGTGGACTGGTAAAGTACCCAAACTAGACCACATTAAGATTTGGGGTTGCGAGGCTTTCGTGAGACGCGAGACTCATGATAAGCTCGAACCTCGAAGGGAGAGGTGTATTTTCATCGGCTACCCACAGAAATCCTTTGGTTACCTCTTCTACAGACCTAGTGAGAATGTGGTCTTTGTAGCTAGGAGGGCGTTCTTTCGAGAGATAGAGTTCATAAGCCAAGGAGACAGTGGGAGGCAAGTTGACCTTGAAGAAATTCAAGAGTCAAGTGGTGAAGGAACTTCAAACCCTAGCACTCAACTTGAGGAGGAAACTTCTGTTGAGCCAATTGACAAGTCTGTACCTCTGAGGCGTTCCACAAGGGTTAGGAATGCACCTAAGCATTACTATGGATTCCATATTACTGCGGAAGGTGATACACTTATCAGTGATGAGACGCTGATAGGTCTGGATGAACCTAACAGTTACGCGGAAGCCATGGCAGGCCCTGAGTCAGCCAAGTGGAAAGAGGCAATGGACAACGAGATATAGTCCATGTATGACAATCAAGTTTGGAACTTGGTTGAGAATGTACCAGGTCGTAAGACTATAGGGTGAAAATGGATCTTCAAGAAGAAGACCGACATGGATGGTAATGTACACACTTATAAGGCACGACTGGTTGCAAAGGGTTTCTCACAAACTCCGGGAGTTGATTATGATGAGACCTTTTCTCCAGTGGCCAAGATTAAGTCTATTAGGGTTCTGTTAGCCATAGCTGCATTTCATGACTATGAAATATGGCAAATGGATGTCAAAACCGCTTTCCTTAATGGAAAGTTGGCTGAGGATGTTTACATGAGTCAGCCAGAGGGTTTTGTCAATACAGAGTACCCTAATAAAGTGTGTAAGCTTGGGAAATCCATTTATGGGTTAAAGCAAGCACCTCGCAGATGGAATCTTTGCTTTGATGAGAAAGTCAAAGAATTTGGCTTTTCTAGGAGTGAAGATGAATCTTGTATATATGTCAAGGCTAGTGGGGGTATAGTTAGCTTTTTGGTATTGTATGTGGATGACATACTACTCATAGGAAATGACATCCCAACTCTGTAGGAAGTTAAGTCCTGGATTGGGAAGTGTTTCTCTATGAAGGACCTAGGAGAAGCTGCCTATATTCTAGGGATAAGGATCTTGAGAGACCGGAGTAAAAGACTAATTGGACTTAGTCAGAGTACTTACTTGGATAAGGTGTTGAAGAGATTCGGCATGCAGGACTCCAAGAAAGGAGAGTTACCCATCCAGAGTAATGCCAGATTGAGTAAGACACAAAGCCCTAGTACTGAGGCTGAGATAGCAGAAATGAGTCGAATACCTTATGCTTCGGCTGTAGGATCGATCATGTATGCTATGACGTGTACTCGACCTGATGTAGCCTTTGCTTTGAGCATGGTTAGCAGGTATCAGGGGAACCCTGGCATGGCACACTGGACTGCGGTAAAGAATATCCTCAAGTACCTACGGAGGACTAAGGACTGGGTCCTTACCCTCGGTGGGAGTGAAGACTTGAGAGTTGTAGGGTATAGTGATGCTAGCTTTCAGACTGATAGGGATAATTTCCGCTCTCAGTCAGGCTGGGTCTTTACCTTAAATGGAGGAGCAATTTCTTGGAAGAGTTCCAAGCAAGAGACAGTGGCTGATTCAACTTGCGAATCAGAGTATATAGCAGCTAGCGAGGCAGCAAAGGAGGCGATATGGCTGAAGCACTTCATTGGAGACCTTGGAGTTGTACCAGATATTAAAGAGCCAATGGAAATTTTCTGTGATAGTGAAAGTGCAGTTGCCTTAGCCAAGGAACCAAGGGATCACGGGAGATCCAGACACATCGACAGAAAATACCATTTCATCAGACATCGAATAGAAGAAGGACTCCTCGTGGCAAAGAGGGTATCATCGTATGAGAATCCAGCAGATCCCCTCACGAAAGGACTGACTCGGGTTAAGCATCTCCAGCATGCTCGGAGCATAGGGCTGAAGGATGATATTAGATTTAGTAGTTAGATAACCTTGAAATTTGTAAAGTGTAATTGACATTAGATGATGAATAAAAGGTGTTTTATTTATGAGTAAAGTGTTGCTATCTCTTGTCGATCGTTTACTATATTTCTTTTGCATGTTTTGACTTCCAGAATAATTATGTTTGGTATATCATATTATTCGAACCTCCACAGTCGGTCATATGTCGGAAGTAGGTATGAATCAAGACTGTCATGATTGGTTGTAGAGGTCTAAGTTGTTGGACATGGCTACAACACTCATGAGTGCTCATAAGTTCTGAGCATTGGACTCAACCCACGCTCACTGGAATCACTTCATGGAATTTATCTCGAGTGATCGTGAGACGGTAATATCATATAAGTCTTCAAACCTAGAGATATGATTTGTTACTTATGAGTTGGTTATGCATTGATTGTACGTTAACGCATTGGTAACTCGATGTTATAAAACGTGCTTTTGTGTATAATTCAATGAGTGATAGAACAAACATATGAGTCGAAGTTTATCTGTTCCTTCTTGGATTAGAAGCTGATATCTGGGCCCCTCGATGATTTTGTTTTGACCTGTGTACCGGGCCCGGTCAGAACTAAGTTGATGTGTTCAATTAAGTTCTTTGTCAAACAAATCGGAAATCGGGAAACAAACTGCTGGACAATAAGTAAGACATTGTTCCATGTATTTGTCCGGCTGATATCATGAGAGCAGAGGATTATGTGATCACTTATCTAAAAAGGCGCTTCATAGTTCACAAGAGCTTGATCTATCACCAAAACCGAATCCATTCCTTACCCTTCAACCTTTCGATTGATGCCCTCGGCATATAGATACCCTAATACTTATCCCACTGAAAGAAGAATCCTGCACATAAACACTCGCGATGCCCAACTCTAGATCTCAACCAAAAACGAATCTAATACTCAATTCATAACCCGAGATCCACAGAGTTGCACTGAATTTCACCCCAAACCTTCTGATTTATGACAAAACCTCTCTAGATCGAGATATAAAGGTTCCCAACCATCGTTGATACTATCGGTCTCGCACCTGGTCCAACCACCAGGTTCCCAAAAGTCCAAATAACAAGGCTACCCAGCCTATAAACCCCTATGCATCACACACTGACCACCCACTTGATCCTGCAACACAGAATCCAAAACCTTGACCTAACGGTCTCTACCAGGTTCCACCTGAAATACCACAATCACACGGGCCTCACCCACGGGTTCTACTCATCTAGAGCTACACTGGCCCGACTCCACCTTGGACCCCATCGGTCTCAACCCAAGACAGAGAGATACTCCTCGACGATCCTGACCGGCATGCCCAAGGCACGAACTGATTCCCCCTCCACGCTCGTGACCATCTCTAACAATATTCTACCTCGAACTGGTGAATGCTACGATCCCATCGAAGTATTACAAAACATCAACCAACCATGGTTACCGCCCATGGCCTTACCATAACTTAATCATCACAACTCCTCGCATCCTGAGCCGAAACCTGCATCCAGCTGCATCCCGATAGATGTTTGGTACGTACTTCGAATTCTGAATCCCTCAACCTGGACTCAACCATAATACTATTATGCATAACATGATGGGTTTTAGGTACAATAAATAAACTAGAAACAATTCCTAAGTTCACATGCAACCTACTTTGGATCTATGTTTTAACTATTGAACATACAACTTTGAATTGCAAAACAAGAACCCTAGAGGAGAGAGGCTAATTTCGAAATTAACAAACTAGGGTTTAAGGTTTACATACCTTTCAATTGTTATAGCAAACAATTGATAATCCTCTTGATCTTGATCTTGATCTTCTTGGAAGCTTAGCACCACAAATGTAATGCCTCTAATGGAATCACACCCAAGAACTAGCAAGAACGAAAGTAGAAGAGAGAGGGGAGAGGGAGTATGCAAAATCTCGGCCTTAGGGTTTCTTCAAAAGAAAGAGTGACCAAAAACATGAACCAGGAGGCTCCTTATATAGCTGAGGGATCTAGGGTTTAAGGGAAACCCTAGTTATCCTTTGCTTAGGGCCTAAGCAAACCCAAGGGCCTTATCCAAGCCCCTATGGATGAAATTATTAGGGTTTCCCCTAAAGATTTCATCCACCCTCTTCCAAGGGGGTTCTAGAGCCTTCCACTCGACTATTAGATAATTTCAAACTAGTCCCTGCACCTTATAATTAATTCTTTTAACCCCAAAATCAATTCTGATTAATTTCTGGCTAACAATTAATTAAACATAATGATTTCTAATTAATATATTAATCCATTAACATATTAATAAATCATTTATATATATATTAATTTATTAATCTTATAAATTAATATCTCTCCTTTCATAATTTCCTTGTCCAGTTGCTAGGTTGAGGGCAACCCAAAAGGACTGTGCTGCTATCAATTCAAGTACATACCAATTATAGTTATGGGCTTAGACACCTAATCCAACAGTCTCCCACTTGGATAAGTCTGTAACTATAATTGCTAGTATGCCTTCTAAATTTGACCAGCAAATTGTAACTTCCAAAAAGCTGCTGCCGAACTCTGACCCAGTCAGTTATGTGTCCTAAGATAAGTGATCATATAACCCTTCGTTCTGCATGATATCCCCAGACAAAAGACATGGAATGTAATCAATCTCTTTGTCCAGAATCTATGTTTCCCGATTCCTGATTTGTGATGATGAAAAACTTCTAATCGAACACATCAATTCAGTCCTGGCTGGGCCCAGCACATAAGTCAACACCAAATCATCGAGGGGCCCACAGATATCGCTTTTCCTGTTAGGGCAAAAGGAACGAATAAACGTTGACTCATATGCTTGTATCTTTTACTCATCAAATTATGCATGACAATACGTTTTATAACACCAAGTTACTGATGCGTTTTCGTATCACCAATGCACAACCGACTTGTAAATTACAACTCATATATCTTCGTTTCAAGATTATAAGATATTATCGTCTCAGTATTACTCGTGATGAATTCCATGAAGTAATACTCTGAGCGAGGGTTTATCCAATACTCAAATCTCAATTTCTGAGTACTCATGAACGTTGCAGCAATTCTATTGCCATGTCTATCCTTAGACAATCTGCAATCCAATTCATGACAGTCTTAATTCACTACTTACTTCCAAGAGTACGAGCGACTGTGGAGTTTGAATAATCTCATTTTTCAGGAAGTAAAACATGCAAAAATGAAACACAATAATAAACAATCGACAAAAGGTAGTAGCCAAACTTATAAATAATACTTTATTATTTAATCACCAAAGGTCAATTACATTTACTTTGTTACAAGTTTCAAAAACTAATCTAACTACTAAAACTAATATCATCTTTCAGTCCTATGCTCCGAGCATGCTGAATATGCTTAGCCCTACTCAGACCCTTTGTGAGGGGATCCGCTGGGTTATCTTCAGATGACACCCTCTTTACTATAAGATGGCCTTCTTCAACTCTATGTCTGATGAAATGGTACTTTCTGTCGATATGTCTGGTCTTACCATGATCTCTCGGTTCCTTTGTCAAGGCAACCGCTCCTTCATTATCGCAGAACAGTTCCATAGGCTCCTGGATGGTTGGAACAACTCCGAGATCCCCGATGAAGTTCCTCAACCAAGCTGCTTCTTTCGACGCTTCACTTGCTGCTATGTACTCTGATTCACAAGTAGAATCAGCCACCGTATTTTGCTTGGAACTCTTCCAAGTAACTGCTCCTCCATTCAGTAAAAACACCCAGCCTGACTGAGAACGGAAGTTATCTCTATCCGTCTGAAAGCTGGCATCACTGTAACCATCTACTCTCAAAGTATCACTGCCACCAAGCACAAGGACCCAGTCCTTTGTCCTTCGCAAATACTTGAGTATATTCTTAACTGCTATCCAATGAGCTCTACCTGGGTTTCCCTGATAGCGACTGACCATGCTCAAAGCAAATGCCACATCAGGGCGAGTACATGTCATAGCGTACATGATCGATCCGACAGCGGAAGCATAAGGTACACGATTCATGTCATCTATTTCAACATCTGTACTCGGACATTGAGTCTTACTCAATTTGGTATTGCTCTGGATAGGTAGCTCTCCCTTCTTGGAATTTTCCATACTAAACCTCTTTAGTACCTTATCCAAGTATGTGCTCTGACTAAGTCCAATTAGTCTCTTCTTTCTATCTCTCAATATTCTAATCCCAAGAATATAGGCAGCTTCTCCAAGGTCTTTCATGGCAAAACACTTTCCAAGCCAAGACTTAACCTCTTTCAAGGTTGGAACGTCGTTACCAATGAGTAATATGTCATCGACATACAACACCAGAAAAGTTACTATACTCCCACTAGCCTTGATATACACACAAAACTCATCTTCACTTCTAGAGAAACCAAATTCTTTGACTTTCTCATGGAAGCAAAGATTCCAACTGCGAGATGCTTGTTTCAATCCATAAATGGATTTCTCAAGCTTGCGCACTCTATTAGGGAACTTTGCATCAACAAAACCCTCTGGCTGACTCATGTAAACATCTTCAGCCAACTTCCCATTAAGGAAAGCAGTTTTGACATCCATCTGCCAGATTTCATAATCATGAAAGGCAGCTATGGTGAGCAATATCCTAATAGATTTAATCTTAGCCACTGGCGAGAAGGTTTCATCATAGTCAACCCCTGGGGTTTGAGTGAAACCTTTTGCAACCAGTCGAGCCTTGAATGTGTGCACATTTCCATCCATGTCTGTCTTCTTCTTGAAGATCCATTTGCACCCAACTGTCTTACGACCTGGTGCACTATCAACCAAATTCCAAACTTGGTTGTCATACATGGACTTAATCTCGCTGTCCATTGCCTCTTTCCACTTGGAAGCCTCTGGGCCTGCCATTGCTTCCTTATAAGTGACTGGTTCATCTAAGTTTACCAGTGTTCTGTCACTTATGAATGTGTCACCATCTGAAGTAATATGAAAACCATACAACTCAGGTGGCACACTCACCCTAGTGGATCTTCTAAGAGGTAATGAGTTATCAATTGGTTCAACAGGAACTGTTTCCTCTGGTTGAGTGCTAGTGTCATCTAAGGTTCCCTCATTGGCTGACTCTTGAATTTCTTCAAGGTCAATAGTGCTCCCACTGTCCTCTTTGAATATGAGCTCTCTTTCAAGAAAGACTCCTCTTCGTGCTACAAAGACCACGTTCTCACTAGGCCTGTAGAACAAATATCCAAAAGACTGCTTTGGGTAACCAATGAAACGCATTTCTCACTTCTAGCTGCTAGCTTGTCGTGAGTCTCTCGTCTTACGAAAGCTTCACAACCCCAGACTTTAACATGTGCTAACGAGGGAACTTTCCCTGTCCACATTTCATGAGGTGTTTTGGCAACCTTCTTTGTAGGGACAAGATTGAGGATGTGGGCGACTGTCTCTAAGGCATACCCCCAGAAGTGAATGGGAAGCGAAGCCCGACTCATCATAGAACGAACCATGTCTAACAAGGTTCGATTACGCCTCTCAGCTACACCATTTAACTGTGGTGTCCTAGGAGGAGTCAATTGTGAGACTATCCCACATTCTTTCAGATAGTCGTTAAACTCGATACTAAGATACTCCCCGCCTCTATCGGATCTAAGTATCTTTATCTTTCTGCCCAATTGATTTTCGACTTCATGCTTAAACTCTTTGAACTTTTCAAAAGTTTCTGACTTATGCTTGATCAAGTAGATATATCCATATCTGCTATAATCGTCAGTGAAAGTCACATAGAATCGATTAGCATCTCTTGTAGTTGATCTGAAGGGTCCACACACATCCGTGTGTATGAGATCCAACAGACCTTCACCTCTTTCACAAGACCCTGTGAATGGTGATTTTGTCATCTTTCCCAAAAGACAAGACTCACACATATCATCTGACTTTAGGTCAAATGATTCCAACACTCCATCCTTTTGGAGTTGGGCTATGCGTTTCTTGTTAATGTGTCCAAGACGACAATGCCACAAGCATGCCTTGTCTACACTATTAGACAAGTCAATATTAAGTACACTATTTCCTAGGCTATCAACACAAGTCACTGTTTCATACACACCATTACAAGGCAAAGCTTCAAACATAAAAACACCATTCTTATAAACAGAAATTGAACCATTCAAATCATTAAAAGAATATGTAAAACCTTGTCTGAACAATGCATGAAATGAAATAATGTTTCTCGTCATCTCAGACGAATAGCAACAATTTATTAAATCTAATCTAACATCATTACTAAGCAGAAGCTGATAAACTCCGATCTTGGTTACTGGTGAAGACTTTCTGTTTCCCATGATCAGGTTTATCCTTCCTCGCTCTATCTCCTCACTTTCCTTTAGACCCTGCAAATCAGAACAGATATGAAAACCACATCCTGTATCAAGGACCCATGAACGAGAAGATAATGAGTTATTAGCAGAAATAGTGTAAATACCTGCCGAAGATGGCTTCACTTTGCCATCCTTGATATCTTGCAGATACTGTGGGCAAGATCTCTTCCAATGCCCCTTTTGGTTGCAGTAAAAGCAAACTGCCTCTTTTGGATCAGAAACATGGGGAGTGGAACCATTGGGCTTAGCCTTTGGGCCATTACTAGATGACCCAGCTTGAGCCTTGCTCTTCCAGTTTTGCTTGGGAGGACCTTTCCTCTTTTTCCCCTTTCCCTGTCCAATAGCCAAAACAGGGGCACTCGTAGGTGTGGAGGGTATACTTTTACCCTTCATCCCTGCCTCAGCTGTCTGCAACAAGTTGTGCAATTGGGCCAAGGTCTGCTCAGTATTGTTCAAATGGTAAGTTAGAATAAACTGACCATAACATTCAGGAAGTGAGTTCAAGACCATGTCAATGGCCAATTCCTCATCAAAGTGAATATTGAGCTTGACCAAACGCTCTATGTAGCGTTGCATTCTTTGCACATGTGACACTACCGACTCCCCATCCTTCATCTTGCAGGCCATGAGTGACTTGACTACTTCGAACTTTTCTTGACGAGCTCGCTTATGGTACTTTTCCATAAGGTCCTTGTTCATCTCGAAAGGCCAGTAGTCCTCATAGTACCTCTGCAGTTCTGGGGACATAGTTGCCACCATGATGCATGCCACTTTGGTAGCATCATCGTAATGTTTCTTGTAGGCAGCAAGATCTTCAGGAGTAGCTTCATTCTCATCAAGCTCTTTGAGCTCCTTTTCAAGAACATATTCTTTGTTCTCGAAACGAAGAGCCATCTTGATGTTGCGCATCCAATCGTTATAGTTTGAGCCATCCATAACGACTTTGGAGCATATATTGAGCAAAGAGAAGTTTTGGTTGGAGGAGGACGAAGCAAAAGTGTTTCCAGGAGTAGACATCTGAAAAGAAAGAAAGTTTTAGTTAGATTTCAAGATACCTTAATAGAATAACCCAAAGATATAATATCAAGGTTAGGATCCAACTATGAAGATTCACAACTTAGAAATGGGATGCCGAGATCCAAGTGCAAATTTCATAAAGGTAGGTGAATGACGATTCACCAATTCTACCATTAGACGAAACAAACGAAGTGAAATTCCTAATTCTTTTGAGATACATTGAAACTATTCAATGGCATGTTTTATTCTCAGATTATGCTCTTCTATTTGTGACTGGGATGCCGAGGATCACAAACAAGATGTGAATAACCATGCAAATGTGCTTGGTAACCTCATTGTCTTTATCATTAACTATTGATGTGCTGGTAAACCACACACGCTCCATCAAAATGACAATTATGAGATACCCATTACTACTCTTTATTAGTGCCTTTTAGTGTGCTGGTTAACCACACACGCTCCACTAACGACCAATAAAGCATAATGTGCAATTTCATGGATTAGCATACTTTTCACATTTTTCCTAAAGTAACTAGAGTTGGGATTTTGAAAATAATGTTCTAGTACTTTCTTTAATATCATTATACTTTTAATGAGAAGTAGTTGTCCTATCAAATCCGTTCTGCTAACGACCCTCCACTAATCAAGGAAGCGGTGGGTGAGAGTGGACACCCATTCAACTACCATTTTATAGGCAGTTTCCTTATACCCCCCTTATAGATTAGCTTCGTGAATGAGGCATACTAGCGATTTGACTGACCATGTTCTTATACATATATAATATTAAACTTTTAATTATAATATATATATATATATAAGGTGTGTTTTAAAACATTTTAAAACTTCAAGGGTTTATAAATTTCGAAATTTAAGCTATTAAATTTAAATTTAAATAAACCAATTAACTAGATTTAATATTTATCTTTTAATTAACTATTAATCAAATTATTAAATCTTGTAAGGATTATCTAATTAAATTAATCCATTAATTTAATCCTAATCCTTATCCCTCTAAATTTCGAAAATTAGGGTAAGGATAATTATCCAATTAATCTAATTAAGTAACAATTATCCAAAACAAGAAACCCTAGTTATCCTCTAGCATATTTCGAAATTTACAAGGGAGGAGGCTAGGTTTTTCAAAACCCTAACCCTAATTTCGATTAGGGTTCTTTGGAGGCTAGGGTTTTCGAAAAAACCCTTTGATCCAAAACCCTAGAAATCGAAAATTTGGCCTTTAGGGTTTAATAGCTATAAACCCTAATTTGCAATTCAACAATTGTAGCAATTCAATTTAAAACAATAATGGCTCTGATACCACTGATGGGTTTTAGGTACAATAAATAAACTAGAAACAATTCCTAAGTTCACATGCAACCTACTTTGGATCTATGTTTTAACTATTGAACATACAACTTTGAATTGCAAAACAAGAACCCTAGAGGAGAGAGGCTAATTTCGAAATTAACAAACTAGGGTTTAAGGTTTACATACCTTTCAATTGTTATAGCAAACAATTGATAATCCTCTTGATCTTGATCTTGATCTTCTTGGAAGCTTAGCACCACAAATGTAATGCCTCTAATGGAATCACACCCAAGAACTAGCAAGAACGAAAGTAGAAGAGAGAGGGGAGAGGGAGTATGCAAAATCTCGGCCTTAGGGTTTCTTCAAAAGAAAGAGTGACCAAAAACATGAACCAGGAGGCTCCTTATATAGCTGAGGGATCTAGGGTTTAAGGGAAACCCTAGTTATCCTTTGCTTAGGGCCTAAGCAAACCCAAGGGCCTTATCCAAGCCCCTATGGACGAAATTATTAGGGTTTCCCCTAAATATTTCGTCCACCCTCTTCCAAGGGGGTTCTAGAGCCTTCCACTCGACTATTAGATAATTGCAAACTAGTCCCTGCACCTTATAATTAATTCTTTTAACCCCAAAATCAATTCTGATTAATTTCTGGCTAACAATTAATTAAACATAATGATTTCTAATTAATATATTAATCCATTAACATATTAATAAATCATTTATATATATATTAATTTATTAATCTTATAAATTAATATCTCTCCTTTCATAATTTCCTTGTCCAGTTGCTAGGTTGAGGGCAACCCAAAAGGACTGTGCTGCTATCAATTCAAGTACATACCAATTATAGTTATGGGCTTAGACACCTAATCCAACATAACAAAGGAGATGCCAACCAACGGTTGGAAGTTTACTGAACTCCCACCTACACAACCTTAATCTGAACAGCCATCTGGGTCGTCTCTGCCCCTGTCCAGGATGTGAAACTTGCCCTAGTTCCACACCCTTCCTAACTCCTAGAAATCCGGATCGATTCTCCCCCACTTGGATTCGACGAAGCTCTCTTTCGCCTCTTAATTCTGATGGATCTCCAACCCATCTACCTCAAATAGCATGAACCGCCTATAACCTGAGCTAATTAATACTAGCGTTCCATTGCTAGCCAAACTCAATGATCGCCCAACTCCTGAAACCCTGAAGAATACTCTTGAAATCTTAGCCAGTCTGATAATCCAAATAACCTCCCATGATACCATACCACTTCCCTGAGTTCTTATGCTAGAGACTAAAAACCATAACCCTTGCCCTGAACCGACGAATCTTCATCCCAACTCCTACTCTCGAAGAATAATTGAATCCTAATCTACTGCAACCTGAGCGAATATAAAACTCCCCTGACATTACCAATGACCAAACAACTCATGCAACTAACACCACCATCTTCCTGCTACTGCTCCTTTCTTAGCGACGGTAGTGTTTGAACCCAACAGTTCTTCCATAGGAAATTGCCGCTCCTACCAGAAAAAATACTAAAACTACTGAACCTTGATGATTACCGAAGAACTAACCTGCTGAATCCTGACCAAAGGCCTTCCACACAATACCCCCAAACCGATTCTGACCAAAAACTAGAATAACAACCGAACACATTGGAACCCGCTACACGAGATACAACCCCTCAATAACCCACTAATGATCACGGCATGCAAAAGACATATAACAATTCTTCGAGGATATAACCCAAGAATAACAGATAACTAAACCAAAGATAACGCTTACCCAAAACAATATAGAATTCCAAGCAACATAAATATTGATAACAACCGAAGAGAAAGCAAAAGATAATATACCCGCAAAATCACCTGGTGGAGCACGAGCCTCCCCTGGCTAACACTGTAATGACCAGATCCTCTCTGTTGGGGCTCATTCCCTACCCTCACGACTATCAGAGATCCGCAAAATAGTCGGAGCAGGTGCACTCACTGCTCCTCCCCTCCTCCTCGGACAGACAGCCCTCTTGTGGCCCACTTGGTTGTAGAGAAAACATAACGGGCTTGCCCCCTGAGGACAATCCCTACTGACATGATCAATACTGCCACACTTGTAGCTGTTGGATAAGGTGTCTAAGTCCATAACTATTTCTGGTATGTACTTGACCCGACCCGGCATGGTCCATTTGGGTTGCATGGCACCATGCAATTGGATAAACTAAAATGAGAGAAATAACACTTATGGTTTATTAATATATTATAAGTTCTAATATAATAATAATATTATTTAATTAGTTTGATCAAGAATTAATTTAGAATTAATTAAGTGATCAAAAGATAACTAATTAAATATATGGGTAGATTATGTAAATCTTCCATATCTTATATAGTGGGCTAAGAGGCTCCATGGATTATCAAGTTGGGTTCCACCCATAGGATGCTCCATGGATGCTCCATGGGAGTTACAAACCCATGGGTCATGGAAATGAAGAGTCATGACACATTAGGGTTTACATGGTGTAACCCTAGATGTGTCAACACTATATAAGAAACCCATTCTCCACCAAAATAGGCTACACTAAGAAACAAGAGGGCTAGAGCCGATTTTGCAAGTGTAAGATTCTCTCAAAGTTTACTCCTTTGCATTTGGTGTTGTGTGAAGCATTTGAGGCATCACACTTGGGGTGCTAGGCTCACAAGGTTTCAAGGATCATAATCAACAACAAGGTAAGTTATTCTATCTTTCATTCAAGTTGAAAATGTTCCCCATGTATGCTAGATAGGAATATAACCTTGGAATTCAACTTTGCATGATTATTAGACAAACATAGATCCAAGGTTATTAGGGTTGCATGTACACTTAGGAAGTGTTAGAATGCTCAAAACCCATCAGTAGCAACCCATACCTATGGAACGACAAACTCCATCGTGCAGTTTCCCACACGTGTTGCACTAACCCCGGCCCTGCTGGCCTCCCAAATGCTGATCCGAAGCCTTGGGTCTCTTCTTGGGACCCTCCCCTGCTTGCACCTGATCTGGCCCCCTCTTTCCCAGATGCTCCAAATCGATCTCTTGCTCACAGCACGAAAGAGTGTGAGCTCCAACGATAGCCACTACCTCAGTACAGATCGTGCCCAAGCGCCCATCCAAGATCTCTAGAATCTCCGCCTTAACTGAACCAAAGATCACAGGAGTCTACTCCAGAATACTGCGGGTAATCTCCAACGAGATGAATTCCCGCATCAGATTGCTAATCGGCTCTGTACCTGCACCTGATCCGGATCCCGAACCTGAACCTCCTCCCTGAGTGCTCATCACCAAACTGAAATACAGCATGCCAATGATCAGAACACACCCAAAAATCCTCCTCCCACAAGATTCTTATATTCTCCAAGACTCTCCCCGATTCGAGTATGGATCCTGTACTTTCAGTAGTACGGGCCCAATACTACCTTCCACACCTATCCATACTTTCCTCAAGAATCATCCTGAATCCTCTAAGTCACCTACTCATACTGATGCACCAAAAATTCACTAAGCAGTGCCACAAAACCCTCAGAAGCACTTCCAAGGCTCTCCTAGGTTCCTGACCTCGCCCTGCCATCAGCTGCTGAAGAACTCCCCATAATGCCAGTCGCCCACCTCATGAATACATTCATACTCACGTAGTAGCTAACTACCATTACTTAAGAGTTCCACAAAGCACAAAGCAAGCAACATTCGTGCAGTAACATTCCATTCCATAAAACGATCATAGGACATTCAACCCACATGGCACAACTCATGCTAGAATTCCACCCTTACTGTCGGTTGCCTTATGCATGCAAATTATACACAGAACAGGATCAAATAGAATGTCGAATAATAGACTCTACCCTAGGACCACAACCAGACAAGGAACAGGAAATAAGGCCAAATCAATTATTCTAGGGCTATAAGATCCTAATCGTATACAATTTTTAAAGCATACACTTAGCAGTTACTGATACCAATAGATATTTCCATTACAACATAACATCCAATACTCCCAAGACTACAAAGCATCACACATATCAAGCCAATCTATCACTGACTAATCAGCTCTAGCATGCAAGTCTACCAGCTCAGACAATAAACATACAAAGGCATCTCTCCTAGCATTCTATCATGCAAAAACTGAGCAGATCCTTAGCCCTAACTAGCATGCGATTCACCGATTCATAAATCAAATCATATCAGATAACACGTATGGGTATTCTGGGAAAACTTACTTGAGCTCGGTTGATTGCATGCACCACACCCTTTTCTTATCTTAGAAAATTTCTTTTCTTAAAAAATATTTTTCTTTTGAAAACTCTACCAAATCCTCAGTTTAAGTTTAGACACACCCGAGAGTATGTTCGAATCCCTCAAACCAAGGCTCTGATACCAAATTGTACAGTCCCAAAAATCAAGACATAAAATTTTTTGTTTTAGGTTAATAAAGCGTTAATACATATCTTTCCCATAAGACCAAGGTAAACAAGTTTTAGCTAAACATCATTAAATCAGAGTAATTCAAAATGCGGAAACATGTGGTGTGTGCTCTGCAATCATCCCGGGCCCTTCCATTTGAAAACCGGAGTACCTGAAACATAAACTGAAAAGCGTAAACACAAAGCTTAGTGAGTTTCCCAAAATACCATACAACATACAACCACAGATTATCATGTAATATACATATAGTTGCCATGGGCTCCACTAATGTTCTTTATCTGGAATGTCATGGGCTCCCCCATGGTCTTTACCTAGAATGTCATGGGCTCCCCCCATGGTCTGATTTCCAAATTCCACGGGCTAACCTCGGGGTCTTCCATGCAAGTATCACAGAGATAACTAGCATATCAGATAACACGTAATGGGCCGACATTGGTGCCTTCGACCCATGGATATGGTGAGAAGACTCACCTCGCACTGTCGAATCAAACAGAAAATCCTTGGTTCCTGGCTGACAGATCCCCGAACTATCGAAGTCAAAACAACACCCAATCAACAATTGGATTCCAATCCATAACCATAAATCCATTACTAGGGTAAATGACGAATTTACCCCTCACCTACTATTAGACCAAGACTTAGACCCAAACCTAATAGTCCACAAGGCCCAAATACCAAAAGCTATCCAAAGCCCAATCCATGGCCCAATTTTCCAAATTGGACCCAAATCCATAGTGGGCCTCCACAAATAAATATCAACCCAAAACCTGATGACCCAACAACATAACTCAAGGCCCAATCTATACCTGAGGCCCACTCAAAGTCCTGAGGCCCAACCAGAGCCCAAACAGCTAATTCATAGCCCAACGAAACAATCCAGCCTAATCGAAGCCCATTCCAAGAGAGTCCAAGTCCAAAAAGCCCAATTCCCATCTGATCAGACGTACGCACAATGTACATGGGTTGTACGTACGTCGTACGTCGCTGGTCCGAAAACGGGCATCATAGGCAGAACGCACAGCATTCCCCAGTGGTACGCACGACGTTCCCTTCGGCCACCCAAAAGTCATTCCAATGATTTAATCCTTTAAGCCAAACGTCCAAAACCTCATAATAGCTAAATATAAGTGACTTGATCCATAAAGTTGAAGGCTTTAAGGCTTTGCATGGCCTAATGAAGTCGAATAACCAAAGATGAACCCCAAAAGGTCAAAATCACTCCAAAAATGTCTTTAAACTTCTAAATACCTTAAGACCTCAGTCCAAACTTCTAGATCTTATTTCAAGGGACTTCTTAAGTCATAAAGTTTCAACTTTATGACTTAACATAACTCAATGGGACCCAAATCAAAACCCTAAGACCCAAACTTCATCAAATGACTACCAAATCATGCATGGAAGGTTTATACCCATCAAGATCCAAACTTATGACTCCATAACCTCAACAAGGACCAAATATGAAGCTCAAAGGTTCTGGAGTAACTTCTACTCACAAGAACAACCTCAAAGGGACCAAAACCATAACAAAATATCACTTATCTAGATCTACATGAACGAGTTGTCAAGGTTGAGACTTTATACCTCCAGAAGATAGATCTAGGTGCACAAAGCCTGGATCCAAAAGCTCCAAGTCAAGCAATGACTCTTCAAGAAGTTCCTTCTTCTTCCTCAAGCACCAAAAACACACATAAATCACTTTGAAGCTCAAAAATCACTCAAATGGAGGCTAGGGTTTCGTTCTTAGGGTTAGAGAGGATGGAGGCTGAAGGAAATGAGGGTTGGAGGTGAGTTAAGGTCTTTAAATATGGTCCAAGACCCTAAATTAGGGTTTTAATATGGCCTGACGAACGCAACGCGTTCCCTTAGGGAACACAGGGCGTTCCCAAATGCTTCCGCGTCCAAATTCCCATGTACGCCATGCGTACCTCCCTTGTACGCCATGCGACCCGGTTTGGTCCAAACCCTTCTAATTCAAATGATCATAACTTTTGTATCCCTTATCCGTTTTCGACGTTCTTTATATCCACAGAAAGGTAACGAGAAGTCCTACACTTCTATACACTTTATTTAGTCTGAAAACCAATCCGAAATTAAATCCAAAATTCATAAAAGGCCCGAACCAACGCCTTTACCGATACTCTTGGGCTCCAAAACACAAACCGAATATCTGGATCATCCAAACTACATCATTCACCTCCAAATGAGCCTAAACTCAATTCTTCAAGAGTTCTAAGTCTGCTAATACCCACTCCTTGATCACCACCCCACAATGGGAAACGGTTCGAAACAGGGCGTTACATTTATTAGAAAAGAATGAACCCAAAGACACAAATGAGGTACTTATCGAAAGCATCATCTTAATGAATTGCACCTATCATAATGAAAAAAACTCAAGATTTTACAATATGACTTTGCAGAGTAGATGGTCATTCGAAACTCGCCATGGGTAGGTCGCATGAGGTTTGTTGTAAAATAATGGGCTTTACACTTTGTCCCGTGAGAATACCGTGTTATATCTCTTCTCTCACCCGACCTTTGCTATTTATTGCATAGACAAGGGGGGACAGAAAGGCCTTACCCCTGAAGATCAAAACAAGTTAGGGAGTCCATGATGACCTCTTGATTAAATAGAACCAGAGGAGGATGAAAAGGAAGAGCTTATGATGACCATATATTTGAGTCGATCATTTTGTAGATCTAATTCGAGTGTTTTCTTTTTGCAATGGAAATGTTGTAAAGCAACTTCTTGTGCTTTTATTCCAGCCAATGAAGCTATTAGTACAACTTTGCAGAGTAGATGATCAATCGCTATGGGCCTATGGATTGTTTGTATATTAACGTTTAGGGTTTAGGCCCAAGGCCCTTTGGGTTTAGGTTAGGTCAAACTCTAGCAACCAGCGATGCCTCCAGATCTAGTCACCATCGCCGCCGCCGTTATCACTGACTCCTATTCTTGATCTCTACGGACCTTATCCTCGTCTATGTTTTTTGTTTTTTGTTTAGATCCAATTTTAAGGTCCCCAATAAAATTGCATGGATGTTAGTACGTTAGCATTTAGAGTTTAGGCCCAAGACCATTAGAATTTAGGTTAGTCGGACCATTTCTTTTTATATAATGTTTAATCATATCTATCGAGCAAATTAAAAATGTATGTGCAAGGTGTACATGATTTTCCAATAAAGACATTTGTGATGTACTTGTTACAGCCTTGAGGGGATTTTAGGAGTTTAGGTTACCTTATTGGCCTTTCTATGAGGCGGATTGAGTTCTCATACTTCCGGACTTTATATTAGAAGTTTATGAACACTAATTAAAGGGGTCTTGACGAAAAAAAAAACCCTTTTTTTCATGACTAGATCCCTTATCTTATTGAAACACTTAAAAGCTACTCACATTCAAATTTTGACTAATAACTTATCATAGAGGTTATCTTTTAAGACTTATCTTCTCATAGTGTTTTTGACATAATTTTGAAAAGGTACATAATTTTCAAACGTTTCAATAAGTTAAAGAAACTTGATATGTAATTTTTAACAAAAATACAAAATACTAGATTGGTAGAATGAGAACCACTAAACTACCGAAATACTTGCATAGTTGAATGAGAACTTTAATCACCAATATACTAGCCCGGTAGAGTGGGAACATTGTATTGGAACACTTTAAAATATGACATTTTTCAAAATTTGAGCAATAACCGGTTGTCGACATAATTTTTAAAAAGTACATAGTTTCCGGTTTATAAACTTATATACATATGAAGAGAGTAAAAGTACATAAGTTTTTTTCAACAAAAGCCATTCTTTTAATAATGTAGTTGTTATCGTTTATAATGTTATCCAGTTTCTTTAAGAAAATATACTCCTGCATATTAATTTGTTGAGATTTTTGAAAAGAATACCAAAGAAATAACTTATTTGTCTAGCTAGTAGACCAGATCAATAATATATTTCAGTTACCAAAAAATTTCACACCAACACATTTTCAAGTGATGTGTAGAATTATCCACATGATTATTTTTAGGGAAATTTTCATAAAAACCACTGTATTTTGTTTTGTTTTTTTTTGGTTTTACCATCGAAATGATTTTATTTAAATTTTAACCAATGAGAGTTTATTTTTCATGAAAATCACTACATAAAATATTGAATTCTTTATAAACCACTACAATTTGGAATTTGTTGGTTGAACCACTCAAAACTTTTATTTTTATGATCTAAACAATGAAACTTGGACTTTTTTTTTTCCTAGAAAAATCATACTTGATATTGTTCTGATTGGTGTTTGCTAGTCATTACCAAAAAAAAAAAAAAAAAAAAAAAAACTTACAATGGTTATTATAGAAAAACAAACTTTTAATGAATATACCGAAAATAAAACAAACTTTCATGCTTAAATCGGAAAAAAATCTCATTTTAACAGGAAAAAAAATCAAACTATAATAGTTACTATTTATTTATTTATTTATTTTATTCTGACATCTACAAATATGATTTATTAAATATAAAGTAATATAGGTTACTATTTATAAATAAAATAATAAAAATATGACAAGAGGTATTTTGTTATTTTAACACTGGGATAGAAACTTCTTTTATTATTTATTAATTTTATTCTGTCATCTACAAAAACATCCTTCTTTCGTACTCTCGGGATTTATGTTTTTAAAGCTTCAAGAAAAAGGCGTAAGGGGCTTTGGCAGCTCCTTCGCTACGCTTCCTTCCATAAATCCAACTTTCACATTCTTTGCTTCACAATTCATCTTCCAATCCGAAGGTAATCTTCACTTTTCTTTAATCTAATCCCTTCTTCATCTTCCAGATCTTTTCATATTTGTGTGTTTATGAACCCACCGATCAAAAAAATCTGTTTTTCTAGTAGTTATTAACTAGTTTTCTGAAATCGTTCTATACGGATTGTTAATATACAAGAGAAGTTATGAATTTGTTGTTAAACATGCTTTGAATTGTATGTAAGTAGTGCGTGATCGTGTGACTGAGTTTTTGGTTTCTGAAATTTTCAGAATTATTTAGCTAGGGTTTTGCATGATAACTTTGTTTTGATTGTGTAATTTCAGGGAGAATTGAGTTATCTGCAGTTGCTACCTTTTTCTTCATGGCTATTATCAGTCGATAGAATCGATTTTGCCAGAGGTTTTGGGGGAGGATTTAGCGATATATTAGCTGAAATGCCGTCTACAAGCAGTTCCAGTATGTCGTTTGGGGGATTCCGATCAATTTTAGGATTTGGAAACGATCATAATCAAGTTCATATGGAGGAGGTGAACAACGATTCTAAATCTCCACTAGATCGTGAACTTGAAAGGTTTCAAGAACAAGTATTCACTCAATTCCATGCACTTTCATCTTCTTCTCCCGATGAATTTCTCTCCATTTTTTGGATATCCAAGCTACTAGACGCATTCATTGTTTGTCAAGAAGATTTCAAGGTCATTCTCTTGAACAATTCTGAAAATTTCTCAAAACCTCCATTAGATAAACTCCTTACAGAGTTCTTCGACAGAAGCATCAAAGCTCTTGACATATGTAACGCTGTTCGTGATGGAATTGAGAAAGTACGCCTTTGGGGTAAACACTTAGCCATTGTTTCAAGTGCTTTTGATTCAAAACAGAGAAACATGATAGGTGAAGGCCAGTTTAGGCGTGCAAGAAAATCATTAACTGATTTAGCCATTGTTATGCTTGATGATCATAAGGAATCTGGATCTGTGTTTTCACATAGAAACAGATCTTTTGGGCGTCCAAACAAAGGTAAAGATCTGAATCAACGTAAGCATGGACACTCAAGGTCTCTCTCATGGAGTGTTCCTAACTCATGGTCAGCTACTAAACAGCTTCAATCAATGTCCAACAGCTTGACTCCATTTCCACCTCGAGGAAATGAAAATGGTGGAAATTCCAGTCTTCAAAATTGTGTTTTCACAATGGGATTTGTTCTCATGTTTGTGTTATGGACTGTAGTTGCTGCAATCCCATGTCAAGATCGTGGTCTTTTCAATTTCTCAATTCCAAGACAATTCTCATGGGGAACTCCATTGTTCTTTCTTCAAGCTCAGATTTTAGATGAATCAAAGAAACGTGAACGTAAGAACAGCCCTGGGCTTTTAACAGAGATTCAACAAATGGAGAAGTCAATCAACTTGATCTCAGATTTAATTGATTCTGTTCATCAGTTTCCATTGACAGAAGAACAACAGAAAGAAGTGAAAGATGGAGTTGAAGAGTTATCTTTGGTTTGTAGCTTGTGTAAGAATGGATTAGATACATTGGATTGTAAATTGAGGGAGGTTTTCAGGAAGATTATGTATTGTAGGACTGAAGGGCTTGGAACGTTGACCACTACATAATCTTGAAGATCAAAATGTTGAAAAGAACAAAAAAATGAAGGTGATATTTGTAATTTACTAGTAGCTTTTTTTTATGTAAGAACATGCTATCTTTCTTTATTAATGTGATTTTATTGAATATGCATATAAACATAGATATATCATATAATACAATCTTGCAAAGTTCAAAACTAGTTATTATGCTTTACTATATATAAATTATAAAAGACCCAAGAAAATGACTATATATTTAGGACCAAAATTGCAAAAATCAGCTATGCTTAGGGACCCAAAATAATCATCCTACTTAGAACAAGGACCAAAAAACCTCAGGACCAAAATTACTAATGGAAACTTTTTACGACCAAATTTGCAAAAATAAGCTACAATTAATAACCAAAAACGTAATTTACTCGTCAAACATATTGATAATTGACAAAAAAAGGAGAATCGTGTTTGATCAAAACCAATTTCAGCAACAATCTATTAATTTAGCATATGATAATATAAAAATAAAGAAAATGTCGGGGGTAGATATTGACATATTATAATTTAAGAAAGTCAATTATTTGAAATGGGAACATGTTGAGATATGAATCATGATTTATTGATTTATGACATGAATGACATGTTTAAAATTAATAGGTATATAGACAATGATATATTTTGATGGTCCCCCTCTCCCTATAAATAGCTTCCATTGCTGGAAATATGGTGGTTTTAGTGGACAATGGACATGCAACAGGCTGTATATAGTTTGGAGGTCAACAATGTTTGGCAATTGGTATCCATCAATTTCATCATATTAATATTAACTGTGTTTGTTACATGAGATTGGACTGAACTGAAAAGGATAAGACTGATTCGATTTATTAGGTGTTTTTTTTTTGTTACATGGACAGACTAAACTAAATGAGAGTGAATATACTTTATTGGGTATTTCCAGTGACAGGTGACGGATAACAAGGCAATCTTGTCTTTTACACAGACAAAAAATATTGAGTTATCGTCCCATATTTTTTTGTGACAAAAAAAAAGTTAATTTTTATTCGATTTACATTGGAACAAAAATTAATTTTTTTTGGGTATTTATAGTAATCATATCTTTTGTACAAACAAAGATAACAAGTTATCCTCTCTCTCTCTCTCTCTCTCTCTATATATATATATATATATATATATATATATATATATATATATATATATATATATATATATATATATATATTTGGCGAGTATACGTAGGGAAGGTGGGTCTATTCTTTTTTTTATAATAAAATTTTATAAATGAACTACCTTAAATTGTTTGACAAAGAAGTTAATATAATTCATAACTTTTAAAGCTCGTATCTTATATCTCAATAGCCCAAATATTTAAATACTCATTAAGAAATAAGCAAATCTAGTTTTTGAGTTATAGTTTATGTCATATATTAAAAAAAAATATTTTATATAGTGTTAGTAATGATTCAATTGTCAAAATATTTAAAGATATTAGACCTCGTCCGATACAGTTGCTAGAGATTTAAATCGTTTTTTCCTTATACTACCCGACTCGCTACCCATATTATTATTTTTTTTTGGCTATTTTATTTCTATATATCGGTTTATTTAAATAGTGAACCACATACGTTTCTGTTCTAGACTCGTCACAATCTTTAAATATTATTAAAAGAGAATCTTTAATTCACCAATGAAGCAATCAGAGCCATTGATTGTGTTTTAATCCTATATTTTCCACCCTTAGATCAAAGTGCTGACATCATCTTCCACAAATAAAATTCAAATACAATTACATTTAATTATAAAATCTATAATAATTATAGAATCTTTAAATTCAATAATTATTTTATCAATTGAAACATATCATTCTATTTATATACATGATATCAGTTTCTCTAATTAATATTGTTCATAATTTATCTCCCTTATTTATAGCTTTTGATTTCCAAATTCAAACTTGTTTACATTTTATTTTTTATTTTAAAAAAAAACTCATTAAACAAGCATATCAATAATTAAGTTATTAACCTATAAAATCTAAGCTAATCCCACTAAATCAACAAAATATTTAAGAGTCAAAGTTAAAGTCAATATTATTCATAATTTATCTCCCAGTATATCTCACATAAAATGAATCAATTTGAGATAACTGTTTGAATTTTAAAACTAATTAAATAAGAAAGTCAATTAATTTGAAGTTTTGAATTAATATAATTGATATCTTTCTTTTTTTTCCAGATGAATAGCCGAAAATCTCCAAGATGATATCTTAGGATCCCAAATTTTTTAGAAGATAATGATTTCCTTATTCAAAAACACCATATATATACGATTACACTGAAGTGATTATTCTTACGATTTTGGATTGGGTCCTATGATTTACAGTGTTCTTCTTGAGCAATCTTCTTCTCCAATTCTTTTTTCCAAGCTCTTACTTTACTCTGTTCTCCTTATTCTTCTTCAATTTCTTGCATTTACTATGCTCTTATTATTTGTTATTATTGTGTTCTTGTTGAGAGATCATAAAAAAATTAATCAATCTACTTTAAGCATATTAGTTTCATTCATTTAGTTACAAAAACAAAATTATACCATTTATATCGATTTTTTAATGTGTTGACCTATGTTTATCAAGAAAAAGCCATAAAAGTCGTTTTAATGCATGATGACAAAGCTAGTGGCATGGACCAAAAGCAGGATAAAGAAGTTTTATTGTTACACTTCAAATTGCATGAACAAAGACGTATCTATTGTTCCAAGGTTTTCAATAACTCTTTTATACATATTATTATAATCTTCGATTAAAATTTTATAATTTTATATTATTGAATTTGTTTATATCAATGGTTTTAGTTTCAAAATCACTATTATAGTACAAGACTTTACCGGCGTGGTGTCACTTACGTTATTTGATCGTGACGCAAAGAAACTTCTGGAAAAAACACACAACAATTGCTTCAAAAGTTTAATGAGGTTATCGATATTAACTTCATTTACATAAAACTAATTTTTATTTTTTGTTTGTCTATTTTTATAAACGTTAATTTTTTCATTTTTAGGAGGGTAATATGAAGATTTATCCGTCTACTTTGAAATTACTTTTGGATAAAAAGTTGGCGTTCAAAATTCAAATTTCTCATTATAATTTGAAGAACAATGTTGATGGTTATAAATATCAAACTTTAATATTGATAATAAAATCACTGTTAAATTGGAAAAAAAATTAACATCGAACATGTAACATTCTTTTACGAAACATACTACAAACACTACACTTATTAGATTCGTTTTTTTATATTTTAGTTGATCAACTAACATATTTTTATGCACTACAAATATAGGCGCCGTAATCTGATTCGTTTAACGTTTTATCGGCGAAATTCGGATGTCAAGACACATTAAATTTAAAGGTTTTAAATACAATATAACTAAATCTAATATTTTAAATACTTTAAAATATTATTAACTTTTAGACTGACATATGAATTTATTTTTTATATTTAGGATCCAGTTTTGTTTACTGGTGAATACGTCACACCCGCTTCGAATCTTGATAAAAGTATTGCAACAAGTCCACTAACTATGTGGACATCCTTTAAAACAGTGTCTAGACATGAAGAATTAAAACACAACTTGGAAGATGTTTACGATGGTGATAATCTAGAAACAATGTCCTCAACCAAACGATCATTAACATCAATAACAGATCGTACTTTCTGGAGAAGGCAAGCCAAAACTGTTAATTCCAAAGAAAGAAAAATAATATATGATTTTCATAATTTTATATGAGTAGTTGGGTGATTTAAGTACGGTTGATTTCATATTATGTTTACATACTATTTGGTGTTTGGGTTTGGTTTTTGATTACTTTGTTTCATACTATTCGTTTTTTGGATTAGAATTTTGATCATTTAAATACATTTTGGGTTTTATGAAATGTTGAATTATTCATCTATTTGTCTTTTGGGTTTAAACTCATATGAATTTAGAATTTTAATCATTTTTACTATATTATTCCGTTTGAATGTGAATATGTCAGCATTGTTACAATGTTATTCATTACAACTTCAATATAAACATTAGCAAATTACAACTTTTTATGAAATTATAAACTTTTATAAATCTTTTAACCGTTCTAAAACAATTATTTATAGTTATTTGTGAATTTATTGATAAATTTATTAGTAAACATTTACCATTGAATTTGAGCAATCATTAAATTTGTCCATTTTCTATTGTTAAATCAAGTATAAATGAATTTAAGCAATCGTTAAATTTCATATTCTATAATGTAATTTATGCACTAATTAATCAAATATTAGTACATATCCAAGTGGCCGGGTACCTCCAAGACAATAAGCAAACATGTAAATTATATGCAATTTCACAATATTGTAATTTTTTACTGGATTTAAATGAACAATTACTTCTTTCACTTGATTTAGATTCTTGATTACTCATATAAGGTTGTAATAAAATAAAATTCTGATTAATTGAAAAAATTGTTCAGCTAAACCTTAAAATTTTGAAATTTGATGGAAATTTTGTTATATGCCAAGTTAGGCTTCTTTTTGTGTTGTCATGTTTGCTGATTTGACTATGTAGGGTTCATTTGAAGTTCCATTTCTTTATAAGAATGTTAATGTTCACATCCAAGTGGAAACAATCATAACTGGTAAGTATTCTAAATAATTTTTTCACTTACATTAATCAAAACTATTATTTTAAGTGGTGCATTTTCATGGATGTCACACTGGTTGTCAATATATAGACGTTCTAGCGGTCTATAGAAGAATCATAGCGGCTTTATGAAGAATTTTGCTGCGTTTTCAATGAAGTATCACTCTGTCAACATTGTTCTCTATAGTTATTTCTCTTATTTTCGATATAGATGAATGTCACAACAATAAGACAGAAAGAGGTGTTAGTGACCATTAAAGATGAAAGTGTAATATATAATTTAAGAATAATATATAAAGTGTAAATTGTAGATTTATGATATTTATTTCAATGAAAAATATGTTGTTTGATTGTTAGGTTACATATCTGGTTATTTTTTTATTAGTTTTTTATAATTTGATTTTAATAAGTTTGATCTAAATTTGATAATTGAAGCAGGTAGGAAAGATATGTGCTAGCGATTTTGAATTTGTATTGCCCTATAGAAACCAACCGTAGCCTCATAGACCATTCCCTCATATCTTAGTAGGTCTTAACATTTCCCAAAATTCAGCTACAAGAAGTCATGGATGCACTTCTTGAATCAATTATCTAAACCGAATTTCATTTGGTAGTTGGATGTAGTGACCAAAATGCAAGATTTGTGAAAGTTCATTATTATTTATTAGTGTTAACCTTTTGCAAATTATGAAACTAATATTATAGTTTTGTTCATAACATGTTTTTTTTTTTTTTTTTTTTTTTTGTAATAATTTATTTGATCGGAAGATATGTACATGTGATTGGGTGTAGCCTGAAAAATCATATTTTAATTTTAATAAGAAAAAATACTTTGAAATCGATCAAATTACAATGTCTGAATTTGATGTTTATGGTTATGACAATTCACTTTATTTGTAATGTTTATCGAATTTCTTTGCAGAATTTAATGTTGCTGGTATATGTAACAACTTATTGTTGCTTTTGGTTTTACAGAGCTAATGAAAAGAGCCATATGAGCCTCCATGGGGGTTGGTACACCGAACAAAGTCAATTTATAAAGCTACTACACAACATGTTTTAATCAAGAAGTCGCAGTATGTTGTGATAAAACAAAGATCACATAGATCATTTATGTTAAAAATCATTGTATTAAAAAACCAAATTGCTCTAATATAAATATTAAATATTTTTATCTTATAAGTTTGGTTAAAAAACTCTAAAAATGAATCCAACTAACATTTTTTTTATTAAAATTCAACCTAAGACACCTATTAATGTGATATATATTTAATTTATGTTCTCCGCGTTTAACGCGAGTCATAATCTAGTATATATATATATATATATATATATATATATATATATATATATATATATATATATATATATAAAGTTAATTTTTGTTTCATTCACATTGGTATTAATTTTTATTTTTATTTATTTATTATTTATTTATTTATTTTCTTTTGAACGGGCAAATACAAATATTATAATCTACTCCTAAACTAACACCTAATTCCACCTCGGGACTTGAACCCTCAACCTCCAAGAGGAAAAGCACCACCCGATACCGCTGGGCTAGATTTTTATTAGGTGAAACTATTTTACGATATACTATATTACTATGTAGATGGATTTTTGAAAAATGGTCGGTAAACCTTTATTTCACAACTGGTCCATGTAGTATACATTTCACAACCTTTTAGCCCCGGTACCAAAATGAGTTTTTGATTTATTCCTTTTTTCTTTTTCTTATTTTATTAATCTTTTTAATTGATTTATAATTCCGTAATCTTTCGCAAAGCATGCTTTGTAGGTTTAGATCTCAAAAGCTCACGTGGGTTTTGTTTTTGACATACTTTTTACTTTTTGGTTTGGGGAAAATTTCATATTGGAAGATACATATTTTTAAATCAAATTTTATTTTAAGAATGTATTTTTATAATTAATGTTTATGGGTCATAGGTGGTGGTTTTTATTTTTAAAATAAAACTGTAAAAGTAGTCTTTGTGTGTATATTTTTTGGGTTTTGGTTCGGGATAATAACGAAAAAAGCACTATATTTTGTCACATTTTCTAGTTTAATCATCAATTTTTAATAAGTTCCGAAGAAACCACCAAATTTTGATAAAATGTTTCAGCACGACCACTTTTACCTATTATAACATATTTTAGATACGAAAAAAGAACTATATTGTTCTAAAAGTTCGGTTTAACCACCAATTTATGGGTGGTTAAACCGAACTTTTGAAAAAAATATCGTGCTTTTTTCGTACTTAAAATAGGTTTTAATAGGTAACAGTGGCCACGCTGAAACATTTTACCAAAAATTAGTGGTTTTTCGTAACTTTTTAAAAATTGGTGGTTAAACCGAATTTTTGGAAAAATATAGTTTTTTTTCGTCATTTTCCCATTTTGGTTCAAATGCAGACTTTTTTAGATTGATGGTCCTTTTGAGGTAGTTTCATTGCGTATTTGATCCCTCTGAATATTAAAATGACTGTAATATTCTTGGGGTATTTATTTTCCATTTTTTTAAAATCTAATATATATATATATATATATATATATATATATATATATATATATATATATAATAATAATAATAATAATAATAATAATAATAATAATAATAAGAGGGGCCCCACCTCCTCCTCCTCCTCTCTCTCCCTCTCTCTCTCTCTCTCCCTCTCTCTCTCTCTCACACACACACATACAAAAACACATCTCAATATAGAATGAAATTAATTACCAGCGAGACCCACCATTGAAGCTACCACCAAACACCATCATCAATTGATTTTTTGGGTACTTGGCTTTTAAGATCCAAACTTGGAGGAAAAGTCTGAAATCAATGAAAATCAATGAAATCAAGTCGCAACTAATGAATTTCAGAGACTCGATGGTAGTTTGGCGATTGTGAAAACTTCATTTGATCCACAACAGTGTGCAGAGACTCGATGATGGAGAAGATAATGGAGAAACAAATCATGGAACAGCAAACGTAAATCAACCCACCCACACAACACAAATTTCTGTTTTTTATCTTGTGTTCAATTCTTGAAGAAACCATGTTTTTGGCGTTCCATTTTAGAAGAACCTGTTTTGCATCGATTTTTCTGGCGTTAACTAGTTTTGAAGAAACAATTTCTCCATCAATACAAACCTCGATTCCCAAATCAACCCACCTCTAATCCATTCGATTCTGATGATGAAATCAACAACAATTCAACCCTAAAACTACCACGCTTCCTCCATCACCTGCACATCGCCATTTCCTTTTACCCATGATTACCACCATAATGCCTAAAGCCGACCATCACCGCCTTAAAGCCACTACCACCGTTGCCCCTGAAACTACCATTCTTCCTTCATCACATGCACATCGCCACTGAAACCATGAACAACAGATTGAAAAGAGACAAAGAGATAGGAAAGATATCGAGAATGAGTTCAAGTTTAAGCCTAGATCCCGCTTCCATTGAAACCTGTCACACCCCCGAACCAGACGACGGAAACGTCTGAGGGCTCGTGTGACTTAAATTGAAATATCATCACAATGAATATACATGAAACATAACATAAACATCCCCATGCATTAATACATTTCAACCGTCATTGTTCATATCCAGTACATTGTTTACATTACATAATCCATAACATAAATTGTTTGAGAGTCACAAAACATAACATCCTAACACACTTGGCAATTTTCTTCAACTTATCTGTTACCTGAGAATACAAGTTATTTTGAAAACGGTCAACATATATAATGTTGGTGAGTTCATAAGCAGGTTTGATATGAAAATGTTTTGTGTAGTTTGTAAAACCCAGAAAATCCGATATTTTCTGAAAAGACAATTGTTTACAAAATAGGTGTGATGATCCATAAGTATATACGTGAATGATTTCAAACATGTAAAAGTAGTATGAATTCTTGCATTCATTGTAGTTATCGAAAGTGAAAGCGAATAATATTGTTCCCCCGGAAAACCCGATGTTTTCCGATATAAATAGTATGATTGTTTTGTATTATTGTATCGACACAATGAATATATATGATTTCCCATGATTACTTAGATGGTATTTGGATCTCTATGTGAGTCGTTATAACCATGCATAATAATGACTATTTCGTCTGTCTTGACATTCTAGTGAAAGTCGGTATTGATTTTAAGATTTTGTCACCCTAGACTGGCCGAGTCTAACTGTAGCGAACAGCTTAGGTGTGGGGGAGTCACCCCCGTATAGATCTATACACAAACTCTCGCTCTCCCTCCAGGAGACTTTGATTATAACTACAGACTACGACCGACACTTTTTGATGTCACCCGTTATTACTCACTAAATCCAAATGAAATTGAATAACCTTGTTTAACGACCTGAATTATGTTTACTTGAATAAGAGGTAAGCCTAATAGACGAAGAGAAGAGGACTACGGGGGCCCACTAATCACGCATGTTATTAAAGGCTGTCGAGTGTGTGACGGACACGTTAGCCCATCACACATATGATTGATTTGGACCTTACTAGCAATGCAACTGGGCCACTACGGTCCAATAACATGTAAAAGCCATTGAGGGTCCATTAGGCATGTAATTGGGTCACCTGAGGCCCAAAAACATGTCTTATTTATGTTGGGTCCAATAGTCATGTTAATGGGTCACAAAGGCCCAATAAGCATGATTAGGAGTATTAAAGCCCAACCGATATAATGTTTACTTGTTTTGTATAGTATTAATGTCGTAAGGATTGTTTCACACAAATTGTTTAATCGAAAAGTCACCATATTCACCAACTTGTCTTATAATGATATTTAGATTTATATATAAAATGTATTTATATTCTTTCTATTTAAATCCATAAGTTATTAAAAATTATGTATTTTTGACCCAATTATCTTAATATTAACATAATTGACCCAGAAATAATTGTTTGACCAATTCAACCCCTTTTCTAGTAAAAATGACAAATTTTTACCCTTTTTATGAAAAATGACATTTTTGGTCCTTCGATTATGTTTCTTGACATTTTCGGCCCAACACTTATTTAAATCATGATTTCAGCCCAAAATAAGGTTTTGGACAGTTTCAGCCCTTTAATTAAAAAGATTTTCACCTGTAATCCCAATTTTTGCAATTCTTACAATTTTTGCCCAAAAATCCAAAAAACTTTGCATTTTTAGTCCTATTTGATAAGAAAGACATTTTCAGCCCCTGAAATTTGTTTATTCATGTTTTTAACTCATATTTTGATAAAATTACAATTTCAGTCCCTTAAGTTTCCCATTTTTCGCAAATTGGGCCTAAAAGCCGAAAAGCCCAAACTTTAGCCCATTAGGCTAAAATTTACACTTTTAGTCCTTTAAAAACCGTGATTTTCATAATAACTCATATTTTAAGAGATTTGACCCTTTTGATCCTTATAAAAACCGTAATGACATCATTTCCTCCATCTTTTGCTTATTTGTCAAAAATGGTTCATAAACAGAATTTGTGTTTTGTTTTACTTAGTTTGAATTTGTATAATACTTTTGCCTTGATAATAATATGTATAAGATATCTTAGGTAACATATTTCCTTAACAAGGTTAAGAATCTCGAATAGATTAAGTTTCTAACACATAATCATCAAATAAATTCAAGAAATCACACATATCATACCAAAAACACATGGATCTACACATTTTACTTGTATTCTCCCCCATAAATCATGTAAAAACAAAAAACAAGGGGTATGAATTCACCTTGCTTAGTTGTTTCGGTTTTGAAGAAGATATGAAGAAGATTTTTGGTCCTAGCAACACCTTGATGTGGATCTCGAACTTGAGGTGATTCTAGGAGTATGATTATCACAAATGTTTAAGAGAAGGGATCTAACATGAGAAAAGAGTTATAAAATCCTTGGTTATGTATAACTTACCAAGAAATGATAATATTCTCTTGAAAATCCTCTTGATACACAACCAAAACTTCGAGATTTTGGAGGGAGAAGGAGGAGAATGCTTGAGAGAGTTTGAAGGAAGTTTGAAGTTGTGTGTGTGTGTGTTCCTTGTGCTCTCGGTTGAAGAAGAAAAAGAGAGGGGAAGAGAGAGGTGATGAAATGACTAACATGGATATATGTTGGATTATGCATGGAGGTATGAAGGGTAATAAGGAGGTGGCACATAAAAGTCAACCCTCCTTATTCTTTTTTTTTATTTGGGCCGAGAGAGAGAGAGAGGAGAGACAAGATTTGGGCCTTTAGTGCTTGAGTTCCATAATGTGAAGCCCAAATTGATGGTTTTCGGCCCATTGGGCCTTTGGAGTAGTTTACGGCCCAATCTTGCATAAAGGAATGGATTTGTGGCCCATTAGGATTTATTAAATTTGTTATGGCCCAAGAAGGCCCATTAAAGGTAAACTAATCCATTTTAGACTTATAAGGCCCAAAAAGGTTAAGTTTCATGGAAAGTGGGTCCAATTAGGGCCCATTTAAGGGTCCTAAGCCCAAAATAGTCAAATTGGAAGCTTATTGGTCCATTAGGCCCAATAAGGAAATCCTAGTCCATAATGGACTTAAACCGGGATTTTTAGGGTTTCCAATCTTTTGTTGACTATTTGAAGTGTTGCATAGAGTGTTTGATGAAATCTTGGTGTCATTGAATAATCATCATGCATACTTTCCAAACTTTAGTTTCGAATGTTATCATTGTTAATGTTTACAGAAGCATTAGAATTCCTAGTTGTGACAAAACCTACCTTCCACCCACGATTATCAATCGTTGTTTTCCTGCTACTTAAATCGTAACCACCACCACCATTATATGCTTGACTGGAATCACTGCTTTCCTGCGTTTCTAGTGTTGATGTACTCATGATCAACAACCGACAACCCCTCCGGTGAAAACCACATCTTCTTCTCCTCACAACCCTAGCTCTACACATCGATGATTGTTTATTCGACCACCATTCCCACATCTCTCTCAGTTTTTGGGTTGTAATTTCTTGGTGGGTGTTTGGCTTCTGAGAAATATTGGTTGTGGTTTTGTGAATGCTTTTGTGTGTACCTACATTTAGATCTAAATTTGACGTCGACGTCGACAATTATGTTGATATATAGGGATACTGAAGATGGCAAAGAACAAAGCTTGTTTTTAGACCATATTAGGAAATTAGAGTTGGCTAGAAAAATTTATACCAAACTCAATTAGTGAGTAAACTTGAATCAATTGAGCAAATTATATTTGTGTTAGAGTGTTAAATGGAAAATTAGATGCACAAGAAATACTAGAAAGATCCATTGATTTTAGTTGCAGATTTCTAATAAAGGAGAGAGAGAGAGAGATAGAGGTGCCCCTCGTATTTTTTAATTATTAAAATAAATAAATAAGTATTAGATTTAAAAAAAATGAAAAATTAATACCCTAAGGGTGTTACAGCCATTTCAAAATTCAGAGAGACCAAATACGCAACAAAACTAGCTCAAAATGACCACTAATCCCAAAAAAATGAGGTTGACCAAAATCTGAAAAAAAAAAAAATACATACCATAAATACCATTTTTGTAGTTTTGTCTATTTTAAATTAAGTTATATATGGATAAAATAATTGAATAGATAATGATGTTGAATAGATTGCATGTCCATTATTTTAATCTTTCATATTATTTTGAAATAAAATATATTTTATTTACGATATATCATAAAAAAAATTCAATGAAAAAGTTATGGATATTATTTGTATGTGCTATAATGAAAAGTATAACTTATTAAAATATAAAGCTAAATATCTTATGATTTCTAAAAACAAAACTGTAAAATTTGTCCTTGGGGTTTGCAGAAAACTATGGATAGGATCCATAATTTTTTCAACTTGTATGAAAGTCTAAAATCAGATAATTTTCGTAGTTTTAGTCCCTGAAGGACTTGAAATGACCCTTTTTCCTTTTTAATTTATTTTTTACATTTTTTTAAATTTATTTAAATATTTTTAATTAAAAAAAAAAGAATAAACGTTACCCCTCCACCGTACCCCCCTCTTCCTCTTCCTCCTCCTCCTCCTCCTCCTCCTCATCCTCTCTCTCTCTCTCTCTCTCTCTCTCTCTCTCTCTCTCCTTTTTCACCTGCAAATCATTTGCAGGACCGATCTTCAACTTCTTCAGTCCTCACACTTTTTCCCCTCTTTCATTTCGTTTCTTAAACTTATTTGTTCTTCAGGTTGTAATCATAACAACAAAATTACATAAAGTTAAAGATTTAAACATAACCAAGTTCATTTTTGGTGTCGACAATGATGAACGCAATTCAAAGATCGCATCATATGCTAAAAGTTTAGTAAGAGATTCATATGTATCTGTCTCTCTCACCACCTCCTACCGCCACCATCACTTCTCCATTCTCATTACTCTTTTTTAGGTTAGGTAAAAAAAACCCAAATTGGGTTTATCAAGAAACACAATGAGAAATCCCAAATTGGTGGTGGTGGGTTTAACTTCAAGAGAAAAGGGCAGAGCCAAAGGTTGCCAAACATGTCACAACTAGCATTTTAGCTAGGAAATTCTAGTCTCATGTAAACATCATCTACTGTGATACTTGTAACCCTAATTTGATATTATACACTATGCTCATTCAATGACAACAAACTTAATCAATGTTCACAAGTAAAGTTCAAAACATTATACAAAGCATCTCATATAGTCAACCAAGGGTTGAAAACCCTAAAAATCCCGGTTCAAGTTTAATATGAACTAGGATTCTCTTATTGGGCTTAATGAATCAATAAGCCTTCAACTTGACTGTTTTGGGCCTAGGAAGCCCTAATTGGACCCACATTTATAAGATTTTAGCATTTTGGGCCACGTGAGCCTAGAATAATGCATCTTATCTCTAATGGGCCTTGTTGGGCCATAAATGATTTCATTTGCCATATTGGGCCGTAAACCCTTCTAATTGGGCTTTATTGGGCCGAGAACCTTAATAAGGGCCCAATGGGCCGAAAAATATTTTTTGGCTTCATAAAATTCAAACAAAGCCAAGAATGAGCCCAAACCATATCCTCTTCATTCTTTTTAGCCCAAATTCTCGGCCCATTATGCATATAAACAAAAAAAAGAGAAAAAAAGAGAATTAATTTGCAAGTGACACATCATTTTTGCATGGTGGGTTTCCATGCAACATCACCTCACATCTCTCTCTCTTCTCTTGATATTCGTCCGAGACCCCCCTCTCTCCATATCTCACTTCAAGATTTTTCAAACTCTCCCAAAATCCTCTCAAGAAAAATTTATCCTTCTTCCTCATTAAAAATCGTGGGTGTGTGTGGGTGTTTCAAGAGTGTTCATCAAGGTTTCAACCTCTTGGTAAGTTGTTATCATGTATAAACACCTACTTTCCATCTTAATACTAAGAAATCTTTCTTACATAGCTTTATTTCATGATCTAACTCCCTAGAACCATCTAAGTTCCAAAACCATCTCAAGGAGCTTGCTAGGGCCGAAATCTCCTCATCTTCTTCATCAAAAACTGAAACTTCAACGCAAAGTGAGTTCATACCCATTGTTTTCGGTTTTACATTGTTTTGGGGGAGGTTACAAGTTGCTATGTGTTAGATCTATGTATTTGTGCATGTTTATGTGTGTTTTCTAAGTTATATGTTGTGATTGTGTGAAGAACTTCATAGATCTTGAAGATATTTGGAAATTGCAACACTTTATGCAACTTACCTTAAGACAAATGTGCTAAAAAAGTTAAGAATGTTGAAAAACTAAACAAAATCTTGTAAAAGGACTATTTTTGACAAGAAAACAAAAAGATGAAGCCTCTTATGATATTCACGGTTTTTCAAGGACCAAAAGAGTCATTTTTGTATAAAAATGGGTTTTTATGACATTATGGTTTTAAAAAGGGCCAAAAGTGTTAAATTTCGTATAATGGGCCTTAAAATGGGCCTTCACGGTTTTCAAAGGGCTTAAATTGTAAATTTACAAATTTTATGGATTAAATTGTCATTTAACACAACTTTGAGCCAAAAAGGTAAATTTACGGTTTTAGGGGCTGAAAATGTCACTTTATTTGAATTTGGGCCGAAAATGTTATTTTTACAAAACTTGGGCCGAAAATGTCATTTTATTTAAAAAGAGGATGAAAATGTAAATTTTATATTAATGGGTCAAATATATCAATTTATGGTTACTTGGACCAAAAATGTCAACTTTCATACAAATGGACTAAAGGTGTAAATTTTCATGATTTTGGGCCTAACATATATGATCCATGTTAATGGGCTCTAGTGGTCCATTTACATGCTCATTGGGCCTGAATTATACATTGCATGTATATTGGGTCTTAGTGGCCCACATACATACTTATTGGACCTAAACTATGCATTTCATGTTTAATGGACCTTTGTGGCCCATATACATACTTATTGGACGTAAACTATACATTACATATTTACTGGGCCATAGTGGTCTTGCTACATGTCTTTTGGGCCTCGTACATTCATTACATACTCGTTGGTTATTTTTTTTTAAAACATAGAATACACAAGCAAACATTATATAACATAGTACAATAATCGCGTAAACTCAGTCAAGGTTGCTAGTGAGACATGTCGGTTGACACCTCTAGAGTGTACGATCGTAGCCTGTAGTTATAACCAGAGTCTCCTGGAGGGACAACGAGAGTTTGTGTATAGATCTATACGGGGTGACACCCCACACCTGAGCTGTTCGCTACAGTTAAACTAGGCCAGTCTAGGGTGACAAACCTTACCGTAAATCAAGTCGGCGCCTAAGAACGCCACGACAGGCGAATTCGTCATAATCAAGTATGGTTAAAACGGCTCACTTAGAGATCCTCTCCAACATAATTTTATGGAACACCTATAAAATCTTGTTGATACAAAAACATACATACACTGATATTCGGTCTTAGGGTTGAGACCACAACACATTTATAAACGGAAAATATAGGATTTTCTGGGAAAATACACAGCTAAGCAATGCCTTTTACTTACTACAGAAATACAATATTTTTATTCAGATTACATTTTGTATACCTTTCAAAAACGGAAAACACACATGCATTAATACTTGATTTTGACACATTACTCTCATACTATTATACATAAAATTTCGGATTTTCTGGTGTTTTACTAACAATACAAAAAATTTTCATTCAAACATGCTTATGAACTCACCAACATTATATATGTTGACGTTTTTCAAAATAACTTGTATTCTCAGGGAATCGTTAAGCAGAAAGGTCAGCAGGAAATGTGGAATTTGTTATATTTTGTCATCGTTATACATTAAACATTTTGGCATGTAATTTATGATACTATACTTGATGTAAACAATGCTGGTTGTATTTTGAGATGTATGATGATGGTGTTGTCTTGTTTCAATTATATGCATTGTGATGATATTACAAGATGAAGTCACGCGCAAGCCCCCAGACGTTTCCGCCGTATAGTTCGGGGGTGTGATAAAACACTTGCAGTGAAATGTGACGGGGATGATGGAGCAAAAGCAAATGACACCCAAATTGAAGCTTTTTTGCACCCGAAACATCTGCACCAACGACGAATCTGCCTTCTGCGTTCTCCGACTCCATTGAAATATGCTTCTATGGCGATTCCAAGTGAAACCTGGTGATGTGTGAAAACTGATTCTCCGGTGATTACGAGTGAAACCTGTTTCTCCGGTGTGTAACGTCCTAAATTCCATAATAAAAATTTCATTTTTAAATATAATAAACACCTATTTTTAAGAAAATTACATACAGATCAAACCATTTGTTCATAAACCATTATTCAAAAATCAGTGTTAAAAGAAGACAATTTGGAATCTCGAATCACAAAGCTGTTGATGTGTGTGTACAGTCCCGCCTTCACAATCCGATAAGAACCTACAAAATATTAAATCCACGATTGTAAGCACAAAGCTTAGTGAATTTCCCTAAAATATCACATACGACAAATATAACACTACATAGCTATAACAGGTCCTTAACAACCCCGGGTCCGTATCAACCCCGAGTCTGTATTGACTCTGAGTCCGTATTGACTCTGAGTCCATATTGACTCCGAGCCCAGATCGGCTCCATGTATACAACATAAAATCACATAAGCAAGAGTCACAAAGACAACATGCACAATCTACACCTAGTGTCCTACAGTATAATTAGATGACTCACCTGAATGAAAAGTTGAAATCCCCTACTCATAGTCCAACAAAATCAACTACACGATCCTCCTAAACTAATCACAAGATAAATCTTAGACTATAGTTCAATACCTATATAAGTTTGACTAAAAGTCAAACTAGTCAAAAAGTCAACGGTCAACGGTCAAAGTCCACTTCAGCAGATCGCCACGTCGTGGCCTTCCATTAGCTACGACGTGGGAGAAAAACGACTAAATAATCAGGCATCCCCCAGTCGCCATGCCGTGGCCTCCCTTTGCCACGTCGTGGGAGCTGGGTCTCAACAACTTAGAGGATTAAGCTATTTTCCTTTAACCTCAAGAGCTCCAAAGCTTAGATGTAGTCCTTCCCAACGTCTTTAGGAATAAATTTTCCAACTTTACCCATTAAGACATCCTAATAAGTCTAAATCTATAAACCTAGATCCTTAATGATAACTTATGTAACATACCCCTCTGGCATGTATCACAATATTGTCCACTTTAGGCTCCCGACATGAAAAAATTCCCAGGGGGTCACCCATCCTGGAATTGCTCTCACCTGGGCATGCTTAATTGTAGAGTTCTTATGGGATCTGCTGCCCCCATTTCTTTAAAACACGTTGTGACAAGGAAGGTATCCACACCCTTTATAAGGAAATGCTTCGTTCTCTTTCCAAGCCGATGTGGGATTTGGTGCAACCCAACTTCACCCCTCATTATAGGGTTTGACGTTCCCGTCAAACACATTGACCCTTGCACTGGCTCTGATACCATTTGTAACATCCCCCTCTGACACGTATCACAATATTGTCCGCTTTGGGCTCCTGATATGAAAACTTCCCAGGGGGTCACCCATCATGGAATTGCTCTCGCTCGAGCATGCTTAAATACAAAGTTCTTATGGGATTTGTTGCCCTTACTGCTTTAAAACACGTTGTGACAAGGAAGGTATCCACACACCTTATAAGGAAATGCTTTGTTCTCTTTCCAAGCCGATGTGGGATGTGGTGCAACCCACACAGTGGACTTGGGAGCCCGAGGAGGAGATGCATACCCACTATCCTTCTTTATTTGGGATCGAAGACTTCGAGGGTGAAGTATAATTCTAGTGGGGGAGATTTGTAACACTCGGTCCTACAAGTATGATTTTTCCTTGAGTTGTTTCAAACATTTGATGGTATTTTGAGTCCAACGCGGGGCGTTGGATGGCCTGCTACGCTTAGTGTAGGAGAAATATTCCTTGCTAGCAATTAATGACTTACGTTGGGCGTAAACCTAGCTACACATCACGTAATGAAAAAAACCTTCAACCTAATTTCATGGGATGTGGGCCTATTTAAAGGCTCTAAACCTCTTGAGGTCCTCTTCATACCCAACCTCCATCCTCCCATCGTGTCCCTTCAAAACCCTAATCATTTGTGAAAGATTTTTTAGGTTTTAAGTGTTTAAGTGTGTGCTCCTTTGAAAACGAAGACCCTTGGAGAAGCATCTAAGAGTTCCAGACCTTGTAGATCCAGATCATTCACCTTGTTGTCCACCTCCTGGATGTATAAAGTTTCCATCTTGGCATCTCTCATGCTAGATCTAGTTAGTTATGCTTTTTATATGTTTTTGTCCCATAACTTTGAATCTTGTGAGTATGATCTACTCCAGACCTCTTGATGATCACTTCTTGTTGTTTTTGGGGTTCTGAATCATAAAGTTGAGAGCTTGATCACCCCCATTCACCCCATGCATGAGATCTTGAGCATTAGTGCATTTCTTGGACTTAGGGCTTGATTTATTGCTCATTTATGGCATGAAAATGGATAAAGTCAGAGACTTTATCCATTAAGTTGTCCCTTTGAATCATATCTGGAAGTTTGAGGAGCTAGCTTCCTGTATTAAGAGCTTAATGGGATGTTTGGCAATCTGCTAAGTACGCAATGTGTAACTTATGCTACGCTGGGTGTAGCATGGTTTCAGCCTGTAATCACCCAAGCTCTATGCGATGTGTAGAGCAGCTTGTGTGTAGGGCGTAGACCGTTGACTTTTGGTCAAAATAAGGTTTTGAGCATAGTTTTAAAAAGGGTACTTTCTTTATTGTTGATTAGGTGCTTATTTGTACCTGTCTACCCTATGTGAGTTGTTGTATTTATCTTTTACTTGTGAGACGAGTATTATCACTACATTTACTATGTGGTATTTATGTCTATGACCAGCTGGATCTTAATTGTTGATTATTGTTATGTCTGAACTGAATTGAATTGCTGACAACTTCAAGATTTATGAGAATCCCCAGGGTTGTTGATACCCCTATAATATGTTGTTAATCCATAGGGTGTGCAGTTAGCCCACTAGGATTGTTGATAATCCACAGGGTTGCAGATAACCCATAGTTGCTTATTATGTTATGTTGTATGGATATTTTTGGAAGGACTCATTAAACTTTATGCTTACAGTTGTGGATTAAATGCATTTCAGGATCACGGGAAGGCGAAGGCTTGATTTTACACCTCATCTCGTAGATTTTATGATTTTTCTCATTTTGATATTCTAATTTGGATGACTGTATTCATGTACTAGCGTTTTTTCCTGACTTGGTTTTTATAGCACTTGTGGTTTTTCCTATAATAAAAATGATAATTTTTGTCGTAAAAATCAATATGCCACAAGTTGGTATCAGTGCCAGTGCACGAGTCGATGTGTTCGACGGGAACATCGAACCCTATAATGGGGGTTAAGGTGGGTTGCACCAGATCCCACATCGGCTTGGAAAGAGAACGAAGCATTTCCTTATAAGTGGTGTGGATACCTTCCTTGCCACAACATGTTTTAAAGTAGTGAGGGCAACAGATCCCATAAGAACTCTACAATTAAGCATGCCCGAGCGAGAGGAATTCTAGGGTGGGTAACCCCATGGGAAGTTTTCATGCTGAGAGCCCAAAGCGAACAATGTTGTAATACATTCTAGAGATGGATGTTACAAATTAAGGCATGAACTCAAACATAAAACTCTTAATAACCAAATCCATAAATCCATAACTTCCAGAAGGATTTTTTTACTTCTATTCCAACATAAAAATCATAGCTTTATGGACATGCATGTCCAATGCAAGTCTAGATCTCAAACTATGTGAAAATGGGGCAAAACGACCAAAATGTCATGCATAGAGCTCAAAACACAATCAAACTTCAGATCCAAAAGATATAGTGACCAAGGGACCAAGATGAGCTATAAATTTGTATACTTTATCTCATCTAACCAACCCACACTTGAATATGAACCAAGAAATGCAATAAATCTTACATCTATGAAGAGAGAACCAAAAAGGTGGAAGCTTTATACCTTCCAAAGCTCCACAAGATGCATGAGGTGCAAGATCTGAAGTGATGCATCTTCCAACTAGCAAGGCCACCTCTCCTTCTTCCAAAATGAAAGTCAAGGTGTTTGTAGGAACAAAAATTAAGGGGAAAAAATGAATAGATCTAGTGAGGGAAAAAATAAATATGTATTACCTTAACTGATTCTGAATCTGATGTGGTGTGTGTATTTTTGATAGATCCACTGGGAAATGTAAAGATAAGAAGAAGTATGTGTTCTTAGAGTGAGAGAATTTGGGGGGGGGGGGGATGGAGTGGGAACACAACATTTTACCGACTTTTAGGACTTTTTTGTAAAAAAAAATAATTTGGGACTATTTTGTAATCTGGCCCAAAGTATTGGGACTTTTCTAGAGATTTCCATATTTAATTTCATCAAAAAAGTTTGGAACATGTTGAATATATAAATATATATATTTTTTTAATATATGTATATAACATACTAAATTGAATAAAAATGTAACGTTCCAAATTTCAAACAAAAAAATTCATTTAAAAATAAAAGTATGTATTCAAATTACAACTTCAAAGATCTAGATAAAACCATTTGATTCAAAAACATTTATCAGAGTATCGTCAAAAGTTATAACGTCTGGAAATCTCCAATGATAGTGATGCTACCGAGCCATGCCCCTCCTTTAATATAAGAAAACCTGAAAACATTTACACCACAAACTATATGCACAAAGCTTAGTGAGTTCCCCAAAATACCACATAACCATACGAGCCTGTTGTAACATCTCAATTCAGGCAATTTATAATTTTGACCCTTAATATGAAATTGTTTGCAAAATTGGTCCCGGGAGCCTTAAGTGAAAAACACACCTTTGATGTGTATGATGGGCGTACGTTTGGTACGTTGGGAATATGTGGTCAGTGGTCAAACCCTAATTTTTAGGGTTTGAGCTCTATTTAAGCATCATTAAATCCCCAAGACTCCTTCCCTCATCAGCCTCCAGTCCCATTTCGTGTCCTGCAAACCCTAATCCACCTTTGTGAGCATTTTGGGCCTTAGAGTGTGTTGTTGGTGTTCTTGAAGGAGGAAGAAGGAAGTAGATTCACCTTAGAAGCTCAAGATCTCTTTGGATCCAGAAGCATATTGCCCTCAATCTTCATTTAGAGGTATGAAGCTCTAAACTTGTTCGTTATTTCATGAGATCTTTCTAGTTGGGGAGTTTTTTGGTTTTTAGGCCCATAATCTTGGTCCATTTGAGTATGATCTACACTAGACCAAATGAGTTGTCCTTTTGTACGTTTTAGAGTGTCTAGAGTGATAAAAATGTGATATTCGCCCTTCTAGTCCTTCCATGCAAAGGTTATGATGTCTTAATGGGTTAAGATGTTAGGGTTTTAAGGTTTGGGAACTTATTAGCCATGCAAGATCATAAAGTTGGAAACTTTATGGTTTAGAACACTATTTGGGACTAGATATGGGTTTTGGATGAAAGCACTTATTGGATTAAGCTCTTATTAGAAGGAAAGGCTGGCAGTGGAGTACGTTGTACGTACATCTGAGTATGTTGCGTGTACTCCCTTAAACCCATGTATCTATATCGTGTGTACGCCAAGCATACATGCCGATTATGCTGGGCGTACTAAGCCTGAGTTGACTCGGTTGACTTTTTGACCTTTGACCTTGACCAGGATTTTTACCATGTTTGAAATAGGGGTATTTTGGGTATTTTGAGCTGTAGACAGAGATTTGGTCACTGGTTGCTGTATAGGTGGCCTGTAGTGTCAACAGTGGGAGCTGTGATCTGTTCAGTTATCTTTTCGGATTGTGAGGTGAGTTTTTCCTCACTGTACTTATGGGTCGAAGGCACCAAGGCCGGCCCACTGGATTTGTATCCTGATATATTGGATTAATGTTATGTTGAGTATGTGTTAGACTGGTAAATCTGTATGATTACCTACATTCACTGAGTATGTGTTAGATTGGTAGATCTGTATGATTACCTATGTTGCTGGTTATTGATTGTTATTGTATATATGTCGACATGTTATGGTTTGTTAAGTTGAGGCGGTCCTGCTTTGTGCTGAAGGCCAATATTCCCAGGGCGGTTTGGACAGATTGAAGGCCTACAAGGCGGTCCAGTCAGGCTGAAGGCCTAGAGAACAGTCCAGATAGGTTGTAGGCCCTGCGTGGCGGTCCAGTTAGGATGAAGGCTCATTTATGCATGCTGTTATCTATTTTATTTGTATGTGGTACTTTAGGAAACTCACTAAGAGTTGGCTTACAGTTTAAGTTTCATGTTTCAGGCACTTCAGATGATCGTGGGAAAGTGAAGGCGTGATCGTGCACATCCTTCTGGTTTTATGTTATTGGATTCTGAAGATACTCTGATTTGTGATTATTGATTTTGAGAACAGTGTTTTGTAAACAATTATGGTTTTGGCTGGGCTTGATTTGTGGATTGTTACAAGTTGGTATCAGATCCCTGGTTTGAGAGAATCGGATGAGCATTCATGTGAATCCAGACTCAAACTAAGGATCTATAAAATTTTTCAAAATTTTTTTCAAAATTGTTTTTGAAATTGTTTTCACAAGTAACCAAGGAAGGAGGAGATGTGTAAGATCAGTCGGAGCAAGAAAGTATACCCAAAGTTACCCACACTGTTGTTTTCTTTTGATAATTATGATAGAACTGCATGCTAGTGATATGCTAGGGATCTTCCGGAATTGGAAGATAGATTTTCCTGATGTATGATGCCTGATAGCCTAGGAGAACTTATTATATGAAATTGACATCATTACTGTAGTTGCTTAGTGTGTGCATCATAATTGTACATAACTAAGATTCTATAGCCTGAGAATGTTTGGTTTAGCCTTATTCCTGTTCCTTGTTTGGTTATGGGCTTAGGGTAGAATCAAGTATTCGAATGTCTATGCGATCCAGTGTTATGTATGATTAGCATGCACAAGTGGTTACACGGTTGGTGGAAGTTTCATGAGTGAGTATGTGAGTAGCCGGCCAGATGAGGAATGCTTAGCCCTTCTCGAGAAAGTGAGTATAGGATGTTTGTGTATCTTAGTTATGGGTTTGTTTTTTTGGGTAGTTTGTGATGATACATTGAGACAAATACGGGTAGTGTGGAAGGTAGTATGAGCTCCTACTACTAGAAGCACAGGACCAGTACACGTAGCAAGGAAGTCACAGACCCCGAGGGTTCATCATCTATGCAATGATTGTAATAGAATGAATTGGGACATTTCTGATATATTTTGGTTCATTTTCAGTATGGTGTTCACGAGAGGATCTGGTTCTAGAGCTGGTGGTCAGGATAGATTGGGATTGATAGATGCTGACATCCGCGAGTTGATCGCTAGTGAGGTAGTTGCTGTTGTTCGGTGTTCCATCCCTGAGGTTTTTGGGTCTATCAAGACCACTATGATCAAGTTGTTTGATGAGCGGTATGCCGCTGTGACTGAGGCTGTTGCTGCTGCAGCTACAACGACTTTTGCTGCTACGAGGATTCAGGAGGGAGATCATTCTAGTATTAGGACTTCAGCAACACGAAGCCCCCTATGTTTGATGGGGTCAAGGACCTGATTGTGGCGATGAGGTGGTTGTCTGACATGGATGGTTTTTTCTTCACATGTTCGTGCCTGGATGACCAGAAGGTCAAGTGTGCTATGAACCTCCTTTGATTAGGCGCGAAGGATTGGTGGAACCTGGTGACTGGTTCCTACACTCCTGAGCAGAGGACTGCTGTGACCTGGGAGCAGTTCTCGGAGATTTTTAGCATGAGGTATGTTCTCCTAGTGGAGAAGGAGAGGTTGGCTTAGGAGTACTTGGACTTAAGGCGGACGACTGAGACGGTGACGGATATCACCAACATGTTCATGGAGAGGGCTCTTTTTTTCCCTAAGTTTGCTGCTACGGAGCAGGCCCAGATGACTCAGTACTTGAATATACTCAAGATGGATATCCGGTAGTTTATGTCTACCCAACGATACAGTACCCTCGCTGAGCTCCAGAATGCCACGAGGAGGCGGGAGATTGAGATAGAGACCCAGACGAGGGAGCAGTGCCAGTCTCTGGTTCAGTCTCATCCTGCAGTGAAGCGGTTCAAGCCCGCTGATTCGCGATCAAGAGGGAAAAAGAGCCTCACTTGTGGCAAGTGCGGCAAGGTTCATGCGGGTGTTTGTCGTTCTTCTTCTTCCTCTGGATGCCACAAGTGTGGAAAGGAGGGGCACTATGCGAGGGATTATTACCATCAGGCCCCAGTACTGAGTACCAGGATTTGTTACCATTATGATCAGGTGGGCCATGTGAAGGCCTAGTGTCCCTTGCTTGCTGCCAGGTCGGTACAAACTCCAGCCCCGACCACTTTGAGAATGATGGATGGACGCCAGGGTAAGGCGGAGCCCCCGAGGGCTCGAGGTCGTGCTTTCCATCTCATCGCGGAGGAGGCCAGGGCGGCGCCAGGCGTCGTTACTGGTATGCTTTCAGTTATTATTCTGTTAATAATTTTTATGGTATGATTTGAATAGGTACTGAAGGTAGTATGGTCACGTACTTCCAGAAGCACAAGATTCTTACATGAATCAGGATGAGTCACAAGGATACTAAGACACTAGAAGTTGAATTTGTTTTGATAATGTCCATCGTTACCATCATTTTGGTAATGGATAAGAAGATGACTGTTATTCTGACCCCAGTGGTCGTAGCAAATCGATTCCTACTAAGATAAAAGCTATGAAGTGAGTTACTCGGTTTAGAGAACCAAGTTTGATGTAGCATCCAACTTTAGTCAAGATATTCAATGGAAAGATAATAAAAAAGATCGACATAAGTATCACAATCATCTAAGACTAAGCAGCTGTAACATCCATAAAGTTCATGAAAAATTTAAAACTTTTTAAACAACCCAAAATCATCATTGTTTACAAATTGTATTCAAAACATATCCAATATCAGAGTTTGCCCAAAATCACAAAACCAAACATGAGGAGGTGCACGATCACGCCTTCGCCTTTCCGCGATCCTCTGAGGTACCTGAAACATAACCCAAAACCGTAAGCCTAAAGCTTAGTGAGTTTCCCCAAAATACCAACACACAGACAAGTATCACATAAACAAAACAACATACTATGGGTCCAATCAACCATCGGGTTGGAATACCCCAAGCCCCTCAACCATCGGGTTGGAATGCCAACATACTATGGGTCCAATCAACCTTCAGGTTGGAATACTCTAGACCCCTCAACCATTGGGTTGGAATGCCAACATATTATGGGTCCAATCATGCTCGGGATGTAATACCCTCGGGCCCATTCAACCACCGGGTTGGTATGCCCCGGCCTGTAGGATTACGCACAAAGCAGTGAAGCCTCAGCCAATGACCAAACATACGCACATATAATAGATAATCATATAACAGTCTATAGTCAGTCAAGGAGATCTATCGATCACTAAGCATAGCAACATCTGTCACACCCCAAAACCGGAATGGCGGAAACGTTCGGGGGCGGAGGACGTCATGTACAGTATCACAACAATGCAGAATAGTAAACAAGCAACAACATCATCCATTGCATTAATAGTAATAATCTTAATACAAGTGTGTTCTGAAGTTTATAAGACACCAAAAGGAATAATCAAAATAAAAGATGAGTCTTGAATGTGCTCCATCTTCTAAAAACCTGGCCATCGGTACCTGTCTATTGGCGACCTGAGAATACAAGTTATTTTGAAAGCGTAGATCAGCATTAAAGCTGGTGAGTTCATAAGTATTTTAGTGTCATTGTTTGTATAAGTTTGAAGAATGTAATTGTAAATGTTTGATGTAAGAGTTTGTAAGTGTTTGATGTAAATGTTTGTAAACTTCCTAGAAAATCCTATATTTTCTACTAAAGTAGTCTTCTACCAAGACTCAACTGTTCTCTATGTTTGTTCTTTTGTAAAAGTATGAGTTTTCCCAAAGTATGACTATCATTAGCAAAATATAGTTTATCATTACCGGTTATGTGAGAAGATCACAATGTGAATGAAATGAGAAAATAAAGATGTACTGTAGTTTTATCTAGTTAACTACTAATGTACTAACTACCTTTAAACTTGTTAGTTAAATAAGGTAAAATGTGATATGATTGTAACCATACTTGATTGACCAGTAAAACACGACGTTCGAGACGTCGGAATGATATGACATTCGTCACCCGCAGACGTGCAGGTCCCACTGTAGCTAGCAGCAAGGTGTAGGAGGGTCAGTCCCGTATAGATCTATACACAAATTCACACTCTCCCTCCAGGAGACTCTGGGTACAAAACGTGACACGACAGTATATGCCGAGCCATGAAGTAGTATCTCACATTAATGTTATAGTATTCTTGTAATTGTATAGTATGTACTAGTGTAGTGAATGTTCTCTCTGTCTAGTATGTAATATGTTCTCTAGTGTATAGCGTGTAGTATGTATTGATTCTCATTATAGTATGCTCTATCTGTTTCTCTTTATAGTGAGTATTGTTTCTCGTTATAATATTCTCTATCTGTTTCTCTTTATAGTGAGTATTGTTTCTCGTTATAGTATGTATTGACTCATGTATGAACTGACTCTTTGTATGTTTCGTTGTTCTAGTAATAGTATTAGTAACTTCCTAAACTATACCTATTATAGTTTACTAGCAATGTTGTTTGTATGAATGAATATGTTTGTATACCTTTGCTACCCTAAGGTATTGAACTGAATGAAGGACTTTTATATCTATACACATATACATAATATATAATTAAGATTCAAACGACCTTCGGACAAACAACCGATACCCTAAGTCCACAACCAAACAAGGAACATGAAGTAAGGCGAGCTATCAATCCTAAGCCCTTTCAATCCTACTTATATAACTATATCTGTATAGATATGCTTTTGACAAAACATAAGTTTAAAAGAGTTTAATAGAAAGTATTTAACATGTAAAAGAGTTTATAAAACGATTTGAAGCAGTTTGTTTGATAACACAGTTTGAAATGTAACAAAATCTATATGTTTGATAGTTATTAATCACATGTGATTGATATAATAACTATAATAGTTCAACTTGTATTCCCCCCAATAAAAGCATTTAAAATCATTTAAAAGATAAGTTAAGGGGTATGAACTCACCTGTAGTGAGTGATGCGAATGTAAGATCGGTAAAGGATGCTAAGTGTCAAGTGAATACTTGAGCACACACGGATCCTATTTAGCATATAATGACACATATATGCATCTAATTAGTGTTTAAAACAACTAAAAATGAAATGGAACAACCTTAGGGACTAGGAAACACTTGAAATGAAGTGTTAAACCACATAGGGTTGCATATAAGGGATGTAGGGCCTCACATAGGAGTTTACGACCCAAATGGCATTACCATCATGAGTTTACGACCCATGGGTTTACGGCCCAATGAGTTTACGGCCGTAAACTCATGGTATTTTGTACCAAAGGTGTTTTAAAGGTCTTACTATCATAAGGAAGTGTTCTAGTCTCTTGTCTAAGCCTTAGGAAGAAGTTATGGTCCTTATGCCACACTAATTAGGGTTTACGGCCAAGGGAGATTGTCTTGGCCGTAAACACCTTTTGATCTTGGATTTTGGATGATTTCAAGTAGCATAACTAGTAAGTACTACACATAGGAAGGTACTCAAGAGTTTAGAAGCCTTTAGGGTGGATTTATGGCTCAAATGCACCACTAACTAGGGTTTACGGCCAAGGGAGATGCTCTTGGCCGTAAACACCTCATGTTCTTGGGAAAAGCTTGATTTCAAGGAGTAATTCAAGGGTATTTACAAGGTAGTAAGTATATAAGAGGATACTTACAATGTAGAAGCTTGAAAGGGTAGTTTTCGGCCCAAAGAACAAGAGTGTTCTTGAAGAAACGAAGAACACTTGAAGATCTAACCAAAAGAAGAGATTTCATGGATGAAATCATGTATATTCACTAGATATTGAAGGATATCAACAACTCAAGGGAAGAAACACTTACAATCTTGAAGATCTAAGAGAAAATTCAGATGGTACTTGAGAGAGAATGAGTTCTTTGGCTTGAAATTGTAAAAGTGATAAAAAATGACTAAGTGTCATATATATACTATAGAGTTTACGGCCGTAAACTCTATTTTATGGCCGTAAACTCCAATTCTTGGAGTTTTATGGCTTAAATGTTACACAATGAACTCTAGAGTATACTTCCTAAAATTACCTCTTGAAGGTACTAGGCTTAGAACACTCAAACAGACTCTAAACAGTGCTAATAGATAGCAGAAACAAGTCTGACTTTGATTGAATTGAATAGTTGTACAAGATAGAAATTTCGGGTTGTCACATCATCCTATCTACCAGGATATCGATCTAATAGATCACTACTGCATAACAACATCCTATCTACCAGGATACCGATCTAACATATCACAACAACACAATAGCATGCATAAAAGGATATCAATCCAATGGTCCGACATTAGTGCCTTCGACCCGCAAGTATAGTGAGGAAAACTCACCTCGCGAATCTAAATAGAACTGATGAGGCCCGACTCCGAATCTCAGCTCTCTATACAACACCTATATCCACCTAGTGACCAATTCCGTTAAAATCCCTAAATACCCAAAATGCCCTTAAAGTCAAACTTGGTCAAACTCAAAGTCAACTGGTCAAAGTCAAATGGTCAAATCCACTAATCCAACTGAGTCAACCCAGCCGAGTCTACTCACCCGAGTCAACTCGACAAGGGCTGACTCAGACGAGTACGCAGGGCGTAACTCTGAGGTACGCTAAGCATATGCAGCCTCGCATTGACTAGCCTACGGGGTGGCTGACCGAGTACGTGGGGCGTACTCCCACCTACGCGGGGCGTAATCTCGCAGACTTTAAATCCTTATTAAGTGCTTAATAGCTTAAGCACTTAAGCCCATACTTCAGATCCACTAACCAAATGCATCCTAAAGTCATAAAGTCTCCAACTTTATGACTTTGTACGTCCATAAAGTCCTTAATACAAGGTATTAATCCATTAAGACCCTCTACAAGATTCATGGAGCCAAACTAGCTAAACGGACCTCATTTTTATGGCTTAGGACCCTTACTAGGGTCTGAAAGGATAACTCAAAACGTCTTAAAACCAAACATGCATGAAATGGGACTTTTGAGGCAATAAGAACAACATAAGGTTACCGAAATGAGATCCAAGAAAACAAAGCATCAAGGTGAAGACTTTTTACCTTATGGAGCTTCTTAAGAAGGTAATGATCTAAGATCCACAAGCTTGCTTCAACTTATAAGCTCCTTTATGCAACTCCTTCTTCCTTAAGCACATCAAAAACACACTTTTTAGATCAAACACACTCTTGAGGGACTAGGGTTTGTAAAAAATGACTCAAAGGCTTTGGAGGCTAAAAAGGTGGGGATAAATGAGCCATAAGGATGCTTAAATACCCCACAAACCCTAAAACTTAGGGTTTCTTTCGGACATGAGTACGCTCAACGTAGATATGTGTACGGCCACCGCATCCTCATCCAATACGCACAAACCCTCATCAACCTGAATATCATCCAAGGAAACCACCACATCCTCATCCAATACGCACTTTCGCAACTGCGAAACATGGAAAGTGTGCTATGAATCTGACTGAGCTCCTAAGGAAGATCCAATCTAAAAGCAACCTTGCCAACCCTGGCGATCACCTGAAACGGCCCAATATACCGGGGTTCCAACTTCCCCCTCTTCCTAAAGTGGATCACACCTTTCTAAGGTGAGACCTTCAGTAGCACCATGTCGCCGACCTGAAACTCCAACTCGGATCAGAGCCGGTCGGCATAGCTCTTCTGTGGACTCTGAGCAGTCTGTAATCTTTGCCTGATCTGCTGAATCATTTCCATAGTATGAAGGACCACTTTGGTCCGCCCCATAAACCTGTGACCAACCTCGCCCCAACAGAGCGGGGTACGACATCTCCGCCCATACACGAGCTCAAAAGGCGGAGCACCGATGCTGGAGTGGAAACTGTTGTTGTAGGAGTCCCAGCTCCCACCAAAATCGATGAAACATGCCCACAACATATCCTCAAGGGTCTGTATAGTCTGCTCACTCTGGCCATCGGTCTGCGGAATGATAAGTTGTGTTGAAGTGCAACCTCTTGCCCAGTTACTCATGGAACTTCTGCCAAAAACGGGAGCTAAACCAAACATCACGGTCTGAAACAATGGAGAGCGGAACCCCATGGCGAGCAACGATCTCGCGAATATACACATCGGCCAACTTCTCGGGCGAAGAACTCTCCCGAATCGCTAGGAAGTGGGCGCTCTTGGTCAATCGATCCACGATGACCCAAGTAGCATCGAAACTCTTTGCCGTCTTCGACAACTTGGTGATGAAATCCATCGAAATCTGCTCCCATTTCCACATGGGAACCTCCAGAGGCTGCAGCTTTCCATGCGGCCCTCGATGCTCAACCTTGACCATACTCCAGGTCATGTATCTCTCCACATACCAGGCTATCTCCCTCTTCATAAACGGCCACCAATAGCTCAATCTCAAATCCCGGTACATCTTGGTGGGCCCCATATGGATAGAAAAATGAGAGTTATGAGCCTCCTCCAATACAATCTGTCTGACCCCACCAGACATCGGAACCCAGACCTAACCACATCGGGTCAACAGCCCACGACCATCCGGAACAAATCTGGTAATCTCACCCTGATCCTCTCTTTCTTCCAGTTCTCCTCCCGAACACCCTCGACCTGAGCCTCCCTAATCAATCCCAAAAGTGGGGAATCCACTTATATCCTCATACACGATACCCCATCTGAAGACCCAGCCGACTTACGGGTCAAGGCATCCGCCACCACATTCGCTTTACCCGGATGGTAAAGGATCTCACACTCATAATCATTAACTACGTCCAGCCACCTGCGCTGCCTCATGTTCAGGTTCGGCTGATCCATAATATGTCTCAAACTCTTGTGATCCGTGTAGATGGTACAGCGGACCCCATAAAGATAATGCCTCCAAATCTTGAGGGAAAAAACCCACTGCCCCTGACTCCAGATCATGTGTGGGATATCTCGTCTCGTGCGGCTTCAGCTGCCGCAAAGCATAAGTTATCACCCTTCTTCTTTGCATGAGGACCTCCCCCAAACCAGTGATGGATGCATCACAGAATACCACAAAATCCTCAATTCCCTCTAAAGAGGGTCAAAACCGGGCCCTCGCATAATCTCTGCCGAAGGGTCTCAAATGTCGATTGCTGCTCAGTGCCCTATCGGAAATCCACCCCTTCCTCGTCAGACGAGTGTGGGGTACTGCAATCTTGGAGAAATCCTGAATGAACCTCCGATAGTACCCTGCCAAACCCAAGAAACTCCTGATATCCGAGGGAGATTTCGGAACCTCCCACTGCATCACAACCTCGATCTTGGCCGGATCGACCAATATCCCGTCCTGGTTAACGAGGTGTCTAAGGAACTGAACTTATCGTAACCAAAACTCGCACTTCGAGAACTTAGCATAAAGTCGTTCTCGCCTTAAAGTCCCCAGAAGCCCGCGAAGGTGCTCCTCATGCTGCTCTTTGGTCTTGGAATATACCAAGATATCATCAATGAACACAATAAACGAACGATCGAGTATCGGTCTGCATACCCGATTCATCAAATCCATAACTACCGCAGGCGCATTGGTGAACCCAAATGGCATCACCACGAACTCATAATGCCCATAACGAGTCCGGAACGCGGTCTTCTCCATGTCATCCTCTCTCACTCTAACCTGATGATACCCGGACCTTATATCTATCTTGGAGAACCAAGATGCACCCTGCAACTGATCAAAGAGGTCATCAATATGCGGGAGGGGATAACGGTTCTTCACCGTTAACTTGTTCAACTTCCGATAATCAATGCACATCCGGTGTGAACCATCCTTCTTCTTTACGAACAAAATCGACGCTCCCCACGGAGAACTGCTCGGTCGGATGAACTGCTTGCCCAACAGCTCCTTCAGTTGAGATGACAAATCCTGCATCTCAGGCGGTGCCAAACAGTACGACGCCTTGGAAATCAGGGACGCACCTGGCACAAGGTCAATCCTGAACTCGACCTGACTCTCAGGAGGCATACGGGGTAACTCCTCTGGAAACACATTGGGAAACTCCCTAACAACCGGGACCTATGAAACTGAAACCTGATCCCCAACACGTGTAACCACCATACAAGACAAATAACCCGCACACCCATGCTGAATATATTGCCGAGCTCTAGCTGTAGAACAAAACCCTGAACCCATACTGGCGCCCTCTCCATAGATAACCAGTTCTCCCCCACTTGGGGTTCAAACTACCACACGCTGACCCTCACAATCAATCATAGAACCAAAACGACTAAGCTAGTTCATACCCACAATCACGTAAACATCCCCAATGGGGATAGGGATCAGATCGATCGGATAAGGCACCCCGAAGATCTCCAGAATACAACCCTGATACACTGATGATGCGAAATCCCTGTGTTTGTTGGCGATAGAAACTCGCAACGGACACTCTAACTCCCTAATGGGCATATCAAACTCTCAACTAAATGATCGAGACACAAAAGACCGAATCGCACCCGAGTCAAACAACACTAGAGCAGGCAAAGAGTTCACTAGGAACGTACCTAACAGAGGCACATGGATAAGCATAACATAAACCATAATTAAGAGAATAATGGATAGAAACATACCAGTCACAACATCTGGAGCTACTCTGGCCTCCTCGGCAGTGAGCTGGAAAGTGCGACCTCGAGCCCTCGGGGGCTCCACCCTGCCCTGACTCCCATCCGTGATCCTCAAAGTAGCCGGCGCTGGAGCCTGCGCCGACCTAGCAGCAAGCAAGGGACACTGGGCCTTCATATGGTCCACTTAATCATAATGGTAATAAAGTCTAATGCCAGAAGCTGGAGTGTGCTGCTGACAGTCCCTCGCAATGTGGCCCTTGTAACACCTGAATCCTGGTACGTATTTAAATTCAAGTATTTTGGTATTTTACTCTGGGACTCGGCGAGTTGGAGGCCTAAATCGTCGAGTAGACTCGACATTATGCGGGCGTTTTAGTAATCTACTCGACGAGTCGGCGGACTGACTCGACGAGTAGGAGCTGTCTGGACAAAACCCTAATATTTGGGTTTGCACCCTATTTTAACAACTTATAACACCCCAACACAGCCTCCATTGTTCCTCCCAACCCAGAGAAAGTCCTAACTCGAAACCCTAGCCATTATTGTGTGTTGTTGAGCTTGTTGGTACCTTTTTGTGTGTTTTTGAAGTTGGAAAGGAGGAAGGAAGTTTGAGAGTTCAAGTAGAAGCAAGAAGATCCAGAGGTTTTGCTCCATTCTCAACTCATTCAAGGTGAAAAGCTGGAACCTTGACCACCTATCTCTTAGATTTTGATTTGGGGTTATTTCTACCCTTTTTATGAGTTTAGAGAAGCTAAAATCGGATTTTGTGGGTGTGCTTGGAGTTGTACTCCAGATCTGGAGCTATTAGGGGTCCTTATGGCAAAAAGGTGCCAACTTTGTTGCTATAAGCACCCCATGCTTCTTATATACCTCTTTTTATGGCTTTTGAGCCAAAAACCCTCATGCATGGACGTCAATATTGGAACTTTACGTATAAAATGGACCCTAGGAGGTCAGATCTATGGTTTTGATGCATTAAGAACCATTATAGTCGACTGTATAGTTCTGGACAAAGAGAGACTCGGCGATTCGGGACGCATTTTTCCCCCAAACGTCTTCTGGAAATGGTTGTGGTTGAGTGGAAGGAACACTCAGCCTGCTAGGGGTTTGTTTTGGACCTGGAAATCATAGGACTCGATGAGTGGATGAACATACTCGGCGAGTTCAAGACAATGTCCCAACCACATGAAGATGGACTCGACGAGTTCAAGGAGAACTCGGCGAGTCATAGACTGAACACCTTCATATGGATGAAGATGAACTCGACAAGTTCAAGGACAAACTCAGCGAGTCGGTTGAAGATAGTCCGATGTGTTGTTGAAGGCGAACTCATCGAGCTCTTGTTGTTCTGAGACTTTCAAGCAAGGAGGCTTCACTTTGAGGTAGCAATTCGGCCCTTTTCTTCTTTATTGTGTAGGCTTCTTGAATCAAGGGTTTCTTTACCCTTTCTTGAGTTGGAATAAGAGCATGAGAGGTCCCAATGTGAAATAGACCTTAGATCTGGACCTTGGGAGGTCCAGAGAGCCCCAAACATCCAACTTTATGCAGTCCCTTTTTGGGTTTTGGAACATGGATGTCATATTAGGGCTAAATCATCATATAGAGCCATATGAGTGTTGCATGAGCATAAAGTTTGGACCTTTACGTAACTTTTGAGTTTTAGAAGGCCAGATCTATAGGTTAGAGAAACAGATCTGACCTCAGAAGGTCGTTTGAGCATTCTCATGGAAGAAACTCGTCGAGTCCATGAGCAGACTCGACGAGTCGGATCGTGTTGCACCACGATTTGTGATAAGTGGTAACCGTCGAGAGAAAGGTTAACTCGATGAGTCGAGTGAGGCCTTAGGAGGATTCATAGGACACGTATGGACTCGGTGAGTCACCCGAGTGCACTCGACGAGTCTGGTCAAAGTTGGACCGTTGACTGGGGTTGACTTTTAGGGTTTGGTCAACATTTGGACATTGGACCATTGGAGGGGTAAAATGGTACTTTCCCCTTCTGAAAGAATATAGGGAGGGATTAGTCTAGCCTTTGAGAGCCGTATTAATTAGAGATAATTACTTTATGTGATTAGGCGGAGGCTAGATCAGATATTCGAGTTCGAGACTTTCCGAGATTACCCGAGGTGAGTCTTCTCACTATACATTACCTAGAGTGGTAACTATGTGCAGACCGGAGGGTCTTATGTGTTATGTGTATGTTGAGTTTATGTGCTTTGTGATATATGAATTCTATGTGTTATATAGACCGGACCGGAGGGTCCTACGATTTAGACCGGACCAGAGGGTCCAACGATTTACACCGGACCGGAGGGTCCAACGAGCTAGACCGGACTGGAGGGTCCAACGAGCTACTGGACTGGAGGGTCCCGCTGAGACACATTGACCGGAGGGTCATATCGCGTTATAGCCTCGAGTGGCTTATGTGTTGTATGTGGTATTTTGAGGAAGTCACTAAGCATTTATGCTTACCGTGTTATGTGATATGTGTTTCAGGTACCAGCGAGGATCGCGGGAAGGCGCCAGCATGATTTGTACACACTGGCAGAGGATTATGTTTTGATATTCTGGGATATGTTTTATTATGATGACACTTGATACATGAGATTTTGAGAATATTATATGAGTTTTATTATGTGGAAAGAAATGAAAAATTGTTTTAAAATTTACGTCGTTACAAGTTGGTATCAGAGCCTTCGTTTGAGGGATTCGGATGCACCTTCGGGCGTATCTGAACTCAAACTGAGGATTTGAGAAATTTTGCATAAAAGAAACAATTTTTCTAAAAAGAGAAAAAGATTTTTGAGAAACGCAGAACGAAGCAGTGTGTACAAGCAGCCAGCGCCCGAACGGTGATTTCCCAAAATACCCTTACATTATGTGTTATGAGATATTATGTGATATGTTATGCATGCTAGAGTAGGCTAGGTATTCATAGTTAGGACTAGAGTGGGCCTGATTTGTGATGCCTTAGCCTAGGAGTCACTGCTACTATGAGATACTTCGAGAGTGAGTAGGTAGCAGCGAGGAGCTTATGAGTGGTCTACTGGAGGGTAGCCTGAGATATAGAGTACTTGTGATCTGGGATCCTAGGAGGAGGACTTGGGGTTAATACCGATGTGTTGTGGAAGGTAGTATAGGGCCCGTACTACTGGAAACACCGGGTCGGTGAGCAGTCCAAGTAAGAATCCGTAGGGTACTAAAGAACAAGTAGGGTTGAGTATCGAGTACGAGTATACTCGAGCGAGTCTCTGACTTCTTTTGTGTTGTATTTCAGAGACATCATGGTTGGGACGCGCCACCACCCAGGGGGCAGTGGTACCAGTGATGAGCAGATCCGTAGGTTGATTCACGATGAGGTGGCCGCAGCCATACGAGCGGAGTTTCCTGAGATGTTTGGGTCTATCAAGACCACTTTGATTGAGACGTTTGACGAGCGGTATGCTTCTCTTACCGAGGCTGCTGTTGCTGCAGCCACCGCAGCCGTCGTCGCTGCCAGGCCACAGGGGGGTGACTCATTGCTGTACCGAGAGTTCAGCAACACGAAGCCACCAGAGTTTGATGGGACTCATGATCCGATAGCCGCGATGAGGTGGATCTCTGACATTTAGGGATGCTTCTACACCTGTTCTTGTCCGGAGCATCTAAGAGTTCGGTTCGCGCTGAAACAGTTTCGCTTGGAAGTGAAGGACTGGTGGAAGTTTGTTACGGCAAACTTCACTCCTGCATAGATTACAGCGGTGACCTGGGAGAGGTTCACCACCATGTTCCGAGATGAGTATGTTCCCCCGGTGGAGAGGGAACGATTGGCGCAGGAGTTCTTGTCCCTTAAGAAGGGGACGGAGTCCATGACTGTGATTACACAGATGTTTCATGAGAGGGCGTTATTTTGCCCTGAGCACGTGTCTACCGAGCAGGCACGTATGAGCCGATATCTAAGCATACTGAGGAGGGACATTCGTGAGTTCGTGGCGAACTCGACATACCAGACATTTGCCGAGCTCCAGGCGATTGCCCGGAAGAGGGAGATTGAGCTAGAGACTCAGGCCAGGGAGGAGGCCGAGTCTCAGAGGAGGGATAGGCGGCCGGTACAGTCTCAGCCGGCAGCCAAGCGGGCAAAGCCCGCTGATTCGAGATCTGGAGGTCCGAAGGGCCGCACTTGCGGGAAGTGCGGCAAGAGCCATGATGGGACATGCAGAGCGGGTGTGTGCTACAAGTGTGGGAAGGAGGGGCATATCGCGAGGGATTTCCCCAAGGGATTTTCGGTTTGCTTTCATTGCAACCAGACAGGCCATCGGAAGGCCGAGTACCCGCAGCTACTACGGGGATCAGCACAGGGATCTGCACCTGCTGCTAGAGCTACCGAGGTCCGGCCAGTGAAGGCCGAGGCACCAAAGGCTCGCGGGAGAGTCTTTCAGTTGACAACGGAGAAGGTCCGCGCAGCGCCCGATGTCGTGGCTGGTATGTATTCTTTTATTTTCTTATACTGAGTTTGAGATATTGTGCTTATTCTGTGGTATGCATAGGTACTTTTCTTGTGAGTTCTGTACCTGCTTTGGTGTTATTTGACTCGGATGCGAGTCGATCTTTCGTGTCATTAGCGTTTAGCCAGCACATCAGTACCCGGCGAGAGGCGTTGAGTCGACCTCTACGAGTTTCCATAGCTGACGAGCGAGCGGTTTATGCTACTGATGTGATTCGAGGATGTATGCTCGAGATTTTCAGTGTTGAGTTCCCGATAGATCTGGTACCGATTGCGATGGGTGATGTGTGTGTCATCGTGGGCATGGACTGGTTGAGCCGATTTGGAGCTGTTATAGACTGCGAGCGGCAGTTGGTGACCATATGAGACCTTAGTGGGGGAGTGCTGACGGTGTATGGTGAGGGTACCCGATATGGGTCAGCATTTTGTTCGGCTGCCAGAGCGAGACAGAGTCTACAGCAGGGCTGTAGAGGGTTTGTAGCCTATGTGATGGATACACGAGTTGCCGCAGAGAGGCCGAGTTCTGTCTGTGAGGTACCGATAGTGCGAGAGTTTCCAGATGTTTTCCCCGAGGAGTTGTCGGGTGTGCCTCCCGAGAGGCAAGTGGAGTTCCGCATCGATTTGGTTCCGGGGGCAGCACCTATTGCCAAGGCACCCTATCGCCTTGCACCAACGGAGATGCAAGAGTTATCCTCACATCTTCAAGAGCTGTTGGGGACGGGATTCATCCAACCGAGTAGCTCGCCATGGGGAGCGCCGATCCTTTTTGTCAAGAAAAAGGATGGTTCACACCGGATGTGCATTGATTACCGGGAGTTGAACAAATTAACGGTCAAGAACCGTTATCTATTACCGAGGATCGACGATCTATTCGATCAGTTGCAGGGTGCGTCTTGGTTTTCCAAGATAGACTTGAGGTCTGGATATCACCAGATGAGGGTGCGTGATGAGGATATCCAGAAGACAGCATTTAGGACTCGTTATGGGCATTAAGAGTTCGTGGTGATGCCTTTTGGGCTCACCAATGCACCAGCGGCATTCATGGACCTCATGAACCGAGTATGCCGGCCGATGTTGGATCGATCGGTGATTGTGTTCATCGACGACATTCTAGTGTACTCGAGGACCAGAGAGCAGCATGAGGAGCACCTGAGGGAGATCCTTGGAGTATTGAGATCGGAGAGGCTTTATGCCAAATTCTCCAAGTGTGATTTCTGGTTACGAGAGGTCCAGTTCTTGGGACATCTCGTTAATCAAAATGGGATATTGGTCGATCTGGCCAAGACTGAGGCTGTCATGAGTTGGGAGGTACCGAGATCCCCCACCGAGATCAGGAGTTTTCTGGGGTTGGTCGGCTACTATCGGAGATTTATCCGGGATTTCTCCAAGATTGTCGTTCCCCTCACCAGATTGACCCGGAAGGGCGTTGCTTTTTCTTGGGGTCCAGAGCAGCAGACCTCGTTTGAGACTCTTCGCCAGATACTATGCGAAGCCCCAGTGTTAGCCCTTCCGGAGGGAATGGAGGATTTTGTGGTTTACTGTGATGCATCCATATCAGGGTTGGGTGTGGTGCTTATGCAGAGAGGGGACGTGATAGCATACGCATCGAGGCAGCTGAAGCCTCATGAGACGAGGTATCCTACCCACGATTTAGAGTTGGGGGTAGTAGTATTCGCCCTCAAGATATGGCGCCATTATTTGTATGGGGTTCGGTGTACTGTATACACGGACCGTAAGAGTTTGAAGTATCTGATGGATCAGCCCAACCTGAACATGCGTCAGAGGAGATGGTTGGACGTGGTAAAGGATTATGACTGTGAGATCCTGTACCACCCGGACAAGGCTAACGTGGTAGCCGATGCTCTGAGCTGCAGGGCAGAGAGCGCCCCGATTCGAGATATATGCATGAGGATGACGGTGATGACTCCGGTATTAGATACCATCCGAGAGGCCCAGGAAAAGGCTGTGAGACCAGAGAACCTCAAGAGGGAGCGGGTAGTTGGGCAGGTATCTGAGTTTATGACGGATAGCCGAGGGCTGAGGACCTTTCGAGGTCGGATATGGGTGCCTTATACGGGCGGGACACGTAGCACTCTGATGGAGGAGGCGCATAGATCGAGATTCTTGATCCATCCCGGGGCCACTAAGATGTATTTGGACCTGAAGAGAGACTACGGGTGGCCCTGTATTAAGAGGGATGTTGCATGGGTAGTAGAGAGGTGCTTGACCTGTCGTCGGGTTAAGGCCGAGCACCAGCGTCCGCATGGCAAGTTGCAGCCACTAGAGGTTCCCCAGTGGAAGTGGGAACATATTTCTATGGATTTTATCACCAAATTGCCGAGGACCGCGAGAGGTGTTGATGCAATTTGGGTGATTGTGGACCGGCTGACGAAGAGCGCTCACTTCCTTGCTATCAGTGAGAGCTCTTCTGCGGAGAGGCTGGCAGAGATATATGTGAGGGAGGTGGTGTCGCGGCATGGAGTGCCGGTCTTGATTGTGTCAGATCGAGACGTGCGTTTCACTTCCAGGTTTTGGAAGAAGTTCCATGAGGAGTTGGGTACGAGATTGCACTTCAGCACTGCTTACCACCCCCAGACGGATGGACAGAGTGAGCGGATGATTCAGACACTTGAGGATATGCTTCGATCATGTGTTATGGACTTCGGTGGAAGTTGGGATACATACCTACCTTTGGCTGAGTTTTCCTACAACAACAGCCACCATTCGAGTATTGGTATGCCTCCCTTCGAGCTTTTGTATGGGAGGAGGTGTCGGAATCCCATCTGTTGGGGAGAGGTAGGGCAACGAGTGATGGGTAGCACTGAGATAGTGCTTAAGACGACTGAGCAGATACAACAGGTCAGGCAGAGGTTGCTGACAACCCAGAGCCGTCAGAAGAGCTATGCAGATAGACGGCGATCCGAGCTCGAGTTCCAGGTTGGAGATTTCGTACTCCTGAAGGTGTCTTCTTGGAAAGGAGTGATCCGATTCAGGAAGAGGGGCAAGCTGGGGCCCCGATACATTGGTCCGTTCAGGGTGACCGCGAGAGTGGGTAAGGTAGCATACCGTTTAGAGCTGCCTGCGGAGTTGAGCCAGATTCATGATACCTTCCACGTATCCCAGTTGAGGAAGTGTATAGCCGATGAGACGGCAGTAGTACCGCTAGAGGATATTCAGGTGGATGTGAGCCTGAATTACATTGAGAGGCCGATCGCGATCTTGGATCGGAAGATCAAGGTTCTGAGGAACAAGGAGGTGCCTTTGGTTCAGGTCTAATGGCAACATCGGAGAGGGTCCGAGCTGACTTGGGAGCCGGAGACAGAGATGCAGGAGCAGCACCCAGAGTTGTTTGCAGAGTAAGACTTCGAGGGCGAAGTCTGATTCTAGTGGGGGAGAATTGTAACATCCGGATTTCCAGGTATCATAATTTAAATATTTATTTTGAGTTGAGAAGAGGGACTCGACGAGTTGATGCCTAGACTCGTGGAGTAGGATCGCGATTGATGACTCAGATTAATGAATGGACTCGACGAGTCGGTGAGGCGACTCGACGAGTCCGTGCTGTTGGCAGAAACCCTAAATCTTTGGGCCTGAGCCCTATTTAAAGGCATTTATAGCCTTCAGTTGCGGCTACCCTCCCAAAAGAAAGAACCCTAGCATATTTGAGTGTGTGTAGTGAGAGAGAGATCCATCTTGATCCATTTGTTGTGATTTTGCTAAGGAGGAGAAGTGATCCAACAAGAAGGACCAAAGGAGGTTGTTGTTCTGAGACTTTCAAGCAAGGAGGCTTCACTTTGAGGTAGCAATTCGACCCTTTTCTTCTTTATTGTGTAGGCTTCTTGAATCAAGGGTTTCTTTACCCTTTCTTGAGTTAGAATAAGAGCATGAGAGGTCCCAATGTGAAATAGACCTTAGATCTGGACCTTTGGAGGTCCAAAGAGCCCCAAAAATCCAGCTTTATGCAGTCCCTTTTTGGGTTTTGGAACATGGATGTCATATTAGGGCTAAATCATCATATAGAGCCATATGAGTGTTGCATGAGCATAAAGTTTGGACGTTTACGTAATTTTTGAGTGTTAGAAGGCCAAATCTATAGGTTCAGAAGGTCGTTTGAGCATTCTCATGGAAGAAACTCGCCGAGTCCATGAGCGGACTCGACGAGTCGGATCGTGTTGCACCACGATTCGTGATAAGTGGTAACCGTCGAGAGAAAGGTTAACTCGACGAGTCGAGTGAGGCCTTAGGAGGATTCATAGGACACGTATGGACTCGGTGAGTCACCCGAGTGCACTCGACGAGTCTGGTCAAAGTTGGACCGTTGACTGGGGTTGACTTTTAGGGTTTGGTCAACATTTGGACATTGGACCATTGGAGGGGTAAAATGGTACTTTCCCCTTCTGAAAAAATATAGGGAGGGATTAGTCTAGCCTTTGAGAGCCGTATTAATTAGAGATAATTACTTTATGTGATTAGGCGGAGGCTAGATCAGATATTCGAGTTCGAGACTTTCCGAGATTACCCGAGGTGAGTCTTCTCACTATACATTACCTAGAGTGGTAACTATGTGCAGACCGGAGGGTCTTATGTGTTATGTGTATGTTGAGTTTATGTGCTTTGTGATATATGTATGCTATGTGTTATATAGACCGGACCGGAGGGTCCTACGATTTAGACCGGACCAGAGGGTCCAATGATTTAGACCGGACCGGAGGGTCCAACGAGCTAGACCGGACCGGAGGGTCCAACGAGCTACGGGACTGGAGTGTCCCGCTGAGACACATTGACCGGAGGGTCATACCGAGTTATAGCCTCGAGTGGCTTATGTGTTGTATGTGGTATTTTGGGGAACTCACTAAGCATTTATGCTTACCGTGTTATGTGATATGTGTTTCAGGTACCAGCGAGGATCGCGGGAAGACGCCGACATGATTTGTACACACTGGCAGAGGATTATGTTTTGAGATTCTGGGATATGTTTTATTATGATGACACTTGATACATGAGATTTTGAGAATATTATATGAGTTTTATTATGTGGAAAGAAATGAAAAATTGTTTTAAAATTTACGTCGTTACATTGACCTTGACTTTGTCTTGGACTTGAGTTGAACCTTGTAATGGTTACGAGGATGAATTGATAAGTTAGAAAATTTGTTGTGTAGGGATTGAAAATTCGAGGAGAGTTGGTTTTCATACCCGGATCAGTGTAGACACTACACAACTTTGATGTGAGTCTTCTCCTAGTAGGAGTGGGTCTACGACCACAATGACGGCCCACAAGTAAGAGTATTGGATAGATGATTGTCTTTGTGATAATTATCTAGTGTTGATATGAGATAAGTTATTATGCTTGGTATGATTATTGTGCTTGATGTGTTTACTGTGCTTGATATGTGTTAGCAGTAGTAGGGGGTGAAATAGTCCCCGGTTATCGGTTGAAAGATACCGAAGGGGAGGGTAGCTCCCAGTTACCGGTTGAAAGATACCGAAGGGGAGGTTAGTTCCCTGTTACCGGTTGAAAGATACCGAGGAGGAGCCCATCTCCTGGCTATGCCCGACAGTTACCGATTGAAATATATCGAAGATTATGCATTATTTGGTATGGGTATGATGGGGGAACTCACTAAGCTTTGTGCTTACGGCTTTTAGTTTTGGTTTCAGGTACCTCTTCATCTAAGGGGAAGGAGCCGGCGGGGTAGCAGCGCATCACACATTCACACATGATATTCCGCATTTGAGAAACCTGGGATTGTACTCTGATATTATACTATTTGCTAAAATGGTTTTGAGACTTGTGATTTGTGACTTTATGTTTGAAAGGATTACAATGCTGTTTTCCGTTAGTTATTTTTACAAGTAATATACTCTAAAAAAAATTGGGTCTCGATTTTGGGATGTTACAGCCCTGCTTGCCACATTTATGGCATCCCGAAGAAGATCGACAAGCTCCATCATGTACCTTACCGTACTTCCCACAAGTGTGGCCCCTCTGACTCCCTGACCTAGAATCAGCGGTCCTAAACCGCTTCGACGCAGGCTGTGACTGCGTCGGGTTCGGTCTCTGCTCCCACGTCTGGAGCTCCATCTTGATCTCCTGCGGCCTAGCGGCCTCCTGCAAATCCAACAAAGAACTGTGGCAATGGGTGGAAACAAACTGGCTGATCTCCGACTTGAGTATGCTCAAGTAATGGGTCATCTGAGCCTGCTCAGATGCAGCAAACTCAGGACAAAACATCGCCCTCTCTGTGAACATCTTGGTGATCTCCGTTGCCATCTCATTACCCTGCCTCAAATCCAGGTACTCCAGGGCCAACCTCTCACGCTCCACCAACGACACATATCGGGAGTGGAACATCTCCGAGAACTGCTCCCAAGACACAACAGCTCTTTGCTCAGCAGAATATGAACTAGTAGCAAGTCTCCATCAATCCTTCGCTCCGGACCTTAGAAGGTTGAGAGCGCACCTGACCCTCTGGTCAGCTGGGCAGGAGCAGGTGAAGAAGCATCTCTTAACATCGGACAACCACCTCATGGATACAATCGGATCCTTCACTCCATCGAAAGTCGGGGGCTTCGTATTATCGAAGTCTCGATACTGAAAAACCCGACCAGATCCAAACCCCGCAGCAGCAACGACTGCGGTGGCTGCAGCAGCAGTAGCGTCAGACAAAGCAGCATATCTCTCATCAAAGTACTCTATCATGGCGGTCTTGATAGATCCAAACATCTTTGGCAACTGAGATCGGAAGAGGGCGGCGACCTCCTCCTGTATGATCTCCCTTATCCTGTTATCCAATGTACCTGACCCACCCTGACTGCCAACTCCTAATGCCAAACCGGATCCAGCCTCAAATCATCTCGTAGTCACCATACTGAAAATAAACCAGGGATATATCAGATAACACACATATCAAAATAGGGGAACCAACTCCCAACAAGCCCTAGAGGTTGTGACTTCTATGTTACGCGTACGGGTCATGTGCTTTCAATAGTACGGGCCCATACTACCTTCCACACCTACCCGTATTTTTCTCATAGGGTCATCACAAAAACCCTAACAATACACACTAGCATAATCATACACCCAATCCTCACTCCCTAGAGGAAAGGGTAATCATCTCGAAACTGGCCGGCTGACCCCACACAACTCATCCATGAAACTTCCACCAACCCTGCAATACTCGTGTATGCTAATCATACATAACACTGGACACCTATAGACAGTCAAATATACGATCCTACCCTAAGCCTTTCATCAAACAAGAACAGTAAATAAGGCCAAACCAAACATTCTCAGGCTATAGAATGTTAGTTATGTATAACCATGATGCATACACTAATCAACTACAATAATTATGTCAATTTAATATAAGGAAAGATCCTAGGCTATCAGGCATCATGTAATCAGGCAACACTATCATGCAATTCCTGAAGATCCCTAGCCTATCACTAGCATGCTGTTCTAACATATCATAATATCAATAACAGTGTGGTATTTTGGGGTCTACTTACTAGCTCCGGCTGATCGTACACCTTGCATCCTCCTCGATTATTTGAAAAATATTTGAAAAAACTTATTTTAAAAATCTTTTCCCTTAGTTTGAGACTGGATTCACACGAGTGTTCCTCCAATTCACTCAAACCAAGGCTCTGATACCAAGTTGTAACATCCATAAAATTCATGAAAAATTAAACTTTTTAAACAACCCAAAATCATCGTTGTTTACAACATTGTTTTCAAAACATATCAAATATCATAGTTTGCCCAAAATCACAAAACCAAACATGAGGAGGTGCATGATCACGCCTTCGCCTTTCCGCGATCCTCTAAGGTACCTGAAACATAACCCAAAACCGTAAGCCCAAAGCTTAGTGAGTTTCCCCAAAATACCAACACATATACAAGTATCACATAAACAAAACAACATACTATGGGTCCAATCAACCATCGGGTTAGAATACCCCAGGCCCCTCAACCATCGGGTTGGAATGCCAACATACTATGGGTCCAATCAACCATCGGGTTGGAATACCCCAGGCCCCTCAACCACCGGGTTGGAATGCCAACATATAATGGGTCCAATCATGCTCGGGATGGAATACCCTCAGGCCCATTCAACCAGTGGGTTGGTATGCCCCGGCCTGTAGGCTTACGCACAAAGCAGTGAAGCCTCAGCCAATGACCAAACATGCGCACATATAATAGATAATCATATAACAGTCTACATTCAGTCAAGAAAATCTACCGATCACTAAGCATAGAAACATCCTATCTACCAGAATATCGATCTAATAGATCACTACCGCATAACAACATCCTATCTACCAGGATACCGATCTAACAGATCACAACATCACAATAGCACACATAACAGGATATCAATCCAATGGGCCGACATTGGTGCCTTCGACCCGCAGGTGTAGTGAGGAAAACTCACTTCGCGAATCTGAACAAAACTGATGAGGCCCGACTTCAAATCTCAGCTCTCTATACGACACCTATATCCACCAAGTGGCCAATTCCGTTAAAATCTCGAATTCCCCAAAATGCCATTAAAGTCAAACTTGGTCAAACTCAAAGTCAACTGGCCAAAGTTAAACAGTCAAATCCACTAATCCAACTGAGTCAACCCGGTCGAGTCAACTCGACAAGGGCTGACTCAGACGAGTACGTGGGGCGTAACTCTAAGGTATGCTAAGCGTACACAACCTCATATTGACCAGCCTACGGGGTGGCTGACCGAGTACGTGGGGTGTACTCCCACCTACGCGGGGCGTAATCTCGCAGACTTTAAATCCTTATTAAGTGCTTAATGGCTTAAGCACTTAAGGCCGTACTTCAGATCCACTGAAAAAATGCATCCTAAAGTCATAAAGTCTCAAACTTTATGACTTTGTACGTCCATAAAGTCCTTAATATAAGGTATTAATCTATTAAGACCCTCTACAAGATGCATGGAGCCAAACTAGCTAAAGGGACCTCATTTTTATGGCTTAGGACCCTTCCTAGGGTCTGAAAGGACAACTCAAAACGTCTTAAAACCAAACATGCATGAAATGGGACTTTTGAGACAAGAAGAATAACATAAGGTTACCGAAATGAGATCTAAGCAAACAAAGCATCAAGGTGAAGATTTTTTACCTTATGGACTTTAACAATCTAAACCGGTCTAAACACGAATTTTAGTTAGAGTGAGAATTAGTTGTCGAGACCTTAATTAAAGTTGTAGAGCTATTCGAGAGGATTCTGGGGATATAAAGAACATCGAAAATGAAGCTCGTATGTGAAAGTTATGGTCGTTCGAAGATCTGCGAGAAAATACTAACACTCGTGACGTTGCAGCACCATAGTGCACCACGTGGCATGGTAGGAGACCGGGATCTCCCTCAGGACAAGGTGACATGACATCACGAGAATAATACACGTGGTGCCACAAAAATAGGACATGTGGTATGGCCGGTGGTGGAGTCAACAAGGTGACATTGCAAGATTCGGACAAGACACATGGCAATGGCTAAGAGGGGCTAGCACGACAAGAGGGCACGGTATGCCTTTTGTCTGCGCATGGCGCGCCTCTCGATAGCCTATATATATCTTGCGATTTTCACTTCATTTGTCACCCAAAATCCTCCAAAACACTCTCAAACCTCCAGATTTCTTTAGGACCAATTTTAAGGGTTTTCATTGGTTAGTAGCAGGGATCTGGTGCGTCCGACGGCCCGACGAATAGAAGCTTCTGGGTTGGGATTTTGCCTGCGTAATTTCTCGGTTTTTGCTAAAATCTCTATAAATTAAGCTACACTTATCTTAATTCAAGTGTAACTTATATATATGTTCAAAGTCGATATTATGAACCTATAAATAAGATTTATCAATGATTCTAAGTCATTATACTGATTGATCTAATTACGTGGATAATGTCTCGGCTAGATTTAGTGAGGTGTTTAAAGTGAGAATTCTAAACAGTATACTCTGTATACCAAACAGACCCTACCTGTAATATGATCCTACATGGTTATTCTTTACTTGATAGATCTTGATGTAGATATTGGGACTGTTGAAGGATATATATTATCATTAGTCATGAGGAATATCAAACTAAGACTTAGCAATAGTCATACCTAGGTCACGTCAAGGGAAACGTCAAGGTGCTAAGGTGAAATGCTGCCCAAATTGTGAGGTATCCTTTTTAACAAGTGAGTGCATAGGTACTTTCAGCTTACACATAAATATGAAGTATCTATGAAATTCTATATGTGCAGATCGTACAATTTAAATAACTATTTATCAAGAAAACTCATTTAAGTTTTTTTTTTCTTTTACTTAAAAAAATCAATGAGGTTAGGCTAGAATATAGGCAGGTAAATCTTTATTGAATAATTTGAAAAGAAGACAAAATAAAATGTGCAAAAGATGTGTTTTTATTGAATTTCTCCGATCCTTTGTATCACATGACTTGAAAAGAAGACAATATAAAATGTAAAAATGAATCTATAAGGTTAGGCTAGAATATAGGCATGTAATCCTTATTGAATAATGAACCATACATATATTTGCTTCAAATTTAAATTGGCTGATTTTATCATTTCCATCAACATGTAAGAAGAGGAGGGCAGAGGAGATATATTGACTTCAACTTATGTATCTGAAAGTTTAGTCCCTACCATACACATTTTAGTTTCAAATTTTAATTGGCTGCCACTCATGTATCTGCAATTCAACAGTCGCCCCATGATGGTAAGGCCTTCACCATCACACTTAAGCTCCTAAAAGCTATATATGAACTTAACTCAGTTAAGGATGGGGTAAAAATCTTATTAGTAAATTACGGTTTTTAGACTCATTAATAATGTCGATTTGGCATTGGTTTTGTTTGTAATATGAATTGGTTTGTGTTGTACATAAATGAGCAAGTGGATTTTACTCACCCATGCCAAACATGGGCTTCTCATCTATTTTTTAATTAAATGAAAACTTCATCATTTTTATTACAAATAATAAATACTTACAAAAAATGAATAAAAAATATATTTTGGTCATATTACATGATCATCTTTTTAATTCCTTTGACAAATCGGGCAAACCAAATAAAAAAGATTTTTTTATTACATATCAATCAAACATATAGTTGATCCCAACTTCATTTGATAGATTTCATTTCTTACAAATGAAAAGTTATACGGACCAAACAGCCCTAACTTTTCTTAAAAAAAAATCAAGTTTTATTTAGATAAAGAGTCTCTTTTTTTATTATTAAAAATACGTTCTGGTTAGAAGTAGATCTTTTAGGTGTAACTTCAAAAACTAAATTCGTCTAATTGTATGGATTCACAAAGGCTTTGTCAAGAGAAATCTAAAAGAAAATATTGGCCAATTAATTTAGCAACTTTATATTTCAAGGTAAAGGCCCAATACATCTCGCTTGGACTTTGGGCCGTCTTCTATTGTTTTTATGATTTAAAAAAAAAGATAAAAAAAAGTAAAAAAATCGTTCTCTTGAGTTCCTAAATTTATATTTTAGTCGTGGTTATAAAAAATATACACTTGCATGAAATTACATGTACAAATTATGCTTTTGCACCAAGATTCTATGATTTATTGTTGTATAACAATTGCATTATAAGACGTTGATAGTTGGTGTTTATCAATTTGTAGAATAATTAGTTTCTAAAAGTTTCGATAAATTATGGCTTCAGCAAATGACTGGGAAATTTGTTAACATCTAAATACGGATGATTGGAATATTAAGCTTGATGACTTACTTTTGAGGAGTCTAGGGGTTAGAAATAGCACTTATTTTTGGTTTGACAAATTGTATGATGCCATGATGGTTTGGTGCTGAAAGACGAGTTCCCAGAGCTTTTTCTCTTGAATCTAATAAAAAATGGAAGGGGTTTAGGTGGTTGTCAATGGGGGTGGTCGAGACCTTTAAGAAGAGGTAGGGAAGCTTTGGCGTTGGATAATCTAAGTAATAAAGTTGTTGGTGTTTCTTTAAAGTCTTGTTTGGATTCGTGGGATTGGAAATGTGATGAAAGTTGTAGATTTTCGGTTCAGAATCCGAGGAGCTTGATGGTTGAGGTGGAGTCGGAGAATGGGGTTAATGTTTTTTACTGCGAGAGTAGGACACTTTTAAAGGCGTTTTTTTTGGAGGTTGTTTCTAAATAAAATTTTGGTTGCATGTAACCTTGTTGTTAGTGGGGTTAATCTCCCTTCGTTATGCTACCATTTCTATTTTTTTGGAGTCAAAGAAGTGAACCATTCTGTTTTTTTGAATGTTGGTACGCAAAGGAGGTTGGGAGATAGTTATGCAGGTTAGTATCTCGAATTGTTGATACGACCTCCAGTTAGTATCTCGAACTTGTTCGTTTGTGTAAACTCTTTAGTGTTGGAAAAAAAGGAAAGATTGTTGCAGGTTATAATTTTCTCGATTTTGTGGTGCATCTGGAATGATAAAAAAAACTTACTTTTCAAAAAACATAAGTGGTCTTATTGTTGAGTATTTGAGATATAGAAATTGATTTGACATGTTTGGTTATTTAGGGAAGCAATTTTAGGGTTTTGTATTTTTAGTAAATATTTTATGTTCCATATAAATAATCATTAGGTTAGCTTTTGATGTAAGCTTTTTCCGGATTAGGGTTTTCTTTGTACGTTCATATCAAAATCAATATACACAAAACCTTTGACAGATTACTTGCATTTTATGGTGATTGATTCGTGATTGTTCTTGATATTCCGCATTCTTCATCTCAGATTTATTATCAACAAGTGGTATCAGAGCGGGTTCTTGTAGATCTCAGTGATTATTACAAGAATCGATCTTGTTTATGGCGATATTTTATCATGAATCTCACCTTGTTCTTCAAGTTTTGTAAGTTTTCTGAAAAGAAAAAGTGAAATATCTCGTTTTATTGCAAAACTCATCTCAGATCTGTTATATTCTACTTATTATATCATCTGATTTGTTCTTGAATCGTGTTTTGGAAGAGAAATAGAAGAAAATTTTCGTGTTTATTCGCATATTTGTGTTCAGATCTACTTTATCTCTCTAAAAATCGTCTCATATCTGTTTTCTCTTTCTAAAAAACAATCTCAGATCGGTTTTCTTTCTTTAGAATTCTTATCAGATCTACTTTCTCTCTCTTCAAGTTTTCTTCTTTGTTGAAGATTTAATCGCAGATTATATGATGTTAAAAGACATTAAAAGACTAGGATTAAAAGTTAAAGATCCAAAGTTTCGTCTTAAAGAATGATATTTGTTTTTAGGATGTTCCTGAGCAATCTATGTTGATGAGAAAATTAGTGATTTCACACAGATTTCTTGTGGCGGTTGAAAGTAATCGTGTAGAGGAAGATAAAGATTTGTTAAAACAATTTATCATTATCAATGAATATTTACTTTTGAAGCAAATACAACAGAACTTACAGAAAGAAAGAAAAGATAAAGAAGGTGTTCTTGGTGTTATTAATAAAGTTCATGATGTTCTTAAAGTTTCCGAAGAAAAAGTGACTCCAGATGTTCTTGTTGAGGGGGAGTCAAGTGTTTCAAGTTTTTTAGAAGCTTCACAATCCGAATCTAGTAGTTCTGAAGACAAATCTAAATGCAAAAATTCAGAAATCGTGAAAAGTGAAGGTGTTTTGTTGTATTGGAACAACAGCATATGATTTTTTGTGTTTAGATGATGTTTTTGAAGGAATGGTTTCTTACAGAAAGCCAATTATTCAAGATGTTCAGATTTACCAAACTCCTAAGGATTGTGTTCAAAAGACTTCAAATGTTCAGATTCAGAAAGGTGAAAAGGTTGTTAAGATCCAAAATTCGTTTCTGAAGCCTAGAAATCAGAAAAGAAAGAAGAAGAACAAGAACAAGAATGAAGTGAAGAAGGTTTGGAGGCCCAAGGTACAAGTTTCTCTTGCATGTGAAAAGGTTCAGAAAGCTGAAGTCAAATATGTTTAGAGAAAATTCAATTTTTGTTTAGATGAAGATGTTAGAAGTTGGAGAAAAGAGAAAAAGGTTTTTAGTTGGGTCAATGAGATTTATGAAAATTATAGTTTTCCAACTAAAAAACGGGTATTATTATCAGAAGATGATCGATTTTTTTCAAATAAATGGGTGTGCAAGAAACCAACTTCAATTCTGAATCTTAAAGGGTACTAAAGGTCTCATAAAAGTTTTGTCTTAAAAAAAACAAACAAACAAACAAAAAAATTGAGAAATGAGACAAAATCTGGTGAAATCTAGTGAAAATTCAGTCAAAGATATGAAATTGTGTTGAAGAAATCAATTTTTTATTGATTTTTAATGGTTGGTAATGACAAAAGGCTGAAAAGTTGAAAAAGATGGTGAAAAAGGACATTTTCTGCAAAAAGAAGGCTGTCATCTGACAGATTTCAGAAAAAGGGGTGCAAGCTGTCAGTTGACTATAACAGGAGGGTCAGATTCGGAATTATGGAAAAATAGGGGTTAGATTCAGAGTTATTGACAAAAAGAGATTGTTTTCGGAATTTGGGTAATATCTGCCATATCCTTCAATCTTTGAGGGTTCTTTATGGGAATGTAAAGTCACGATCAGTTTTCATCTTCTCAATCGTTCATGTTCGGTACTGATTCGCAACCAAAAATCAAGCTTTCGGAATCGGAATTTCTAGTCTCAAAATTGAATTCGGAGTTCCTGGTTTCGGATTTTACCGTTCATCTCCGAATAGCACCGAGCGTTCGGAGCCATTCGGAGTTCTAGGCTCGGAAGGAATCAGATTCGCAACCACAACACTTTCGGATCGGAATTTATGCATTCGGAGTTCTTGGTTTTGGAATCTGTAATCGGAATTTGCAAACGGTAATCGGAACGAAACTGTAACAATTGGGACTCGGTATGAATCGGATTCGGAACTTCAACACTCTCGGAATCGTAACTCACATCAACGTTCGTACTGTCTGCTCGGAATCGGAAGCTAAAATCGAAATCGGAAATCGTTTCTTTCGTGTTAACAGGTTTTGGAATTGAGGAATATCAAAACCGAATTTGGAATTGTACAACGAAATCGAAATGGAAAATGGAATTATCAAAAATCAAAATCAGATCTTGTTGTTCGACGCTTCACGTATGGTCGTTCGGAACTAATATGTCCAACGAATTGATCGGAAATCGAGCCTTCAAAATCGTAATCAGGATTCACAGCAGGAACGAAAATTATAGGGATTGGTTTTTCGAAATCCAAATCGGAATTTAAAATGGCAATCGGAATTCATGTAAGCGACAATTGGTTCAATTTTGACTTTTTGAAGTCAAACAGCGTGTTTTTACGATCATTTGTTGAAGATGATACAACTTTCAATTCCTGTCCCCACAGTTTGCATAGCTTGGCAGTTTTAACCCCATATTCTTAATCCTTTCAATCTCTTGGGATTTTACCATTTTTACCACTTCTTTCCAAAATATTTTCATTTCTAATCATTTTATTTGGTCTTATTCTTTTTTAATCCCTTCTAAATAATTGTTTCTTATTCTATTCTTTTTGTCTAAATTTAAAAATCGAAAAATTCAAAATTAATTTTTGTTATTTTTCCGATTTTAATTTTTGAGAATTGAGTATATTCGAAAAAGATTTATTTCATCAAACCTGACAGGTTTTGAAGATCTATTTTGGCAAACTCGCTCCTTATGACAGAGTAGGTTATACGACTTACTCTATGAGATAGCGAAGATTGTTGGTGATTCTTCTTTGTTGAGAGAAAAACTTGAGAAACACACTTGAAAAAACGTTAGAACAAGTTTATATTGCGGAAATTAAAGTTAATCTCAAAGGATCATAAAGCTCAACAATAATATAAGTTAGAGTTAGATAGTTAGATGATTAGTTGCGGAAAGTTAATGAAATATAAAAGACAACAAGTATTATATCAAGTATACACTTAAGTTGATTCTTAACAAGGAATGCAATCAGACCAAGTTAGTAAGTGAGATCAAACTTAGTGATTAAGTCAAGAATGACTTGCTCCGAAGAGAGATAATATCCAGTTATATTCAAGTGAACTTTGAGAGTAAGAAGAAGATGAGAGTAATAACACAAGGTATGAGATTCAAGATGCGTAGTGTTATCAGATGTATTGAATAAGAAAGATTGAGCTCTATATATAGAGACTCAAATATTACATTTGTTCAACTATCTAAGCGTAGCCATGCAAGGCATACTGGACAAAAGAGAGTATTCTAACAAAAGTAGATAAAGAGTTAAACTAAGAAAGCTAGATAGTGAACTGCAGATGATGATGACTTCGGATGGGGTTGCTGAACAGAGTCGACTGCGGATCTTGGAAGGCTGCGGTAGACCAAGTTTAAGAGGGTCACTTTTATGATTCAACAATTTCCCCCGAAGTGACCTCTTCAACTTTTCTTCAGTTATCGAGTTTTAGGAACTTGATGAGAATCCACCAGAACTTTCTGATATTCTCCAACCAAGTGGTTCTTCTTAAAATTTCAAACTTGACTTCGACAGTTGTGTGTTTTGACTTTTGAACTGCGGTTCGACAAACTTCAAGTTGCTTCCTTGTGAGACGATTCATGGCAGTCATAAGAATGAAGTATTTGGTTTTATTGACCTTTCGTTTAAAAATGACTCCAAGATCTGGGAAGTTTGTTGCACCCAGAGATCTTTCTTGATAACCTTCAGTAAGCATCGGTGCAGGGTCAAGTGGTGGTAGATCGAACTTTTTGGCAAGGGCAGGGTGAATGTCTGCATCAATCTTTGTGAAGTCACAGACAGTTTCCCTTAGAAATGTGCTTGCCCTCTCAAATGCTATCTTCATCTTTGGATACTTTTTAGTTTTGTTTTGGAACACCTTTGCTATCAGGAAGACTCTCTTCTGGATTCATGCATGGGAAGTCAGCTTGGGTGCGGACGTAGTCCTGATTCCTTCTTGTAAGAGTATACTGGATAAAGTCAGCTTTCATGAATTTCCGGGGCTTAAAGTTCTTGACTACGGATGGTCTATCATTAAACCAGATTTTTTCTATTGAAGAAGCATGTTTAGCATGGAATCGATCGAGTCTTTCGAATTCCATGGGCAGTCTCTTGTGATCAGGTAAGCTGCGATCAAACTTCTCAAATATAGTGAAGTATTTTGCATTGGGGAGATTGGAACATCCCAGTAACCGTCAGGAGGGGGTTCAGCAAAAGTAAGATAGGGTTTATAGTCATCATCCAACAATCTTTGGTGGGGATTGACCCAAGAATTGACTAAGGATTCATCCATGGTGATGTCGAATCCGTTTTCTCTCCAGATTAGCTCAGCAAATTTGGCTGCTTTCCAGTCGGCTTTCTTCTGTTTCGTTGCGGGAGAGTCATTGGAATGTTCGGATTACATGTTGGATGCTAAGTTCTTGAAGTGGGGAGGAGTCTCCGGTCGCTCAGGAGAAGGATTAGATTCTTGAATGATTTCCTGTTGCGGTGGTGACTGATGGCTTGGATTCTTGTGAGGAGATGATTACGGTGAAGGAACTTTTTCATTTATGACAGGGGGACTCCTATGTTGGTGAGAGTTGCTGTCTGAATGATGGTCTTCATCACTTCCCCCTCTTGAGGAATGCATAGCCGGGGATTCCTCAAGCCATTGCTTAAGACCATCGACTTTAGCACACACATCCTGGAATTGAGCTTTGAGTGCCTCAGCCAGTTGCTGATTGTTTGGAATGGCGGTGTTGAAGAGTAGTCAATGAATCTCCTTGGTAAGTTGAAGAATCTCAGGACCATGAAAGTTGGAAGATAGAGAGCGTCGAAGGCTGTTGATGGTAGATTATATGACCGAGATGGTGGACTCATAGGCAGTATGAGTTTCATCTATCAGCTTCTTCGAATGAGTTGACTGATCCGCAATGGCTGTTTGAAGATCTGCCTTGATTGCGGATACCTCAGAGATGAGGCGCTCTGCAGTAGCCATAAACTGCTGATGGTCAGCCTTACGAATTGTATCCAGAGATCGAATTCCCATTTCAACTTTCAGAGAAATTCGTTCAGCAGCTAGTCGTTCACGAGTTTCAAGTCGTTCGATCCTTTCAATAAGGGACTGCGGTCCTGGTATGTCTTCAGGTTGCGGTTGAGTGGGCTTAACCGCAACAAGAATCTGATCTACTTTGGCTTGTAGACTCAGAAATTCTTTTCTGGACACAACAATCTTTCTTTTCTTCTTTTTCTCTTTAGGCTTGAAGGTTGAGTGTTGAGAGCCACTCGAAGCTTCTTCCTCATCAAAAATCATTAAGTCGTGATCAGAAGGAGTAGGCTGAATTACCTCATTGATATCACAGTCATCGAACCCGAATATAGGTGCGGAGCTAACTTCGATTGTGGTTCCATCATCTTGAGAATCTCTAACATTTGGAGTTGGAGGGAGTTTTGATGAACCTGCACCACCAAGAGTGGTCTTAGCGTTGCGGACCGTCTCAGCCATTGTGGACATCTAATCCTGTACTTTCAGAATTATGGTTACGGTGTTGGCGTTGTTAATGGCGCCTGCCCAATACTTTGCCACAGATTGAATCTCTTGCTGTTTTTGTTGAAGCTGCTTGGTCTATCGATCCTTTCTCGCTTGAAATGCCCTATGGAAAGCGGCATATTTCTTTGCTTTAGCTTCATTGGTTGGCTTGTATGTACTCCATGAATCATTAAGATCAATTCCGTCAATTCCTTGAAAACGCACCAAGGTGTCCCTCGGGTCCACGGATCCTTGCACAATTGTGCTCACCATGCCTAAACCACCTAGAAAAGATGTAAGCAGAGTAGGATTTCCTGAGCTTCCTTGGTCGCCTTGACCCGTGGTCAAGTCTAGCCTCGGCTCAGTTCTGGTAAGGGCGGAAGAATTGCCCTGCAGTTGGGAAGGTGTTTGAAGTGTGTGGGTTACTGACAAAAGGATGGAGTTCAACTCCTCAGGTGAAAAGAAATGTAGACGGGAAGCCCTGGAGACCTTAGGGCGAGAACCAGTTCCATCCCATTGGGAGTGAGCTGGGGGTGAGTCTCCACGATCAGTTGAAACAGACACACTTTATGTGTTTGAGTAGAATTCGATGGTTGAATTGAATGGGTCTGCGGCCACCCCAAGGACTATCGGAGCCTTTTGAGAGGCTGCGGCATCAGTCCGGTCACGCATTTGGTCAGTGGATTTGGTTTTTCTTTTCTTGAGGATAGTAATGGGTTATGCGTCATCATCAGAATCACTCATAAGTTCCATGGAGGGAGAGTGAGATTGATTGTCATTTGATTCGTCATCTGAAGGCACAGTTTGTTTGAGTTTCCTTTTCTTGGAGGGTTCAGTGTTCTTGGGAGCATCTGTCTTCTTTGGGGTTCCATGTTTCTTGGTGATGTTGCGGGGGCCTTGGTTGGCTGAGGCTAACTTCTTGCGCCTTTTTGATAAAGATAAGTTGGATAGAGTGGTGGAAGATGGAGCTGCGGTACTGCCAGGATTCATGGGTGCGGATGAGGCTTGTCTAGGTAGAGGCGGGGTGGGAAGGTATGGGTCAATACCTTCCGTAGCCTCTATGTGATGTGTGACATCAATGGTTTCAAGTCCAAGTGTAGACAATATGTGGACTGGTAGCCGTCTAATTGGTCCAAAAATAGATTGATCTTTAGAAGGGTTGTACCTTTTTAGATATCTGGTGATGAAGAGGTTGACATCGTTGCCCATGCTCAGTCCTGCATCAGCATGAAGATCTGAGATGCATAGAGACCAGAATCTTGCAAAGGTGAGCTCAGTAGGTTTTTCTTTTGGACTTTCCTTGGGGATGTACTGCAAGAAGTCATCCCACAGGATCTGACTGTAGTTGACATCGTGGCCAGTAAAAATACTCCATACTAACTCTAACAGCTTGAGGCCCATGTTATCAGTGCCTCCGGTTCTTCCGGACAAACTGCGGATCACGAAATGTCAAACGAACTGCCATACCGCAGTCAACTGATTCTTTTTGAATTCGCCGATGCCTTTCAGCTTCTTTTGGTAACCCATCTGGTAAAGTGCAGATAGAATGTTGGCCATGCTTGGGGTGAAGAACTTTGTTGAAGGATGAACTAACATATTGATAGCGTTGAGAAATTTCTCTTTGGTCAGAATAACCAAAGAATCATTCACCAGATTCAGATGCACCTCTTGAATGTTGTTGAGAGGGCGATATGCAGAGAAAGCACATTTGAAGAGTGTTGATAGCGGTACCACATATGTGAAGGCGTCAAAAGGACCAAACAATGGATGATTTGACAGGAACTTGATCATCAACTTGATTGGAGCATTGTAAGAAGAATGCTCATCGAACACTGCCCTAAAATTGCTTGAAGAAATAGTTGGCGTTTGGTTCCTTGAAGCAGAGTCTGAACCAGTTGGGTGACCAGAGGCAGATGCCTTGGAATGTTTCTTTGAGATACTCGATTTCACCATTTTTATAAAAAGTTTGAAGAACTTGCAGGAAAACAGGGTGCAAGAAGATGAGGAAGATGAAGTTCGTCTTGAGAGTTTTCAGAAAGCGTAAAGCTTTCTTGGGGAAGAAAAAGAGGGTTTTATAGTGGCGGATTTGAAACTTTATTGAGTTTACCCTAAGTGGAATAGGATAAAAAAAATGTTTGGGTTGTTTATTTAGATTAGGAGAAGCAATCTCAGCCATAGATGAGTTAATTAAAAGGTTTTTTTTTTTTTTTGAAATTATCCAAAAGAGGTTGCATTTAATGAAATGTCAGTCCCTATAACCTCATGTCTGAAGAACGTGTGGTGAGGGGTTAATCCGTTGTACAAAGGAGGAAGATGTAACGGATTTGACGTTTTGGGGGTAATAGGAAGAGACAGTTTAATGAAAAAGATTTCTTAAAATAATTTTTTATGGAAAATTGTTCTTTTTGTCATTATACCCAAAATAGGTCTGACATAAGGTTTATTTGAAAAGTAGAACTGAGACAGTGATATGCTACACAAAGATTTTTTTTTTTTGAGAATGTTTTTCTTATTTAATGAAGGATCATTAAATAGCACACAATGTTTCAAGAATTTATGAAGCAGTTGAGAAATTAATCAATGTGATTGCGGATTGAGACTTCATTGCGGATGGATCTTTTATCATTGTGGATGGATGGTTAGATGACTGCAGTAGAAGAACTGAGGAGAGTACTTGAACAAAAATTAGTAACAACTAACAATAAGGACCATTGAAAGATAGATATGATATATAGTTGCGGTACATGAGATATACTGCAGTACATAGAATATACTGCGGTGCATAGGATGTACCAAAACTATCTATCATAAATAAATTCAATTAGGACCGCAATAGAGATCAAGGATGGTCTGCGGTACCTATAATTCAAAAAGAATTGTGGGCCCGGATTCATCATTCCTAACATTTGTAAGAAACTGTTGAGTTTTGTAGAGTCAAGTGCCTTTGTGAATACATCAGCAATCTCTTCATGAGTATGGACAAAAATTAGTTCAATGTTACCTTTCAGGATGTGGTCTTTGATGAAGTGATACCGTAGTTCAATATGCTTTGTCTTAGAGTGTTGAATAGGATTTTGGGAAATCGCTATAGCACTCTCGGAGTCACAATAAATTGGTATCCGCAGCATTCTGTATCCGTAGTCCATAAGTTGTGTTTTCATCCATAAAACTTGTGAACAACAGCTGGCGGCGGCCACATATTCAACTTCTGTGATAGACAGTGATACACAACTTTGTTTTCTTGATGACCAGCTGACGAGTCTTCCACCCAAAAATTGACATCCACCGGAGGTGCTTTTTTGATCTAGTCTACATCCGGCATGATCCGCATCAGTGAATGCTTGTAGGCTGAAGTCATTTCCTACGGGGTACCATAAACCAAGAGTCTTGCTGTCCTTTAAGTATCTTAGAATCTGCTTGGCTGCGGTCACGTGTGACATTTTTGGATCAGCCTGGTACCTTGCGCATACACCTGTTGCAAAGACAATGTCTGGTCGGCTTGCGGTGAGGTACATCAATGAGCCAATTATACCTTTATAAGTCTTGTGATCCACTGATTCGACGGAAGGATCAGCAGATATCTTATATCCGAAGGCCATGGGGACCTTGGCCGAAGAACAATTGTCCATTGAGTATTTCTTCAGTAGTTCAGTGGTGTATTTCTCCTGATGGATGAATATCCCTTGAGGGACTTGTTTCACTTGAAGTCCTAGAAAGAAGTTAATCTCTCTATTCATGCTCATTTGGAACTTGTTGGTCATGAGCTTAGCAAGTTCATCCACCATCCCCTGATCAGTTGATCCGAAGATGATATCATCCACATATATTTGTACAAGCATAAGGTGATTACCATTTGCCTTTCTAAATAAGGTGGGATCAATCACTCCTCTTTTGTATCCGGACGAGACAAGAAATTCAGAGAGAGTCTCGTACCACACTCTTGGGGCTTGCTTTAGACCGTAGACTGCTTTTTCAAGCTTGTAGCAGTAGTTTGGGAATTCAAGACTTTCGAAACGAGGAGGTTGCTGAAGATAAACCTCCTCTTTTAATTCATCGTTGAGAAAAGCACTTTTCACATCCATTTGATGTACTTTTATGTTCTTGTGAGCTGTGTATGCTAAGAAGATTCGAATGGCTTCCATTCGTGCCACCGGAGCGTATGTTTCATCATAGTCAATACCTTCAAGTTGACTATATCCCTTGGCAACTAGTCTTGCCTTGTTTCTGACGACCGCACCAGATTCATCCAACTTGTTCTTGTACACCCATCTAGTACCAACAATAGTGTGACCTTGCGGCTTTGGAACGAGCTGCCACACTTTGTTTCTTTTGAATTCTTCTAGTTCTTCTTACATTGCGGATATCCAGTCTGGTTCTAGTAATGCTTCTTTGATCGTTCGGGGCTCGACCGAGGACATAAATGCTGCGTAGTGACAGTGATCAGATAAATCCTTGGAAGATTGAGTCTGGATACCTGTGGATGGGTTGTCGATGATTTGACCTGGTGGGTGGTCCTTAGTCCATACGTGTAGACGGGGTTGCAGATGATCAGCAGCTGCGGTAGAGGGAATGTCTTCAATATCGGAAGACTCTGCGGTTGGAGACGACAGTTCCCCCTGGACATGTGAACAGCCCGCTGAATTGTCTTGAATTGGAAAGGTGGGATTGGAGTTTTCTTGGACAGATGGTGAAGGTTCCCCCTGGATTGCAGACGGGAGTTCCCTTTGAACCTGAGAAGGTTCCCCCTGGATTGCGGATGGGAGTGTGATAATTCTCGAGTCTGGTCTTGTGTCAATGTTCTCTATATCTTCATCATCTGAGTCAGACGAGACATTTGATGGTAAGGATTCTCTGCGGATAGGGACTGGAACTACATCAAGTACTGGAACCTCGATGGTTGTCACTTGATCCGGAGTAGAGCTTTCCCACTCAACCGGCGAGCTGGAAGTATGGATTGATACTACGTCGGATAGAGATGGACCAGATACGTCAGCATGCTGCTGTTGAGCTTCCGGGGACACAAGAACTTCAGATAACTTGGTTGTTTCTACAGGGTCGAAGAGATCGTCATAGTTTACTTCAACTAGGTTTAGTGGACCCGAAGAGGCAGGAATATCACTTTCTAGGATTGCTGTGGTTTCGGTTGATGGAGCGTTGTTGTAGATGTGATAGTCATCGAATTTGACATTGAAGCTTTCAACTATTAGCCTTGTGTGTCTAATGAGAACCTTATACGCAACTTTGTTTGTTGAGTAGCCAAGAAAGATGCCTTCATCAGACTTCGGTGCGAACTTGTTAAGATGATCTCTGTTGTTGATCACAAAACATCTACACCCAAAGATATGGAAGAATCGGACATTTGGCTTGCGGTTGTTGAGGCCCTCATAAGGAGTTTTATTGAGATGCTTGCAGATGATGCTCCGGTTTTGGACAAAGCAAGTTGTGGCCACTGCTTCGGCCCAGAAGTAGAGAGGAAGATGTGCGAAGTTAAGCATAGATCTGGCTGCCTCTACCAGAGTTCGGTTTCTTCGCTCAACTACTCCATTTTGTTGCGGTGTGTAGGGAGCTGAGAAATTGTGAGTGATGCCCTTTGAAACCAAGAAACTATTTAAGAGATGGTTGGTAAACTCAGTTCCATTATCACTTCGGATGCGGCGTACTGGTAACTTGATCTGAAGTTCAATTTCTTTGATAAAATTGATCAGTATCTGCGGAGTTTCTGATTTGAGTCTTAAGAAAAAGACCCAGGTGAAACGAGTGAAGTCATCAACGATAACCAATATGTATTTCTTGTGATGAAGACTAGCTACGGTAGATGTACCACAGAGATCAATGTGTAAGAGTTCCAGTGGTTCAGAAATTGAGGAATCAATTACCATTGGGTGACTTGCTTTTGATTGCTTGCCACATTCACATGCAGGACAGAGTGTATCATTGCTGAACTTGAGAATTGGAAGACCTCGGACGAGTTCTCCGGTGACCCGATTGTTGATGTATCTGAAGTTGAGATGAGCTAGCTTGCGGTGCCATAGCCAGCTAAATTCGGATACTGCTTTGGATAGGAAGCATAGCTGCGGTTTGCCTATGATCAGAGAGACATCCAGAGGATACATAGTACCTTCGGATCTGGATTTGATCAAACAAGTGCTTCTATCGCTGGTCATTACATAGCAATACTCACTGTCAAATTCAACCCTGTTGCCTGCTTTACATAGTTGGCCTACACTGATGAGATTGTGTTTAAGGCTTTCTACATAAGCAACCTTTTGAATAGAGAATTTTCCCGTAGTAAGAACACCATAACCTCGGATTATCGCATTCACATTGTTGCCGAATGTGACATTCCACCGTTGCAAATTGGCCTGAAATCCCGAAGGTATTCTAACCTTCCGGTCATGTGCAAGGAACAAGCACTGTCAATTAACCATTCTTCTTCTTGTTCCTCCTTGCACAAAGCCTGAGAATTACACGGTTAGTTTAGGCATCCAAACTAGTTTGGAGCCTGGGACAAAAGATGAGTTTCTGATTGATGCATGAACCGAGGTTGTAGGGACAGATATCGTGTCAACTTTTATGCCTAGTCCTGGGTGTTTGTGAGTTTTTGGAGTGTTGAGAGATTTAGAAAAGTTACGAGGTTTTTGAAAAGAACCAGATTTGACATGAGATGAACCATTTTGACAACTACACTGACACTGGAATGCTGAAATTTTGTCTTTTACTCTGACACTTTGCTTGGTCAGCGCTCTGAAGGACGAAGTAGCCTGCTTGTGACCAGTCCGAGGGTTGTTGGTCTTTGAAAAAGGACGTTTTGCAGATGTGAGAGTACGGAAGGATTTCTTGGAGAGTGATTTTTGAAAACTTTGATGTGATATTAAAAGTGTTGGAGTTGGTAAAATCCCTTTCCATTTTGGATCATTTAAGGAATAGATTTGAAAATCATTGCTTCGAAAAGACTGTACTCTCTTTTGGGTTGTGTCAGATGTTTTTGAAATGGCTGTTGAAACTGTACATTCCTTTTTGTATGTTTTCTTGATGGGAGAGTTTTTTGAAAAATAGTGTGAGAAAACAAACTTTTCTGGACTCTTAGATTTTGAAATCTGACATGCCTTTTGTTTTTAGAAAAGATTTTTCGATTTTTGCCTCGGGATCGAATTTCCTCTTTGAAAGCCTTTTTAGCTAAGGTTTTCGGAGAACCGCAGTCAGTGACATTTAGTTGCGGTTTCCTTGAAACATTTGGTAATTTTGAAAAACGAGGACTTGATTCATCCGAACTGGAGAGTTCAGGATTCAGGGAACATTGACCAAGTTTAAAGTTTTTGATTGGTAATTCATGATGAATTGGTTGGATGGTCATGGTACTTTTGACTATGGACTGCGGTTCGAAGCTTTGAACAACCGCAGAATAAGTCTGAGTGGATACATTGGTGGGACAATTGATGGAAGGTAGATGGACAGACTGCGGTTCATGACTGCAGTAAGGGATACTGCGGTCTGACGGCAGAGACTGGAAGTCCATTGAGACTTCGGGACCTTCCAAGACAATTTCCTCATCAGAAACTGATGAAGTCTGAGAATTTGGATAGACTGTGCCACAGATAGGAATTTGATCACTTGTGTGACCCGAAACCTCAGGCACAATTTCCTCAATAACACAATTATTACTCAGATTATGAAGTCTACCGAAGTGAGTTCTGATGTCTTCGGGAAAGGTTTTTCTCATTGACTGGGAAATGAAATTCTCAGTCCGGAGGGACATACAGTCGATCTTTGTTAAACCGGGGTGAGGAATCCTTTGCTGTAGGATATCCATTGGACCAACCCCAATTGTAGGTATTATCCACAGTTCCATTATTCACCAAATTTTCAATAGCTTCACTTTCATTGAACAGTTTTTCTGTTAATAGATTTAAACGTACAATCTCACTCTAAGCTAAATCTCTTTGGTTCAAGGCTATCTCTAGTTGTGTTTTACTCAACATTCTTGCATCTTTTTCTAACTCTAAGTCCTTTTCTAAAATAGCTACTTTGAGTCTTTTGTTATCCAGTCGTCCTCTTACATGAAACATCTCTTGAGACGCTATGTTCTTCTCATCTAGAGCTTTGTTATAGTCTGTAAGGACGGCAACACATGCGTCATTAAGATTGTCTATGAAGGGTTGACAGTCATGCATGCTATAGTTTAGAGTTTGAATCATGAGTTTTACCTGTTCGACGATGCTTAGAGTTCCATCCTTTGCCATGTAGCAGTAGTTCTTTTCCAGCTTTTTAGACCCATCGTCATCCGCAGTTGCCAGCATGCAGATCTTGCCTTTTCCTTTGATGTTGCTGATGTCTTCGTCTTCATCCCCGGATCACCAAACTTGATGGTCTCTTTTTACATGGGCTACGTATGCCCTTGCCTTTTCCTTTTCTTCCAATTCTTGAGCCATTCTCAGGTAGAATGCTCTGTCTTTCACTATGTTAGCCTTGCAATCTTTTGCAAAATGATTTTCCTTGTTTCACTTGTGACAAATTACAACATCACTTTTATCTTCTGAAGAGGTACCAGAGTCAGTTGGATTGATGGGCTTTGGTGCCTCTTTGGGTTGAGTAGACTGAGGTTGCGGTGGTGGGTGAGAACTTTTGGGATATCGAGAATGGTTATTCTGCGGGTTGAAGTTGCGGTAGAATGGAGGTTTGTTGAACTGCTGATTCTTACGAAAGGAAGGAGGTGGTAGCCGGTTGAACTGTTGGCTAACAAGAGCAATAGCCTTCTGAAAATCTTCTTCATCATCTTACTCTGAGTCAGCTTTGTATGACTACGGATGAGTGTCATACGAGGGAGAGTAGGATTGATTATGTGGAGCTTGTGCTATAAGAGCAAGTGGTCCTCCGAAGTCAGCACAATCTTTGAGTACGGTGGATTCTTGTGCTTGCAGTTCCCCATAGAGCTTGTAGAGAGACAAAGAATGAATCTTTCTATCTCCTTGAACTATCATCTTAGCAGTAGTCCAATGTCTTCCCAAACCATTGAGGAACTGAAGATTTTTTTCATGGTTGCTGCGGATGGTGCCAACATTAGATAACTTAGTGACTATCAGATTGAACCTTTTGAAAGAGTCTTCCAAACTTTCGCCAGTATGAGCTTTGAAATTGTTGAACTCATTGAGTGCAGTTGTGAGCTTCTTATCTTGAGCTTGTTCTGAGCCCTCATACAAGTTCTTGAGAACTTCCCATATCTCTTTTGCTGATTTGCAGTTTATGATAATGTCGAAGTTGTCAGGAGCAATTCCACAAGAGATTTCATAAAAAGCAACAACATCATTTTCCAATTTATCGAGTTCATCTTTGGTGGGACGATTCATGACTGGTTGACCTCCTCCTAGTCTGGCTGTGGTGCCGTCGGTTTGAACCGGTGTAAGAACAGGGACATGTGGTCCTTCTTCTACGGATCGCCATACATCTCTACCAAGTCTGCTTAAGTATATTTCCATTCTCTGAGACAAGTGATGATATTCATTTGCCACCAATATTGGGGTTCGATTAGAACCACCATCACTATTGGAAACATTGAGGGATAATGCTTGTGCCATATTTCCTTGTTTTTTTTTTTGAAAAGTTTTTTTTGTTTTTTTTAAAAATGAGCTTCAGTGGTATAGAAGGTGTAACGCCCGCAGATCCGACCTAGTCAATTTAGAGACGATGAGCATCAAAAATGAGTTTTTTATGGAAGATTATTTAGAAGGATTAATCTTAACCAAGTTTTAATATATGTTACAGGGGTTCCGTACATATAAACAATGCCGAAATCCGAGTTATAACGAAGAAGTTATGGCCCGTCGAAGTTTTACGGCAAAATCGACACGACACCGGGAGACGTAAATAGTGAATTTATGGTAGAAGACTTTTTAGCCTTAGTGATCTAAACAAAATTTTTAGTATACGTTAAACCGAGAACATACAGAAAAAGAAAACCCAAATCTGACTTCGTATGAGGAAGTTATGAATTTTTTAAGATTTGGCATAGTAGTGCATGACCCGAAACTCGAATTTTAGTTCGAGCGGTTTTTGGCCTACGCGACCTAAATGAGAATTGAAGATCTCAATAATAGGAACTCAACGGTAAAAAGATAGACGAAAACGGAGTCCGTATGTAGAAGTTATGAATTTTACGCGGACATTTAACAATATAATCTCCTCCTACTGTTAAATTTAAGATCGGTCGAGAATTAGCCGACGGAGTCTAAATGAAAGTTTTAGATATTGTTTTTACCTACGTGTGGATATAAATAATGTCGAGAGTAGAGCTCGTATGTTAAAGATATGGACGAAACTTGGTCCCTACTCTTCGAGCGCGATAAATTCGATACAGTTTTGTAAATCTGAGATAGAATGAGAATTAGCTGACGACGTCTAAATGAAAGTTGTATTACTCGTAAATACCAACGCGTGGATATAAAGAACGTCAAAAATGGAGTTCGTATGAACGAGTTACAAATTATAATAGCATATTTACGTATTAAAATAAAATATAAATCATATATACGTACACATATATATACAAATGTATATATCATTAGAAAGGTATCGACGATGCGGTTATTATAAGACTACTGTTGAGTACTTTCGACATTAGTTTAGTACAAATATCGTTAAATCTATTTAAAATAGTAATATGAAGGGGTGTTTAGTCGTTTATATAACTATAAGGTCATTAAGTAATTATGGAGGGCAGTTTTTATAAATTCACTTACTATAAATAAGAGGCTTGGGCTCTCATATTTCTTGCACCATTCTCTTGATTCAAGAGTCTTTCTCTTTTTATCCCCCGAGCATTTCGGTCCCTTGTGATTCGACTTCTCTTTCTGTAGTTTTAGTATAGTAAGGTGAGCGCTGAAGCGCTGCATGAATCTTTCTTAGAAAGATTCAGCGACGAAGTTCTGCCCCTGCAGAGCCCGACTCCTAGCTAAAACCCCCTTGTAAGTAAGTTATGCTTACCTATTTTAATATAGCTTATATTTAAAATTAGTATTGTTATTATGAACTTATAATAAATATTTGAGCCATTAATATGACTTATATAAGTGTCGTTATAATATCTTTTTAACTACTCGCGGTACGGGGAATCTGGTTTAAAGGGCCGCATAGGGTTGTTGGATTTCAGAAGTGCTATATGCCAAAATGGTCCTGCCCTCCAGTGTTTTATGTCTGGCCGTATCTGTACATAGTGGTTGGAAAGTATTGTTTAAACGCTTATATAATAATAATAATAATAAGACTAATAATTAGTCACTGTAAATATTAGACTAAAATCTAGTGGTAATAATACTAGGTTTCGTCGAAGGAAATTATTTTAAAGTAAACGAAGCGCTGTCCGAGTACCGAGTCACCACCTTATCAAGTGAGTGCATAGTTACTTTCATCTTACACATAGATATGAAATATTTTATATAAATTACGTGCTATGTGTGCATATTATTTGAATGCTTGCTTTCTATGCTGGATGAACAATTTTATACATATTTTAAATGATTTAAACTATATATGTATTTTATATCTACGAATATGTTGGGTAAAACATGGGTAGATGAACGATGAGAGATGAAAGATGGTATGAGTAAACATTGGCAGCTATAGACTTAGTGCCTAATAAATAACATCGACAGCTATGGACTTACTGCTTATTAGATAAACACTGGTAGCTATGGACTTAGTACCTGTTAGAGAAACGTTGGTAGCTATGGACTTAGTACCTGTTAGATAAATGTTGGTAGCTATGGACTTAGTACATGTTAAATAAACGTTGGTAGCTATGGATTTAGTACCTATTAGATGAACACTGGTAGCTATGGATTTAGTACCCGATGAATGAGTTTAGCAGCTATGGAATTAGTGCTTTACGAACAAGCATTGACAGCTATGGACGTAGTGCCTATCATATAAACCCCGGAAGCAATGGGCTTTGAAATGAACGAATGCAGGATAGATGATTCTTAGGGTAGATCCTTAAGAGTAAGGAAGATAATGGGGATGGGTAATTGGGTTGATTGTTTGATGTTTAAACATAATAATTAAATTATTGTGGGTTGAAAACCATATGTACTCACCAGGTTTCCCAACCCGACCCACTCAAGCTTATTTGTATCACAGGTGTCGATATGAAGCTACTTTACACTGAGGGATTTAAAAGAGATGTAGATCACTAGTGTAAATGAATGTAAGTTCTGTTTATGCTTATGTTTCTGTATTGACGATGACATCCCAAATGTTTTAAAATGGATAAAAGTACATATCTTCGGAAATGCTTTGATAACGTATTTATCATGTTTTTATGGGAACAAATTCCTCAACATTTTTGTTAAAAGAGGTACTCTGATTTTTATAAAGCATAAACAAAATCGGTCTTTTCTGGCCGTGAAAATGGGGATGTCACAGTTGGTATCAGAGCATTAGTTTAAGCGAACTAGGAATAAGGATTTATTTCTAGACTTAAACTTAGAATGCTAAGCGATGATCGTGAGGAGTGTGTCTAATATATTTTAGGTCGTACACTTGAATAGACACAAGCAGTAGCTTATTTAGGGAAGATGCCTAATATGCTTTTATGTGCTTAACAATTTGTGATGTTTAATGCTATCGTTTGATCGGATCTATGGTCTGTTGCCGACCGGATCTGGAAATTTTATGTGTTCAGATTTCTAAACGTTTAATTACGATATTAGAACTGGCATATAATTTTTCGAGGTAATAAGGAGGAATACGCATCTAAACCTTCCTCTATCTTTATTCTCGTGTCGATACACCGAACGCCTGCCTTGGTGCATAGAATGTCATGATAAGGACTCATAGCAGACTGAGAAAATGGAGGAAATGAGAAGGCTTACGATAGTGAATGATACCTATCGGAAGATATCGTAAGAGTGATATTTTTTACCTTTAGAATGCATCTAATAAATAATACGTCTAGTACGGGAGAAGTACACTTTCGATTAGCAGAAAGAAAGATTTTTGGTATAATCCATGAAGTTATCCCATCGTCTGACATTTCCACCACCAACCGAGTTGAATCAGAATTAATGATTGAAGATACGCGTGGAAGAGGTCCTAGTAGAGTCTAGGGAAAATTCTATGATTGTTTGGACACATTTGTATGTGTTAAAATTGATTTTGTGATAATGACTTGGAAAACTACGAGACAATACTTGGGATGAGTATGAGTAGGTGTGAATGGTAGTAGATGCCTATACTACCGGAAGCACATGACTCACGCTTGGATAAGGGAAAGTCACAAGGTTACCAAGAAGCTAGTAATTGATATCGTTTTATTCAATTACGTTGTTACCATCGTTTCGGTAATGACTAAGAAGATGATTATTATTCCGACCCTAGTGGTCATATCAAAATGAGTCCGACTACGATGAGTATGTTAAGTGGTTCAGAAAACCAAGTTCGATGTAGCATCAGACTTAAGCCAGAAGATTCAAGTAAATCAAAGCGATTAATAGAAGTATCGCACTCGTTGTTGAAGAAGTTGGTAGCTAGAAAAGCTACATGTTGAAATATAATTGTATCATAATAGAACATGAAGGAAGGTATAGTCTTTTCTGGAAGACTCTAAGAGACCTGAGTCTAAGCCTTGCAAAATACGATAATAGGTCATTAGAATATGACACATCGTTCCATTGTAGTAATAAAAGTGTTGGATTAGTGTCTAAGCCCGTAACTATATTTGGTATGTACTTGACCCGGTTATGCATGGTCCTTTTGGGTTGCCTTCACCAAAGCAACTTGACAAGGTAATTTAAAGAAAGAGAGAGGATATTATGGTTTATTAATATATTATAAGAATAATATATTAAAAGAGAAATCATATTTATTTAAATAGTATTAGTCATAAATTAATTAGGAATTAATTTGGTGACTAAAAGAGATTAATTAAATAAAGGGGCTTAAACTGTCAAATGTGTGATAGTTGAGTTTTGGGCTGGGAAACCTAATGGACTAAGGGGGAAAGAAATTATGATGAAGGATCATCATATTTTCGTCCAAGGCCTTATTCCAGAAGGTTCCTTAGGCTACTTGGTGATTAAGCTGTCCATTAGGGTTTAGACTAAAACCCTAGCAGCCTACAATATAAATAGAGAGCCCCACTTGCAATTTTCGGTTACTGGAATCCCAAGAGAAACCCTAGGGCCAAAATTAGCTTCCTTCCCTCTCTCTAATATTGCCTTCTTGCTTGTGGTGTTTGTAAGCCATTAGAGGAATTACAATTGTGACTCTAAGCTCCAAGAAAGAAGATTCAAGCTTCCATTGAAGAGGTAAACATCTAGATCTGATGTTATATGTTAATTTCGAAATTATGTATGCTAGAATAGGGTTTGTAAGTCTTGGATTCATTGCATGTACAATAGAGAAACCTAGATCCAAGCATTAGGGTTTGTATGAGCACATAGGATTGTTCTTATGCATAAAACCCATCAGTGGTATCAGAGCCTTGATTGGTTTCTGTTGTATGTGATGTAATTGTCGAAACCTTGCTGAAAATCATTTTTCTGGCCTCTGCCCGACTCAACTCGGCGAGTCAGCATCTGGATTCGGTGAGTTGGCCCTACTCGGCGAGTTCAGGTTGCTACTCGGCGAGTTTGGGAGTCAGACAGAGGATATCTCAGGATTTCTTGTTGTTTTGCTTAAGGATAAATGCCAAAATCGTTTTTTAATGATAAAATCCGAATTTTATTGTATTTAAATGATTATCCTTACCAAAACAAAATATAACATCAAATCTTTTAAATAATTGTTTCTTTATATGATAAATATTGATTGTTTAAATTATTTGGTAATTATCTTATGAATAAAATTGAATTAGGTCAAATATAGATAATCATGAAATTTATGTTATTTGTTATTTGATCCCTTATGTTTTGAAAAGTTCAAAACTTGCCCTCAAGTTTTGAAATTTAATTTTTGGACTAAAAGTTTAATTTTGAAAAAATTTTAAATTTCAACCCTTAGAATTTTACAAGTTTAAAATTCAATCTTATACTTTATCTATTACAAGATTAATTATTATATATGTATAAGAATAAGCTAGTCTTATCGCTAGTAGGCCTCATTCACGAAGCCAGTCTATAAGGTGGGTATAAGGTTGCTGCCTATAAAATGGCGCTTAATGGGTGTACACTCACACCCACCGCTTGCTTGACTGGTGGAGGGTCGTTAGCCGAACGGATAGGATAGGGCACTTAATTCCTCATTATAAGTATAATGAATATTGCAAAGTAACTACAATGTTTTTTCAAATTCCCAATCTTAGTTACTTTAGGGTAAAATGTGAAAATTGATGCTATTCCATGGAATTACACTTTGTACCCTTGTCAAACGTTAGTGGAGCGTGCGTGGCTAACCGACACATTAATTTGGGATTGACATTGGTGGCGAAGGGTGGCACGATGTTTATCATAGATCAATGGAGCGTGCGTGGCTAACCGGCACATTGATTAGGTGATAGAGACATTGAGTGCACCATGTTGATTCGCATGGTTATTCACAACTTGTTTGCGATCCTCGGCATCCCAGTCGCAAATTTGAAGTGCATATCGAGATTTAAACATGCCATTGAAATGTTCAATGAATCTCAAAAGAAATCTAGGAATTTTCAAATACATTTAAAACTTAATCTCTTTTCGTTTTTCATGGTGAAAATTAGTGAATCGTCATTCACTTACCTTCAAATTATTTACTTTTAGATTACGACATCCTTTTCTAAGTTGTAAATAATGTTGTTGGATCCTAGCCCTAATTTCTCATTTGGGTGTTTAATTGGGGATTCATTTCTAATCAAACTTTGTTCTTTTCTATTTCAGATGTCTAACGCAAACGCAAACAACAACGCTTCTGGGTCATTCTCTCTGATGAACCTGTGTCAAAAGGTGACATTTGATGGGTCGAATTTCAACGAGTGGATGAGATACATTCGCATGATAACTCGCTACGAGGACAAAGAATATGTCCTCGATGAGAAACTAGAAAAGATCAACCCAGAAGTTGCTACTCCTAAAGAGATGGCCGCCTTTGAGGCCCACGAGCGTGATGCTACAAAAGTTCATTGCATCATGCTGGCCACCATGAACCTCGAACTCCAAAAGTCCTATGAGGACATGTATCCATATCAGATGCACCAAGATTTGCTGGATAGGTACCACCAAAGCGCGAGGCAAGAGCGCTATGAGATCATTACCAACATGATCACCGCTAGGATGGGGAGTGGAGAATCCCTAACCGCTCATTTGCAAAGGATGCAAAGGTATGTTGATCGTCTTCTCAAACTTAATGTTAAGTTTGATGAGAATTTGGCTATCGACATCATCCTCTACTCCTTGCCTTCCTGCTACAACCAGTTCAGAATGACCTACCACATGAACAAGGAAGAGGTCACCCTGAGTAAACTTCAAGGGCTCCTGAGGACTGCTGAGAACAACCTCAAGGACAAATCTATTGCATCATCCTCTACTGTAGCTGCTCCTGTGTTGGCAATTGGCCAAGGAAAGGGTAAAAAGAAGAAGGATCCTTCTAAGAGCCACCAAAAGGGTAAGACCCAAGATGGTTCCTCTTCTAGTGGGACCAAAGCAGGTTCTGTTAAGCCCTCTTCTGACCCCAAGGAAGCAGAGTGCTTCTACTGCCACCAGAAGGGCCACTGGAAACGAAGCTGCCCTAAGTATCTGCAAGATATTAAGGATGGGAAGATAAAGCCCACCTTTGCAGGTATGTATTCAATTAAATCTAATAACTCATCACTTGCTACTTCATGGGTCCTTGATACTGGATGTGGTTTCCACATTTGTTCTGATTTGAAGGGGCTAAGAGAAAGTAGGGAAGTGGAACATGGGAGAATAAACTTGGTCATGGGAAACAAGAAGTCGTCACCAGTAACCAAGATCGGAGTTTATTCTTTAGTGTTGAGTAATGGGTTAGGACTAGATTTAAATAATTGTTGCTATTCGCCAGATATGGCAAGGAACATCATTTCTTTTCATGGATTATATAGACAAGGTTTCAGATATTCATTTGGTAATAGCAATGGTTCTATTAATGTTTATTTGAGTGGTGTTTTTTATTTCAATGCATTACCTTGTAATGGGATTTATGAATCTGTTTTGATTGTAGATAATTTAGGAAATGATGTCTTGAATATTGATTTGTCCAATAGTTTGGACAAAGCGTGCTTGTGGCATTGTCGCCTTGGCCATGTTAACAAGAAACGCATAGCCCAACTCCAAAAGGATGGAAACTTGGAGTCATTCGACCTTAGGGACAATGACGTGTGTGAATCTTGTTTACTTGGGAAGATGACCAAGTCACCCTTTACTGGTACATGTGAAAGGGGTGAGGGTGTATTGGATCTCATACATACTGATGTATGTGGACCCTTTAGATCCACCACAAGGGACGCTTGTCGCTTCTACGTGACTTTTACAGATGATTATAGCAGATATGGATATATCTACTTAATCAAGCAAAAGTCAGAAACCTTTGAAAAGTTCAAAGAGTTTAAGAATGAAGTAGAGAATCAGTTGGGCAGGAAAATCAAGATGCTTCGATCTGATCGAGGGGGAGAGTACCTAAGTCTTGAGTTTCACGACTATCTAAAAGAATGCAGAATAGTTTCGCAATTGACGCCTCCTAGAACGCCACAATTGAATGGTGTGGCTGAGAGACGTAATCAAACCTTGTTGGACATGGTTCGTTCTATGATGAGTCGTGCTTCGTTATCAATCTCATTCTGGGGGTATGCCTTAGAGACTGCCGCCCATATCCTTAACTTAGTTCCCACCAAGAAGGTTGCCAAAACACCTCACGAGATGTGGAGAGGTAAAGCTCCCTCGTTAGCACATATCAAGGTTTGGGGTTGTGAAGCTTTCGTAAGACGAGAGACTCACGACAAGCTAGAACCTCGTAGTGAGAAGTGTTATTTCATCGGCTATCCACAGAAGTCTTTTGGCTATCTCTTCTGTAGACCAAGTGACAATGTTGTCTTTGTTGCTAGGATAGGGGTTTTCAGAGAGAGAGAGAACTCATAAGTCAAGGAGACAGTGGGAGTCAGATTGACCTTGAAGAGCTTCAAGAGTCAGGAGATGAAGGAACCTCTGACACTGGCATTCAAACTGAGGAGGAAACTCCTGTTGAACCAATTGACCAGTCCTTACCCCTTAGACGTTCAAGTAGAGTTATTGTTCCATCCCAGTTTTATGGTTTCCATATTACTACTGAAGGGGATACGTTTATTAGTGATAATACACTAATAAATCTGGATGAAGCTAATAGCTACAAGGAAGCCATGGCAGGCCCGGAATCTGCTAAATGGAAAGAGGCAATGGACAGCGAGATTCAGTCCATGTATGACAACCAAGTTTGGAATTTGGTTGATAATGTACCAGGTCGTAAGACAGTCGGGTGCAAGTGGATCTTCAAGAAGAAGACGGACATGGATGGGAAAGTGCACACTTATAAAGCGCGATTGGTCACAAAGGGATTTACTCAAACTCCTGGAGTTGACTATGATGAGACCTTCTCGCCAGTTGCTAAGATAAAGTCTATTAGGGTAATGCTCGCAATAGCTGCATTTCATGATTATGAAATCTAGCAGATGGACGTAAAAACCGCTTTCCTAAATGGGAAGTTAGCTGAGGATGTTTACATGAATCAGCCAGAGGGTTTTGTCGATGCGAAGCATCCAAATAGAGTGTGCAAGCTTGAGAAATCCATTTATGGATTAAAGCAAGCATCTCGTAGATGGAATCTTTGTTTTGACGAGAAGGTCAAAGAGTTTGGTTTTCTTCGAAACGAAGATGAGTCATGTGTGTATGTCAAGGCCAGTGGGAGTATAGTGAGCTTCCTCGTATTGTATGTCGATGACATACTACTCATAGGGAACGATATCCCAACCTTGCAAGAGGTCAAATCCTGGCTTGGGAAGTGCTTCGCTATGAAGGACCTCAGAGAAGCTGCGTATGTTCTGGGAATAAGGATAGTGAGAAACAGAAGTAAGAGACTGATAGGACTCAGTCAGGATACTTACTTGGAAATGGTACTAAAGCGTTTTAGTATGGAAAATTCCAAGAAAGGGGAGTTGCCAATTCAATGCAATACCAAACTGAGTAAGACTCAGAGCCCGAGTACAGAGGCAGAGATAGCTGATATGAGCCGAGTACCTTACGCTTCCGCAGTTGGCTCGATTATGTACGCTATGACCTGTACTCGCCATGATGTGGCCTTCGCTTTGAGCATGGTCAGCAGATATCAAGGGAACCCTGGTAGAGCACATTGGATTGCTGTCAAGAATATTATTAAGTACCTATGAAGGACCAAGGAATGGTTTCTAGTCCTCGGTGGGAGTGATGACTTAAGGGTGCGAGGGTATAGTGACGCTAGTTTTCAGACAGATCGGGATAATTACCGATCGCAGTCGGGCTGGGTCTTTACCCTGAACGGAGGAGCAGTGACTTGGAAAAGTTCCAAGCAAGAGACCGTAGCTGATTCAACGTGCGAATCAGAGTACATTGCGGCAAGCGAGGCGTCAAAGGAGGCTATATGGTTGAAGAACTTCATTGGAGACCTTGGAGTTGTGCCATCCATAAAGGAGCCCATGGAAATTTTCTGTGATAATGAAGGAGCGGTTGCCTTAACCAAGGAACCAATGGATCATGGCAGATCTCGACATATTGACAAGAAATACCATTTTATTAGACATCGGGTAGAAGAGGGACTCCTCGTTGTGAAGAGGGTATCGTCGGAAGATAACCCAGCAGATCCCCATACGAAGGGACTGAGTAGGGTCAAGCATTTGAAGCATGCTAGGAGCGTTGGGCTAAAGGACAATATTAGTTTAGATTAGATAGGTAGGAAACTTGTAATAGATAATTTTGTATTCAACATTTGATGATTAAATAAAGGTGTGTTATTTATAAGAAAGTTACTATCTTGTGTTGATTATTCATTATTGTTTCGATTTTGCATGTTTTGACTTCCTGAATAATAAGATTATTCGAACGGTCCACAATCGCTCATATGTTGGAAGTAGATATGAAAGAAGATTGTCATGAATTTGTTTGTAGATTGTCTAAAAGGTTTTAGACATAGCAAAGGTTTGCTACAAAGTTTATGAGTGCTTATGAAATATGTTTTGAGCATTGGAATAAACCCGCACTTGCTAGTATCACTTAATGAAAGTTATCACAAGTGATCGCAAGATGATAATATCATATAATCTTTAAACCTAGAGATATGGTTGTTGTTTGCTAGTTGATTACACATTGATAATGCGAAAACGCATCAGTAACTTGATGTTATAAAACACATTATTATGTGTGACTTAGCTAGTAAATGATAAAAGCATATAAGTCGAAGTTTTTCTGTACCTTTTATTCTAAGAGAATAAAAGCGATATCTTGGCCACTCGATGATTTAGTTTGACTTATGTGCCGGGCCCGTTCAGGATGAAGTTGATGTGTTCAACTAAATTCTATGTTGAATAAATCAGAGATCGAGAAACAAAATGCTGGACAACAAGTATTGTCAGCATGATATCTAGAACAGAGGATTATACGATCCCTTATCTGAAGGACATGATTTTGATCAGAGTTGACAGAAGCGTATAAGAGCTACGATTGCTAACCAGATTCTGAAGTCATATGTGAGATATAGTTACTAGACTTATCCAAGTGGGAGACTGTTGGATTAGTGTCTAAGCCCGTAACTATATTTGGTATGTACTTGACCCGGTTATGCATGGTCCTTTTGGGTTGCCTTCACCAAAGCAACTTGACAAGGTAATTTAAAGAAAGAGAGGATATTATGGTTTATTAATATATTATAAGAATAATATATTAAAAGAGAAATCATATTTATTTAATTAGTATTAGTCATAAATTAATTAGGAATTAATTTGGTGACTAAAAGAGATTAATTAAATAAAGGGGCTTAAACTGTCAAATGTGTGATAGTTGAGTTTTGGGCTGGGAAACCTAATGGACTAAGTGGGAACGAAATTATGATGAAGGATCATCATATTTTCGTCCAAGGCCTTATTCCAGAAGGTTCCTTGGGCTGCTTGGTGAGTAAGCTGTCCATTGGGGTTTAGACTGAAACCCTAGCAGCCTACAGTATAAATAGAGAGCCCCACTTGCAATTTTCGGTTACTGGAATCCCAAGAGAAACCCTAGGGCCGAAATTAGCTTCCTTCCCTCTCTCTAATATTGCCTTCTTGCTTGTGGTGTTTGTAAGCCATTAGAGGAATTACAATTGTGATTCTAAGCTCCAAGAAAGAAGATTCAAGCTTCCATTGAAGAGATAAACATCTAGATCTGATGTTATATGCTAATTTCGAAATTATGTATGCTAGAATAGGGTTTGTAAGTCTTGGATTCATTGCATGTACAATAGAGAAACCTAGATCCAAGCATTAGGGTTTGTATGAGCACATAGGATTGTTCTTATGCATAAAACCCATCAAAAAGAACTTATCTTAAGTTCGTATCCAGTGAGGACCGAGATTGTGACTTTAAGGTCATAATTTGGAGTCTAACGTGAGATAGGGAGCAAGTGCAAGATCGAGTACCGCCTGCAGTCAAGGAGTCCAAGAGTTAGATACTCATTCAAAGGAACAAAGAAGTTATGATTATTACCTAGGATGAAGAGATAACGTATGGAGTCAATATACTGCCCTGTTTTGTTGATGATTCCGGGACGTAATCATCCTAAGGGGGAGATAATTGTAACGCCCGCAGATCCGGGCTAGTCAATTTAGAGACGATGAGCATCAAAAATGAGTTTTTTATGGAAGATTATTTAGAAGGATTAATCTTAACCAAGTTTTAGTATATGTTACAGGGGTTCCGTACATATAAACAACACCGAAATCCGAGTTATAACGAAGAAGTTATGGCCCGTCGAAGTTTTACGGCAAAACCGGCACGACACCGGGAGACGTAAATAGTGAATTTATGGTAGAAGACTTTTTAGCATTAGTGATCTAAACAAAGTTTTTAGTATACGTTAAACCGAGAACATACAGATAAAGAAAACCCAAATTTGACTTCGTATGAGGAAGTTATGAATTTTCTAAGATTTGGCATAGTAGTGCATGACTCGAAACTCGAATTTTAGTTCGAGCGGTTTTTGGCCTGCGCGACCTAAATGAGAGTTGAATATCTCATTAATAGGAACTCAACGGTAAAAAGACAGACGAAAACGGAGTCTGTATGTAGAAGTTATGAATTTTAAGCGGACATTTAACAATATAATCTCCTCCTACTGTTAAATTTAAGATCGGTCGAGAATTAGCCGACGGAGTCTAAATGAAAGTTTTAGATATTGTTTTTACCTACGTGTGGATATAAATAATGTCGAGAGTAGAGCTCGTATGTTAAAGATATGAACGAAACTTGGTCCCTACTCTTCGAGCGCGATAAATTCGATACAGTTTTGTAAATCTGAGATAGAATGAGAATTAGCTGACGGCGTCTAAATGAAAGTTGTAGTACTCGTAAATACCAACGCGTGGATATAAAGAACGTCAAAAATGGAGTTCGTATGAACGAGTTACAAATTATAATAGCATATTTACGAATTAAAATAAAATATAAATCATATATACGTACACATATATATACAAATGTATATATCATTAGAAAGGTATCGACGATGCGGTTATTATAAGAGAAGTGTTGAGTACTTTCGACATTAGTTTAGTACAAATATCATTAAATTTATTTAAAATAGTATTATGAAGGGGTGTTTAGTCGTTTATATAACTATAAGGTCATTAAGTAATTATGGAGGGTAGTTTTTGTAAATTCAATTACTATAAATAAGAGGCTTGGGCTTTCATATTTCTTGCACCATTCTCTTGATTCAAGAGTCTTTCTCTTCTTATCCCCGAGCATTTCGGTCCCTCGTGATTCGACTTCTCTTTCTGTAGTTTTAGTATAATAAGGTGAGCGCTGAAGCGCTGCATGAATCATTCTTAGAAAGATTCAGCGACGAAGTTCTGCCCCTGCAGAGCCCGACTCCTAGCTAAAACCCCCTTGTAAGTAAGTTATGCTTACCTATTTTAATATAGCTTATATTTAAAATTAGTATTGTTATTATGAACTTATAATAAATATTTGAGCTATTATTATGACTTATATAAGTGTCGTTATAATATATTTTTAACTACTCGCGGTACGGAGAATCTGGTTTAAAGGGCCGCATAGGGTTGTTGGATTTCAGAAGTGCTATATGCCAAAATGGTCCTGCCCTCCGGTGTTTTATGTCTGGCCGTATCTGTACATAGTGGTTGGAAAGTATTGTTTAAACGCTTATTTAATAATAATAATAATAAGACTAATAATTAGTCACTGTAAATATTAGACTAAAATATAGTGGTAATAATACTAGGTTTCGTCGAAGGAAATTATTTTAAAGTAAACGAAGCGCTGTCCGAGTACCGAGTCACCACCTTATCAAGTGACTGCATAGTTACTTTCATCTTACACATAGATATGAAGTATTTTATATAAATTACGTGCTATGTGTGCATATTATTTGAATGCTTGCTTTCTATGCTGGATGAACGATTTTATACATGTTTTAAATGATTTAAACTATATATGTATTTTATATCTACGAATATGTTGGGTAAAACATGGGTAGATGAACGATGAGAGATGAAAGATAGTATGAGTAAACATTGGCAGCTATAGACTTAGTGCCTAATAAATAACATCGGCAGCTATGGACTTAGTGCCTATTAGATAAACACTGGTAGCTATGGACTTAGTACCTGTTAGAGAAACGTTGGTAGCTATGGACTTAGTACCTGTTAGATAAATGTTGGTAGCTATGGACTTAGTACCTGTTAAATAAACGTTGGTAGCTATGGATTTAGTACCTATTAGATGAACACTGGTAGCTATGGATTTAGTACCCGATGAATGAGTTTTAGAAGCTATGGAATTAGTGCTTTACGAACAAGCATTGGCAGCTATGGACGTAGTGCCTATCATATAAACCCCGGAAGCAATGGGCTTCGAAATGAAACGAATGCAGGATAGATGATTCTTAGGGTAGATCCTTAAGAGTAAGGAAGATAATGGGGATGGGTAATTGGGTTGATTGTTTGATGTTTAAACATAATAATTAAATTATTGTGGGTTGAAAACCCTATGTACTCACCAGGTTTCCCAACCTGACCCACTCAAGCTTATTTGTATCACATGTGTCGATATGAAGCTACTTTACACTGAGGGATTTAAAAGAGATGTAGATCACTACTGTAAATGAATGTAAGTTCTGTTTATGCTTATGTTTCTGTATTGATGTCACACCCCAAAACCGGAACGGCGGAAACGTTCTGGGGTGGAGGGCTTCATGTTTAGTATCACAAGACATGGATCATAGTAAGCAAAGTAATAAACAACCATTTCATTTGAAAGAAAGTGTTTACAAAGTGCGTGTTCACAAAACATAGAATACAATAGCAATTAACAAACAAGACTTGAAGCTATACTGCTCCATCTTCGGGATCCCAGTGCAAGTACCTGTCTACTAGGCTCCAGAGAATACAAGTTATTTGAAAGAGTTGATCAGCAATTAAGCTGGTGAGTTCATAAGATTTTAGTGATATAAATAAATCGTAAATTCTGTTTAGAAAAGTTCGCCAGTTCCTCTTAGAAAATCCTATATTTTCTACTTTGGTGAAAGATACGTAAAATGATTCTACAATCCTTTCTATGAGTACTAAATGTATACAAGTGATATACAACTCAGAGTAAACAAACAATCGATTGAGCGCATCTGCTCTAAGGCGGAAAGCACACATCCCATTGTTTGTTTGATCATTGTAGTATATAACCCCGGTGTATTCACTTGTTACTCATGGAGTTTATATTTAATGAAAAGATTCTTTAAGGAAAACTCTTATTTCCTATAATAAAATGGTGACCACAGTGATTACTCCTATAATCACTTAGTTTATACTGGCTATATATGATCTAATATCGAATAGAGAGTTAGTTGGGTGAATCTGCCCTAAGCCCACAACCAAACAAGGAACAGGAAGTAAGGCGAAAAGCACACATCCAACTACCTATTGGATATTAATGATATATATATCCGTGATGTATAAACAAAAGTATTATAGAGTTAATCACATAAGGTCCTTTAAGTTTATACTGGTTTAATAAAATGGATTAAACCTTTAACTGGTAAGTTTCTAGCTTTGCATACCCAAAGTTCTGATTTGGAAAGTATATTCTGAACTAGAAAACTATGCATTGACTCTGTGTCCTATGACTTGACCCATACCTGGTACCCTCATGATGACTCAATGTATACTGGACATATATATCTAGAATCGAATAGATAGTAGACTGGGTGAATCTGTTCCAAGCCCACAACCAAATAAGGAACAGGAAATGAAGCGGAAAGCACACAACCTATTACCCGTCGGATCCTATTGATATATATGTATCCTTTGATGTATATATTAGGGAATCATAAGGTTAGCATTATGGTCCTTTCTACTAAACGTAGCCTTCTACCAAGGCATCAAATGTTATGGGTGTTCTTCCCTTGTATTAGTAGGTATTTTCCCAAGTGAGACTATCTTTAACTAAATATAGTTTATACATTAATGAATATGTGAGAAGATCACAAGTAAATGTAATAGGGAAAATAATGTTTTACCTCAGCAATGACACCGCTGGTTATAAAGTAATAAAATACAGACTCCAGGTAGTATTAAATGAACGATACACCTCGGGGAGTCTAAAGTAGCCTTTAGTTCTAAGTCGGTTAATTAAAGGTTTAAATGTGAACGAGTATATAACTAGGAAGATATATTATGATAGTTTTATCACCTCGTGCCTGCTGGTCCTGGTACGTGAAATCGTACCAGTGTCAATGCAAAGCCGGCAAGATATATTATTAGGTTTATCACCTCGTGCCTGCTAGTCCTGGTACGTGAAATCGTACCAGTGTCAATGCAAACCCGGCAAGATATATTATTAGGTTTATCATCTCGCGCCTGCTAGTCCTGGTACGTAAAATCGTACCAGTGTCAATGCAAACCCGACAAGATGTATTAACGTGATTTTTCCCGGTACTTAGTATGGTGTATTCCTCCCTGTTTCTCTTTATAGTGGGTTCTCTTTATATTATCGTGTATTGTATCTAGCATGAACTGGATTTCTAAACTATACCCATTATAGTTTACTGTTAATGTACTTGAACTGACTCCTTGCATGCTTTATTGTATTAGAAGGAAATGAATAGTGTTTTTCCTAAACTATACCTATTATAGTTTACTAATGTTTTCCTTGAACTGATATTGAAAAGACTCTTTTATCTACCAAGTTATGCTAGTACTTTAAAAACAGAGTTTTGTGAAACTATAAAGTAACATAACTTTAAAAGAGTTTTTGAAATGTTTTGATCACTTATAAAAGGCATAAACAATATTTTGAAAGATGTTTGAAACAAACAATTACACAATTATCATTGTGTTCAACTTGTATTCCCCCCCCCCCCTTAGAACATTGAAAACAGTTAAAAGATTCATTACGAGGTATGAACTCACCTGATGTGGGTGATTCAATGAATACGCGTGTAAGGATGAGAAGTTCCATGAATGAAGTCCCGAGACTTAACGAGTCCTAAATGACATATAATGGCATATATTGACATAAATATAGTGTTTAGAAGCAACCAAATGCAAACAAACACCTCACGGGACTAGGAAACACTTTGACCAAGTGTTGGAATCACATGTGATTCACTAAAAGGGAGTGTACGACCATATTGATGGGTGTGCGGCCATGGGTGTGCGGTCAGCATGTGTGTGCGGTTGCACACAGGAGTGTGCGGCCGTACAGAGGGCATGTATGGTCGTACACAGGGGTGTACGTCCGTACAGAGGGCGTGTGCGGTCGTACACAGAGGTGTGCGGCCGTACACTCTTCATTCATGCCCAAAATGCCGATTTTCGGGTGTTTCATGGCCAATACCAAGTCCAACTAGCAATTGAAGGCCAAACTCTCACCTTGGAGAGTGTTTAAGGGGTGTATGGCCACCTTATGAAGGTGTGCGGCCGTACACCTTCAAGTGATGAAGAACACAAGGAACATGAATAGTTTTAGGCTTAGATCAAGGTGTTTTACCAGTATAACAAGCTGAATGATGGAGTGATTCACGTTTTTGAGGCCCTTAGAGTGTTCTTGGATGAAGTTTTTAGAGAGAGAAAGTAGTGTGTAGCCAAAAATGGAAAAAGAGTGAATGAGGGGTCTCCTCCTATATATGGAGGTGGGTGTACGGCCAGGAGAGGGGTGTGCGGCCGCACACCCAGTGTGCGGCCGTACACTCCTGATGTTGGAGTGTAAGGCCCGGTTTTGATGCTAGAAGTGTACGCAATCCATTCCTATGCTCAATTCTTGAATGTACTAACCTTTGGACCTTTAAACGGACTCCAAACGAGGCTAAATGATAGCAGGAATGAGTCTGACACTCAGTTGACTTGACTGGCTGGGCTTTGCAAGGCAAAATTTTAAAATTTTTCGGGTTGTCACAATTGACGATTACATCCCAAATGTTTTAAAATGGATAAAAGTACATTTCTTCGGAAATGCTTTGATAACGTATTTATCATGTTTTTATGGGAACAAATTCCGCAACATTTTTATTAAAAGAGGTACTCTGATTTTTATAAAGCATAAACAAAATCGGTTTTTTCTGGCCGTGAAAATGGGGATGTCACAGAAGGCCTTTTGAAAATCAGAGTTTTGCTTCAAAAAGCAACCACTATGGCTCTGATACCAATTGTTGAGAGAAAAACTTGAGAAACACACTTGAAAAAACGTTAGAACAAGTTTATATTGCGGAAATTAAAGTTAATCTCAAAGGATCATAAAGCTCAACAATAATATAAGTTAGAGTTAGATAGTTAGATTATTAGTTGCGGAAAGATAAGGAAATATAAAAGACAACAAGTATTGTAACAACGTAAATTTCCAAAACAATTTTTCATTTTTAAAACATACTTTCATTCATAAAATATCATAGTAATCCAATGTATCACATGTTATCACAATAAACAAATCCCAAGATCTCAAATACATAAATCCTCTCAGTGTGTATGGATCATGTCGACGCCTTCCCACGGTCCTCACTAGTACCTAAAACACATAACACAACAAATGTAAGCATAAATGCTTAGTGAGTTCCCCAAACTACCACATACAACACATACGCCTTTCCAGGCCATAACTCTGTGGGACCTTCCGGTCCAAGTGTCTCAGGGGACTTCCATACCAAATCCCGGTAGACCTTCCGGTCCTACCCGTATCGACCTTCCGGTCCGTAACCTCCCGACCTTCCGGTCCATATCATCTTGACCATCCGGTCCTTATCATACATAACATTCATAGCACATACATATCACATAACAACATACATCACATACATCTTATAGCATATAAGACCTTCCGGTCACACATAGGTACCCTTCCAGGTAAGTATAGTGAGAAGACTCACCTCGTACGATGTCGGATAACCTCTCGTGCTCGATAACCCGACCTAGCCTCCTCCCATTAACATAATAACATTCCTGATTAATACCCTCTCTTAGAATCATTTCTAAATGTTGGGTAGAAGGCCATTCTACCCCTCCCTGAATTCCCTTGAATCAGCTTGACCAAAACCCTAAGGTCAACTGAAGTCAACGGTCAAACTTTGACCCGACTCGTCGAGTGCACATGGGCGACTCGGCGAGTCCAAGCGGGTCTTCTGAATCCTTCTAGTCTCACTTGGCACGTCGAGTCATCCCTCCACTCGACGGGTTACACCTGTCACGAATCGCGGGGCAACCCCGACTCGACTCGTCGTGTCCACTTATGAACTCGGCAAGTTGCTTCCATGCTCACACTCAAATGACTTTCTGAGGTAAGATCTGATTCTCTAATCTATAGATCTGAACTTCCCAAGCATGATAATCACATAAAGGTTCGAACTTTAGGCCCATGCATGACACTATCACCTCTATATGCCAAAATAACCCTTAATATGATAACCTAAGCCCCAAACTCATAAAGGACTGCATAAAGCTGGAGAATAAGGACTCTCTGGACCTCTCAAGGTCCAGATCTGATGATATTGACACAAGGGGACATCACATACACTAGATCTCTTAACAAAAAGAAGAGAAAAAGCCCTAGATTCATGAAATCTATTACTCAATGAAAATGGACATGAATCCTTACCTCCCACAGCAGCTCTGCACCAAATGATGGAAGATTTGAGTCCCACAAGACTCCCTAGCTCGAAATCCTCCCTTCCCTTTGCTAAAACACACCAAATAATGATGAATTAGCCCTCCTCTTGCACTACAAACGTTCTCTCTGCTCTCTAGGGTTTCTCAGGGGTGTAATGGCCGCAAATGAAGGCCATAAAGGCCTTTAAATAGGGCACAAACCCCGAGATTTAGGGTTTCTGTCCACAGCGCGGACTCGTCGAGTCCACCCATCGACTGACAAGTCCCTTCATTAATCCAGTCAGCAAAAACGCGATCCTACTCGACCAGTCTAGGCGTCAACTCGTCGAGTCCCTCCTCAAAACTCAAAATAAACGAATAACATAGAATACCTGGGAATCCGAATGTTACAATTCTCCCCCAGTAGAATCAGAATTCGCCCTCAAAGTCTCGCTCGACAAACAACTCTGGATGCTGCTCCCGCATCTCTAACTCCGGCTCCCACGTCAGCTCGGACCCTCTCCTATGCTGCCACTGGACCTGAAACAGGGGCACCTCCTTGTTCCTCAGAACCTTGATCTTCCGATCTAGGATCGCGATCGGTATCTCAACGTAATTCAATCTCGCATCCACCTGAACATCCTCCAGTGACACTACCGCCGACTCGTCGGCTATACACTTCCTCAACTGAGACACGTGGAAGGTATCATGAATCTGGCTCAACTCCATAGGTAGCTCCAAACGATACACTACCCTGCCCACCCTCGCGGTCACTCTGAACGGACCGATGTATCGGGGCCCTAGCTTGCCCCTCTTCCTGAATCGAATCACTCCTTTCCAAGGAGACACCTTCAGGAGTACGAAGTCTCCCACCTGGAACTCCAGCTCGGATCATCGCCTATCCGCATAACTCTTCTGGCGGCTCTGAGCTATCAACAACCTCTGTCTAACCTGCTGTATCTGCTCGGTCGTCTGAAGCACTATCTCAGTGCTGCCCATCACGCGCTGCCCTACCTCTCCCCAGCAAATGGGAGTCCGACACCTCCTCCCATACAACAACTCGAAGGGAGGCATACCAATACTCGAATGGTGGCTGTTGTGATAGGAAAACTCTGCCAATGGTAGGTATGTGTCCCAACTTCCTCCGAAGTCCAACACATATGCTCGAAGCATGTCCTCGGGCGTCTGAATCGTCCGCTCACTCTGTCCGTCCGTCTGTGGGTGGTATGCGGTGCTGAAATGCAACCTCGTACCCAACTCCTCATGGAAATTCTTCCAGAATCTGGAAGTGAAACATACGTCTCGATCTGACACAATCGAGATCGGTACTCCATGTCGCGATACCACCTCCCTCACATATAGCTCTGCTAGTCTCTCTGCAGAAGAGCTCTCACTAATAGCAAGGAAGTGAGCGCTCTTCGTCAACCGGTCGACAATCACCCAAATTGCATCGACACCCCTCGCGGTCCTTCGCAACTTGGTGATAAAATCCATGGAAATCTGTTCCCACTTCCACTTGGAACCTCAAGTGGCTGCAACTTGCCGTACGGACGCTGGTGCTCGGCCTTAACCCTGCGACAGGTGAAGCACCTCTCAACAAACCATGCAACATCCCTCTTCATACAGGGCCACCAATAATCTTTCTTCAGATCCAAATACATCTTAGTGGACCTGGGATGGATCGAGAACCTCGATCTGTGCCCCTCCTCCATCAAGGTGGTATGTGTCCCGCCTGCATATGGCACCCAAATCCGACCCTGAAAGGTCATAAGCCCTCGACTATCGGTAACGAACTCAGATACCTGCCCAATCACCCGCTCTCTCTTGCGGTTCTCCAGTCTCACAGCCTTTGCCCGGGCCTCCCGAATGGTGTCCAACACCAAAGTCATCACCGTCAACCGTATACAAATGTCTTGAATCGGGGCACTCTCCGCCTTACGGATCAGGGCATCAGCTACAACATTAGCTTTGCCCGAGTGGTACAGGATCTCACAATCGTAATATTTTACCACATCCAACCATCTCCTCTGGCGCATATTCAGGTTGGGCTGATCCATCAAATACTTCAAGCTCTTGTGGTCCATGTATATGGTACACCGAACCCCATACAGATAGTGACGCCAGATCTTGAGGGCGAACACCACTGCCCCAACTCTAGATCGTGGGTGGGATACCTCGTCTCATGAGGCTTCAGCTGCCTCGATGCATATGCTATCACATGACCCCTCTGCATAAGTACTGCACCCAACCCCGATATCGATGCGTCACAATACACCACAAAATCCTCCATCCCTTCCGGGAGGGCTAACACCGGGGCCTCGCATAGCCTCTGGCGAAGTGTCTCAAACGAGGTCTGCTGCTCCAGACCCCACAAAAAAGCAACGCCCTTCCGGGTCAACTTGGTGAGGGGCACGACAATATTAGAGAAATCCTCGATAAATCTCCGATAGTAGCCGGCCAACCCCAGAAAACTCCTGATCTCGATCGGGGACCTCGGCACCTCCCAACTCATCACAGCCTCAATCTTGGCCGGATCGACCAATATCCCATTCTGGTTAACGAGATGTCCCAAGAACTGGACCTCTCGTAACCAGAAATCACACTTGGAGAATTTGGCGTAAAGCCTCTCCGCCCTCAATACTCTGAGGATCTCTCTCAAATGCTCCTCATGCTGCTCTCTGGATCTCGAATACACCAGTATATCGTCGAAGAACACGATCACCGAACGATCCAACATCGGTCTGCACACCCTGTTCATGAGATCCATGAACGCTGCCGCTGCGTTGGTGAGCCCAAAAGGCATCACCACGAACTCGTAATGCCCATAACGAGTCCTGAACGCCGTCTTCTGGATATCCTCATCTCGCACCCTCATCTGGTGATATCCAGATCTCAAATCTATCTTGGAGAACCAAGATGCTCCCTGCAACTGATCGAACAGATCATCAATCCTCGGTAGTGGGTAACGGTTCTTGACCGTTAACTTGTTCAACTCCCGGTAATCAATGCACATCCGGTATGAACCATCCTTTTTCTTGACAAAAAGGATCGGAGCTCCCCAAGGTGAGCTACTTGGCCTGATGAATCCTTTCCCCAACACCTCCTGAAGCTGTGAGGATAACTCCTGCATCTCTGTTGGCGCAAGGCGATAGGGCGCCGCTCTCGGAACCAAATCGATGCGAAACTCCACTTGCCTCTCGGGAGGCACACCCGACAACTCCTAGGGGAAAATACCCGGAAACCCACGCACTATCGGCACATCGTCAACCGAACTCGGCCTCCCCGCGACCCCTAGTGTATCCATCACATAAGCTACAAACCCGCTGCAGCCCTGTTGTAGACTCTGTCTCGCTCTAGCTACCGAACGGAACGCTGACCCAGATCGGGTACCCTCGCCGTACACCGTAAGCACTCCCTCACTAGGGTATCGTATCGTCACCAACTGTCGATCGCAGTCTATAACAGCCCCAAATCGGCTTAACCACTCCATGCCCACTATGACACACACGTCCCCCATCGCAATCGGGACTAGATCTATCGGAAACTCAACCCCGAAGATCTCGAGTACACATCCTCGAATCACATCCGTAGCATACACCGCTCGCTCGTCAGCTATGGAAACTCGTAGAGGTCGACTCAACGCCTCCCGCTGGATACTGATGTGCTGACTAAACACTAAAGACACAAACGACCGACTCGCACCCGAGTCAAATAACACCAAAGCAGGTACAAAACTCACAAGAAAAGTACCTACGCATATCATAATATAAGCACAATATCTCAAATTCATCATAAATAAATGAAAGAATACATACCAGCCACAACATCAGGCGCTGCACGGACCTCCTCCGCTGTCAACTGGAAGGCTCTCCCGAGAGCCTTCAGTGCCTCGGCCTTCATCGGCCAAACCTCAGTAGCTCGCACGGTGGCAGGGGCAGATCCCTGCGGTGCTCCCTGTGCTGTCCCCCGCAGCTGCGGACACTCGGCCTTCTGATGGCTTGTCTAGTTGCAATGAAAGCAAACCATGAACCCCTTGGGGTAATCCTTGGCTATATGCCCCTCCTTGCCACATTTGTAGCAAGCACCCGATCGACACACCCCGTCATGTCCCTTGCCACACTTCCTGCAAGTGCGGCCCTTCTGGCCTCCAGATCTCGAATCGGCGGGCTTTGCCCGCTTGGCTACCGGCTGAGACTGTGCCGGCCGCCGATCAATCCCCTGAGACTCGGCCTCCTCCCTGGCCTGAGTCTCCAACTCAATCTCCCTCTTCCGGTCATTTTCCTGGAGCTCAACAAATGTCCGGTAAGTCAAGTTCGATACGAACTCCCGAATATCCCTCCTCAGAACGCTCAAATACCGGCTCATGCGTGCCTTCTCGGTAGACACCTGCTCAGGGCAGAACATCGCCCTTTCATAAAACTTCCTGGTGATCACAGTAACAGAATCAGTGCCCTGCTTGAGGGACAAGAACTCCTGAGCCAGCCGCTCCCTCTCCACCGGGGGAACATACTCGTCCGTGAACATGGTGGTGAACCTCTCCCAGGTCACCTCTGAAATCTCTGCAAGAGTGAAGCACGCCGTCATGAACTTCCACCAGTCCTTCGCTCCCAAGCGAAGCTGGTTCAGCACGAACCGTACCCTCAGATGCTCTGGACATGAACACGTGTAGAAGCATCCTTCGATATCAGAAATCCATCTCATCGCAGCGATTGGATCCTGCGTCCCGTCAAACTCTGGTGGCTTCGTGTTGCTGAAATCCCGAAACAACAATGAGTCACCTCCCTATGGCCTGGCAGCAGCCACAGCTGCAGTAGCAGCAGCAGCTGCAGCCTCAGTCACCGTTGCGTACCACTCATCAAAAGTCTCAATCAATGTGGTCTTGATAGACCCAAACATCTCCGGAATCTCGGCTCGAATCGCCGCTGCCACCTCATCGTGGATCATCTGACGAAGCTCCTCGTCACTCACGCCGCTCGTCTCAGGTCTGTGGCGTGTCCCAACCATGATGTCTCTGAAACACAATATAATAATATCAGAGAATCGCTCGAGCATACTCGCACTCGATAACTCAACCCTACTTGTTCCCTAGTACCCTAAGGATTCTTACTTTGACTGCGCACTGATCCGGTGTCTTCAGTAGTACGGGCCCTATACTACCGTCCACACCGCATCAGTATTCACCCCAAGTCCTCCTCCTTGGATCCCAAATCACAAGTACTCTACATCTCACTAGCATAGGCTACCCTTCGGTAGACCTCTCATAAGCTCCTCACTGCTACCTACTCACTCTCAAGCGTCTCATAGAAGTAGAAATCTCCCTAGGCTAAGGCATCACAAATCAGGCCACTCTAGTCCTAATATGAGTACCTGGCCTACTCTAGCATGCATAGCATATCACATAATATCTCATAACACATAATGTAAGGGTATTTTGGGAAATCACCGTTCGGGCGTTGGCTGATCGTACACACTGCTCCGTTCTGCCTTTCTCAAAATCTTTTACTCTCTTAGAAAAATTGTTTCTTTTATGAAAAATTCCCTCAAATCCTCAGTTTGAGTTCAGATACGCCCGAAGGTGCATCCGAATCCCTCAAAGCAAGGCTCTGATACCAACTTGTAACAACGTAAATTTCCAAAACAATTTTTCATTTTTAAAACATACTTTCATTCATAAAATATCATAGTAATCCAATGTATCATATGTTATCACAATAAACAAATCCCAAGATCTCAAATACATAAATCCTCTTAGTGTGTACGGATCATGCCGGCGCCTTCCCACGGTCCTCACTAGTACTTGAAACACATAACACAACAACTGTAAGCATAAATGCTTACTGAGTTCCCCAAACTACCACATACAACACATACGCCTTTCCAGGCCATAACTCTGTGGGACCTTCCGGTCCAAGTGTCTCAGGGGACTTCCGTCCCAAATCCCGGTAGACCTTCCGGTCCTACCCGTATCGACCTTCCGGTCCGTAACCTCCCGACCTTCTGGTCCATATTATCTTGACCTTCCGGTCCTTATCATACATAACATTCAAAGCACATACATATCACATAACAGCATACAACACATATATCTCATAGCATATAAGACCTTCCGGTCACACATAGGTACCCTTCCAGGTATAGTATAGTGAGAAGACTCACCTCATACGATGTCGGATAACCTCTCGTGCTCGAGAACCCGACCTAGCCTCCTCCTATTAAGATAATAACATTCCTGATTAATACCCTCTCTTAGAATCATCTCTAAAGATTGGGTAGAAGGCCATTCTACCCCTCCCTGAATTCCCTTGAATCAGCTTGACCAAAACCCTAAGGTCAACTGAAGTCAACGGTCAAACTTTGACCCGACTCGTCGAGTGCACATGGGCGACTCGGCGAGTCCAAGCGGGTCTTCTGAATCCTTCTAGTCTCACTTGGCACGTCGAGTCATCCCTCCACTCGACGGGTTAAACCTGTCACGAATCGCAGGGCAACCCCGACTCGACTCGTCAAGTCCACTTATGAACTCGGCGAGTTGCTTCCATGCTCACACTCAAATGACCTTCTGAGGTCAGATATGATTCTCTAATCTATAGATATGACCTTCCCAAGCATGATAATCACGTAAAGGTTCGAACTTTAGGCCCATGCATCACACTATCACCTCTATATGCCAAAATAACCCTTAATATGATAACCTAAGCCCCAAACTCATAAAGGACTGCATAAAGCTGGAGAATAGGGACTCTATGGACCTCTCAAGGTCCAGATCTGATGATATTGACACAAGGGGACATCACATACACTAGATCTCTTACCAAAAAGAAGAGAAAAAGCCCTAGATTCATGAAATCTATTACTCATTGAAAATGGACATGAATCCTTACCTCCCACAGCAGCTCTGCACCAAATGATGGAAGATTTGAGTCCCACAAGACTGCCTAGCTTGAAATCCTCCCTTCCCTTTGCTAAAACACACCAAATAATGATGAATTAGCCCTCCTCTTGCACTACAAACGTTCTCTCTACTCTCTAAGGTTTCTCAGGGGTGTAATGGCCGCAAATGAAGGCCATAAAGGCCTTTAAATAGGGCACAAACCCCGAGATTTAGGGTTTCTGTCCACAGCGCGGACTCGTCGAGTTCACCCATCGACTCGTCGAGTCCCTTCTTTAATCCAGTCAGCAAAAACGCGATCCTATTCGACGAGTCTAGGCGTCAACTCGTCGAGTCCCTCCTCAAAACTCAAAATAAATGAATAACGTAGAATACCTGGGAATCCGGATGTTACAATTCTCCCCCACTAGAATCAGACTTCGCCCTCGAAGTCTCGCTCGACAAACAACTCTGGATGCTGCCCCCGTATCTCTAACTCCGGCTCCCAAGTCAACTCGAACCCTCTCCTATGCTGCCACTGGACCTGAACCAGGGGCACCTCCTTGTTCCTCAGAACCTTGATCTTCCGATCTAGGATCGCGATCGGTCTCTCAACGTAATTCAATCTCGCATCCACCTGAACATCCTCCAGTGACACTACCGCCGACTCGTCGGCTATACACTTCCTCAACTGAGACACGTGGAAGGTATCATGAATCTAGCTCAACTCCACAGGTAGCTCCAAACGATACACTACCCTGCCCACCCTCGCGGTCACTCTGAACGGACCGATGTACCGGGGCCCCAGCTTGCCCCTCTTCCTGAATCGAATCACTCATTTCCAAAGAGACACCTTCAGGAGTACGAAGTCTCCCACCTGGAACTCCAGCTCGGATCGTCGCCTATCCGCATAACTCTTCTGGCGGCTCTAAGCTGTCAACAACCTCTGTCTAACCTGCTGTATCTGCTTGGTCGTCTGAAGCACTATCTCAGTGCTGCCTATCACGCGCTGCCCTACCTCTCCCCAACAAATGGGAGTCCGACACCTCCTCCCATACAACAACTCGAAGGGAGGCATACCAATACTCGAATGGTGGCTGTTGTTATAGGAAAACTCAGCCAATGGTAGGTATGTGTCCCAGCTTCCTCCGAAGTCCAACACACATGCTCGAAGCATGTCCTCGGGCGTCTGAATCGTCCGCTCACTCTGTCCGTCCGTCTGTGGGTGGTATGCGGTGCTGAAATGCAACCTCGTACCCAACTCCTCATGGAATTTCTTCCAGAATCTGGAAGTGAAACATACGTCTCGATCTGACACAATCGAGATCGGTACTCCATGTCGCGATACCACCTCCCTCACATATAGCTCTACCAGTCTTTCTGCAGAAGAGCTCTCACTAATAGCAAGGAAGTGAGCGCTCTTCGTCAACTGGTCGACAATCACCCAAATTGCATCGACACCCCTCGCGGTCCTTGGCAACTTGGTGATAAAATCCATGGAAATCTGTTCCCACTTCCACTTGGAACCTCAAGTGGCTGCAACTTGCCGTACGGACGCTGGTGCTCGGCCTTAACCCTGCGACAGGTGAAGCACCTCTCAACAAACCATGCAACATCCCTCTTCATACAGGGCCACCAATAATCTTTCTTCAGATCCAAATACATCTTAGTGGACCTGGGATGGATCGAGAACCTCGATCTGTGCCCCTCCTCCATCAAGGTGGTATGTGTCCCGCCTGCATATGGCACCCAAATCCGACCCTGAAAGGTCATAAGCCCTCGACTATCGGTAACGAACTCAGATACCTGCCCAATCACCCGCTCTCTCTTGCGGTTCTCCAGTCTCACAGCCTCTGCCCGGGCCTCCCGAATGGTGTCCAACACCAGAGTCATCACCGTCAACCGTATACAAATGTCTTGAATCGGGGCACTCTCCGCCTTACGGATCAGGGCATCAGCTACAACATTAGCTTTGCCCGAGTGGTACAGGATCTCACAATCGTAATATTTTACCACATCCAACCATCTCCTCTGGCGCATATTCAGGTTGGGCTGATCCATCAAATACTTCAAGCTCTTGTGGTCCGTGTATATGGTACACCGAACCCCATACAGATAGTGACGCCAGATCTTGAGGGCGAACACCACTGCCCCCAACTCTAGATCGTGGGTGGGATACCTCGTCTCATGAGGCTTTAGCTGCCTCGATGCATATGCTATCACATGACCCCTCTGCATAAGTATTGCACCCAACCCCGATAACGATGCGTCACAATATACCACAAAATCCTCCATCCCTTCCGGGAGGGCTAACACCGGGGCCTCGCATAGCCTCTGGCGAAGTGTCTCAAACGAGGTCTGCTGCTCCGGACCCCACAAAAAAGCAACGCCCTTCTGGGTCAACTTGGTGAGGGGCACAACAATCTTAGAGAAATCCTCGATAAATCTCCGATAGTAGCCGGCCAACCCCAGAAAACTCCTGATCTCGATCAGGGACCTCGACACCTCCCAACTCATCACAGCCTTAATCTTGGCCGGATCGACCAATATCCTATTCTGGTTAACGAGATGTCCCAAGAACTGGACCTCTCGTAACCAGAAATCGCACTTGGAGAATTTGGCGTAAAGCCTCTCCGACCTCAATACTCCGAGGATCTCTCTCAAATGCTCCTCATGCTGCTCTCTGGATCTCGAATACACCAGTATATCGTCGATGAACACGATCACCGAACGATCCAACATCGGTTTGCACACCCTGTTCATGAGATCCATGAACGCTGCCGCTGCGTTGGTGAGCCCAAAAGGCATCACCACAAACTCGTAATGCCCATAACGTGTCTTGAACGCCGTCTTCTGGATATCCTCATCTCGCACCCTCATCTGGTGATATCCAGATCTCAAATCTATCTTGGAGAACGAAGATGCTCCCTGCAACTGATCGAACAGATCATCAATCCTCGGTAGTGGGTAACGGTTCTTGACCGTTAACTTGTTCAACTCCCGGTAATCAATGCACATCCGGTGTGAACCATCCTTTTTCTTGACAAAAAGGATCGACGCTCCCCAAGGTGAGCTACTCGGTCGGATGAATCCTTTCCCCAACAGCTCCTGAAGCTGTGAGGATAACTCCAGCATCTCTGGTGGCGCAAGGCGATAGGGCGCCTTGGCGATAGGCACCGCTCCCGGAACCAAATCGATGCGAAACTCCACTTGCCTCTCGGGAGGCACACCCGGCAATTCCTCGGGGAAAACATCCGGAAACTCACGCACTATCGGCACATCGTCAACCGAACTTGGCCTCCCCGCGGCCCCTCGTGTATCCATCACATAAGCTACAAACCCGCTGTAGCCCTGCTGTAGACTCTGTCTCGCTCTAGCTGCCGAACAGAACGCTGACCCAGATCGGGTACCCTCGTCGTACACCGTAAGCACTCCCCCACTAGGGTCTCGTATCGTCACCAACTGTCGCTCGCAGTCTATAACAGCCCCAAATCGGCTTAACCAATCCATGCCCACTATGACACACACGTCCCCCATCGCAATCGGGACTAGATCTATCGGAAACTCAACCTTGAATATCTCGAGTACACATCCTCGAATCACATCCGTAGCATACACCACTCGCTCGTTAGCTATGGAAACTCATAGAGGTCGACTCAACGCCTCCCGCTGGATACTGATGTGCTGACTAAACGCTAAAGACACAAACGGCCGACTCGCACCTGAGTCAAATAACACCAAAGCAAGTACAGAACTCACAAGAAAAGTACCTACGCATATCATAATATAAGCACAATATCTCAAATTCATCATAAATAAATGAAAGAATACATACCAGCCACAACATCAGGCGCTGCACGGACCTCCTCCGCTGTCAACTGGAAGGCTCTCTCGCGAGCCTTCGGTGCCTCGGCCTTCATCGGCCGAACCTCAGTAGCTCGCACGGCGACAGGGGCAGATCCCTGCGGTGCTCCCTATGCTGTCCCCCGCAGCTGCGGACACTCGGCCTTCCGATGGCCTGTCTGGTTGCAATGAAAGAAAACCATGAACCCCTTGGGGTAATCCTTGGCTATATGCCCCTCCTTGCCACATTTGTAGCAAGCACCCGATCGACACACCCCGTCATGTCCCTTTCCACACTTCCCGCAAGTACGGCCGTTCTGGCCTCCAGATCTCGAATCGGCGGGCTTTGCCCGCTTGGCTGCCGGCTGAGACTGTGCCGGCCGCCGATCCATCCCCTGAGACTCGGCCTCCTCCCTGGCCTGAGTCTCCAACTCAATCTCCCTCTTCCGGGCATTTGCCTGGAGCTCAACAAATGTCCGGTAAGTCAAGTTCGATACGAACTCCCGAATATCCCTCCTCAGAACGCTCAAATACCAGCTCATGCGTGCCTGCTCGGTAGACACCTGCTCAGGACAGAACATCGCCCTCTCATGAAACTTCCTGGTGATCACAGTAACAGAATCAGTGCCCTGCTTGAGGGATAAGAACTCCTGAGCCAGCCGCTCCCTCTCCACCGGGGGAACATACTCGTCCCTGAACATGGTGGTGAACCTCTCCCAGGTCACCACTGAAATCTCGGCAAGAGTGAAGCTCGCCGTCACGAACTTCCACCAGTGCTTTGCTCCCAAGCGAAGCTGGTTCAGCACGAACCGTACCCTCAGATCCTCCGGACATGAACACATGTAGAAGCATCCCTCTATATCAGAAATCCATCTCATCGCAGTGATTGGATCATGCGTCCCGTCAAACTCTGGTGGCTTTGTGTTGTTGAACTCCCAAAACAACAACGAGTCACCTCCCTGTGGCCTGGCAGCAGCCACAGCTGCAGTAGCTGCAGCCTCAGTCACCGCTGCGTACCGCTCATCAAAAGTCTCAATCAATGTGGTCTTGATAGACCCAAACATCTCCGGAATCTCGGCTCGAATCGCCGCTGCCACCTCATCGTGGATCATCTGACGAAGCTCCTCGTCACTCACGCCGCTCGTCTCAGGTTTGTGGCGTGTCCCAACCATGATGTCTCTGAAACACAATATAATAATATCAGAGAATCGCTCGAGCATACTCGCACTCGATAACTCAACCCTACTTGTTCCCTAGTACCCTAAGGATTCTTACTTGGACTGCGCACTGATCCGGTGTCTTCAGTAGTACGGGCCCTATACTACCGTCCACACCGCATCAGTATTCACCCCAAGTCTTCCTCCTTGGATCCCAGATCACAAGTACTCTACATCTCACTAGCATAGGCTACCCTTCGGTAGACCTCTCATAAGCTCCTCACTGCTACCTACTCACTCTCAAGCGTCTCATAAAAGTAGAAATCTCCCTAGGCAAAGGCATCACAAATCAGGCCACTCTAGTCCTAATATGAGTACCTCGCCTACTCTAGCATGCATAGCATATCACATAATATCTCATAACACATAATGTAAGGGTATTTTGGGAAATCACCGTTCGGGCGCTGGCTGATCATACACACTGCTCCGTTCTGCCTTTCTCAAAATCTTTTACTCTCTTAGAAAAATTGTTTACTTTATGAAAAATTCCCTAAAATCCTCAGTTTGAGTTCAGATACGCCCGAAGGTGCATCCGAATCCCTCAAACCAAGGCTCTGATACCAACTTGTAACAACGTAAATTTCCAAAACAATTTTTTATTTTTAAAACATACTTTCATTCATAAAATATCATAGTAATCCCATGTATCACATGTTATCACAATAAACAAATCCCAAGATCTCAAATACATAAATCCTCTCAGTGTGTACGGATCATGCCGGCGCCTTCCCACGGTCCTCACTAGTACCTGAAACACATAACACAACAACTGTAAGCATAAATGCTTACTGAGTTCCCCAAACTACCACATACAACACATACGCCTTTCCAGGCCATAACTCTGTGGGACCTTCCGGTCCAAGTGTCTCAGGGGACTTCCGTCCCAAATCCCGGTAGACCTTCCGGTCCTACCCGTATCGACCTTCCGGTCCGTAACCTCCCGACCTTCTGGTCCATATTATCTTGACCTTCCGTTCCTTATCATACATAACATTCATAGCACATACATATCACATAATAGCATACAACACATATATCTCATAGCATATAAGACCTTCCGGTCACACATAGGTACCCTTCCAGGTACAATATAGTGAGAAGACTCACCTCGTACGATGTCGGATAACCTCTCGTGCTCGATAACCCGACCTAGCCTCTTCCTATTAAGATAATAACATTCCTGATTAATACCCTCTCTTAGACTCGTCTCTAAAGATTGGGTAGAAGGACATTCTACCCCTCCCTGAATTCCCTTGAATCAGCTTCACCAAAACCCTAAGGTCAACTGAAGTCAACGGTCAAACTGTGACCCGACTCGTCGAGTGCACATGGGCGACTCGGCGAGTCCAAGCGGTTCTTCTGAATCCTTCTAGTCTCACTTGGCACGTCGAGTCATCCCTCCACTCGATGGGTTACACCTATCACGAATCGCGGGGCAACCCCGACTCGACTCGTCGAGTCAACTTATGAACTCGGCGAGTTGCTTCCATGCTCATACTCAAATGACCTTCTGAGGTAAGATTTGCTTCTCTAATCTATAGATCTGACCTTCCCAAGCATGATAATCACGTAAAGGTTCGAACTTTAGGCCCATGCATCACACTATCACCTCTATATGCCAAAATAACCCTTAATATGATAACCTAAGCCTCAAACTCATAAAGGACTGCATAAAGCTGGAGAATAGGGACTCTCTGGACCTCTCAAGGTCCAGATCTGATGATATTGACAAAAGGGGACATCACATACACTAGATCTCTTACCAAAAAGAAGAGAAAAAGCCCTAGATTCATGAAATCTATTACTCAATGAAAATGGACATGAATCCTTACCTCCCACTGCAGCTCTGCACCAAATGATGGAAGATTTGAGTCCCACAAGACTGCCTAGCTCGAAATCCTCCCTCCCCTTTGCTAAAACACACCAAATAATGATGAATTAGCCCTCCTCTTGCACTACAAACGTTCTCTCTGCTCTCTAGGGTTTCTCAGGGGTGTAATGGAAGCAAATGAAGGCCATAAAGGCCTTTAAATAGGGCACAGACCCCGAGATTTAGGGTTTCTGTCCACAGCGCGGACTCGTTGAGTCCACCCATCGACTCGTCGAGTCCCTTCATTAATCCAGTCAGCAAAAACGCGATCCTACTCGACGAGTCTAGGCGTCAACTCGTCGAGTCCCTCCTCAAAACTCAAAATAAATGAATAACGTAGAATAGCTGGGAATCCGAATGTTACAAGTATTATATCAAGTATACACTTAAGTTGATTCTTAACAAGGAATGCAATCAGACCAAGTTAGTAAGTGAGATCAAACTTAGTGATTAAGTCAAGAATGACTTGCTCCGAAGAGAGATAATATCCAGTTATATTCAAGTGAACTTTGAGAGTAAGAAAAAGATGAGAGTAATAACACAAGGTATGAGATTCAAGATGCGTAGTGTTATCAGATGTATTGAACAAGAAAGATTGAGCTCTATATATAGAGACTCAAATATTACATTTGTTCAACTATCTAAGCGTAGCCATGCAAGGCATACTGGACAAAAGAGAGTATTCTAACAAAAGTAGATAAAGAGTTAAACTAAGAAAGCTAGATAGTGAACTGCGGATGATGATGACTTCGGATGGGGTTGCTGAACAGAGTCGACTGCGGATCTTGGAAGGCTGCGGTAGACCAAGTTTAAGAGGGTCACTTTTATGATTCAACATTCTTAACTTTCTAGATTCTCTCCATGGTATTATTGTATATTCAAGAGGGAGTGATGATTATTCAAGGGAGAGTTCGCTTTTTGAAGATGATATTTGTTTCTCTCGCTTTGAAGACCCCATGTGCTGATGAGTCTCAGAATTTAGGGGGAGAAATGCCAAGAAGATCGAAAATCGTGATCTTCATCAGTTTCAACATCTAGGGGAGATTGTTGAGTATTTGAGATATAGAAACTGATTTGGCATGTTTGGTTATTTAGGGAAGCCGTTTTAGGGTTTTGTATTTTTGGTAAATATTTTATGTTCCCTATAAATAATCATTAGGTTAGCTTTTGATGTAAGCTTTTTTCAGATTAGGGTTTTCTTTGTATGTTCATATCAAAATCAATATACACAAAAACTTTGACAGATTACTTGCATTTTATGGAGATTGATTCGTGATTGTTCTTGATATGTTGCTGTAACACCCATAAAAAAAACAAGGCAATTTAAAACTTTTTCAACCAATTAAAACCATTAATTATTACAAAGTGTTTTCAAAATAGTTTCATGTCAGAGTATCCCATAAATCAAAATCATAAAATGTAACGAGCTGTACGATCACGCGATTCGCCTTCCCGCGATCATCCGAAGTACCTGAAACCAAAACTGAAACTGTAAGCCCAAAGCTTAGTGAGTTTCCCCAAGATACCGATACGTAACAAACAGTACACATAATAACAACATGTAATGGGTCCACAGCTCTACAGACTGGATTACCCCTGAGCCCACAGTGTGAGTCTGGCTTGCCTCACAAGCCCACATCTCATATATGGCTTGCTCCCTCAGTCCTTGGACTGTAATGAAATGATTAGTCCTCAGTGCGAGTCTGGTATGCTCCCCTGACCCTCAGCTCGCATGTGGAATGCTTAGGAGTCCTCAATATGAGTCTGGCATGCTCTCCCTGGCCCTCAGCTCATATCTGTCATACTGCAGGGTTTGTTGGTCACTGTACGGAGCAGTGCAACCTCAACCCTACCCACATAATATGTCGACATATAATAGACAAATGCGCATACAGATAATCAGGTTATATCATAGGTAACCAGTCTAGCATATCGAACTAACATTCATATCTAACTCATACTCAGCATATTAATAACTACTAGGATATCAATCCAATGGGCCGACCTTGGTGCCTTAGACCCCTTAGTATAGTGAGGATAACTCACCTCGCAAGTACTGCTGAACTAGACTAAAAGTCTCTGATCGCTGACCCATTAATGGCCCAATTTTCCCAATTGGGCCCAACTCCCTAATTGGGCCTTATTCTAGGATCCATTATCAAAACTGGCCCAAAACCCAATTATTCAGAACGTCCAGCAAGGCCCAAGTCCAACTAGTCCAAAGGCGGCCCAATCCCGAAGCCCAATTCGTCAAAAGCCAACAGAGGGTGTACGTGGAGCATACTCCTTCGGGTACGCTGGGCGTACTCCGCCTTGCGTTGACCACCGTCGGGGTGGTTGACTCAGTACGCTGGGCATACAGAACATCACACGGGGCGTACACGAGTTTTACCAAAACTCTAATAAGTGCTTAATGGCTTAAGCACTTAAGCCCAAATTCCATATCCATCGACCAAATGTGTCTTTGAACCATAAAGTCTCGAACTTTAAGACTTTGGATGTCCAGAAAGTTCCTAATAGATGGTCTTAACCCATTAAGACCTTCCTACTATGTGCATGGGACGTTTTAAGCAATTGGGACATCATTTTTATCACTTAGGACCCTTTCTAGGGTCTGAAAGGACAGAATATTACGTTTAAACCATAACATGCACCAACTTGGGACTTTTGGGACAAGAAATGGTTTCATTAAGCTACTAAGGCTAGATCCACATAATACACATAAAGGTTGGGGATTTTTACCTTCTGGAGCTTCTAGAGCACAAAGAAACTTCAGATCTACAAGCTTGTCCTCATTCTCCAACTTCTTGATGCAACACCTTCTTCTCCAACTACTCAAAACACACTCTTTTAGCTCACACACTCAAGAACGAGGTTAGGGTTTGGGAAAAACGGCTCAAATCTATGGAGGCTGAGGTGATGGAGGGTTTTGAGCTCATAAGGGCGTTTATATAGCACTCGGACCCTAAATATTAGGGTTTGCATATGAAGCGAGTACGCTTCGCGTACAAAAGTGTACGCCCAGCATACTAGGGCTCGCCTAGTACGCTTAGCGTACTAGTCTTGTTCTCAAAGTTGCAACTTTATCCCTTAGGATCCTCATGGGTCGACTCTTCTAACCCCATGGACTACAAATCACATCATAAGATAACATGTATGGGTATTGTCACACCCCCAAATCGAGATGGCGGAAACATTCGGGGCGGAGGACGTCATGTACAGTATCATAACAATGCATAATAGTAAAACGAGCAACAACATCAATTGCATTAATATAATAGTTAATACATGTGTGTTCTGACTATAGTTGTATGACACCAAAAATGTATATATCAAAATAAAAGACGAGTCTTGAACATGCTCCGTCTTCTCAAAAACCCGATCCAGTGTACCTATCTACTGGTTCCCTGAGAATACAAGTTATTTTAAAAGAGAGTATCAACATTTAAGTTGGTGAGTTCATAAGTATTTAATGTTTGTTTGTATTTGTTTCATGAAAATGTTTGTGTTTGTTTAGTAAAATGTTTGTATATTTCCCAGAAAATCCTATATTTTCTTATAAAAGTGAAATGTAGTCTTCTACCCAAGACCCGACAGTTTTGTACGTTTTTTCTCTTGTAAAATGTATGTTTGTAGTTGAAATTGTATAAAATGTAAGTTTTCCATATTTGTAAAACCACATTTACTAGACAATAGTATGCATTTCTCATGTGAGAATATCATTGTATGAATGTAATGGAAAATGAAGGTTTACAGTAGAATTGTGCAAAATAAACTATCGATACATTAACTACATTCTAACCAAATTGGTTAAATTAGGTTAAATGTGATTAGGTTATAACCATGCTTGATTGACTAGTATAAAACACGACGTTCTTCAGGCGTCGAAAATGGTATGACATTTGTCACCCGTAGACCTTCAGGTCCCACTGTAGCTAGAAGCAAGGTGTAGGATGGTCAATCCTGCATAGATCTACACACAAACTTACGCTCTCCCTCCAGGATACTCTGGTTACAAAACGTGACATAACAAGAATATTGCTATGCCATGAAATAGTATCTCACATTTTAGTTATCTTGTTCTTGTTATAGTATGTAAGTTCATTTTTGTTCTCATAAATGAATAGTATACTTTGTAATGAATAGTAATAGTATGTATGTATTGACTCATGTATTGTTCCTCTGTTCTAGAAAATAGTATATATTAATTCATGTATTGAACCTCTAAACTATACCTATTATAGTTTACTAGTATATTTGTTTGAACTGTAATTGATTTGTAGAAAAGACTGAATTGTCGAATGTTTGCAACTGAGTTAAGTATGTTCTTTAAAAATGGGGTTTAATATTCATGCATATATTTAGCATGTATAACTATGATTTAACCGACAGTCGGACTAGTGATCCTACCTTAAGCCCACAACCAAACAAGGAACATGAGTCAAGGTGTTTAGCAATAGTCCTAAGTCCGTTAAAGCATACTTATACATAAATATATAAATGAGTACGATTTTGATAATAAACAACAATCTAAAATAGTTTAAAAGAGTTTTTGAAATGATTTTAACAACAATTATAAGCATAAGAAATCCTTTGTTCGTTTGTTTTCACATGTAAATGTTAACACACATAAATGGTGTTCTACTTGTATTGCCCCCTTAAAAGCATTTAAAAAGGTAAATTATAGGGGTATGAACTCACCTTAAGTGATTGATTCATTTGGATGTTCGATATAGGTTGATGGTTTCCACAAGTTAGATCCCGAGACAAAACAAGTCCTAAAATGCATTTCACACGATACATAGGCATGAAATTAGTGAATAGAACCTCAAAGGAGTTAAGGAAACAACCTAGGATGTAAGAATTACTTACAAAAGAAGTGTTAGAACCGAAATCAAGAAGCTGCAAGGTGTTCACGGCTGGGCTTCGGTGTGTGTACGGCCGTAAATGGTTCACAACAACTTGATGATTCAAGTGTTTTCGGCTGGAAACAAGTGTGTGATCTTGGTGTTCTTGGTGTAACTAAGAAGATTCAAGGGTTCATGTAACACCCATAAAATTCAAGCCAAATTTAAACTTTTTAACACATTTTAAAACCATTAAGTTATTACAGGTTGTTTTCAAAATAGTTTAGACATCAGAGTATTCCTAGAATCAATCATGAGAATATGAGGAGGTGCACGATCACGCTTTCGCCTTCCCGCAATCATCCGAAGTGCCTGAAACAAAATCAACAACTGTAAGCCGGAAGCTTAGTGAGTTTCCCCAAAATACCAACGCCATACAAACATAACCATATCATATAACCAATACAGAACATCATGCATAATGAGTCATCAGCCTGACTGGACCGCCTCACAGGCCTTCAGTCTATCTGGACTGCTCTTCGAGCCTTCGGCACGTCTGGACCGCCACGCAGGGCCTACAGCCTATCCGGACTGCTCGCCGGGTATGTTGGCCTACAACACAAAGCAGGACCGCCTCAACCCAACCCTCAATCAAACAAACATGTGCACATACATATCATAAGCTAGCTCATTTCATATAATAGTCAAACCGATCTAACAGATCACCAATCATAGCAACATCCCAATAACCGGGATACAGACCTAACCGGTCACTAACATAGCATCATCCTATAACCAGGACAATCATGTGCACATAGACATCATATAACACTAGCATGTATATATATAACAGTCAAACCGATCTAACAGATCACAAAGCATAGCAACAATCCTATAACCAGGATATCGACCTAACATGTCATTAACATAGCATCATCCTATAAACCAGGATACCGACCCAACCGGGTCACTAAAGCATAGCATATCACCATCCTAACTACCAGGATATAAATCAGTAAGCATAACATGCAATAATCCGAATACAATCCATAAAGGGCCGACCTTGGTGCCTTAGACCCTGTTGATATAGTGAGGAGAACTTACCTGGCACTGCTGAAGTCCCGCAGGTACGCTCCAGCTGCTGATTGACCGATTCCCGAACTGTCAACATCAAACAATACCCAATTAATAATTGGGTTCCAAGCTCAAAGTCCAACTCACACTCCAAAAGCCCAAAAGGCAAATAATGGGCCAAGGCCCAACATATGGCCCAATCTTCCAAATTGGGCCGAAGTCCTCACATGGGCCTTATCCTAAAGCCCATCTAATTACTTTGGTCCATTAACTTGTTCTTGGATGGTCCATCAATTGTCTAACCACCAAAACCCTATAGGAAGGCCCAACTCAAGGCCCAAGTGAAATTAGTGTTTCACATAAAATGACAACTAGGGTTAAGTGTTTCTCACTTAACCCATTAAGGACTTAATCCATTAAGTCCCTCACTTTATTAAATAAGTCATATGGTGTGATTGGGCTTAATACACAATTCCTTTCCAATCGCCCAAAAGTGGGTCCTGATAAGTCCAAGCCCATAATCCCAAAATTAGGGTTTTCACATGAAATGATGATTAGGGTTAAGTGTTTCTTACTTAACCCATTAAGGACTTAATCCAATAAGGACTTAATCCATTAAGTCCATTATTGCCTTAGATTAATTTTCCAATGATTATTATTTAATATCTCAAGTTATTAAATAATTCCCGCGTGTCCCGGTTAATCCCCAAATTAGGGTTTTATTAGGTCAAGTATGGTTCTTTTGGGACCATTAGGGCTTCATTGGGCCCACTAGGGTTTCATGCATCCCATACAAATCAAACACACCAATGCGAAGCACACCGCCACCCGACACGACGGCCGGTGGCGGGCAAGAGGCGGCGGCCACCACCCTACGGTGGTGGTTAGGGTTTTCTTTCCATTATCCTTTAACGATTACATCAGACAACACAAAACTCAAATAACACACCCACTAAACTAACACCCCTGCACACACACACACAGCCACCTTGTGGTGGCCGGCGGTGGTAGTTGGCGGCAGCCACCACCTCACGGTGGTGACGGTGGTTATCCTCGAATTTCCGGCTATACATAATACACACACATACTTTAAATTTTATAATACTCTCCAGCCACCCACCCGGTGGCTCAAGGCGGAGATTGCAGCGACTTTGGGATGGGAGTGGTGGCGGCGACCATGGCTGGCGGCCATGGTGGTTCTTCCTCGATCTCCGGCCAGTATCACAGGCACCCGACTTCTCAGCTTCATCAGCACACATCTAAAAGCGCCATACGGGATGGAGTACCGAGAACACAACTAGCTCAGCCGCTTTGGGAGGCAGGCGGCAAATAAAACGAGCAATGACAGCGGCTATCAGCGACACAAGGCAGTGGCCGTAGCGGCGCTATCGGCCGGGTATTGTGGGACCGGACTCGACTGGTGGTTCCCGAGTGTTTGTTACACTCTCGGCGGAGGAGGAGGGCTTCCATGGCAGCGATGAAGACTGAAAGGCAGCCTAACGAGCGAAGGTGGCGGTTACACGAACAGCTTCGTCTTCCCGGCGTCAGGGTGAGCACGAGAGGGTTGGTCCGGTGGTTAGGGGTCTCAACCGGGGTGGTGTGCGACTCGACGGAGGAAAGTAGTGGCGTCGGAAGTCGAAGAAGAAGGAGTGACGGCTGGTACTTAGGGGTTGGCGGCTGTTGCCTTCACCTAGGGTTAGGGTTAAGAGCATGGTGACGGGTTATATACCCGGTCACATACATTTCCCCCATACTTACGTTTCCAGCCCCCTCCTAACAATTTCTTCCAATATGAGACCATAATTTACCCTTTTAACCCTCAACAATAAGTTCCATCCCAATTCTGGTCCAAAACTTACCAAACATCCCCCAACTTTGAGAATCTCTTGCAAAACTAATCCAGAAATTACATTTTAACCCCCGAGACTTTAAATCACGACATTTGGCTTCCCGAAACCAATACCCCGCTAATTATTATTTAATTTTAGACAATATTAATATAAAATAATAATAATATTTACTTCTCGGGGTTCCGATTTATTATTTAGTTATTCTATTTTAAATGGGATGTTACAATTCTCCCCCACTTAAATTTGATTTCGTCCTCGAAATCGTTTCTCCTTATTCCTTACACGCCAAACAACTTGGACTACAATCCCGAGCATAACCCTAGCCTTTCCACGACACCCGCAACCAACCCTTGCAGGGTTCTAAAACCTGAAAATAAACGAATCCCTTTCAATATGATCACATTCACTCAGTCCGTAATATGAAGTCTCGAGATAGTCTGGCTCCCTGACAGACTGCCCACACTGGGTCATTGTCGAATACATTGCACTTAACTCCCAACTGGCTACTCAACTTCTGATAACCTGAGGTTCCCACTAGAAAACAAAATCACAAGTCCCACACTACCAACTATGATCCTTTAGTTCCCGAACCACATACATATACTAACCGACTCATAAGCACAAATACTCATACCTGGCCCAAACAGCCTCGGGCTGGAATACCAGGCATGCCTACGACGGGTCCAGTCATCCCTAGGATGGAATACCCTCGTATCACACACATGTTTGGTCCAATCAACCCTCGGGTTGGAATACCAAACATGTCAGGTCCACTCAATTGTAGGGTCCGGTCATCCTCACGATGGAATACCCTAAATTGGAATACCACTATATACATAACTCGGTCTAATCCATATCTAGAAATCCAAGGACCTATCCTTGCATCTCACCCAAAATCCTCTGATTCGTCACAACCAAGTAACACACATCTGAAATATCGGGTTCCGGCCCGATCGCGGAGCTAAAGGACTCCCACATAGTTGCCTCACACGACCTCCAAACGAAATCCTTCCCTGGAACTAGTTGCCACTAGTTATCATGCCACTGCGGCTCTAACAACCTCCTGATCCAACCGATCGGATCCATGCGTCAAATCCCGTCCTTACCAAATCCACGGTTAAAAAGGAATTGCTACATGACTAATAGTAGCCTTACATCACAAGCAATCTTAAGCAATCTATTGCTTCCTTGGCCTCATAACTGTAGTGACGTTCCTACAGTCTTATCACTAGCTTAACCAGGTCTAATCCGGTTCCCAGAACCTGAACGACTGAACATTCTAATCCCAAGCCTTCCTAGAACTGATGGATACCCATTCAGATCTACTCCCGGTCACCTAACTGGAGTATTACCTGATCCAAACAGATTAATCCCATGAGACACTCCGAATTGATGAGATCACCAAGATCCACTGTACTCTAACCGATTTCTAATAACAACTTCCAATCAACCCAAAGTATACCGGAGTCTTCAGCCTACTCCAGCAACACGTTCGATACTTGGGAACTGACCTACTGATTGATATCGCATAGCAGCATACTCAATACCCGCACATACATCTACAAACACATACAAAGTCTTCAGCATGACTGGACCGCCTCACTAGGCCTTCAGTCATCTAGACCACTCTAAACTATTGAACATCTCCTTGGACCACCCCCTGGTGATCTTTCCCATGCAGACTATTCTCACCCACTTAGGGTTCCGAACTCCTGATCCATTTCGTGGACTCTAACCCCGGCCTAACCCTAGGCCTCATGTCGATCGTCCATCCTCTCGGAAATCCGTGGTCTGTTCCCTGACCTGCGTGTCTACCGCATATGCTAATAACCCGCACACCTGTGCTGAATGTACTGCCGAGTCCTGGCAGCTATCAAAACCCTCAACCTATCAATCCAAAACCTTTAGAGTCGAGCACACCCTCGGCCGAATACTCAAACTGAACACAATTCATGACTAGAACTCCAACCTGGTTTCCCGACTTCTGCTATCAATCACCAGGAAAACATGATACACATGCTCAAGAGTTTTACCGAACTCCCAATTCACACAACCCACAAACCAAACAGCCACTTAGGTTGTCTTTCTTCATGACAATGATGCGAAACTTATCCTATTTCCAAAACCAATCCTGCCTCTATATCACATGACAATTCTACCCCACTTAGATTCGACTAAGTTTTCACAATACATGAAAATTGGAGAATTTCCAATCTTTCTCACTACCAACGATCGATCCAAATACAACCAACTCTTACCAATTAGTGCTCCATTACCAGCTAATCCCCAGTGATCACACACTTCTAATAACTAGCTCAACACTTTCTGAATCCCAGGGACACCAACAGTCCCCAATGCTCGAATGATCCCACTCCCAAGTCTTAAAGTCCAAAGATAGATACTCCAACTAATGTCTCAACAACGAGCTACTTCCCTTGGTGCTTTCCTCCGCCAATCAATAACGCTTACTAAAACCACTGAATCCTGACAATGCTGAATAACCATCATGTGGGACCCTATCCACAGATCTCCCATATAATACCCTTCTTCCCAAGGTGCTCCAACAAATCTCCCGCTCTCGGCTCTAGAAATCATATCATTCAGGGCCTCGCATCCTGACTCACTCACCAGCTCAATCATCCACAGCTGAACTGCAGTAGCTGAAACAACCTTTTCCCTGAACCAGGCTACAACCACTACCAAGACATAGTCTATAATCCCGAAAGTGCAATAGATCGCACAATCAGTCCTTATCGTCCGATACAATAGATCCAAGGCGAAATGGACCTCCAAAATACTTATGCCACCTCGACCCACCTGCGCTTACCCACGTTAAACCATTGTCGCCAATCCCGGTGACCAACTAAGCCCGAGTTAGAATACAACTTGATCCTGGGGTCATAAGCCTACTTAATCCTTCGAGCTCGTAACTGAAAGGGCACAATCCTTGCCCTAGAAAACGACATTCCAATCCTATCAATAAACCATTTTTAATTCCAGTTGCATAACTCCAGCTGAACACAATCATTACTCCTTTCCGGAGTCCCCGCGACTCACATTCCGGCCTCGAGCAAAACCCCCGAGCCTCAAATCTAGAAACTAAGGTGTTATCCTCTCCCGCTCTCCCACAGAAATATAACGAGTACAAATCGTCTTCCTGATCCCAGATAACTGTAGCCCTCTGCTCATCAGAATATGTCCCAGTAACAAGTCCCGATACTGAAAAGCTCGACCAGCTCCTCCCCCTGCCGTCGTTACAGCTGTTGAAGCTGTTGCGGCAGCCGTCTCAACAATGGCTACATAGCACTCATCAAGGTATTCAACCATGGCGGTCTTGATAGACCCAACATCTCCGGAATCTGACCCTGGACAAATCTCGATCACCTCCTCCCGGATGATCTCACCGACACGATCCACTGACAATGCTGGCCTATCATGTATGCCAGCTCTTGATCCTAACTCGAATCCGCTCTTAAGACGTCTCGTAACCACCATTCTGGTAACACACCAGAAAGGTCTCTGATAACCCATATAATGACAAAGAGCCAATTCCCAACCAAACCCTAGGGGTTGTGACTTCCTTGCTACGCGTATGGGTCCTGTGCTTTCAGTAGTACGGACCCATACTACCTTCCACACCTACCCATATTTGTCTCAAGTATCATCACAACGCCCTAACAATATACATAAACATAGCGAGCGCTCAATCCTTACTCCTATAGGAATGCTAAATATCTCATAACTGGCCTCCCGGCCTCACACAACCCACCCATCCATGAAACTTCCATCAACCCTGCAGCACTGGTGTATGCTAGCCATACATAACGCTGGACCCCATAGACTTTTGAATATTCGATCCTACCCTAAGCCCTAATCAATAAGAATAGAACATAAGGCCAAATCAAACATTCTCAGGCTATAAGATCTTAATTATATATAGGCGTGATGCATACACAAGTAACTACAGTAATGATGTCAATCTCATATAAGGAAACCCTAGGCTAGCAGGCATCATGTAATCAGGAAATTCTATCATGCAATTCCTGAAGATCCCTAGCCTAGTACTAGCATGCTGTTCTAACATATCACATAATCAAATAACTGTATGGTATTTTGGGGTCTACTTACTGGCTCTGGCTGATCGTACACCCTGCATCCTCCTTTACTTATTTTGAAAACCATTTAAAAATTCATTTTAAAATCCTTTCCTTGATTTGAGACTGAATTCACACGAGTGTTCCTCTAATTCACTCAAACCAAGGCTCTGATACCAACTTGTAACACCCATAAAATTCAAGCCAAATTTAAACTTTTTAACACATTTTAAAACCATTAAGTTATTACAGGTTGTTTTCAAAATAGTTTAGACATCAGAGTATTCCCAAAATCAATGATGAGAATATGAGGAGGTGCACGATCACGCCTTCGCCTTCCCGCAATCATCCGAAGTGCCTGAAACAAAATCAACAACTGTAAGCCCAAAGCTTAGTGAGTTTCCCCAAAATACCAACGCCATACAAACATAACTATATCATATAACCAATACAGAACATCATGCATAATGATTCATCAGCCTGACTGGACCGCCTCACAGGCCTTCAGTCTATCTGGACTGCTCTTCGAGCCTTCGGCACGTCTGGACCGCCACGCAGGGCCTACAGCCTATCCGGACCGCTCGCCGGGTATGTTGGCCTACAACACAAAGTAGGACCGCCTCAACCCAACCCTCAATCAAACAAACATGTGCACATAAATATCATACGCTAGCTCATTTCATATAACAGTCAAACCGATCTAACAGAACACCAATCATAGCAACATCCCAATAACCGGGATACAGACCTAATCGGTCACTAACATAGCATCATCCTATAACCAGGACAATCATGTGCACATAGACATCATATAACACTAGCATGTATATATAACAGTCAAACCGATCTAACAGATCACAAAGCATAGCAACAATCCTATAACCAGGATATCGACCTAACAGGTCACTAACATAGCATCATCCTATAAACCAGGATACCGACCCAACCGGGTCACTAAAGCATAGCATATCACCATCCTAACTACCAGGATATAAATCAGTAAGCATAACATGCAATAATCCGAATACAATCAATAAAGGGCCGACCTTGGTGCCTTAGACCCTGTTGATATAGTGAAGAGAACTCACCTGGCACTGCTGAAGTCCCGCAGGTACGCTCCAGCTGCTGATTGACAGATTCCCGAATTGTCAACATCAAACAATACCCAATTAATAATTGGGTTCCAAGCTCAAAGTCCAACTCACACTCCAAAAGCCCAAAAGTCAAGTAATGGGCCAAGGCCCAACATATGACCCAATCTTCCAAATTGGGCCGAAGTCCTCACATGGGCCTTATCCTAAAGCCCATCTAATTACTTTGGTCCATTAACTTGTTCTTGGATGGTCCATCAATAGTTTAACCACCAAAACCCTATAGGAAGGCCCAACTCAAGGCCCAAGTGAAATTAGGGTTTCATATAAAATAACAACTAGGGTTAAGTGTTTCTCACTTAACCCATTAAGGACTTAATCCATTAAGTCCCTCACTTTATTAAATAAGTCATATGGTGTGATTTGGCTTAATACACGATTCCTTTCCAATCGCCCAAAAGTGGGTCCCGATAAGTCCAAGCCCATAATCCCAAAATTAGGGTTTTCACATGAAATGATGATTAGGGTTAAGTGTTTCTTACTTAACCCATTAAGGACTTAATCCAATAAGGACTTAATCCAATAAAGACTTAATCCATTAAGTCCATTATTGCCTTAGATTAATTTTCCAATGATTATTATTTAATATCTCAAGTTATTAAATAATTCCTGCGTGTCCCCGTTAATTCCCCAAATTAGGGTTTTATTAGGTCAAGTATGGTTCTTTTGGGCCCATTAGGGCTTCATTGGGCCCACTAGGGTTTCATGCATCCCATACGAATCAAACACACCAATACGAAGCACACCGCCACCCGAAACGACGGCCGGTGGCGGCAAGAGGCGGCGGCCACCACCCTACGGTGGTGGTTAGGGTTTTCTTTCCATTATCCTTTAACGATTACATCATACAACACAAAACTCAAATAACACACGCACTAAACTAACACCCCCCCACACACAGCCACCTTGTGGTCGCCGGCGGTGGTAGATGGCGGCAGCCACCACCTCACGGTGGTGGCGGTGGTTATCCTCGAATTTCCGGCTATACATAATACACACACATACTTCAAATTTCATAATACTCTCCAGCCACCGACCCGGTCGCTCAAGGCGGAGATTGCAGTGACTTTGGGATGGCAGTGGTGGCGGCTACCGTGGCTGGCGGCCATGGTGGTTCATCCTTGATCTCCGGCCAGTACTACAAGCACCCGACTTCTCACTTCCATCAGCACACATCTAAAAGCGCCATACGGGATGGAGTACCGATAACACAACTAGCTCAGTCGCTTTGGGAGGCAGGCGGCAAATAAAACGAGCAATAACAGCGGCTATCGGCGACACAAGGCAGTGGCCGCAGCGGCGCTATCGGCCGGCTATAGTGGGACCGGACTCGGCTGGTGGTTCCCAAGTGTTTGTTACACTCTCGGCGGCGGAGGAGGGATTCCATGGCAGCAATGAAGACTGAAAGGCGGCCTAACGAGCGAAGGCGGCAGTTACACGAACAGCTTCGTCTTCCCGGCGTCAGGGTGAACACGAGAGGGTTGCTCCGGTGGTTAGGGGTCTCAACCGGGGTGGTGTGCGACTCGACGGAGGAAAGTAGCGGCGTTGGAAGTCGAAGAAGAAGGAGTGACGGCCGGTACTTAGGGGTTGGCGGCTGTTGCCTTCACCTAGGGTTAGGGTTAAGAGCATGGTGACGGGTTATATAGCCGGTCACATACATTTCCCCCATATTTACGTTTCCAGCCCCCTCCTAACAATTTCTTCCAATATGAGACCATAATTTACCCTTTTAACCCTCAATAATAAATTCCATCCCAATTCTGGTCCAAAACTTACCAAACATCCCTCAACTTTGAGAATCTCTAGCAAAACTAATCCAGAAATTACATTTTAACCCCCGAGACTTTAAATCACGACATTTGGCTTCCCGAACCCAACACCCCGCTAATTATTATTTAATTTTAGACAATATTAATATAAAATAATAATAATATTTACTTCTCGGGGTTCCGATTTATTATTTAATTATTCTATTTTAAATGGGATGTTACAATTCACGGCTGTAAACCCACCAATGAAGGGATGTTTGATCGATGAAAAGGAAGAACAATAGATGTTCTTAACAAGATCCGAAGGTGAATTTGATGATCTTCGGATGATATATGAGAGAAAATTTGGGTTTTCTGTTGAAGACTTTGAGAGAAAAGGCTTGAGTTTGCGGCTAGAATTGTAGAAGTAAGGATAAATTCAGTCAAACACGCATATATATATATATATATATATATATATATATATATATATATATATATATATATATATATATATATATATATATATATATATATATATATATATATATATATATATATATATATATATATATAAGTAGGGTTTGCGGTCCGAGGAAGGTTCACGGCCCGAAGGAGTTCACGGCTGCGAAGGCTCGTTTACGGCTCATGCGAAGGTTCTCAATTTTGCAAGGGTTTCCTTCCTTAAACACACAACACCTTTGAATACAAGGTCTAAACACATACAACTCATTAATCTAACCATAAAATAATTAAAGAAATAAGTTTGACCTTTATTGGAAACTTTTGACTTTAGTTGACCAAGTGTGACTTTTACAAGAATGGAAATTACGGGTTGTCACATCATCCCCTGTTAACGGGAATTTCGTCCCGAAATTAAGTCTAAGTGATACACATGGACTAAGGGAAAAGATGAGGACACTTATGTTTCATTTGATCCTCCCGCTCCCAAGTAAATTCAGGTCCCCGTTTTGCATTCCAGCGAACCTTCACTATCGGGATACGACTTTGTTTCGTTTGCTTGACTTCCCTATCCATGATTTCTACTAGTTCTTCCACGAAGTTGAGGCTCTCATTGATCTCGATTTTATCGAGTGGGATAACAAGAGTCTCATCAGATAGGCACTTGTTTAGGTTCGATACGTGGAATGTAGGGTGTACGTTACTAAGTTCCTGAGGTAGTCGGAGTTTGTAAGCTACAGGGCCGATTCTAGCGAGAATATCAAAAGGTACAATGTACCTTGGATTTAGTTTTCCTTGATTTCCGAATCATATTATGCCCTTCCAGGGTGAGACATTCAATAGAACAAGGTCACCAACCTGAAATTCCAAGGGTTTCCGTCTTTTGTCAGCGTAGCTTTTCTGTCTATCTCTAGAGGCTTTCAATCGTTCACGAATTTAAACAATATTTTCAGTCATCTCTCTGATGATTTCTGGACCGGTGAGAGTGCTGTCAGGAACTTGTCCTTTAGCTAGTTGCGTGTCACCCACCTCAGCCCAACACAGAGGGGATCTGCACTTCCCGCCGTAGAGGGCTTCAAATGGAGCAACTTTGATACTAGTACGTTAGCTGTTGTTGTATGAAAACTCGACCAATGGTAGATGGATATCCCATGCTTTACCAAAGTCAATCACACAAGCTCTCAACATGTCTTCCAACGTTTGTATAGTCCTCTCACTCTGTCCATCAGTTTGTGGGTGGTAGGCTGTACTCATGTCCAGCCTAGTTCCCAGAGATTTTTGTAACGACTGCCAGAATATTGAGGTGAATATACTGTCTCTATCGGAGATAATAGATATGGGCACACCATGCAGTCGTACGATCTCCCTAATGTATGTTCTTGTCAGTTTCTCCATCTTGTCAGTTTCTTTAATTGGCAGGAAGTGTGCGGACTTGGTTAATCTGTCGACGATCACCCAAATGGTATCAAGTCCACCCGTTGTCTTAGGTAACTTGGTTATGAAATCCATTGTGATCCGCTCCCACTTCTACTCAGGTATCTCCGGTTGTTCTAGTAAACCTGAGGGCTTTTGATATTCTACTTTAACTTTGGCACAAGTAAGACACTTTCCTGTAAAGGTAGCAATATCTGCTTTCATGTTAGGCCACCAATATAACTTTTTGAGATCCAGATACATCTTATCTGAACCTGGATGAATGGAGTATCGAGTATTGTGCGCTTCATTCATGACAACGTCTCTGAAGCCACCAAACTTCGGTGTCGAGATCCAATCCATGAGGTATAAGGCTCTGTCACCCTTGACTACTAAGTTCTTATCCATCCCTCTCAGGGTTTCACCTGCCACATTTTTAGGTTTTAAGGCTTCTTGTTGAGCCTCTTTAATTTGTGTGGACAGATGTGAATGGATTGTCATAGTCAATTCCTTGACTCTACGACCAGAGTATTCTTTCCAACTTAGGGCGTCAGCCACTACGTTGGCTTTACCGGGATGATAACGAATTTCGCATTCGTAGTCATTTCATAGCTTGCCCACCGTCATTGTCTCATGTTGAGCTCCTTCTGGTCGAACATATGTTGAAGGCTTTTATGATCTTTAAAGTTAGTGCTTTTCGTACCATACAGGTAGTGTCTCCAAATCTTCAGAGCAAATACTACTGCTCCAAGCTCAAGATCATGAGTAGTGTAGTTGACTTCGTGTGTCTTAAGCTGCCTTGAGGCATAGGTGATAACCTTTCCTCGTTGCATAAGAATATAACCAAGCCCTTGGTTGGATGCATCGCAGTATACCACGAAATTTTCTATCACTTATGGGAGGGATAATATCGGTGCGCTGCATAAGGCTTGCTTAAGCATTCAGAATGTATTTTCTTATTTCTCTTCCCAGTCAAAGTTCACACCTTTCTGGGTCAAAGTGGTAAGTCGTTTCGCGATCCTTGAGAAATTCTGAATGAATCTGCGATAGTAGCCAGCGAGGCCTAGAAATTGAAGAATTTTCGTAGGCGTCTTTGGTGCTGACCAGTTCTCAATGGCTTTGATTTTGGAAGGGTCCACGTGAATTCCCTCTTCGCTAACCACGTGACCCAAGAATTCGACTCTTCGAATCCAAAATTCGCACTTAGAGAACTTCGCATAAAGCTTCTCTGCTCGTAGTGTTTCTAGGATCTGTCGTAATTGTTGACTATATTCCTCCTTACTGCGTGAGTAGATGAGTATGTCGTCAATGAATATGATCACGAACTTATCTAAGTAAGGACGACACACCCGGTTCACTAAGTCCATGAACACTGCGGGCGTGTTGGTTAATCCGAAGGGCATCACTACAAACTCGTAGTGACCATAACGAGTTCAAAAGGATATTTTGGGAACATCTTCCTGTAAAACTCGTAACTGGTGATACCCGGATCTTAAGTCAATCTTTGAAAAGTAGCTCGCTCCTTGGAGTTGGTCGAACAAGTCGTCTATCTGTGGTAGAGGGTATCGGTTCTTAATGGTAAGTTTGTTTAGCTCGCGATAGTCGATGCACATACAGAACGATCCATCCTTCTTTTTCACGAACAAGATCGGTGCTCCCCAGGGTGAGAAGCTTGGTCAAATTAATCCTTTGCTTATCAGTTTGTTCAGTTGACTGGATAGTTCCTGCATCTCAGCTGGTGCTAGTCGATAAGGCGATTTGGCTACATGGGTAGCTCCTGGAATTTAGTCGATTCTAAACTCGACTTGACGTTGTGGCGGTAATCCTGGAAGATCTTCAGGAAAAATGTCAGGAAAGTCGCGGACTTCTGGGATGTTCTTTATGTCATTCACCTTTTGGCTCATATCAACCACGTGAGCAAGAAACGCGTGATATTCCTTTTGTAAATACTTATGGGCTTGAATACTCGAGATGATTCGAAGGTTTGTGCCTGGTTTGTCGCCATAGATAACTAGGGTTTCACTATTTGGTAGATTAAGACGAACGGATTTCTCAAAACACATGATGTCAGCACGATGAAGACTCAACCAATCCATGTCGATAATGACGTCGAAACTTTTAATTGAGACATGCATGAGGTCGATTTGAAATGAATAGCCATCTAGAGAGAGGGTGCATCCTATGTGTATATCATTAGTGCTCTCAATCTTCCCGTTAGCCATTTCTATGGTGAACGTTTCTTTTAGTGCTTGGGGTTGTTGTTTAAGTAAGTGTTTAAATTTTTGGTTCACAAAACTCCTCTCCGCTCCACTATCAAATAGTATGCATGCATAAGAGTTATCGAGGAGAAACGTACCGTGACCACCGTAGGGTCTGCCACAGCTTCCACATGGACTATCGCCATAACTCTCCCTACTTCACCAAGATTCCCTGCTTTCGGTCAGTTCCTCTTGTAGTGTCCAACCTCACCACACCCGTAGCAGGCCTGGCCTACTCCAACACCAGGGACCTAGGTGATTGGTCTTGCCGGAGCTTTACAGAAACAAGCTGTGTGCCCTTTCCTGTTGCAGTTAGCACACTGCATCTCCCGGCAGGGGCCGTTATGGTGGAAGTTGCACTTGTTGCACTTCGTCAAACTCCCAGCGTACTGCTTTGCCGGTGCAGGGACAACAGGGGTTGTTGCGGCATGATAGACCATAATCTGCTGTTTCTTGGCGGAGTTCTGGGCCGATTTGTTCTTCTTTCCATCCCAAAACTTCCTCTTGTTGTCGTTTGTTTTAGCTGGTTCTGGCACAGCATGGGTTGTTGCTGGTGTGCGGACTCCATGGTCAATGAGTCGCTGTGCCAATCATTTGGCACTGTCGAATGCAGCGGGGTTTGAAGACAATACATTCCCCTGAAATGGAGGTACCAGTCCCCAGATGTACCTCTCAATTTTCTTGGCTTAAGTGGGGACCATCCCCAGACATAGGGCCACTAGGTCACTAAACCTAGTTGGGTAGGCTACTATGTCAGAGCCTTTCATGGTCAGGCTCCAAAGCTCCTGTTCGAGCTTCTGAACTTCGCCTCTCAGGCAGTATTCTCTTATCATCAGCTCTTTCAGTGCTTCCCATCCCATCGAGTTAGCCACTATGAGAGTAAGTGACTTGACATGGCCATTCCACCATGTGAGGGCCCTGTCTGAGAAGGTGCATGAAGCAAATTTTACTTTGCTTCCTTCTGGGCAGGAGCATATCTCGAAGGTAGACTCCGTTTTCTCAAACCATTGCGATAGGGAAATGATTCCACCGCTGCCGTTAAAGGCTTTGGGTTTGTAGTTGGTGAAGTCTTTGTATGAACACTCCCTAGGTTGTCCGTGACTATCACCTTGGGTGGATTTAACACCCGTTCCACCTCCACTAGCGCCGCTAGTGTTGACTTGAGCTAAGGATGTCGTTACAGTTGCGGTCACTGCAGCTTGAAAAACTACAGGATCGAATTGTGGAGGAGGTGGTGGATTGTTTCTGTTCGATATAAGAGGAGGCATCTTTCAACTATAAGTTTACAAAGATGAAGATAATTGTAAGTATTCAACAGTGAAAATAATGAGAGTGTTCCTTGAACTAAGTCACCATTGTTCAACATGTAATTGTTTGAGTGTTTTCAATAGAGAGTTACCAATAGAAAGATGAAAGTATTTGGATAAGGATTTTCCAAGAGGATTGGACGCCTGTCAATATCATTGGTATCATAGATGTATAGGGTTCAGGAAAATTTGACCTTGTAAAAGGTCTACAACATACCAATATCGAGAAAATTTTGACAGCATAAAGACCTAAAGAAAATGGAGTTTAAGGTCTAGACATAAACATGAAAATGATACTAGAGTCTAAAAGTAGACCTAAGCTATATCCAAAAGAGTGAGTAGAGTATGATCTACTCACGAGGAGTGTTGTTCTGGTTGGTACTAGATTCTACCCTGGACTCAGCCAACTGTTGTTTTATTTCCCACACACGCCTTTCCAATGAAACTTGACCCTGACGAAGTTCTCTAACTTCAGATCGACTGGCATTTAGTTCCATCTGTAGTTCGTCAGTATGAGTCCTGGTTAACTCCTGGTCATCGGTCAGGTGGCGGAGACGAACTGTGTTGACTCCTGAGTTAGCCCTGATTTACATGACTTGGTCGATGGTTGTCCTTCCTTGTTCAACATTGCGAGCAACATGACGAACTAAGATAGGGAGGACTCTGTCATCCGAGCCTCCCTCACTCAAGTTGTAGAAGCTTCGGTCTCCATTATAAGGAGGTGGTTGTCCCTGTTCATGGCTCCACCTTCCCAAGTTCACTGCCCACAGAGGCGTCGGGCCTTGAAATTCCGGTCGAGGGTTAGGATTTTGGGCAACTTGAAGTGCATTGTAGACCTGGGGTTCTGAGTCAGATTCTTCCTGCTCATCCTCTTCGTTCTCTTCCTCAGAACTCTCCTTGGGGTCTTCTTCTACTGGGACCACCGGGTTTTCTTCTTCGGGTTCAGCTTCAAGCCATCCACCGTTCCCTTGATCGGGAAAGTACGGGTCGCTAGGTAGATGAAATCCAGCCATGTTATCTAAGCGAGAAAAGAGGTGTAAGAGACGTACAATAGATGTATTACTAAAGATATTTATAGGATGATCCTTACAAGTTACTTCAATACTTACGTAGTGCATACCAACTATATATAACCAAGATAGAATAGACCTTCGAATAAGTGATCCAACTCTAAGTCCACAACCAAACAAGGAATAGGAAGTAAAGCGAAGATCACAGATTCTAAGTCTATAACATCTTAGTCACATATAACCTTAGCGTATCCACTCAGCAACTATTGACCTACTAGTAAAGACCTTTTTAGTTTTCACAAACGAAATACTTTTGTTCTGTTCTAGTATGACACTGTTCCTAGTATGAATGCATGTATGTATACTTTTAGTAAAATATTTTATTATTTAAAAAGTATAATTCTCTGGGTCAGAGTGTTTTAATCCCGGTGTGTTTATAGTTATATATCTTTTATGGGTTGATATACTCAGTTCACTATAAACAATGCTCTGATACCAATCTGTCACACCCCCAAACCGAGATGGCGGAAACATTCGGGGCGGAGGACGTCATGTACAGTATCATAACAATGCATAATAGTAAAACAAGCAACAACATCAATTGCATTAATATAATAGTTAATACATGTCTGTTCTGAGTATAGTTCTATGACACCAAAAATGTATATATCAAAATAAAAGACAAGTCTTGAACATGCTCCATCTTCTCAAAAACCTGATCCAGTGTACCTGTCTACTGGTTCCCTGAGAATACAAGTTATTTTGAAAAAGAGTATCAACATTTAAGTTGGTGAGTTCATAAGTATTTAATGTTTGTTTGTATTTGTTTCATGAAAATGTTTTTGTTTGTTTAGTAAAATGTTTGTATATTTCCCAGAAAATCATATATTTTCTTATAAAAGTGAAATGTAGTCTTCTACCAAAGACCCGACACTTTTGTATGTTTGTTCTCTTGTAAAATGTATGTTTGTACTTGAAATAGTATAAAATGTAAGTTTTACATATTTGTAAAACCACATTTACTAGAAAAATAGTATGCATTTCTCATGTGAGAATATAACTGTATGAATGTAATGGAAAACGAAGGTTTACAGTAGAATTGTGCAAAATAAACTACTGATGCATTAACTACCTTGTAACCAAATTGGTTAAATTAGGTTAAATGTGATTAGGTTATAACCATGCTTGATTGACTAGTATAAAACACGACGTTCTTCAGGCGTCGAAAATGGTATGACATTTGTCACCCGTAGACCTGCAGGTCCCACTATAGCTAGCAGCAAGGTGTAGGATGGTCAATCCCGTATAGATCTATACACAAACTCACACTCTCCCTTCAGGATAATCTGGTTATAGTACTTGGCATAACAAGAATATTGCTATGCCATCAAATACTATCTCACATTTTAGTTATCTTGTTCTTGTTATAGTATGTAAGTTCCTTTTTGTTCTCATAAAGGAGTAGTATACTTTGTAATGAATAGTAATAGTATGTATGTATTGACTCATGTATTGTTCCTCTGTTCTAGAAAATAGTATGTATTCATTCATGTATTGAACCTCTAAACTATACCTATTATAGTTTACTAGTATATTTGTTTGAACTGTAATTGATTTGTAGAAAAGACTGAATTGTCCAATGTTTGCAACTGAGTTAAGTATGTTCTTTAAAAATGGGGTTTAATATTCATGCATATATTTAGCAAGTATAACTATGATTTAACCGACAGTCGGACTAGTGATCCTACCCTAAGCCCACAACCAAACAAGGAACATGAGTCAAGGTGTTTAGCAATAGTCCTAAGTCTGTTAAAGCATACTTATACATAAATATATAAATGAGTACGATTTTGATAATAAACAACAATCTAAAATAGTTTAAAAGAGTTTTTGAAATGATTTTAACAACAATTATAAGCATAAGAAATCCTTTGTTCGTTTGTTTTCACATGTAAATGTTAACACACATAAATGGTGTTCTACTTGTATTGCCCCCTTAAAAGAATTTAAAAAGGTAAATTGTAGGGGTATGAACTCACCTTAAGTGAGTGATTCGTTTGGATGTTCGATATAGGTTGATGGTTTCCACAAGTTAGATCCCGAGACAAAACAATTCCTAAAATGCATTTCACACGATACATAGGCATGAAATTAGTGAATATAACCTCAAAGGAGCTAAGGAAACAACCTAGGATGTAAGAATTACTTACAAAAGAAGTGTTGGAACCGAAACCAAGAGGCTGCAAGGTGTTCACGGCTGGTCATCGGTGTGTCTACGACTGTAAACGGTTCATGGCTACTTGATGATTCAAGTGTTTTCGGCTGGAAACAAGTGTGTGATCTTGGTGTTCTTGGTGTAACTAAGAAGATTCAAGGGTTCAAGGCTGTAAACCCACCAATGAAGGGATGTTTGATGGATGAAAAGGAAGAACAATAGATGTTCTTAACAAGATCCGAAGGTGAATTTGATGATCTTCGGATGATAGATGAGAGAAAACTTGGGTTTTCGGTTGAAGACTTTGAGAGAAAAGGTTTGAGTTTGCGGCTAGAATTGTAGGAGTGAAGATAAATTCAGTCAAACACACACACACACACACACACACATATATATATATATATATATATATATATATATATATATATATATATATATATATATATATATATATATATATAAGTAGGGTCTGCGGTCCGAGGAAGGTTCACGGCCCGAATGAGTTCATGGCCGAGAACGAGGGACGTTTACGGCTGCGAAGGCTCGTTTGCGGCTCATGCGAAGGTTCTCGGTTTTCAAGGGTTTCCTTCCTTAAACACATAACACCTTTCAATACAAGGTCTAAACACATACAACTCATTAATCTAACCATAAAATAATTAAAGAAATAAGTTTGACATTTATTGGAAAGTTTTAACTTTAGTTGACCAAGTTTCACTTTTACAAGGATGGAAATTACGGGTTGTCGCATGTATCTTGGGGAAAACTTACTTGAGCTTGTCTGGTTGCACGCATCACACACCTTGTTCTTTCTTAAAACTCCTCATTTTAAATTTTAGAAAAACTATTTTCTTGTAAAAATCTTTTAAACCCTCGATTTGAGTCCAGACATCCCCGAAGGTGCGTCCGAATCCCTCAAACCAAGGCTCTGATACCAACTTGTAACATCCCAATTTTCACGACCAAAAATTTTGTTTTTAATGAAGTAATTTATAAAATTGTTTACTGAAAAATATCATCGAATGATATCAATTCATAAAACCATAGTCATATGTCTCAAGTTGATACCAACCATATGATCAAAATAGTAATAATGTCAGAGTACAATCCTATGGATCTCAAAATGCGGAAATCATATATGTGCGATGCGCTGCTACCGTGCTGGCTCCTTCCCCTTCGTTGAAGAGGTATCTGAAACAAAACTTAAAATTGTAAGCATGAAGCTTAGTGATTTCCCCCATCATACCACATACCATAAACACATACTGCCTATCCCTCGGTATCTTTCAACCGGTATCTGACTGGCATAATCGGAAGCTGGACTTCCCTTCGGTTTCTTTCAACCGGTAACCGGGAGATGACCTCCCCTTCGGTATCATTCAACCGGTAATCGGGGACTATTTCACCCCTATCACTACCATATAATAACATATCATGAACATACTGTCCCACCCCCAAACCAGAACGGTGGAAACGTTCGGGGGCGGAGGACTTCATGTAAGTATCACAACACATGCAATATAGTAATCAATGTACAAACAACCATTGCATTAATAAGTATAAGTTTTACATAAGTGTTTAAACATTACATATTAAAACACCAAAGTAGATACAGTAGAAGACAAGAGTCGCAGTACGGTACTAGGTAGTCTTCTCAAAAGCTTCGGGAGTGTACCTATCTACTGGATTCCTGAGAATACAAGTTATTTTGAAAGAGTAGATCAGCATTTAAGCTGGTGAGTTCATAAGTATTTTAGTCATATAAAGTGTACTCTAAGTTCTTGGAAAAGTTCGCTGGTTCCTCCAGAAAATCCTATATTTCCTGAGGTGATAAACTGATAACCTCAATAGTTCCCTCTGCAATTACTTAGTTTATACTAATTATATATAACCTAATATCGAATGGACAGTTAAATGGTTGTATCTGCCCTAAGCCCACAACCAAACAAGGAACAGGAAGTAAGGCGGAAGTCACACATTTCACTGTCAATCGGATATTACTTATATATAACTCTGATGTAAAAACTAAGGAATTATAGAATTAACCACTAAAGGTCCTTTATGTTATACTAGTTTAAAGAGAGTGAATGACTAAGTTCCATATGATAAGTAGTTTTAAATCCCCATAAAATCGTTTCTGAATAGTAGTTTTAAATCCCCGTAAAACCGTTCCATTTGTAAAAGTAGTTTAATCCCATAAACTGTTTCATTTGTAAAAGTATTCTTAGTTATATCCGTTCTACAGTAAAACATTGGTATTAATCCTGGAAAATATTGTATTATCCATAATACTGATTTGTGGTTTTAAACATTCCAAAACCAGAAGTACAAGTATATTTGGCATACTTGATTTCATGATACGTAGTTTTTACTATAAGTAAAAACTAACAGAAGGTATATTTGGTCAGTAAAATAGATAGGATGTAATTATATTTTCTTACTGTTTTAAGAGAAGTATATTACTAAGTAATTTACTCGTTGTTTTATCCATGTGAGTTTTATTAACCATACTAATATGACTGATGTGCCTGATGCAACGTTCTTCAGGCGTCGGAAACGATATGACATTTGTCACCCTAGGCCTGCCAGCCAAACTGTTGTGAACGGTGAAGGTGCGGGATTGTCAGTCCCATATAGATCTATACACAAATTCACGCTCTCCCTCCAGGAGATTATGGTTAATAAGTCAGGACTTAAGGTCGTACTTAGATAAGTACACCATGAAGAGTCTCACAAATTTATTGTTTCAACGAGATTACGATGTATTATTACCCCGTGATTCCTAACCCTGGTACGTTGTATTGTACCCTTGTTAATGCAAACCCGGTATGATGTATTATTACCCCGTGATTGCTAACCCTGGTACGTTGTATTGTACCCTTGTTAATGCAAACCCGATATGATGTATTATTACCCCGTGATTGCTAACCGTGGTACGTTGTATTGTACCCTTGTTAATGCAAACCCCGTATGATGTATTATTCTTTAATATATTATCCATATACTAAAAGTATTATACGTATCCTGGTATAGATAAATGAATTGTTAGTAACTTCTTTGGAATAAAAAGTATACAATCGTGAATCATACTCGTATATTTAGTTTTGAATCATAAATTATACCTATTATAATTTATATGTTCTATCTGATTAGCATGATTTCTCATGGATGAACACCTTTGCTCAGCATGATACAAAGGTAATGATACCGAATGAAGTAACCTTTTATATTCATATATGTATAATATATATATATATATATATATATATATATATATATATATATATATATATATATATATATATATATATATATATATACAATTAAGAAGGGAACGACCTTCAGACAAATAACACCACCTTAATTCCACATCCAAACAAGGAAAAGGAAATAAGATAATTCATTAGTCCTAAGCCCTTCAAATCTTATTTATATATTTATCCATATATAAACATGATTTTGGCAATTATAATTTGAAATAGTTTATAAAACCTTTTTCAAAGAATTTAACCGTATTAAAAGAGTTTACATGACTTTAAAGATTTAACATGGCTTTAAGTCATTTTGGACGTATTTGGTAATCCTTAAAAGCATAAGGAAACTCTTTGTGTGATTATTATCACATACAATTATTAACACAATTTAGATTGTGTTCAACTTGTATTCCCCCCCCCCCTAAAAAGCATTTAAAAACCATTAAAAAGGTAGATTATAGGGGTATGAACTCACTTGATAAGTGGTGATTTGGGCAGAGTGTCGTTTCTATAGATGATCTTTCTCGAAGAAACCGCGAGTTTTTGAGTAAAAACCGTGCTTTATGCGGGCAGCACTTCGACTGGAAAGAGGTTAGCTTCTCGAGAATTCTGGGGCTTCGGGGTTTGCTTCGGGTTTTAGATACGATATCGGGGCCTTGGGGGTTGTTTGTGAGTTTATGAAAGTTCTCAGTTTAACATATTCTACAACTTTCATTTAGATTGTTAAGGCTAAAAAGCATTTTATCGAAAATTCACATTTTACACTGAATAGTGTTTTGCCGGTTTTGTCGCGGATCTTCGATTGGTCATAACTTCTTCGTTATAACTCGGATTCCAGTGTTCTTTATATTTTTGGAAACCTTGTTACGATCTCTACCACTTTGTTCATCCCAATTACGATTATTGATCAATTTATTTTTGACCTAAATTTGACTGGTGTTACATTATCCCCCCGTTAAAGAGAATTTCTTCCCGAAATTAAGTCTAAAGTGATACTCATGGACTAGGGGAAAGATGTGGATATTTTTGTTTCATCTAATCTTCCCTTTCCCAAGTGAATTCAGGTCCCTGGTTTGCAATCCAGCGAACCTTCACTATCGGGATAAGACTTTGGTTGGTTCTTTTGATTTCCCTATCCATGAGTTCCATGGGTTCTTCTACAAAGTGTAGACTTTTATTTAATTTGATTTCATCGAGTGAAATAACAAGGGTTTCATTGGATAGACACCTCTTTAGATTAGATATGTGAAAGGTGGGATGAATGTCTTTAAGTTTTTGTGATAGTTTAAGTTTATAAGCTACAAGACCGATTCTGGTAAGAATATCGAATGGTTCTATGTACCTTGGATTTAGTATTCCACGCTTTCTCAAGCGTATCTTGCCCTTCCAGGGTGAGACTTTCATATGACAAGGTAACCAACCTGGAATTCCAAGGGTTTTCTTTTATTGAAGCCGTAGCTTCTCTGATTAACTCTGGAAGCTTTATATCGCTTCCTGATTCGTATTTTTTTTGGCAGTTTCTCGGATGAATTCCAGACCAGCGAAGGTGCTGTGTGGAAATTGAACCTCTAGCTAGTTGCGTGTCACCTAATTTAGTCCAGTGCAGATAGGATATGCACTTGCGACCACATAAGGTTTCGAATGGAGCAACTTAAATGCTAGCAGGATAAAGGACTCGACTAATTGGTAAATGGGTATCCTATGCTTTACCAAAGTCGATCACATAGGCTCATGACTATTCTAGTTCCCAGAGATTTCTGAAGTGACTGCTTGAGCTGGGAGATGATTCTATTATCTCAACGGAGATAACAGATATTGAAACACCGTGCACTCTGACTAATCTCTCTAACACACGTTCTAGTTATCTTCTCTATTTTCATGTTTCCTCAAAATTGCACGAGGTGCGTGGACTTGGCTAATCTGTCGACGATCACCCAAAATGGTATCAAGTCCACCTGTTGCCTTGGTAACTTGATTATAAAGTCCATTGTAATCCGCTACCACTTCCACTCAGGTATCTCCGGTTATTGTAGTAAGCCTACGGCTTTTGCTTCGATAAGACTCATACTTGGCTCATCTATCATCGCCTCATGTATATGAGTCGTATATAATTTAGATTTCACAAAACGTTCGGATGGGTGACTCTGCCCCAGGTCCACAAACAAATAAGGAACAGGAGATAGGGTGGAATTACACATCCTAAATCTTGTTAAGTCTAAATTATATACCATTCTCGTGTATACACTTAGTAGCGATAGATTAACCTAACGAGTTCTTAGTCTCTATTCTTGAAATTGACTTACGGTACAATGATTTTCCTATGAGATCTATTGGGGTACTTCGGTGGTTACTGACTTCTAAGACTAACTCGGTGCTTTTCGTTTGAAGTTTCCTATCTACTGAATAGGCTAGAAGGGCGTGGTACCCTTCGCATGGGTACTTCTGAAGTTTTGAAATGAAAGACAACCTAAGGGTTTGCGTTATGGATTGGAAGATTTTCATCTTACGGCTGATTAAGGAAAAAGTTCTCTTACACAACATAAGAATTTTCACGTGGTAAGGGCCAAGCCAAACCATGTTAGATGAAGATGTCAGAATTTCTTGACGAAACAGATATTAAGTCGTTCTGGGAGGAATGATTACTAGGATGATGAACTATCCTATGTACATAAGTTTTCAGCGCTTCTTGTTTTATTCTGTTATTATCGCTACGAACCCCTTTTTGATTCGAAATTGGCGGGTACTACCAATACGAGGGTTCTGATAATTTGAAATTATGAACTTTCATGAAATGATCCTTACTAGGTCTCTCTATAATCGATTGGTGTATAAAATCATGTATAATTAAGATTGGTAAGACCTTTGACTGAGCAACCCTGCCCTAAATCCACAACCAAACAAGGAACAGGAAATGAGGCGGGATTACTCACTCTAAGTCTACAAATCTTAATTATAAATGACCCTTATGTATACACTAAGCCATCATAGCTTACCTGTTAGGGTTTTAAATTTTATATGAATGTTTTGATTTAATTTGAACGGGAGAGTAATCATAATTATAGATAATTATTGGGGATTGGAAGCGTACCAAAAATATAGCAGGGTTCTTTGATGCCTTCCCATGCATTAGGGTCAAACTCCTCCTGCTCCCCCGTCGTTCTTCTCTGTTGGACAGTCCCTCTTGTAATGTCCTATTTCACCACAACGGTGACATATTGGGATGGTTCCAACGTTGGTAGTTGAAGTTATAAACTCAACCGGAGTTCTACAAATGCAGGAGGTATGCCCCTTCATGTTGCATATATTGCAATGCAGCTCTCGGCAAACTCCATGATGATGGTAGTTGCACTTGCTGTAGTGTGGGAGGTTTCCTATGTACGGCGTGGTCGTTGCTAGAATAATAGGGCTGATGGGGGTATTGACTGCCCCAGTTCGTTGCCCTCTGTTAGGTTCTTGAGTTGAACAACTCCCTTTCTTGTTTTCGAACTTTCGTTTCAGGATATTAGGCTTAAGGTTCGAAGTGTCCTTACAAATAAGTACTCGTTGCTGTACTTGGTCATCACCACGATCAGGGTTGCCGATAGCATTACCACTAACATTTGCGTTGTTAGCATTAAGGTGTGCCATGACAGCTGCTACAGCTGCTGTGACTGCAGCTTGAAACGTAGCCGCATCTATTTGAAGGATTGGTGTTTTGCTGGTGGGTTGGTTAGGTTTCTTTGGAGGCATGATTCTGTTACATGATAAGAAAATGAGCTCGTGAGCGACTATCGTTGGCTCTAGATGTATTCTAATCATTTGTATCTACATATAAATCTTTCGTTTTGTTATACTGTTCTCAATGATTCGACCTGCATCCCTATGATGCAGTCCTGGTAAGGAGCAGAAATAAGTTTCTGGAATGAACCGAGTGTCATCCGAACCAAGTTACATTCGATTGGTGGATATTGTTTTCCAACTTTCAAAAATATTTGAAAACAATTCATAACAGTGTCTACATAAAATAGACTTATGAATTTGAGAAGTAATCACTATCAATTGAGATTTCGTGATCCGATTTATTGTTATTAGCCGTGATAGGAAAAGAAGATAAGCTTAAAACCTAATGTGAGTAATGTAAACACTAACTCACTAGGTTGTATTATTTATTAGTTATTACTTAGATGAAAAGGCGCTCAAACACTTCACATGAATCATGCGTGGTTTTCCTTTGTTCTCTGTTCTATTCTGGGTGGTAATGATTTGTTCTCTCCTGGTATCTATAGGGTGTCCTTCTCCTCTGTAGGTATATTGAATTCCCGAGCTGTCTTACTTCCGATTCTGACACTGATCCCCATTATTTCGTAATGAAAATTTTGAATCTCGGAAGTTCATGCGAATCTCTCATTGGTGTCCTTAATAGGGTAAGGGCACTAAGTGATTTCTATTGTTTCTTTACTTCTCGTCTGTTTCTTTCTCAGAATTCTGGATCCTCCTTGACTCTTCTATTGATTGCTGGAGTGACTACATCTATCTAAGGGTTTTATACGAGAATGGGAATGTTTAAAGAATCTATGAGAAAATTTAAATTTTTACGAAGGTGATCCTTTCTGGTCCTTCTATAATCACATGGTGTGTACCGATTATATATAATCTAGATCAAATAGACATTCGAATCAGTAATCCTACTCTAAAACCACATCCAAACAAGGAAAAGGAAGTAGAGTGAAAATCACATATTCTAAGTCTATAAAATCTCAACTATATATACCTTAACGTATCCACTTAGTAATTATAGACGTACCAGAGAAGATCTTTTTAACATTTCCCAAAAGTTTATTTATGGTATTTAAAATACTTCCTTGGTATTATAAGTTTGATTCTTGGACTTCTAGATATAAGAAGTTGATAAGTTTTCAGTTTTCTTGTTATAGCATCCTAAAATACTCCTATAGTATTTTAACCTTTATGTTTGGTTCTAGAATTCTTCTGGTACCTAGGTAAGTTTTAGACTTGTTGCAACACTACAATCACTCCCAAACACATGTTGGTCATATCTCAAATGAATATAGTTGATCAGACTATATTGATCCCAGATATGATTACATAACTATCCAGGTTTAACTGTAATGTCCAATATCCAAATACTTTTGTTTTGTTCCTCTTGTGATACTCATTCTAGTATATATATTCTGCATGTACTTATACTTTTATAAAATATTGTAATATTTTAAAAGTATAACTCTTGGTCAGAGTGTTTTTATCCCAATGGGTTTATAGTTGTATATCTTTTATGACTGATATACTGAGTTCACTATAAACACTGCTCTGATACCAATCTGTCACACCCCCAAACCAGAACGGCGGAAACGTTCGGGGGCGGAGGACTTCATGTAAGTATCACAACACATGCAATATAGTAATCAAAGTACAAACAGCCATTGCATTAATAAGTATAAGTTTTACATAAGTGTTTAAACATTACATATTAAAACACCAAAGTAGATACAGTAGAAGACAAGAGTCGCAGTACGGTACTAGTTAGTCTTCTCAAAAGCTTCGGGAGTGTACCTGTCTACTGGATTCCTGAGAATACAAGTTATTTTGAAAAAGTAGATCAAGATTTAAGCTTGTGAGTTCATAAGTATTTTAGTTATATAAAGTATACTCTAAGTTCTTGGAAAAGTTCGCTGGTTCCTCCAGAAAATCCAATATTTCCTGAGGTGATAAACTGATACCCTCAATAGTTCCCTCTGCAATTACTTAGTTTATACTAATTATATATACCCTAATATCGAATGGACAGTTAAATGGGTGTATCTGCCCTAAGCCCACAACCAAACAAGGAATAGGAAGTAAGGCGGAAGTCACACATTTTACTGTCAATCATATATTACTTATATATAACTGTGATGTAAAAACTAAGGAATTATAGAATTAACCACTAAAGGTCCTTTATGTTATACTAGTTTAAAGAGAGTGAATGACTAAGTTCCATCTGATAAGTAGTTTTAAATCCCCATAAAACCGTTTCTGAATAGTAGTTTTAAATCCCCATAAAACCGTTTCTAAATAGTAGTTTTAAATCCCCATAAAAACGTTCCATTTGTAAAAGTAGTTTAATCCCATAAACCGTTTCATTTGTAAAAGTATTCTTAGTTATATCCGTTCTACAGTAAAACATTGGTATTAATCCTGGAAAATATTGTATTATCCATAATACTGATTTGTGGTTTTAAACGTTCCAAAACCAGAAGTACAAGTATATTTTCCATACTTGATTTCATGGTACGTAGTTTTTACTATAAGTAAAAACTAACAGAAGGTATATTTGGTCAGTAAAATAGATAGGATGTAATTATCTTTTCTTACTATTTTAAGAGAAGTATATTACTAAGTAATTTACTTCTTGTTTTATCCATGTGAGTTTTATTAACCATACTAATATGACTGATGTGCCTGATGCGACGTTCTTCAGGCGTCGGAAACGAGATGACATTTGTCACCCTAGGCCTGCCGGCCAAACTGTTGCGAACAGTGAAGGTGCGGGATTGTCAGTCCCATATAGATCTATACACAAATTCACGCTCTCCCTCCAGAAGATTCTGGTTAATAAGTCAGGTCTTAAGGTCGTACTTACATAAGTACACCATGAAGAGTCTCACAAATTTATTGTTTCAACGAGATTACGATGTATTATTACCCCGTGATTGCTAACCCTGGTACGTTGTATTGTACCCTTGTTAATGCAAACCCGATATGATGTATTATTACCCCGTGATTGGTAACCCTGGTACGTTGTATTGTACTCTTGTTAATGCAAACCCGATATGATGTATTATTACCCCGTGATTGCTAACTGTGGTACGTTGTATTGTACCCTTGTTAATGCAAACCCCGTATGATGTATTATTCTTTAATATATTATCCATATACTAAAAGTATTATACGTATCCTGGTATAGATAAATGAATTGTTAGTAACTTCTTTGGAATAAAAAGTATACTATCGTGAATCATACTCGTATATTTAGTTTTGAATCATAAATTATATTTATTATAATTTATATGTTGTATCTGATTAACATGATTTCTCATGGATGAACACCTTTGCTCAGCATGATACAAATGTAATGATACCGAATGAAGTAACCTTTTATATTCATATATATATATATATATATATATATATATATATATATATATATATATATATATATATATATATATATATATATATATATATATATATATATATATATATATATATATATATAATTAAGAAGGGAACGACCTTCGGACAAATAACACCACCTTAATTCCACATCCAAACAAGGAAAAGGAAATAAGATAATTCATTAGTCTTAAGCCCTTCAAATCTTATTTATATATTTATCCATATATAAACTTGATTTTGGCAATTATAATTTGAAATAGTTTATAAAAACTTTTTCAAAGAATTTAACCGTATTAAAAGAGTTTACATGACTTTAAAGATTTAACATGGCTTTAAGTCATTTTGGACGTATTTGGTAATCCTTAAAAGCATAAGGAAACCCTTTGTGTGATTATTATCACATACAATTATTAACACAATTTAGATTGTGTTCAACTTGTATCCCCCCCTAAAAAGCATTTAAAAACCATTAAAAAGGTAGATTATAGGGGTATGAACTCACTTGATAAGTGGTGATTTGGGCAGCGTTTCGTTTCTATAGATGATCTTTCTCGAAGAAACCGCGAGTTTTTGAGTAAAAATCGGGCTTTATGCGGGCAGCACTTCGATTGGAAAGAGGTTAGCTTCTCAAGAATTACAGGGCTTCGGGGCTTGCTTCTGGTTTTAGATACGATATCGGGGCCTTGGGGGTTGTTTGTGAGTTTATGGAAGTGAAAGGGGTGAAAAAGGAGCAAAAATGGTGTAAAAAAGGCTTAAGAACCGGAGAGTCTCGCACCCTTTATATAGGTGCGAGGGTTCGGCCGAGGGGATGAGTCATCGGACACGCGGCAGCAGCAGCGAAGGCCACGAGGCCGAAGTTCGGATGCGAGACAAAGGGGCAAGGCGCGTGTCGGATCCGGGTGAGGCGACTACTGTTCATGCGAAGGATGTCGGATGGCCATTGGACCGCGACCTCGGTCCAATCAGAAGGTGCCACGAACAACTTCGGTCTAATCAACAGCGAATACGTGGTGACACGGGGAAGCCTCGCATGCGAGGTGACGTGTCCGGATGCCAGCCATGCGAAATTTCCCGGTTTTCAAGATTTTTCAATTTTTGTGCCCGAAACTAGCGAAATTCATAACTTTCGCATACGAGCTCTGTTTTCGATGTTCTTTATATACACGCGTAGGTAAAATTATAATCTACGACTTTCGTTTAGACTTCGTCGGCTAATTTTGATTTATTTTTAACATTATTATTTTTAACAGACCGAGACAGGAAATCCGTTAAAAATTCATAACTTCTTCATCCGACGTCCGTTTTCGTCTGTCTTTTTACCGTTGTACTACTTTTGACGAGACCTTCGATTCTCATTTAAGTTGTGTCGGCTAAATATCGATCGATTTTTATTTCGAATTTTTAGCTGTCTACTACTAAACCGAAACTTAGAAAAATCATAATTTCCTCATACGAAGTCATATTTTTACGTTCTTTTTATGAAAGTTCTCGGTTTAACATATTCTACAACTTTCATTTAGATTGTTAAGACTAAAAAGCCTTTTATCGAATATTCACATTTTACACTGAACAGTGTTTTGCCGGTTTTGTCGCGGATCTTCGATTGGTCATAACTTCTTCGTTATAACTCGGATTTCAGTGTTCTTTATATTTTTGGAAACCTTGTTACGATCTCTACCACTTTGTTCATCCAAATTACAATTATTGATCAATTTATTTTTGACCTAAATTTGACTGGTGTTATACATACTGCTAGGCATGCATGGGTGTTGTCTACCCCTTCGGTATCTTCCAACTGGTATCCGGGGGCTATTCCACCCCTCTTACTACTTACACATATAACAGAGCATCCTAGCACATAAAGCACATCAGATAGTGGCAACCCAGACAATTATCACAAAGACAATCATCTAATCAAACAACTCCTACCAGAGGGTCGGCATTGTGGTCGTAGACCCACTCCTACTGGAAGGTAACTAACCTCAATGACGTAAAGTGTCCGAACTATCCTCGATGCTGGGATCAACTCCTCTCAAAATCCTACACATAACAACCTTCCTTAATTACCATTTCATACTCTTACCCCTTTCAAGGGTCAACTCAAGTCAAGTCAAATTCCAGGTCAACACCCTGGTCAAAGTCAACTTTTGGTCAAAGTCAACCTCTGGTTGACTAAACTCGCCGAGTTGGTCCACCAACTCGTCGAGTTCCATAATCCACTAACATCCTGGAGTTCGCTCCTACTCGTCGAGTCTTTCAAGAACTCGTCGAGTTCTTCCTTATACGGAAACGGGACCTTTAGTCAATGACTCGTCGAGTTCATCCTTGAACTCGTCGAGTCCTTCTTCATGCAAGTTGGAACGTAAGTCCTTGACTCGCCGAGTCTTTCCTTGAGTCATTGAGTTCTTCTTTATGTTCATTGGGACATTGCCTTGAACTCGTCGAGTTCATCCTTGAACTCGTCGAGTTCTTCGATCTTCAAGTCCATATTCCAGTCCATCTTGTTGAGTCCTCTTCTATACTCAAGCAGATCGACCAGAAACAGAAAAGGTTGGGGAACCATAACCCGACTCGTCGAGTCCCCCAAAGTCCAAGTCTACCAAGTCAATTTTAATCGGGCTTAATGCATCCAGAATATAGATCTAACCTCCTAGGGTCGATATTACACGTAAAGTTACAAACTTTATGTGCATGCAAGGTATCATGAGCCAAAAACGCCATTTCCAAGTCTAAAATGAAGTCTAGCCTAAAGGGAAGGGCTAAAGCATGATAATTTCATAAAATTTATGGCTATAGGGGCTGAAAGGGATCTGGATCTGAAGTTACAACTTCATATCACACTTCATACTCAAAAAGGTTCACAAATTTGCTTAAAGATGGCCCTAAACTCAAATATGGAGAGATCTAGCAATAGGAAAGTCAAGGAAGCAACTTTATACCTTTAAGGGACTGGGAATGTAGCTTGAACCTTGGATCTACTGCTTCCTTGAACCTTCTAGCTCCTTCTTCTTCTTCCTCTGGCTTTGAAATCACACAAACACTCTGTGACAACCCGATATTCCAAGTCAATGTAATGTTCAAAAAGTCAAATATTATAATCTATTTTTGGAATCAATAAAAATAGCGTAAAAAATGAAATGTTCAAAAGTCTCAATTGGGATGCATAAAATGTTAGATATGGTATCATGATTTTCAGAAATATAAAGAACACAAAAATCCGAGATATAACGAAGAAGTTATGACTAATCAAAGATTCGCGACAAAACCGGTAAAACACTGTCAAGTGTAAAAAGTGAAATTTCAATAAAATACTTTTTAGCCTTAGGTATCTAAACAAAAATCGTAGATTATGTTAAACCGTAAACGTGTATAAAAAGAACGTCCAAATCTGACTTCGTATGAGGAAGTTATGATTTTTCTAAGTTTCGGATATAGCAGTAGACAACTAAAAACTCGAAATAGATATCGAGCAACTTTTAGCCGATGCAACCTTAACGAAAATCGAAGATCCCGACAACAGTAGAAGTACGGTAAAAAGACAGACGAAAACGGACGTCAGATGAAGAAGATATGAATTTTTACCGGACTTTTCTTGTCCAGGCCTGTTAAAAATATAATATTAAAAAAGTCAAGTCAAAATTAGCCGACGGAGTCTAAACGAAAGTTGTAGAGCATAATCTCACCTACGCGTGGATATAAAGATTATCAAAATCGGAGCTCGTATGCGAGAGATATGAATTTCTGAAGTTCGGGGCACGCAAACCAACCTTATCCGAAGACCCACGACGTGAACTAGAGACTCACGACGTGAGTCTATGACTGATGTGTGCCAGGGTTAGACCACCAGACGTCACATCTACGGACCAAGCTCACAACGTGAGCCATCCCATGCCCACGACGCGAGTCCTGAAATTGCACCCTATAAATAGAAACGAGGGTTTCGGTTTTAGTTGCTCATTTCTATCCTTTCTCCCACTCTTACTCTGCGTTAAGCACCCCGAGACAACCCCGACACCCCGGTTACATATCCTAACCCCGAAGAAGGCCCGAAACTCCGAAACTCAGATGAAGAAGATATCGAAGATCCCGACAACAGTAGAAGTACGGTAAAAAGACAGACGAAAACGGACGTCAGATGAAGAAGATATGAATTTTTACCGGAATTTTCTTGTCCCGACCTGTTAAAAATATAATATTAAAAAAGTCAAGTCAAATAAAGCCGACGGAGTCTAAACGAAAGTTGTAGAGCATAATCTCACCTACGCGTGGATATAAAGATTGTCGAAATCGGAGCTCGTATGCGAGAGATATGAATTTCTGAAGTTCGGGGCACGCAAACCAACCTTATCCGAAGACCCACGACGTAAACTAGAGACTCACGACGTGAGTCTATGACTGATGTGTGCCAGGGTTAGACCACCAGACGTCACGTCTACGGACCAAGCTCACGACATGAGCCATCCCATGCCCACGACGTGAGTCCTGAAATTGCACCCTATAAATAGAAACGAGGGTTTCGGTTTTAGTTGCTCATTTCTATCCTTTCTCCCACTCTTACTCGGTGTTAAGCATCCCGAGACAACCCCGACACCCCGGTTACATATCCTAACCCCGAAGAAGGCCCGAAACTCCGAAACTCCCAAGAAATTTACCACTTTCCGGGCGAAGTACTGCCCGAGTAGAGTCTCGTTTTCATCAAATCATCCCACTTTCCATGTGAGTTCATACCCCTACATTTTCATGTCTTTTTCATATTTTACGGGGGGGGGGGGGGGGGGGATACAAGTGAAACACAAGAAAAACTTATGTTAAAATACGAATCATTACATATGGTTTCAAATATTTTTACTTACATTTTGTTTATAAATGTTAAACAATATTACTACCAACGATACACTTTACTAGAGATGCACACAAAATCCGGATCCTCGAAATGAAACCGATCCGATCCGAAATCCGGTTTCGGTCAAAACCGGTTTTGACCAAACCGGATCGGATTAAACCAGTGACCGGATTCAAACCGGTTTGGCTTTTCGGACTCGAAATCGGATTCTACAAAAACCGGTTCTTAAACCGTCGGAAAATTTGGTAAAAGCTAACAAAATTCGGATCAACCCGGTTTCAAATCGGATTCGGATTGTTGACCAGATTCGGATCGGATTTTGACCGGATTCGGATCGGATTGGACGAGATCGGATTGTTGACCGGATCGGATTTGACCGGATCGGATTGTTGACCGGATCGGATCGGATCGGATCCTGGGTTTGTGCATCTCTACACTTTACATGCAAAGTTGGTATTACACCGAGTTTTATCACCAAATGGAACACACTTTCGAAAAACTATAATGGGTATAATTTATAAGTTATTCATGACATTTTTTTCATAAACACTATAAAAAGGAAATACTTATATTTACAAGAAAGATGAGCTTTTCATTCCGTAAATCTATTGATACTAAATTTTGTGAGACATTTGGCTTCACCGTACTCTCAAGTATGCATTTCAAGTCCTATATTATAAACCATAACCTATTGTAGGGAGAGCGTGATACTTGTGTATAGATATATACGTGATTGACAATCCCGCACCTAAACTGTTAGTTACAGTTAGACCGGCAGGTATGGGGTGACAAACGTCATAATACTTCAACGCCTAAAGAACGTTGTTACAGGCAGGCTGGGTCAATAGCATGGTTATAAAACTCACATGGAGTATCAAAACATTTTTGATTTACGAGACTAATAAATGCATCAGTAATTACATTATATATGTATGAATCCACTTACACCATTTTTAGTATGAAACATACTTATGCATTCCAGGCTTTGGAACTTTTCAAACTACCACACATACATGGAGAATATTAGATTTTCTAGAAACACGTTCAGTTATTTTTTTTTCGAAACACATACAATTTTAGTACAAAAACGCTTATGAACTCACCAACTTAATTGTTGACACTTTTTCAAAACTACTTGTATTTCTCAGGGATTCAGTAATTCAGGTAAAACATCAGCTTTTGGAGAAGGGATGCTAAGGCGTCAGTTTTCAAAACTTATTAAATCATCATATTGTAATATTTTTTTTGAGACATGTATCACATGCAACAATGTAACTTTTAAATTATATTTATGATGGTTGTGTTTACTTTCTTTACAAATATTCAACTGTTATGATACTATGTGAAGTCATCCTGTCACACCCCCAAACCAGACGGCGGAAACGTCCGGGGGTGGAGGACTTCATTTGTAGTATCACAACACATGCATTATAGTAATCAAAGTACAAACAACCATTGTATTTAAAAAGTATAAATATTTACATGTGTTTCAACATTATATACTGAAACTAAATAGTAGTACAAAAGAAGAAGACAAGACATAAATAGCATTATCTTCTCAAAAGATCGGGGTGTACCTGTCTACTGGTTCTTGAGAATACAAGAAATTTTGAAAAGAGAGTATCAACATAAAGTTGAGTAAGTGCATAAGTATTTATGTTTTGAAAGAATGTCTTCTGTTTCTTAAATATGTAAATTGGTTCCAAAAAATTCTATATTTTCTGTTGTATGTGAAAAATAATCTTAGTTGTATAAAATTGTTCTATTTGTAAACCAATGTTCTATATTTGTAATCCTTTTGTAAACGAGTATCTGAGAGTTTATCTGAATTCATCAATTGTTATTGTAAACTATAATGTAATACTGTAAACTGTATCTTGTAAACTAGTACTTTGGAATAGTACATAAGTTTAATTAATTATACACTAACGTATTGTTAATATCTTTTAATGAGTTATTATAACCATACTGATTAGATGGCCTGACTCAACGCTATGAGTGCATTGAAAACATGTTGATAACAATTTTTCACTCACAGGCATGTATGCCTAACTGTAGCTAGCAGTCCGAGTGCGGGGTTGTCAATCCCAATATAGATCTATACACACATTGTTTCGATCCCCGGCTGGAGATTCCGGTTATAATTTCAGGGCTTTACTATATTGTTTAAATAAATTAAACAACCTGTACTACTTGACTCGTAAAAGCATATAAATGTTACATGTATAATAGTTATGAAAAACCTAATCATTCTGAAGTAAATGACTGATAGTATGTTCTTGAATTAGTATTATTAACATGTATCTGAAAGATGTATATCCTTGATTAGTTTTGAATCAAACATTTGTTCTTGTAAAACAATGTACTCTAGTATACATGAATTATGAATTTAAGTTTCAGTGATTTATAAATTATACCTATTATAATTTATATGTACTTTCGGAATTGATGCCGAGTATTCATGAATGCAACCCCTTGCTCAACATTTTACAAAGGGTATTTGAAACTAAATGAACAAACTTTTATACTTGTATACATATACAAATATATATAAGTAAAATTTAAATGACACTCGGACAAACAACTGATACTTGTAATCCCACATCCAAACAAGGAAAAGGAACCAAAGTGGGTTATTAGTCCTAAATCTTTTAAATCTTATTTATATAAATATATGTATACTAGTATGATTTTTGGGGAAAAATATAAGTTTATAAAATGTTTAAAAGAAGTTTGATATTTTGAAATTCATTTTGATGACTTGATGTCATTTTGAAACATCATTGAAAACCATTTGATTTAATGATAATTGAAATCCATTTTGATAAGATATTTGAAATCACTTGTTTATAACACAAAAACTTTGTGTTAGACTTGTATTCCCCCCCCCCCCTTAAAATAGTAAGAACTATGAAAATGTGGGGGTATGAACTCACCTGTTGTAAGTTATTCAAATGTAAGGTTGGTGTAGGATGTTAAGTGTCAAGTGAAGTCTTGAACACAACAGATCCTATTAATCATATATTGATACATATATGGATATAATTAGTGTATATAACAATTAATTATGATAGGAAACCACTTTAGCGACTAGAAAACTCTTGAATTTAAGTGTTACAATCACATATGATTGCTCTATTGGTGTTTACGGCCACAGAAGTTGTTCATGGCCATGGAGTTTACGGCCTAAGATGTTCTTCATAGGAGTTTACGGCCAAGGGAGATGCTAATGGCCGTCAACTCTCATTGTTCTTGGAATTGATTGTTTTCAAGGTTGTAAGTTATGAATTTCTATAGAATAACTAGTATTAGGATGTATACTTACGTTTTGAAGCTTGGATGAGGTGCTCACGGCCTAAAGAACTGGTATGTGTTCTTGGTGTTCTTGAAGATATAAGCAAAAGAGATGATTTAATGGATGGAATCATAGAGTTTCACTAGATTAAGCAAGGTATCAAGTAATTAAAATACGAGAAACACTTACTTATTTGAAGATTATGGTGTAAATATTGATGATAGTTGAGAGAAAACCGAGTTTCTTGGGTTGAATACGTGAGAAATGGTGAGAAAATGAAGGAAATCAATATATATGTGCGAGGGTTTACGACCGACGAGTTTGCGGTCCGAAGTCCGTTTGATGTTTACGGCCGAAGCCTCGTTTACGGCCTGCGAGGGGTTTACGGTCGTAAGCTCTTTGCGGTCCGAAGTGTATACGGTCCGAGGAATGAATAAGATGCGAAGTTCTCGATTTTTAGCCTTTTCCTTCTAAATTCAACTATTGGTATTATAATGATTTTAGCAAATCAAGGTTATTATCATAACCTTAAATAAAAATCCAAATAATAAAAAGAACTTTAGTTGACTTTAGTTTGACTTCGGTTGACTTGAGTTGACTTTACAAATAGGAAAATAACGGAATGTTACATTATCCCCCCGTTAGAGAGAATTTCATCCCGAAATTAGAGTTTAAGCAAACAAACAATTTACAATAACTAAGCGAAAAGATGAGGATATTTCAGTTTCATTTGATCCTCGCGCTCCCAAGTGAATTCAGGTCCACGTTTGGCATTCCAGCGAACCTTCACTATAGGAATACGACTTTGTTTCGTTTGCTTGACCTCTCGGTCCATGATTTCTACTGGTTCTTCCACGAAGTTGAGGCTCTCGTCGATCTCGATTTCATCGAGTGGAATAACAAGAGTCACATCGGACAGACACTTTTTCAAGTTTGAGACGTGGAAAACAGGATGTATGTTACTTTGTTCTTGAGGTAGTCGGAGCTTGTAAGCTACGAGACCAATTCTAGAAAGAATCTCGAATGGTCCTATATACCTTGGATTCAACTTGTCATGCTTTCCAAAGCGTATCATGCACTTCCAGGGTGTGAGACCTTCAACATGTCGTGGTCACCAACCTGGAACTCCAAAGGTTTTCTTCTTTTGTCGGCATAGCTTTTCTGTCTATCTCTGGAAGCTTTAAGTCGTTCCCGAATTTATACGATTTTCTCTGTGGTTTCGCGAATGATTTCCAGACCAGTGAGAGTACTGTCAGGAACTTGACTTCTAGCTAGCTGCGTATCACCCACTTCAGCCCAGCACAGTTGTGATCTGCACTTGCGGCCATAGAGAGCTTCGAAAGGAGCATCATTTATACTAGTGTGATAACTATTGTTGTAAGAGAATTCGAAAAGGGGTAAATGAGTATCCCATGCCCTACCAAAGTGTATCACGCAAGCTCGCAACATATATTCTAAAGTTTGAATCGTCCTCTCACTTTGTCCGTCAGTGTGTGGATGGTAGGCTGTACTCATGTCCAGTCTAGTTCCCAAAGATTTTTGTAAAGACTGCCAGAAACGAGAAGTGAATCTACTATCTCGATCAGAAATAATAGATATTGGCACACCATGTAGTCTAACGATTTCTTTGAGGTAAGTTCTTGTTAGCTTCTCCATCTTGTCTGTTTCTTTGATTGGTAAGAAGTGTGCGGATTTGGTTAATCTATCGACGATTACCCAAATAGTATCATAACCACTTGATGTCTTGGGTAACTTGGTTATGAAATCCATTGTAATCCGCTCCCACTTCCATTCAGGTATTTCAGGTTGTTGCAATAAACCTGAAGGTTTCTGGTATTCTACCTTTACCTTGGCACAAGTAAGGCACTTGCCCAGAAAGGTAGCAATTTCGGCCTTCATGTTTGGCCACCAGTATAGTTTCTTGAGGTCCAGGTACATCTTGTCTGAACCTGGATGAATGGAGTATCAGGTTTTGTGTGCTTCATTCATAACTACATCTCTGTAACCACCGAACTTTGGTGTCCAGATACGGTTCATGAAATAATAAACTCCATCATCCCTGATTTTAAAGTTTTTATCCATTCCTCTCAAGGTTTCACCTGTCATGTATTCAGGTTTTAAGGTCTCAAGTTGAGCCTCTCTGATCTGTGTGGACAGATGTGAATGGATTGTCATGGTCAACGATTTTACTCGGCGTCCTGAGTATTCTTTTCTGCTAAGGGCGTCAGCTACAACGTTAGCTTTACCAGGGTGATAAAGTATCTCACAATCATAGTCGTTCAGTAGCTCCACCCATCATCGTTGTCTCATGTTTAGCCCTTTCTGATTGAAGATATGCTGGATACTTTTATGATCCGTGAATACTGTGCATTTCGTGCCATATAAGTAATGTCTCCAGATCTTCAGAGCAAATACTACTGCTCCTAGTTCAAGGTCATGTGTTGTATAGTTGACTTCATGTGTCTTTAGCTGTCTTGAGGCATAAGATATCACCTTTCCTCTTTCCATAAGAACACATCCAAGCCCTTGATTAGAAGTATCGCAGTACACTACAAAATCCTTTGTCTCTTCAGGAAGAGATAGGATTGGTGCACTACACAAGGCTCGTTTCAGCGTTTGGAACGCTGTTTCTTGCTTCTCTCCCCAACTAAACGTTACACCCTTTTGCGTCAGGGTGGTAAGAGGCTTAGCTATTCGAGAGAAATTCTAAATGAATCTACGATAATAGCCACCAAGACCTAAGAATTGACGGATTTCTGTAGGTGTTTTGGGTGCTGACCAGTTTTCAATTGCCTTAATTTTGGAAGGGTCGACGTGTATTCCTTCTGAACTGACCACGTGACCTAGGAAATCAACCTTCCTGATCCAAAATTCACACTTTGAAAACTTCGCATAAAGTTTCTCTGTTCTAAGAGTTTGCAAAACTTGACGAAGATGTTGGCGATGATCCTCTTCACTTCTTGAGTAGATAAGGATGTTGTCAATGAAGACTATGACGAATTTGTCCAAAAATGGACGACACACTCTGTTCATTGGATCCATGAACACAGCAGGTGCATTCGTCAATCCGAATGGCATCACTACGAACTCATAATGACCATAACGAGTTCTGAATGCTGTTTTGGGAATGTCATCCTTCAAAATCCGTAACTGGTGATACCCGGATCTTAAGTCTATTTTTGAGAAGTAGCTCGCACCTTGAAGTTGGTCGAACAGATCATCAATGCGAGGCAGAGGGTATCGATTCTTAATGGTATGTTTATTCAGCTCGCGGTAGTCTATGCACATACGGAATGATCCATCCTTCTTCTTCACGAATAAAACCGGTGCTCCCCAGGGTGAGAAGCTTGGTCTTATGAAACCTTTGCTAAGGAGTTTATTGAGTTGGCTAGATAATTCCTGCATTTCAGAAGGTGCAAGATGATAGGGAGATTTGGCTACAGGGCTAGCCCCTGGAATTAAGTAGATTCGGAATTCGACTTGTCATTCAGGAGGCACTCCTAGAAGATCATCGGGAAATATATCGGGAAAGTTGAAAAGTTCAGGAATGCTCGCTATGTCTTTCATTTCTTGCTTTTTATCTACCACGTGAGCTAAGAAAGCACAGTACTCTTTGCGAAGGTACTTCTGTGCCTTGATGCAAGAAATGATATGGATGTTCGTTCAGGGTTTGTCGCCGTAAATAACAAGGGTTTCGTTAGTTGGCAAGTTCAGATGAATGGCTCTTTCATGGCATAGGATGTCAGCATGGTTAAGACACAACCAATCCATACCTATTATGACGTCAAAACTTTTGATAGAGACCGACATAAGGTATATTGGGAATGAAAATTTATTCAAGGTAAGAGTACATCCTATGTATATATCATTGGTGGATTCGGATTTCCCATTAGCCATTTCGACTATGAATGTTTCTTTTAATGGTTGGGAGTTTTGATTTAGCAAGTGTTTGAAATTATGGCTCACAAAGCTCTTCTCAGCACCACAATCAAATAGAATGCATGCACAAGTGTTGTTGAGAAGAAACATACCCGTGACTACAGCTGGGTTTGCTATCGCTTCCTCGTGACCTAGGGCTAATATTCTCCCGACTCCACCAGCATTTCCAGCTTTAGGACAATCTTTCTTGAAATGTCCTACTTCATCACAATTGTAGCACGCTTGACCTACTCCACCAACAGGTATTTGGTTAAGTGGTTGAGGTGGTGCTCTACAGAATCGAGCAGTATTCCCTTTTCTGTTGTAGTTACGACACTGCATTTCTCTGCAATTTCCATTATGGTGAAAATTGTACTTGTTGCACTTTGGGAGATTACCAGCATAAGGCATAGCTGGTTTTGGGTTAACAGGAACAGCAGCGGGTACAGTAGCAGCATTAACTGTAACCAGCTATTGCTTCTTTGACGAATCCTGTGAGAACTTGCCCTTCCTCTTGTTCCGACCCTTCTTCTTGTTGTTGTTGTTGTTGTCATTGTTGTTGTTGTTGTTTCCTTTAGGTTGTTCTAGTACAGCAACCACTGAGTGTTGATGGGCTCCGTGGTTGATAAGAGATTGTGCCAGCTCTTTGGCACTGTCAAAAGTAACAGGCCTCGATGCTAAAACACTTGACTGAATTTGGGGCGACAATCCCCAAATATATCTCTCAATCTTCTTGCTCTCCAAAGCAACCATATCCGGGCAAAGAATTGCCAGATCGCAGAATATACTAGTATAGGTTGATATATTAGAACCAACCATTGAAAGACCCCAGAGTTCCTGCTCAAGTTTTGGGACTTCGCCTCACGGGCAGTATTCCCGCATTAGAATGGCCTTGATGTTTTCCCAGCTTATTGAATTAGCCACTACCAGAGTAAGTGACTTAACGTGACCATTCCACCACGTCAAAGCTCTTTCTGAAAAGGTACAAGCAGCAAATTTGACCTTGCTACTTTCAGGACAGGAGCAGATTTCGAAAATAGCTTCTGTATTTTCTATCCATTGCCTTCATGCCATAACTCCTCCAGTTCCATTAAAGGTCCTGGGTTTGGCATTGGAAAAATATTTATAAGTGCACTCTCGCGAGTGCCCATGACCTTCGCCATGGTTAAAAGGATTTGCACCAGCTCCTGACCCACTAGATCCATGAGTATTAATTTGAGACATGGCAGCAGCAACAGCCGCTGTGACCGCCGCTTGAAACATAGCGGGGTCAAACTGAGGAGGTGGTGGCGGAGGTGGCACCAGTGGTTCATTTACATTACGATGTCTTGGATTTCTACGAGGAGGCATCTTTTTCTATAACAGTCAAAAGATACAAACAGGGTAAGATATCAAGAGTGAATATGAATTTTGATATCTCTGAACTAAAACATATAGTTCAACACTAATCTTGTAATGAATTGGAAATAGAAGTCTATGATAAATACAACTTGTAACAGGAAGATATAAAATTGAATGGTTATTTTTCAAAGGTTGTGAAAATGCATGTCGACTACATTGGCATATTGAATACATAGAGTCTAGAAAACTTGACCTTAACTAGGTCTACAATACACCAAATTTTGAGGAAATATCGACATCATACAGCCCTACCGAAAAATAAAATTTTCGTGGTCTTACAGAAAGACATGAAAAATAACGCTAGAACCTATCCGTAGACTTAACTATAACCAAAAGAGTGAATAGGAAACGAGTAGAGCATCTTCTACTAGCGACGGGTATCTCTTGGACGAAACCTCAACTCAGCCAGTTGACGCTCCATAGCAAGTAAATGTCTTTCATACACTGTCAGACGTGCTCGAAGTTCTATGACTTCGGCTCGAGTTTCAACTAATGTTTGTAATAGAGACTCATTGTTCCTCATAGCTCTTTCGTGAGCATATTCAAGACGAAGAATGCAGACTGTATTAACTCCTGTATTAACTCCTATATTGGCATCAACCTCCATGATTCGGTTGATAGCTGTCCTACCCTGTATTTCATTTCGAGCAACCCTGCGGACTAGAATCGGTAGGACTCTGTCTGCTGAGCCTCCCTCGCTTAGGTTATAGAAGCTTCGGTCTCCATTGTATGGCATTGGTTGACCCTGTTCTTGGCTCCATGTCACTAAACTTCCCACCCATGGAGGCGTCGAACCTTGAAAAGCCAGACGAGGGTTAGGATTTGGGTTTTGAGCCACCATAGGTAGGTCATTGACTTCTGGCTCAGAATCAGAATCCTCCGGAAAGTTTTCTGCGAAGTCATCATCTAAAGGGATCGGATGATTCTCTTCTGGCTCATCATCAAGCCATCCTCCGTTATTTTGGTTGGGGAAATATGGGTCTCCGGGTAAGTGAAATCCAACCATTGTTATCTAAACGAGAATAGGGATAAGAGATATAGAATTTAGTTAGTAACGATTGGTTAGGTATACAAGTTTTGTACAAAAGTGACCTACATTTAATAAGTAAAGTATTCTGTATAACTTGTTCTAGATATTACTATAACTATAAAGTGTATACTAATTATATATAACTTGGGTATATTCGTCCTTTGATTAAATGACCCGGCTCTAAATCCACAACCAAACAAGGAACAGAAAATGAAGCTAAATCACATATTCTAAGTCTATATAACTCTAATTATATATAATTGTAATATACCCTTAATATTTATAGTTCTACCCTTAATTGTTCTATTGTTTTCACATGTTTATTATTAGTATATAGTGCCTAAAATACCCCTATAGTATTTTAATCTTTATGTTCTGTTCTAGAGTTCTTCTGAATATGTATAGTTGGTAAGTTTTAGACATATAGCAACACCACTATCACTCCCAAACACATGTTGATCATATCTCAAATCAATATAGTTGATCAGGCTATATAAATCCCATATATGATTACATAACTGCCCAGGTTTGACTGTAATGTCCAATATCCAAATACTTTTAAGTTCTTATGATTGTGATACTGTACTTGTAGATAAGTGTTAGTATACTTCTTGTAAAAATAATTAAAATTTTAAAAGTATACTTGTAGTCAGAGCTCTTAGCCCCAAATGTATTTATAGTTTGTATATCTTTTATGGATTGATATATTGACTTCACTATAAACAATGCTCTGATACCAATCTGTCACACCCCCAAACCAGACGGCGGAAACGTCCGGGGGTGGATGACTTCATTTGTAGTATCACAACACATGTATTATAGTAATCAAAGTACAAACAAACATTATATTTAAAAAGTATAAATATTTACATGTGTTTCAGCATTATATACTGAAACTAAATAGTAGTACAAAAGAAGAAGACACGACATAAATAGCTCCATCTTCTCAAAAGCTCGGGGTGTACCTGTCTACTGGTTGCCTGAGAATACAAGAAATTTTGAAAAGAGAGTATCAACATAAAGTTGAGTGAGTGCATAAGTATTTATGTTTTGAAAGAATGTCTTCTGTTTCTTGAATATGTAAATTGTTTCTAGAAAATTCTATATTTTCTGTTGTATGTGAAAAGTAATCTTAGTTGTATAAAATTGTTCTATTTGTAAACCAATGTTCTATATTTGTAATCCTTTTGTAAACGAGTATCTGAGAGTTTATCTGAATTCATCAATTGTTATTGTAAACTGTAATGTAATACTGTAAACTGTATCTTGTAAACTAGTACTTTGGAATAGTACATAAGTTTAATTAATTATACACTAACGTATTGTTAATATCTTTTAATGAGTTATTATAACCATACTGATTAGATGGCCTGACTCAACGCTATGAGTGCATTGAAAACATGTTGATAACAATTTTTCACTCACAGGCATGTATGCCTAACTGTAGCTAGCAGTCCGAGTGCGGGGTTGTCAATCCCAATATAGATCTATACACACATTGTTTCGATCCCTGGCTGGAGATTCTGGTTATAATTTCAGGGCTTTACTATATTGTTTAAATGAATTAAACAACCTGTACTACTTGACTCGTAAAAGCATATAAATGTTACATGTATAATAGTTATGAAAAACCTAATCATTCTGAAGTAAATGACTGATAGTATGTTCTTGAATTAGTATTATTAACATGTATCTGAAAGATGTATATCCTTGATTAGTTTTGAATCAAACATTTGTTCTTGTCAAACAATGTACTCTAGTATACATGAATTATGAATTTAAGTTTCAGTGATTCATAAATTATACCTATTATAATTTATATGTACTTTCGGAATTGATGCCGAGTATTCATGAATGCAACCCCTTGCTCAACATTTTACAAAGGGTATTTGAAACTAAATGAACAAACTTTTATACTTGTATACATATACAAATATATATAAGTAAAATTTAAATGACACTCGGACAAACAACTGATACTTGTAACCCCACATCCAAACAAGGAAAAGGAACCAAAGTGGGTTATTAGTCCTAAATCTTTTAAATCTTATTTATATAAATATATGTATACTAGTATGATTTTTGGGGAAAAATATAAGTTTATAAAATGTTTAAAAGAAGTTTGATATTTTGAAATTCATTTTTATGACTTGATGTCATTTTGAAACATCATTGAAAACCATTTGATTTAATGATAATTGAAATCCATTTTGATAAGATATTTGAAATCACTTGTTTATAACACAAAAACTTTGTGTTAGACTTGTATTCCCCCCCCCCCCTCCCTAAAACAGTAAAAACTATGAAAATATGGGGGTATGAACTCACCTGTTGTAAGTTATTCAAATGTAAGGTCGGTGTAGGATGTTAAGTGTCAAGTGAAGTCTTGAACACAACGGATCCTATTAAGCATATATTGATACATAAATGGATATAATTAGTGTATATAACAATTAATTATGATAGGAAACCACTTTAGGGACTAGAAAACTCTTGAATTTAAGTGTTACAATCACATGTGATTGCTCTATAGGTGTTTACGGCCACACAAGTTGTTCATGGCCATGGAGTTTACGGCCTAAGATGTTCTTCATAGGAGTTTACGGCCAAGGGAGATGCTCATGGCCGTAAACTCTCATTGTTCTTGGAATTGATTGTTTTCAAGGTTGTAAGTTATGAATTTCTATAGAATAACTAGTATTAGGATGTGTACTTACGTTTTGAAGCTTGAATGAGGTGTTCACGGCCTAAAGAACTGGTATGTGTTCTTGGTGTTCTTGAAGGTCTAAGCAAAAGAGATGATTTCATGGATGAAATCATAGAGTTTCACTAGATTAAGCAAGGTATCAAGTAATTAAAATAGGAGAAACACTTACTTAGTTGAGAGAAAACCGAGTTTCTTGGGTTGAATATGTGAGAAATGGTGAGACAATGAAGGAAATCTATATATATGTGCGAGGGTTTACGGCCGAGGAGTTTGTGGTCCGAAGTCGGTTTCATGTTTACGGCCGAAGCCTCGTTTACGGCCTACGAGGAGTTTACGGTCCGAAGTGTTTACGGTCGTAAGCTCTTTGCGGTCCGAAGTGTATTCAGTCCGAGGCATGAATAACATGCGAAGTTCTCGATTTTTAGCCTTTTCCTTCTAAATTCAACTATGGGTATTATAAAGATTTTAGCAAATAAAGGTTATTATCATAACCATAAATAAAAATCCAAATATTAAAAAGAACTTTAGTTGACTTTAGTTTGACTTCGGTTGACTTGAGTTGACTTTACAAATAGGAAAATAACGGAATGTTACACATCAACCCCCAGATATTTCCGCCATTTTGATTTGGCAGTGTGACACACTCTCACTAATGGCTCACACACTCAACAAAGCTAAAGGGACACAAGTTAGGGCATTATGGACTAAGGGAGCCGATGGGGGCTGCATGGGAGGCAAGTTAGTGCATTTAAATAGGGTGCAAACCCTAAAATTTAGGGTTTCACCCAGACAGGTCCACTAGTCGAGTCGGGGCTTCTGACTCGGCGAGTAGGCTCTTCCATACGCGTCAAAAATCCGTCCCTACTCAACGATTTGAACGTCCAACTCGTCGAGTCCCAGTATAAAATGAAAATATTCTTTATTTAAGATACGTACCAGGAACCGGGTGTTACATCCTTGTTGCGCAGAACCTTTACCTTCCTCTCCAAAATAGCCACTGACTGCACCACATAGTTCAGACGCTCGTCAACCTGAATATCATCCAACGACACTACCGCATCCCCGTCCGATATGCACTTCCGCAACTGCGAAACTTGGAAAGTGCTATGAATCTGACGGAGCTCCTCCGGAAGATCCAGTCTATATGCCACCTTGCCAACCGTGGCAATAATCCGGAATGGTCCAATGTATCGGGGACCCTACTTTCCTCTCTTCCTGAAGCGAATCACACCCTTCCAGAGTGAGACCTTCAGGAGTACCATGTCACCCACCTGAAACTCCAGCTCAGATCAGCGCCTATCAGTGTAACTCTTCTGCTGACTCTCAGCGATTTGTAGTCGCCGCCTGATCTGTTGAATCCTCTCGGTAGTCTGCGGAACTACCTCCATCCGTCCCATCACCCTATGACCGATCTCACCCAAACAGACTGGGGTGCGACATCTCCGTCCATACAACAGCTCATATGGTGGAGCACCAATACTGGAATGAAAATTGTTGTTGTAGGAGAACTCTGCAAGGGGTAGGTAGGAGTCCCAGCTCCCACCAAAGTCGATAACACATGCTCTCAGCATATCCTTGAGAGTCTGTATGGTCCGCTCACTCTGGCCGTCCATCTGCGGATGATAGGCTGTACTGAAGTGCAGCCGCGTGCCTAGCTCCTCGTGGAACTTCTGCCAGAAACAGGAGGTGAACCGAACATCACCGTCTGACACGATAGATACCGGAACCCCATGGCGAGCGACACTCTCACGTATATAAACATCGGTCAGTTTCCCGGCCGATGAGCTCTCCCGAATGGGCAGAAAATGAGCACTCTTGGTCAATCGATCCACGATGACCCATATAGCATCGAACCCCTTTGCCTTTCTCGGCAAGTTGGTGATGAAGTACATCGTGATCTGCTCCCATTTCCACATGGGAATCTCTAGAGGCTGCAGCTTTCCATGCGGCATCTGGTGCACGGCCTTGACCATCCTACAGGTCAAGCACCTCTCAACGTACCAAGTGATCTCTCGATTCATGCACGACCACCAGTAACTCAATCGCAAATCCCGGTACATTTTGGTGGCCTCTGGGTGAATAGAGAAGCGAGACTTATGAACCTCCTCCAGTATAGTTTGTCTGACCCCACCAGACATTGGAACCCAGAACCGACCGCAACAGCTCAATAATCCCCGACTATCTTGCACAAACCGGGTGTCCTCACCCATAATCATCTCAAGCTTCCATTTCTACTGTTGCATACCCTTAGCCTGAGCTTCCCTGATCAAACCCACTAGTGTTGTGTTAGGGGTCAAAAATGGCATCGACCAAGTCCTCGCACGATGGCCTGGAGTGCCGCAATAGAATGCCTGGTCCTGGAGGGCTGAATGCGCTATATGGGTAAGGTTGCGCCCTTTCTAACACCAACTGGTGTTAGAAAGGGCGCAACCTTACCCATATAGCGCATTCAGCCCTCCAGGACCAGGCATTCTATTGCGGCACTCCAGGCCATCGTGCGAGGACTTGGTCGATGCCATTTCTGACCCCCAACAATCCCCCCCCTCAGAAATTGCTCCCTGAGAGAATAGAACCCTCGTCACTGGCTCTGATACCACTTGTTGAGCATCAGCGCTACCAGTTGATCTAAAACCAATTGGTGTTAGAAAGGGCGCAACCTTACCCATATAGCGCATTCAGCCCTCCAGGACCAGGCATTCTATTGCGGCACTCCAGGCCATCGTGCGAGGAATTGGTCGATGCCATTTCTGACCATTCTCTATGGTCTCTACAATGACATTAACCTCGATTATGGCTCGATTATTTGGTCGCAACTGGTGCAAAGTCTCAACACATCGACGAGACATTCAGAGATTTCTTGTGGTCGTTTCTGGACCATCGTCACCCGAAGGGCCATTGACACTTTACAGATTCTAGTCATGAAGGATGCATTGGTCTCCTCTGTGGCTACTTTTCATACGAAAAAGATCATATTCTCAGATGCCACCAAGTTCTCTCACAATGGTTCAATACCTGAGACGATGTGCAGGTGTGTGTCAAGCGAAAGTAAAGTGATGGCTGACTACCGAAAGCTTACTCCCAAAGGACCAAGAGAACTCACTCCTGAACAACAAGCTGCGTTAGATGTTGTGGAGAAGCCAGCCAAGCGAGGAAAAAGGGCAGATACCAAGAAAGTGGCAACCGAAGGTCCTTCGTCTAAGCCTGTCAAGTCTAAAAAGCGAAAGGCTGATTCTTCGGCTCCAAAGAAAGTTAAGAAGATGGCAAGGAAATCCAAAAGTCCCTTCCTTCAAGCACAGAACATGATGAGGAGCGATCGACAGATGAGGAAGAAGAAGTTCAGCATCATGGTTCACCAAGAGGTAATACACCTCCTCGTTCTCCAACTCCTACTGAACAACTTCATGACAAGATTCCAACTCCTCCTCCATCTCCACCGAAAACTACTGTTCCAGTTTTGGTTGCTCCAATTCCACCACCTCCTACATCTCAAACCACCACTTTTGTGCCACCACCACCACCAGTTAGTACCGTACCAATCTCTACTACTCCTTTAACACCTCCTATCTTTTCACAAGCAACTACCACCACTGCAACCGAACCTCCTGTTACATCCAAACCTCTTTCACCCTCACCCTCAACTGATTCTGGTGATACTCTCGGTGGTGACAATCTTAATTTTGACTCAAACTAGTATAGTCCTTATCGACTTCCCACTGATGAAGATGAAGATGCTCCTGTCACCAGACAACAAGTGCAGAGTCTAGATGAAAAGCTTGATCAATTGCTTGCCTCTACTAAGATGTATAACAATGTTTTGCTCAAGGCTTTTCTGGATACCACTTTTGAGCAGTATACAGGGGCCATTGACATATCAACGAAGGCAGTGGAAGCATCAACATCTTCTTGCCAAAAGGCTACAACTGAAGTTGCAGAACTTATTCACAGTTCCAAGATTTTTCTTGAATCCCTCAAGGGTCAAGCTGATTCGAATGCAGCTAAAGTGAACGCTTCAGTTGAATCTCTATCAAAGTCCCTTCAAGAGGAGCAAGCCAAATTCGAGCATGTTCGTTCTTCAATTCAAGCTGAGAACACTTCTCTTCTTAGCTCAGTGAGTTCTCGTCTTGAAACACTCCATGCTGATTTAGCAAAGGAGAGCACATTACGGGAGGAACTTGCTCGTCAAACCTCTACCATTGAAGTCCAGAAGGTTCAATTGGCTCAAGCTGAGCGGGAGATTTCCTTGTTGAAAACTGAGCGTGCTGTTTTTCGGAGTTGTGCTGGTGATGTTCAGAATATGCTAAATAATGTTCTTAGTGCTCATGATCTGATTCTTACGCTGACCATCCGGACTCACCTGACTTCCAAGCTTCTTCCTGCCCTTGCACTTTTACATGAACTAAAGGGTGTTTCGGAGTGATTCGTACCTCCAAAACAAGGGGGAGAAGGTGTTCCGACAACTCAATCGAAAGTCACTGTCAAAACAAAACTGAAGGGTAATGAAGCTTTGCGTTCTGGTTGTCAAGATAAGAAGAAGGGAATTGCTGATGATAGTGATGAAGAAGAAACAATTGCCGATGCCCTGAAACGGAAGAAAAGGGATAAAGAGTTGGATGAAACCCTTAGGGTTGCAAAGGAAGCAGAAGAGAGGGAGCAAAAGAACAAGGAAGAGCAAGATGCCTTAATTTGCAAAAAGGCCTTGTTTCCTCCTTGGACTAGGGAAACGCTCATCAAAGAAGCGATAGAGTTTCCAAGCGTGTACTGGCTGGAACCTGTAGCTTCGTTTGATTGTGAGAATTCGAGGGACTCACAGTTTGATATGCCTATAACACGAAAGGCATTAATTTTCACTGCTTTGATTCAACTGTTCAAGTTCCCTCACCTCACCCTCAAGTTGATCGTGAACTTATCGATTTTTATCTCAAGTTCGGTCAGCCTCAGTACCTGACTTGGAGTGCACAGAAGATTATAACAGTCAAGGTGCTAAAACCTTTGCCTGCAGGGAAGTTTGTTAATGTCTATTTCAAAATAACCCGAGGTTCAGACAACTCGGTTTCTGGTATTTCCCTGGCAGATCTTCCTAACTTGAATCCTCATGATTGGATCTTGTTATTCAACATATTTCTCACTAATGCGAAGGAGTATGAGCCGATCCTAGATCATCTGAAGACGATGTTGGCTTCCTATATCCATGAAGTTACTGCAATGGATCAGGAGATTGCTAAAGTTTTGAAGAAGAAACCAACTATAAAGCCAACTGCAAAACCTGGAGATGTGAACAAGATGAAGATGGGTCAAATTGATTCTACACATCTCACAGTGATGTTCACAAGAGGCGAAGCTAAAAGATTTCTTTTCGCTCTTGTTGATAAGCATCTGTTCTCAACGGATTGCTTGGAGCATATAATCAATATTATCCATCGATTCAAGCAAAACACTGAGTCAGACAAGAAGAACTTCACAAACATGATTTGGTGGTATATCACTTTTCGTCATACACTACTGGCCATTATACCGAAGGTGTTCAATACTGTCAAGAAGTCTTCTATAGCTCAACCGAACTGAGCTTTCGGCTCCATTGACGCAAAGGGGAGATTGTTGGGTATTTTGTGTTGCATCATGGGCTTAGTTTTGTATATCCGGATTGGGCCTGTCCATCCGTGATTATTAATTAGGGTTAAGCTATAAATAGTGCATGCATGTATGCCTTAGAGATGTTCGTCATTATTATTATTATTGCTTTGTAACCCTAAGCACCTCTACAGTCGAAGTTCTTAATCGAGCTCTTCTGAGGTGTTAAAGCTTAATCATTCGACATTAGTTAAACCATTCCTGAGTTCTTCATTACGTCATTTATTGTTTTTCTGCTTAGAATCTATCGATCCTACTAGAACATTGTTCTAACATGGTGAATCCACCAATATCCTCATACATGGTGAATCCACCAATATCCTCATACATTGTTCTAACATGGTGAATCCACCAATATCCTCAACCACGTTCACTTTACCTGGGTGGTAAAGGATCTCACAGTCGTAGTCCTTGACTACATCCAACCACCTGCGCTGTCTCATGTTCAAGTTCGGCTGATCCATGATGTGTCTCAGGCTCTTGTGGTCCGTGTATATGGTACAGTGGACACCATAGAGGTAATGTATCCAAATATTTAGAGTGAATACCACCGCTCCCAGCTCCAAATCATGAGTAGGGTATCTCGTCTCGTGCGGCTTCAACTGCCGAGACGTGTAGGCTATCACTCGCCCTCTCTGCATGAGGACCGCTCCCAGTCCCATGATGGATGTATCACAGAACACCAAATCCTCAACTCCCTCTGGGAGAGTTAATACGGGAGCCTCGTACAGTTGCTGTCGGAGGGTCTCAAAGGCCCTCTGCTGCTCAGGGCCCCACCGGAAATCCACCCCCTTCCTCGTCAGACGAGTGAGGGGTACTGCAATCTTGGAGAACTCATGTATGAATCTCCGGTAGTACCCAACTAATCCCAAGAAACTCCTGATATCTGAGGGAGATTTCGGAACCTCCCATTGCATAGCCGCCTTGATTTTGGCCGGATCGACCAAAATCCCCTCATGGTTAACGAGGTGTCCAATGAACTGAACCTCTCGTAACCAAAACTTGCACTTGGAGAACTTGGCATAAAGTCGTTCTCGTCTCAAAACTCCCAATAGCTCCCGTAGATTCTCCTCATGCTGCTCTCGGGTCTTGGAGTACACCAAGATATCGTCTATGAATACGATGTCCGAGCGATCAAGCATCGGTCTGAAGACCCGATTCATCAGATCCATAGATATTGTTGGTGCGTTGGTGAGCCCAAACGGCATCACCACGAACTCGTAATGTCCATAACGAGTCCGGAACGCGGTCTTCTCCATGTCCTCCTCTCTAACCCTTACCTGATGGTACCCGGACCTCAGGTCTATATTGGAGAACCAAGATGCTCCCTGCAACTGATCGAAAAGATCATCTATCCTTGGGAGTAGATAACGGTTCTTCACCGTCAACTTGTTCAACTCCTCGTAGTTGATGCACATCCGGTGTGAACCATACTTCTTCCTAACGAAGAGAATCAGCGCTCCCCACAGAGAACTGCTTGGACGAATGAACTGCTTGCCCAACAGTTCCTGTAGCTGTGGCGATAGCTCCTGCATCTCTGGTGGTGCCAACCGGTACGGTGACTTGGCGATAGGGGCGGCACCTGGCACTAGGTCGATCCTAAACTTGACCTGCCTCTCCGGAGGCACTCCGGGTAACTCCTCCGGGAACACGTCAGCAAACTTCCTGACCACTGGAAACTCTGATACTGAAACCTGATCCCCGACCCGTGTATCCACCACATACGCTAGATAACCCGCACACCCATGCTGAATGTACTACCGAGCCCTGGCAGCTGAACAAAACCCTACTCCCAATCTGGTTCCCTCGCCATAGACAATCAGTTCTCCCCCATTTGGGGTTCGAACTACCACTCGCTGAACATTACAGTCAATCATGGCACCGAAGCGACTAAGCCAGTCCATACCCGCGATCACACACACATCCCCCATGGGAATCAGAATCAAGCCTACCGGAAAAGATACCCCGAAGATCTCCAACACACAACCCCGAAGACTGAAGAAGCGGAAACCCCGTGTTCGTTGGCGATAAAGACTCGCAACGGACACTCTAGCTCTCCTACTGGCAATACGAACTCCCTACTGAATGACTGAGAAACAAACGACCGAGTCTCCCCCGAGTCAAATAATACCAAAGCAAGTAATGAGTTCACTAAAAACGTACCTAATCACAGGTACAAACAAATAAGCATAAAACAGATATAAGCAGTAAGATAAGGGATAGAAACATACCAGAAGCCACATCTGGTGCTGTCCTGGCCTCCTCTGCTTTAAGCTGGAAGGCACGTCCCTGGGCCCTCGGGGGCACTACTCTACCCTGACTCCCATCAGTAATCCTCAGTGTAACTGGCGCAGGAGTTTGCGCCGACCTGGCAGCTAGCAACATAAAGTTGGCCTTCACATGGCGAATCTGATCACAGTGGTAACATATCCTCACACTCGGAACCGAGGCGGGCTGGCGACAATCCTTCGCATAATTCCCCTCCTTGCCATACTTGTGGCACCCGTTACCTGATCGAAAACCCCATAATGACCCTTTCCACACTTTCCACAAGTGCGGCCACGCTGAACTCAAGTCCTAGATTCAGCGGTCTTGGACCGCTTCGGCGCCGGCTGTGACTGTGTCGGGGCCTGCCTCTGCTCACGTAACTGTAACTCAATCTCCAGCTCACGCCGCCTAGCGGCCTCCTGTAACTCCAGCAGTGTATCACATCGTTGGGTAGGAACAAACTGACGGATGTCAGTCTTGAGTATGCTCAGATAAAGTGTCATCTAAGCCTGCAAAGAAGCAAACTTCGGGCAAAACATCGCCCTCTCAGTGAACATGCGGGTGATCTCCGTCACCGTCTCCGTGCCCTGTCTCAGATCCAAAAACTCCTGTGACAGCCGCTCGCGCTCGACTCATGTAATGTAGCGAACGTGGAATATATCCCTGAACTGCTCCCAAGTAACTGTAGCTCTCTGATCATCCGTATACGACCCAGTCATCAACCTCCACCAGTCCTTTGCCCCGGACCTCAACAAGTTCAGGGCACATCTGACCTTCTAGTCAGCAGGACATAAGCACGTGAAAAAACATCCGTCCACGTCAGACAGCCACCTCAAGGATATGATCGGATCCTGAGTCCCATCGAAAGTCTAGGGATTCGTGTTATCGAAGTCCCGGTACTGAAAGCCCTGACTGGCTCCTCCCCATGCCGCTGTTACAGCTGTTGTAGTTGCTGCGACAGCCGTCTCAGCTAGTGTTGTATATTTTTCATCGAAATACTCCATCATGGCGGTCTTAATAGACCCAAACATCTCTGGAATCTGTCCCCAGACAATATCAACCACCTCCTCGCAGGTGATCTCCCTGACACGATCCTTTGTCAACATTGGCCCACCCTGGCTGATAGTCTCGGGCGCTGTTGGGGAGTCCTAACCGCCCTACCCTGACCCGATCCGGATCCAATCACAAAACGCCTCGTAACCACCATACTGAAAATACACCAAGAAGATATCAGATAATCTGCATAAATAATAGGGAACCAACTCCCAACTAAATCCCAGGGGTTGTGACTTCCTTGCTACTCGTATGGGTCCTATGCTTTCAGTAGTACAAGCCCATACTACCTTCCACACCTACCCATATTTGTCTCAAGTATCATCACAATGCCCTAACAATATACATATGCATGGTGATCGCTAAATCCTCACTCCTAGAGGAAAGCTAACTATCTCAGAACTGGTCTACTGACCCCGCACAACCCAACCTTGAAACTTCCACCAACCCTGCAGCACTCGCGTATGCTAGCCATACATAACGTTGGACCCTATAGACTTTCGAATACCTGATCCTACCCTAATCCCTTCATCAGACAAGAACAGGAAATAAGGCCAAACCAAACATTCTCAGGCTATAAGATCTTAATTATGTATAGTCGTGATGCATACACTAAGCAACTGCAGTAATGATGTCAATTTCATATAAGGAAAAATCCCTAGGCTATCAGGCATCATATAATAAGGCAATTCTATCATGCAATTCCTGAAGATCCCTAGCCTAGTACTAGCATGTTGTTCTATTATATCATAGTATCATAGTATCAAATAACTGCATGGTATTTTGGGGTCTACTTACTGGCTCCGGCTGATAGTACACTCTGCATCCTCCTTTAATATTTTGAAAACCATTTGAAAATTATTTTGAAAATCCTTTCCTTGGTTTGAGACTGGATTCACACGAGTGTTCCTCCAATTCACTCAAACCAAGACTTTGATACCAACTTGTAACACCCATAAAAAAATCAACCCAAATTTAAAACTTTTTCAACCAATTAAAACCATTAACTATTACAAAGTGTTTTCAAAATTGTTTCATGTTAGAGTATCCCAGAAATCAAAAACATAAAATGCGAGGAGCTGTACGATCACGCCTTCGCCTTCCCACGATCATCCGAAGTACCTGAAACCAAAACTGAAACTGTAAGCCCGAAGCTTAGTGAGTTCCCCCAAAATACCGATATGTAACAAACAGTACACATTAGGGATGAAAGTGGGTCCAAACCCGGACCGGATGGACCCGGACCTGGAAAACCCGGAACCGTTTAACGGGATTTTGTAGAACCGGAAACCGGACCGATATAGAGGAACCGGTTCCGGTTCGGTTCCGGGTACGGTACCGGGTAAAGTGGGTCTAGAACCGGAAAACCCGGAAACATCAAAGTGGGCAGGTTGGAACCGGATAAAGTGGGTTTAGAACCGGAAAACCCGGAAAAACCGGAATTTTTTGGTAATTACTTACTACTTAGTGGTTGAACTTTGAAAATTTTTACATTGATATCCCAACTTTGGGGGACTCTAACTCATTGAATATGAAACCAAAATTGATAAATTTATAGTCTAAAATCATATACAAACTCTAAATTACACTCTAGAAAAAACCGCATGTCAATCCGACTTTAAACGAATGAGATATGCATGTGTTAACATTTTCACATAATACAAAGTACAAAAATAAATAGCTGAAAAAGTTGAAAATTTTCAGCTTTGATATCCCGGCTTCGGGGGACTATAAATCATTGAATATTAAACCAAAAAAGACAAATTTATAGTCTAAACTCATTTACAAACTCTAAACTACAAGTTGGAAAAAAGCACATGTCAATCCGACTTCAAACGAATTAGATACGCGTGTTTTAAAACATTAACAGAATACAAGAAAACTGAAAAACTACAAATTTTCAGCTTTGATATCTCGAGTTTGGGAGACTGTAAGTCAATGAATATAAAACTAAAAATGACAAATTTATAGTCTAAAATCATGTACAAACTCTAAACTACACGTTGGAAAAAACCGCATGTCAATCGGAGTTGAAACGAATCAGATATGCAACTTTCAAACGTTTCACAAAAACCGGTTCCGGCCCTAAAAGTGGTTCCGGTTCCTAACACCGGTTTCGGTTTTTAGACCCGGTTTACCCGGACCCGATGGACCCAAACCCGGATTACCCGGAACCCGGATAAAGCCAATTTTTAAACCCAGAACCGGAACCGGTTCTATATATTCCGGTTCTAACGGGTCCGGTTCCGGTCCGATTCCGGTTCCGGTCCGGTTTTCCAGTTCCAAATCTCATCCCTGGTACACATAATTAAAGCATGTAATGGGTCCACAACTCTATAGACTGGATTACCCCTGAGCCTACAGTATGAGTCTGGCTTGCCTCATAGGCCCACAACTCATATCTGGCTTGCTACCTCAGTCCTTGGACTGTAATGAAATGATTAGCCCTCAGTGTGAGTCCGGTATGCTCCCCTGGCCCTCAACTCGCATGTGGAATGCTTAGGAGTCCTCAGTATGAGTCTGGCATGCTCTCCCTGACCCTCAGCTCATATCTGGCAAACTCCAGAGTTTGTTGGTCACTACATGGAGCAGTGCAACCTCAACCCTACCCACATAATATGTCGACATATAATAGATAAATGCGCATACAGATAATCAGGTTATATCACAGGTAGTCCTACCAACCTACCAGCCTACCATATCAAACTAACATGCATATCTAACTCATACTCAGCATATCAATAACTACTAGGATATCAATCCAATGGGCCGGCCTTGGTGCCTTAGACCCCTTAGTATAGTGAGGATAACTCACCTCGAAAGTAGTGCTGAACTGGACTAAAAGTCTCTGATCGCTGACTCACCGAAAATCTTGAACTATCCAAAATAACAAATACTAAGTCAATACATGGGATATCAATCTTGACTAAGAGTCCACATAGTCCATTTTGCACTTTTCTCTAATTTGGGACAAGGCCTGATGCTACATCCATGATCTTAAAAGTCCATATATCCAAAGCCCATTAATGGCCCAATTTTCCCAACTGGGCCCAACTCCTTAATTGGGCCTTATTCTAGGATCCATATCAAAACTGGCCCAAAACCTAATTATTCAGAACGTCCAGCAAGGCCCAAGTCCAACTAGTCCAAAGGCGGCCCAATCCCAAAGCCCAATTCGTCAAAAGCCCAACAGAGGGTGTACGCGGGGCGTACTCCTTCTGGTACGTTGGGCGTACTCTGCCTTGCGTTGACCACCGTCGGGGTGGTTGACTCAGTATGTTGGGCGTACAAAACTTACATGGGGCGTACGCGAGTTTTACCAAAACTCTAATAAGTGCTTAATGGCTTAAGCACTTAAGCCCAAATTTCATATCCATCGACCAAATGTGTCTTTGAGCCATAAAGTCTCGAACTTTAAGACCTTGGACGTCCAGAAAGTTCCTAATACATGGTCTTAACCCATTAACACCTTCCTACTATATGCATGGGACATTTTACGCCATTGGGACATCATTTTTATCACTTAGGACCCTTTCTAGGGTCTGAAAGGAAAACTTATTACATTCAAACCATAACATGCACCAACTTGGGACTTTTGGGACAAGAAATGGTTTTATAAAGCTACTAAGGCTAGATCCACATCATACACATATAAAGGTTGGAGCTTTTTGTTGGCTTTAAGGTACTATAACACTCCTATGGTGCACATACAACCCTAATAGCTTTGGATCTAAGTTTTTTCTAGTTATACATGTAACAAAAATTTCCAAAGCTTGAAACTTACAACTAGCATACAATATTGGTAATTGAAACAAAAACTAGTTAGAAGAATTACCTCTTTGTTGTAACTTGTAGACATTGGACTCTCAAGAACTTAGCACCCAAGTCTTGTGCCTCAAACAAGTCACAAACATCATGAACAATTGGAGAATATTGAAAGAGAAGTTATGAAGCACAAAATCATCCATCATCATGTCATTTCACTCTTAGGCACCATTTTGGCTAAAGAAGGGTTACATTTATAGTGTGGGCTTCCTAAGGTTTAACTTGTAAACCCTAGTCCATTTACTTAAGCCTTTAAGCAATCCAATAATCCATATGATGGGCCTTATGGACTAACTCTTCATGGACTTCCACATAGAATTAGTCCATCCTAATCAATATGGATCATTTGTCCAAACTATAAATACTACTGATTAACTTAATCAGTCCCCGTTAATTTAATTAGTCTCTTTTGGTCACTAAATTAATTCCAAATTAATTATTGATCAATACTAATTAAATAATATGATTTCTCAATTAATATATTATACTTATAATATATTAATAAATCACAAATAACCTCTTTCTCAAATATTCATCCTATCAAATTGTCCTGATGAAGGAAACCCGAAATGGACCATGCTACTATCGGTTCAAGTACATATCAATTATAGTTTTGGGCTTAGACACCTAATCCAATAGTCTCCCACTTGGATAAGTCTAATAACTATAATTGCATGTACGACTCCTAAATCCGATTAGCAATCATAGCTCTCAAAAGTCGTTGTCGAACTCTGAACAAATCAAATGACGCGTCCATTAGATAAGGGATCATATATTCCTCCATTCTAGATATCCTATGAACTGAGACATGGATTATAATCATTCTCTTTGTTCATGTGTTGTTTCCCGATTTCCGATTTATGATGACCGACTAATTGAACAAATGAAATCAGTCCAGGCTTGGCCAATCGCTTAGGGTTGTCATCAGTAAATCATCGAGGGGCCCACAGATATCGCTTTTATCCCTCTTAGGGTAAAAGGAACGGATAAACTTCGACTCATGTGCTTGCTCTATTTACTCATCAAATCGCACACAACAATATGTTTTATAACACCAAGTTGCTGGTGCGTTTACATATGTCAATGTGCAACCGACTTGTAAACTACAACTCACATGTCTTGGTTTCAAGAATATAAGATATTATCGTCTCATGATTACTCGTGATAAAATCCATGAAGTGATTCAAATGAGCGTGGGTTTAGTCCAATAATCAAATCTTATTACAGGAGTACTCATGAATACTGCAACAAACTTGTGCTATGTCTAAACACCTTTAGACAATCTACAGACCCATTCATGACAGTCTAGCTTCAATACCTACTTCCAAAGTATGATCGACTGTGGATAGTTTGAATAATGTAGTTATTCGGGAAGTCAAAACATGCAAAGTGAAACACAAGAATAATTGAATCCAGTATGGTCTCAAAACTTTTGAATATAAATAAAACACCTTTTATTTAATCACCACATTGATTACACATTATTCATTGTATAATGTTTCGATTTATCAACTTTATACTTGAATTAAAACAATAGTTATCCCATGCTCCAAGCATGCACACTATGTTTATCTATGGTCCTTTCTTTTCGAAATAGATCAATTGAATACATCTTCAATGATACTCATTTCATAACTCCAAATCTTTATCACAAGTGTAAGAATGCCAAATTCTTGCCACTATGAGAATGTGTTAGGTTCTAAACTATCAGGCAATATAGCCTTTTGTAATGTCATGGTACTAAAGTCAGAGAGACTTTTGCCAACGATATTTCAAAGTATTCATTTGGAGATTGTTAACAAAACAATTCCAATGAAATGAAGTCTCAAACTCAAAGTACATTCCTTTGAACATCCTTCTTGCATAAAAGTTTCTAACTTCCACATAGATTCCTAATATCCAACTCCCAATATGGAAACATTTCCATATTTTCCATATGACAATCCATTCTTAATAGAGTCCTATCTATTCATAATAATGTCAATATGGTCCATCCATTACTATACTTCCAATTGTCCATAAGCAACCAATCTTTGGCGAACCTAGGATTGTTCTTAGCAATTGTTCAACAACTTTAGTCATATACGTTTCTGGTCCTTTTTCCATCTTAATGCCCTAGGTATTTGGAAAATTCAGAACACATAAATATTATAGCATATGCAATCGATCCTATACCCGAAGCATATGGGATACGATTCATAATGTCTTACATAAAGACGTGATACTTTACCATTCTCTTGCTATAACATTTCCATATATAGAATTTCCTTATGTCGAATCTTTTCAACATAACGTTCATATATGTCCTTGACTAAATTTAATTAAAATCTCAATCTAAAATTTTAGGATTGAAATTAAGTATAAGTTCCTCTCCTTTAATTATAGCAAAACAACTTTTCAAACCCTGCAACTTTGCGAATTGAAACCTTTGTTTTCTATAATTAACATTGCTAACTCACAACACTTACCATAATAATTATGCTCCAACTAGCACAATAATTTTTATCTTACTAGCATAACACTTATGCTCCCACTAGCTTTGATATGTACCCAGAAATAATTTGGACTTCTAGAAATCAATGCTTGTTGACTTTCTTACCAAAGTTCAGATTTCTGATACAAGATGCTTCGATAAGACTTTATCTAGGCTTCTCAAACTCATACACCTTTCCTTATATAGCTCACATGTGTGTCTAAACAATTTCAGAACTTACAGTAATAAGTCTCAAATGTTTAGACCTTTCGCCATTTCTCACAATTCGAACTATGAAAAGGAATGTCGTAATCATAATCGAATTTGAGAATGCAAATATCATAAATGATACCTCCTTAAAATCTACTTAGTGAAAATGTTTCCTCACAATCATTTTCATGAAGCGGAGAGAAACCTTTGTCACTTAGATTAATGGTGTATGTGTTCCTATCCATGTGAATTTGTCATAACCATAATCACAAGACAAGGTTAGTGACAAATCCAAACTCATATGGAATGAACTTGTTTAATCTTAATTTCTTGCCACCTGGCAGCACAAGGGCCTACCATTGCTTCCAAGTTGTTATGCAAACGATTTGAGAACTCATAGAACTCACATGCGTAGCCAACTTAACTGGAATGGGCACAGAAACAAGAATATGTCAACATGATTGGTTATAAACCTCAAGTCGTGTGCTAGTGGTTAACAATAGGTTTAATCTTGATTAGTTCTTGAAAGTTTTCAAGATCTTTAAGACTCCCACTGTCCTCTTGACATACAAGATTCTCTTGTTAGGAAACATTCCTTGACAAACAAATATTCAAGAGTTAGTGCGGATTCTTATCAAAAATAACACTTCACACAATTGGTCTTAGTTGGTCTTTGTTTTATCCAAAACATCACAACTACCAATTCGAATGTGATATAACCTACTTAAGATATGTCACTCAATGAACAATCTTGGAGTATGACTCTAGGACTCGTTTTTAGAATGAAGTATGATTCACCTTTTGATTTAACCAATTCAACAATTTCCCGATACCTCTTCTTAGCCATACAAATGCACTAAGATGTCCTTAGAGGATCAATTGTGATATGGTTTCATAATCACTAAGATAATCATAAAATACGATACTCAAGTACTCTCCCTTCTTTTCAGATTGGAGAAACTTTTTATCTTTCTGCCTAATTTGATTCTTCTTATTCGTTCTTCTATACATTTAAACTTTTCCAATGACTCAAAATTATACTTAATCTTGTAATCATAACCATATTTACTAAACTTTAGTAAATCATGCCGAATAGTCTTATCGTTCTTTGTGGTGGACTTGACCAGCGCACAACCAAGTGTATCTGATCCCCTAGTCCTTCACTTGAATCACATATACATGTGAACAAGGATTTAGTCTTAATTTCCAAAGATGAAGGTACTCATTCATCATATAATGCAAGTCGCATGATTCCAAGTTTCTATCCAATTGAAACTTGGATGATGAGAATCTTTCCTTATTTGGCAAATTTTGACACTACCACAAACGAAAGAATCAAATCCATTTTCAACATTGCTAACAATAAAAACATACAAACATCAATTTTCACAAATGCCATTGCAAGGAAATATAAAATAAGATAAAAATCAAAAAATTTCTTTATTTATAAAATGCAGAAAACTTGTCCTTACAATGCAAATACAAATGAAAACCATGTTACTAAATATTTCTAAGCAATCTATCATAACTCCTAAGCAGCAGCTCACAATTCTGATCATCAAATCATGCGATCGAAATCCATCTCTTTGCGATCAGACTCAGCCTGCTCTTCCTTTAAGCTTCCTTTCCTTTCTTCGATCCTACAAAACATCAAAATGTAATCTTATCACATCATGTATTAAGAATCTCCAAATAGGAACTTAATAGAGTTAGATAGTTGACTTACCTGAAGCAGAGTCAAACTTTTTGACTTTACCATCATTGTGGTCCTTCAGGTAGATACGGTGGTTCTCAACCAATGCCCTTTCTCTTGGCAATAGAAACATATGGACTCTTTGGGAATGGTACACGGGAAAATCATAGACTTAGCCTTTCCTTTTCCCTTGGAAAGAGAAATCTTTTCTATACTTCCAATGTCGCCATTGTCAATGCCCATGGAAGGTTGAGGAGTAGATCTTCCAATCAAGTTTGCTTTACCATTACGCCAAATCATTGTTGATTCAGCAAAACCAAACAAATAGGTAAGATCAATAAGGGTCATATCGCGGTCTGTCATATAGTAATCTTTAATGAACTCACTATATGACTCAAGAAGTAATTGAAGAACCCAGTCAACAGATAACTTCCTCGAGACAATGACACCCAATAATCTTAGCATGTCAATATGTGACTTCATCTCTAAGACGTGAGTACACAAAGACCTTCCATCTTGATGTTTTATTACAAGTAGGGCTTGAGTGACCTTGAACTTTTCAAGTCTTTGAACTTGTGTGTTAGGGAGAATTATTGGATGAGGTGGAGGAAGTGAAGCATTATTTCCATTTCCACAATCCAATCGTGGAACATCATCTTCAAGAGGAAAGCTTATTCCAAAAGATTTGGGAAGACCATAGTTGTCTGTCTGAACTAGACATATACAAAGCAGAAATTCAAGTTAGTTGATTTAAGTCCTTAATGTAATACCCAAAATGAAATATTAAGGCTAGGACCCAACACAATATTCTACAATTCGGAAGAGGGATGCCGTAATCCAATAGCAAAATATTTGAAGGTAGGTAAATGACGATTTAGCAATATCCACCAAGAAAAACAAAAATGAATTTTAGGTTTTAGATGAATTGAAATTCCTAGATCTTTTGAGATTCATTAAACTTTTCAATGGCATGTTTAATCTCAATTATGCCCTCTCAAGTTTGTGACTGGGATACCGAGGATCACAAACAAGGTGTGAATAACCATGCAAATTAGTTTGGTACTCTCAATGTTACAAATCACCTAATCAATGTGTCGGTTAACCACACACGCTCCATTGATCCATGATTAACATCAAGCTACTCTTTGCCACACATTGTCAGTCCCAAGTTAGTGTGCCGATTAACCACACATGCTCCACTAACGACTTAACAAGGTGCCAAGTGCAATTTCATGGGTTAGCATCAATTCACATTTTTCCTAAGTAACTAAGATTGGGAATTTATAAGGGTTTAGTTACTTGGTATTTTCATTATCTTTTAGTGGGAGGTTGTGTCTTATCCTACCCGTTCGGCTAACGACCCTCCACCAGTCAAGGAAGCGGTGGGTGAGAGTGGACACCCATTAAACCACCATTTTATAGGCAGTAACCTTATACCCCCTTATAGATCGGCTTCATGAATGAGTCCTACTAACGGTAAGACTGACTTTTTAATTATACATATATAATATATTAAACTTTTAATTTTATGTAGTATAAGGGTGTATTTTAAAAATTCAAAATACTTGATGGTTTAATCTATTAAGCAAATTAGACTTTTAATTTAATTAAACTCAAACCATATAATTATGGATTTATTAATACTCCTTTAATTAATCACTTTAATTAATTATCAACAAAGCCATAATTAAGAATTTTAATTTTTCAATTTAAGTTATGAAGCCAAATGGTTTAGTATTTAATATTTCTCAATTAAAACCTTTTTAATCAAATTTTAAATTCTAAAACTTGAGGGCAAGTTTTGCAACTCATGAAAACTTTTAGAATTCCATAAAAGAGACTTTCAAAGTTCCATAACTTGAGGGAAAATTATGAAACTCTTCATAGTCATTTAAAACAATTTTGTAACCTTTGAAGACTCTTGGAATTCATAACTTAAGGAGTTAATGAATGAGGCTTTTCACATCCATAAC